>NC_064027.1:4375000-5000000 GCF_917208135.1 Athalia rosae | reverse complement strand
ATTCAATATAAGTTAATTTAAATAAGGCTTGGATACACCGGTGCTCCGTTGTGTGTACAGATAGCAAGATATACGATAAATTGGCACGCGCGATACTCAATTCAAATGAGAGAGAATTGTATACCTTTTTTTTTTTTTATTTCTTTCTTTCTTTGCTTCTTGATTTTTATACCAGCCGCAATTGTGCACCGAATTCAAAACGATCTTCGTATTTCCGCTGTTTTTGTTTAATCAGTTTTTTACTTTTCGACAACTTAGGGGTAAAAAAAAACGATGTCACAAACCAGATAAAATATGATCTCCACTCTGTAAACCGCGCGTAGCCCAATCTTGACCAAATCGCGTATCGAGTTACAAAGGTATTATACTGTACGTCGTAAATATAGTTATGTACGTATAGGAGAAAATAAATTCTTTCGTTGAGAAAATGTTTTTTGTTTTTTTATCAATTTTTTTTTCCGCATTTATAATCGTAGTGGATCGAAGGATGAAGATGAAAAATAATACTCTTCAAACGGGTGGATGTAGGTGTTGCATTTTTTTTTGCGAAAATTTATTACACTACCTGTCCGTACCGGTGGACTTTATTTATTTTAAACCCACGCCCGTATATCGAGGCTCATGATTTACCATAAGTATGATTCAACTCCTGAACATCATCTATACCGATGGCGTAGCGTATCGTACACATGCCATTGCCGAGAATCTCAATGAATATTTTTTCTCCTTCTGCTTGTTATATTATATTGTTGAACTTAGAGAGATGACATAAGAGCGGGTAGAGCGGCGACGAGACAATTGCGCACGTACGTATCGTTGGCTGTACGTTTCATTTCCTTGTGGACGCTATTTAATTGGTGTAAAATTACAATTTTCTATCCGCTGCATACGGTAGGTACGTGTATATCGCTCTTTGTCATCCGCACCCACGAGTCGGTAACGCCGCGAACAACGTCTCAGCTGCAACAGCTGATCTGGTCTATTCTTCTTAATTACTATCGAGTCGAACGCGGTATGCTTTTTGTCGTTCGTCGAGGGGAAAAATAACGCGAGAAGAAAAATAAGAAACTACGTACGTAAAAATCGATTTTTTCCCGATTCGCGAAACCTGCAGTTTCGTCTATTCACATCGTTCTCCTCGTATCTGCCTCCCGTGATCCACGTGCGTGAAACGGCGCCAGGTTAATTTTGACAGTTCGACGAATCGCGCAGGTATACGTATAATTCCAAGGAGTCGAAGTACGTAACGCGTACGTAACGCGTCGCTTCGGAGCCGGACCTCCCTCTTTCCGTCCATCGATGGATCGTTATCGTATCGGTTTCGTAAGCTCGCGGGCTCGGGTCCGCGGACGATCGAATTTTAATTCCACGAATAGAACGGAACCCCCGATCGAAAGCCGATAAACTATAAGAGCCGCGGACCTCCGTATACACGGGGGCCGGATAATAAAAATAAAACCGCCCGATTGAATTCCATTCGCCTGATTTCCCGTTCACCTGTACGCGAGTACGGGCGGGGGTGTTTTTCCCCGCGCGACCGTCGACGAGAACGCGCGCGCTCCGTACTCGAATCGAATTTTACAAATCGTTCCGATATTTCGAACGAAACAGCTGTTTACTTTATTCGACGGTACCGTTACGGCTCGATTCACACTCCACTTTATTAGAGACGATAGCGGATCGGGCGACGCAACAGGTCGACCTATATATTTGCGTTCACAATACACGCGGTTATCTAAAAGCGTTGTCTTCGCAGCTGGTTGCTCGCTGCTCGCTGCTCGCCGCTCTGCTCCGCGAATTACGCGAGAACGAGGCGCCGCGATCCCGTGACCCAACGAAGGTCCCGTTGCGATGTAAGTACGAACGTATACACGGTATACGTACGTATGTATATTTAATAAAGACGCGCTGGCATTCGTATTGTACATCTCGGCATTCGTATGTGTCCGTTCGAAAGAAACCTCGGGGAGCCGTGTGTTATTTTTTTTTCATCTCGCTCCGTTTTGACCCGGTGAAGAGAGCGTGACGTTAGCCCTCTTTTGATTTTTCAATAATTACTCAATGCGGCTAATACCGGTTGACCGATTGATGTCGATACCGTAGCGTAATGAAATATTCCAGATGTTACGACCGCGGGGAAGGCGAGCGTCCGTTCTGAGGTGGGGGACCTTTGGGAATGACGTAAAACTTCATCCCCGTACATTGACGGGTAACTACATACAATATATGTATAAAGCTACGTTACTATTATTACGCTTGACCAGCTGTACACACCGGCGGATTGAGTTTATCCCTGACAATGAGTCCGAGTAACAACGGAGGCATGCAGAGCGGGGTAAATTTTCAGCGTTGGAGAGAAAGTAGCCTAGATTCGGCGCTAGAGTCGGAAATTTTATATGCAAATGGAGAAAAAAGAAAATCTATACTTATTTACCGAGGTGGGAGATCGGTATAATACGAGCCGAGGGAAGAAAGAGAAATGTATAGAGAAAGAGATAATGATCGGGACGATTCAGAGCAGAAAGCTCCGACGCGTTCTCATCGTCGGATTATATATGTATATTATTTCGCAGGAGCCATCGGGATCGAGTGACCGACTCGTTTTTTGAAAGTATACAGGTACCGCGCAACGTATCGCAATTCGCACGGCGTGATAAAATTCAGCGGAATCGGGATAACGAAGAGAAGATGAATAAAAATCGGCGCACGATCGCCTATGGGCTTTTCGACGCAGTGCCGTTTCGCCACGGGATCTGACGCGGAGTATAATGAAAAACAAAGAGAATATATTCAAATTTTCGTTGCTCCGGACGCGTCCGGTACAGCCCCACGTGGTACACATACGAAATCCATTAGCGCGGAAATCCTTCGGCGCATATTTACACGCGGCTGTACACGCGGCGAAGGGGGAAGTGAAAAGAAAAACCGCCCAAACGAACAACCGTATCGCTTCGACCCGGGTGTCGATTATCGGACATCCAAAAAGATCCGTCAAAAATTCAACGAACGATGGCCCACTCGGCGACCTTAATCGCGACGCTCATCGCTTACGCGGGACGCCGTATCGGAGGTGGGTAAAATTAATAAGGTGAGACGAAAAAAAAAAAAGAAGATATCCCGACTTTGTTCTCCGGTGTATACAACGAGCCTCGTGCGAAGTATGTCGGAGTCGAGGTATCCCGCGTTATCCGTAAGGTCTGGAGTGCGTCGTGTTTGCGAAAAACGAAGAAAAAGTCAAGAGTGAAAATTCAAAAGGCGCGGACGATGCGCGCCCTTACGGCCCCGTAGAGGCGTGCTTAGGGAGGAGAAACGAAGAGGGAATAAATCGGTCGTCTAAAATAGATGAAGGGCGACACGAACCGTTGGAGCGTGACGTATCTTCGTGCGTGGGTTGAAAGTTGGGCTGGTAATGGGTGGCCGCGTGTATCTGCAGCTGGAGCTGAGGAGCGTGGAAACCGTAGGCCGGAAACCACGAATTCAGTCCTAGTTCCATCCCCGTATCCGAAGCTGAGGGTGAGCCCGACGTCGTTTCCTGCAGGGCCCCCGATTTACTCGTTGCTTCGTTCATCTCTCCTGCGTATCACACGTGCACATGTTTCGTTTTTCCTTGAAATTTTATATGTATACCGGGAGGATTACTGCACTGCAGGAGGGATTCTGAAACGGGATGAACTGTGGGTCGCGTTCGCATTCGCGAAATTTTTGTCAACTCTGCGGTTTCGCCGTTTCTCGTCTCTTCTCCGATCGTTTGGCGATGAATAAAAAAAATTGAGGAAACGCTAACGCGGTCTTCCCTGTGCATTTCTCTTTCGTAATTCTGTTACTCTCCGTTATTATTTTTTATTCGAAAAAAAAAATAGAAAAAAAAAAAATACGAGAACGTGCGCGGGAATTATATTGCCTCGGCTGGAGAGTCCTCCTCGTTTGTTGTATTCGCATGATATTTGATTCGATAGGAAAAAAAATTAGCGGCTTGTACAGTAAAGTTGGATCAATTAATCGATAATCTTTGGAGATGTAGCAGCGGAACGTTGAGCGTGCTCAGGTTTACCGTAACAATTCCGTGTAGGTAGGTAGGTAGGTACGGTACGGTATAGGTATATGTATATGGTTATTTAGGTATACGTATATATATACTACGCCAGCGTAAAGCAAAGTACAGTTAGCTCGAATCTTGTATATTTTGCGACCGGAGAATATCCGGTAGATAGGGATCATTGAATCAACGCGTGTTACGGAATCGAAATACATTTTTATTGCGTATTTCGCAATCGTCGATTAAACCTGAGAAACCAATCGAAATGAAAAAGAAAATACGATCAATCTATACCATAATTGCAGATAGTGCGTATACGCATATCGGAGCGATCGCGTTCACCAGATAAAAAACCGCTGATTCGCGTACAACTCGTTATCATCTCGCCCGATCCGGATCGTCGTTATCAATCGTTAATCGGGGGGATATTCTTTACCGGTGCACGTAGCGAGTGTCCCGTGAAATATACGTATGTGTGTACAAGGTGCACGAAAATCTCCTTCGTCCGGACAAAGTCTCGCCGCACATGAATCATAGGTCAGCCGATCTCTATGCCGGGATTGAAATGCAACGAAAATAACTTTGGAGTGCAGCGACCACGCCGGTTAAAAATTAAAATAGAACCGAACTGAGCGTGTTAAGTTCGAATTTAGCGTTCCCTTTTCACGAATAAAGTTTCGTATTAATCGAACGAACCGTGAGCCGAGAGCGAATATGCGAGAATTGCAGTTGTTCGGAATGTTTCGGGAAAAAATCAGAGCTTTTCGATCAGGACGGACGGTAAGGCGAGGGAGGAAAGAAGGGAGGGAGAATTTAGTGCGCGCGTGTTCACCCCGAGTGTCGGAGTGCGGGGGGATGTGCGAGCGTGCGTTTTACCTGCTGCGTTCCATGCATCGAGACGCATTCCTCGACTCGTTTCCTAGGGGCGCTACGTGACCGACCGCATCATCGCCGAGACTGCTCGCGCTATCACTTGTTTTTTCGACGATCGGCGTTCGTTCACCGGTTCCCCCTACGTTTCGTTACGAGGCTATTGTTTTCACTCACTAATCGCCATTTTAATCGCACACCCGAAACGTATCACCGATAAACCGTAAACCACACCTGTTGCAACTTCGCAGGCCATATGCAAGCCCCGCGACCCTCGGGAGTCGGCCGTCGCGCCGTGGCTGTCAAATGCCACAAACAATAAACGTAAACCGGAGAGTAAAGTCAGTTTACTCTACGGTAAATACTAGAACAAAACTGCTTTCGCCTCCGGACCGACGACCAATCCCCTCCAAGCCGATCGCACCACGTGGTACAACGTAAGCCAATTACGACCTGGCTTCGCTCCTCTGACAGGTCGCCGCCGCCACACCGCAACGCCAGCCAGCTACGATACAAAGAAAAACACACGATCGAGCCCGGCAGAAGTTGCAGCAGCCTCGAGTCCCCGGAGTCCCCTGGGCTCCTTAGCTCCGGAGGCGGGACTCGGAAAGTCGGGAGTCAACAGCACCCGTCCTCGAGTTCGTAATTATTGCCGAGTGGCCGAGAACCGATCCGTACGACGCAGAGGGTTTTCAACATCGTCGACGAGGCGATGCGGGTGCAACGTGCGTACCGATGCCAATACCGCGCGGACGTTCCTTCCCTCCGGTTGAATTAAATCGTTGCACCCGATTCGGATATTTTTATTTCACCAGATCTCGCGACTACTCTACGCGTGTCCTCGTTTCGACGTTATCGAAAAAACTAAAATGCGAGGCATACGGCGGGATCGGTAGGGAAGGACGAGCGTCAGAAGGGCTCCAAAATTGAACAAAAGTTGTTACCCGCGAAAACGTTAGGTTTCCCGATCTCTTACGCTTCGGATAAAAGTTGCCTGTTTCATGTTAAACTCCGTTATCACGTTCTCGTCTGGCTCTCCGCACTGACGCAACGAAACTCCGATGAAAAATTTTCCAGTCACGAGTCACGCGAAAGAGTTCGTCTATTGCTATCACACGTCTGCGATGAACTCGTTACGTAATGGAAAAAAATTACTAACGCGATGTTCGAACTTCCATAGGATATTTTCAACCCTCGTGATCCGCGCGAGTCTATTTGTAACGGCGGGAATGCGTTTGTACGAGTCAGCAGACACGGCGATTCAATTATCGGGAAAATGAACGATTGTAACGAGCATCGTCACGCGGTCCTGGGGGGTAAAATAATCATTAGCCCACCCGCGTGACACCGCTCTATGTAGATGACATACGCTCTATTTTAGCCAATTAGAGTTACTCGCTTACGAGAATTTTAGCAACACCGAGTGCCGGCGAGGTGTAATAAATATCGAAGGAATCGAGTGGACGAGTCAACCACCTGTATCACGGATGCTGTCAATCGAGATGAGGACCTTGAAAATTCGTTCGATGTAAGCGCGCGCGGCTCGGCTGTGTTTATTTCTCAAAGAAACTTTCTACAGCTTCGCGAGATCTGCCCCGTGGTCCGAGGCGGACCGCTACACTCGGAGAGAATTGCCTCGACACAGCTAGTCTGATTGTATTTATTCCAGGAAATATATTCATTCACAGGTATTCACAATCAGTGGTTACCTACATCCACAGCGCGTGGTACCGTTGCGTAACAACGCAAGCTATTACTACAAACCGGAAACTAGAGTCGAGGTGAAGTATGATGTCCATGTACATAATAGGAGGATTTTTGAGGTCGTTGAGCCCTCTGATGTGTCGGCGACAGGACGTTGAAAATTAAATTCGCTAAAATTATCGTTAATTTATCTACCTGCAGCCTGAAATACCGATATCTGACGCTGCGGGTAGAGGTCGATCGAAGATGTTGCTACTCTACGCGCCAATTTGCAGGTGTGCAGGCCACGCATCTTAGATGTAATACGTAACATCGTAGATCAATTGTATCCCGGCGATGCGGTGAAGAATTTATTAATCAAACTGTACACTTTGATGGGGGATATTTGTATGTACGGACTTTCATTTATCTTGTAGTGTCAGGATTCAGTAACAGTGTTGTTAGTTGAGAATGTGATGCCACGATTTCCATAGGTATATACCTATAGGTAGCTACATTCTTTGACTAGATCCGGCTACGTTCCATCCGTCTATTGAGTATCGCCCATCAAGCAAATAGAGCAGAACGATTCGCGAGAGGTATTTGCGTTGAAAGAAGAGAAAAAAAGTCTCAGACACCTCACGGTTTCATTGAAAAATCCAATTTTTCGATGAATCGCACGCCCGGCCTTTTTTGTTTGGGCACGTATAAAATGCGTATGAACATTTCTCAATAACACATCCACCTATACATACCTATGTGAGTGATTTATTGACCAGACTTTGCTCGGTAAGGAAAATGCGCCCGAATTCACGTATATATCATAGTGGTTAATTCATATTTGAGGAAAAAATAGAGTCGCTGTGTCTGATTATCATATTAATGAAAAAAGCATTATCATGCATATATTGTAACAATGATAAGGAATTGTATACGCGTTACGTAAGAGTGGGACGCGCAAAACATGTTTCGCGGTATCGCTTCCTTCCATCTGCACACGTGAATTTTTCAATAAACACTACGAATCATTGGAGACAGACGTCCCTGTCAATATACTTCCGCCGACATGTCATCAACAATTGTCGTAAAAACTCGAAGAACGCTTTCACGTTTGGCTAGTTTTTCAAAATCTGATAAATTAATCTGATTTCGAAATTGTTCGTTACAATTCGCGCAAAAATTGCAACCCTCTGCTTTCGTTCGAGAACCGGTCGTTTATTTATTCTTCTACGTGGGTAAAGCGCGCACAAATTATTAATTCGAATAACGATTAGAACTCACCCGAACACGATGAATATTTTGTGCAGTTTATTAACCTCGACCGATAGGAGAGGGCGGGGGGTCGTCTTGGAGGGCAGTAATGTGTGCATGATCCCCTTGGACGAAGAGTAGTATCTTTGTTGAGCTTTTCTGTGAGGGACTAGTGAATCTCTCGTAAATTGTAATCATGAATGCTGCATTCATCGGCTTCTCGAGAGCAGCGAGAAAAACACACCGCATGGGGGCTCCGTTATAATTACATCTGCGAGCATGCAGCTGCGGTATACTAAAAAATAAATGAGAGAATTTATATGAAACGTGGAATACTAGCTAATCGGTTTACGGTCACCACTTACCGCGATAATCCGGTGGTTGACCCGCAGGGACTGGAACGGCACGCGAGATCGCGATGCTTCCCGTGACTTGTCCTACGCAATGGATTGACACTACGTAAGGGAAATGACAATCTTTCTTCACCATCTGATCGAAAATTCTTCTCAGCAATGTCGAGACTAGTTAGGACCCGATAGTTCCACGAATTATTGCATAATTGTTAAAAACCGTGAGTTTACTTTGGAACTACATCCGCCCCCCTCAATCGCGATTTGAAAAGAACTATGATCAATTAGCAGAAAATTTATTATACAAGAATTTCGCACCGTACAACTCAAATCAAGTATAGTGCTGCGAAATAAACGTAAGTTGAAAAATGATGAAACGGATGCGGTTTTAATATTTTTCCAATTATTGTTAGGCTTGAAGAATCTGCCCGTTCTGAAACATCTTCGTCGTATTCATCACCGGTATTAGTTTCAGCATCAGGCTGCTCGGTATCTGCAACAATAAATAAAGAATTAAACAGCGATTGAAAATATGACTCTTTAGCACGAGCTGCAAAAATATGTTCAACTTGTGGAAATTATATCTAAATTACTGAAAACAGATTTAGTCACTGAATACGATATTTGTTATGCGATGGATTAATCAAGAAATATCGGTGGCTTTATTATATGTAACGAGGACATGTAGATTTTTGATCAGTATCCAAGGCTAACCACAGCTACGCTTCAATTGGATCTGCTGCTCTCTTTGATCCAATGCATCCACAATTCTGACTCTTAGTATACTTGTTCATTAGTACCTGTAAAAATACCTTTTCCAACACTATACATGTTAGGTTCTTTGTTAGTACTCGGAGCCAGTCAAGCTTACTCTCTATTCGTGCAACGGCTGCTAAACTTTCGACGAACTTCGAGCGATCAAAATTATTCACCATAACTCACCGTAATCAGAATACACCAGTGGTTCATCGGTATAACCACTGGATTCTGCCTCTTCGACTTCTTCCTCCTCCTCCTCCTCCTCTGCCTTTGGCTCTTCTTCTCCTCTGGCTCGATTTTTTTCATTATCCTCGCGCTTGTGTTCACTTTCTCGTTTTTCAACACCAGCAGACATGGAGGGGTTATTTCTGACAAATCTTCCCGACAGTTCGTTTGTCCATTGCATCCCAGTCATTTTCATATTTCCAATTTGACCGCGCCATTCTGGAGTCGAATGTTGACCCCACACCAAATTCACACAATAGATTATTAGGTACAATTCTAATACTAACCATACTCATCGTGTTCGGAGGAATCCGTGCTATCGGGATCCTCCTCGTCATTTTCTGCCAATTCACCGTCATCATCCTTGTCGACGTTCTCTTCTTCACCCGCTGCATCATCCTCTTCATCATCTTCATCTTCGTCATTTTCGTCATCGTCGTCATCGTCCGTCGGATCATCTGCAGCCACACCATTCGCTCCTGCAAATTCTAAGTCTCCATCTCGAGAGTGATCGAAATCTTCTAAGTAATCATAGGTCCAAGCCATCAATTGTCGACGCAAAGGGTTTATAATACCCTCATGTCCAAGATTAGTCCGATATTTCCTACTTTCTGAAATATTTACAGATATTGAGAGTATAATATTTCTCTTTAAATGAGGATCAAAATAAAAATATACTGGTATTTGAGATGGCAACAGTTATTCCTTTGCAGAATTTACCTTCCATAATCTCAGGATACGAATGACCCTCTTCTACGTGTTCTTTGTCAGGATTTTCTCTATGTTTTGGATGTGTATTTTCAATTGATTCTGATGAGTTCCTCTTGAAATGAGAGATTCGAGGTGTAGATTCAATAATCCTAGTTGCTTTGAGCGTCCCATTTTCAGTAGTAACTATGCAAGTGCATCTTTCAGCATCAGTCGGGCAACTGGATTTTATCAGATAGAGTAAAGTACAATAAAATTGGACTGCCCTATCGATTATCTTGTACAGTTGAACGAATGCGTCAGCTTTATGAGATCCATTTAAACCTACCAAAACGATCCCGGGCCAATGCAGTCAATCGCTGGCTCTCCCCTGTATCGTCGCAAGAATAAAAAATTGAATGGTACTAATGGTAATTAAGTATCAAGAGATATCATCTATTTACGTCATATGATTTTGGCACATCGCAGTGGCTGTTGAGAAAACTCTACCATCACTAATCTGACAAACCGGAGTGGACCAATGCGACCAAAGAGAAGTAATTTCAGGAGCAATCGAAGTCCAGGGTCCGAGCTCTTCGCAAAACTAGGTAATAATAATTGGAATTCAATTCAAAGTCTGAAAAATCGGTGTGAAACAGAGCTTTTGGTTTGAATATATAGAGAAAGTACCGGCTGTCTCTCATGACATTCTGGGTCACACTGCGGGGAATGAATTCCCTTAATTGTTCTAACGCAACACCGACCTATTCCACAGACTCCTCGAGGTAAACAGATTGATTCTGGTAATGGTGCACGGAAACAAGTTGGAAATCCTGTTAGAATGATTAAACGTAATCGGGCGTTAATAAATTACACACCATCTCCTAAAACTATTCACGTTATGTTGTATACTGCACTATATACGTTCGGATATTAGAAATAAAAAGAACTGTCCTGTTTTGTCATCAATACGCTTCTTACAATGATCATCAGTACCAACCTTTGGTTTGATAGAGTTGTTGATTTGCCATGTTCACGGAACAATTGCATGGCTCAGCATATTCAGTAAGTAATGTAACATCGCACAATCTTCTATGAACTCGAGCACTAGTATTTGCGGTTGGCACAGCTTCGGTAAAGACACAGTCCGACTTTCTGAGTAGCATCAGTTGATCCGAACATAAAATCCAAGATCGAACGGTAGCACATTTACATAAGCCAAGGAAGAACTCACTGGCACCAGAGCTATCAGCGATACTTTTGGTACTCGGAAAGCTTCGAAGTTCAACGAATAACTGCATCAAAAATATAAATGACACTGACTAAATTATACAGAACATGAAAATTCAAGAGAATCTATCGGTAGAGAGATTTCAGTACAAAGATGGGTGCCATCGTGCACTGCACTTCGGGGAGGTATGGGATAGGGAGCGAGAGGATTAGAAAACGGAATGAAATAGGTAGTTAATAATTTTTCATACATACGGCACAAAATTCTTCGCCAATTTCGACAAACGCACACTGTTGAAGATGCAGCTGCCTTGTCCAATGCCCAATGTCATAACTGGGAAATTGACCGTTTCCTTGTGAAACTGATAAAAACAAACCCCACCCAGCATCACCCGCACCAGCTATGTCTGCAGTTTGCACTGCGGGAGCTTGATTGCAATACAAACTGACAAATATCGTCAAATATGTAAATATAAACATAGCCTGCCGGTCATCGATCACTTTCCCGCCATGAAATTCGTATAAACGTCAGACTTCGAGAACTGTCAAAACATTAGATCGCATCCCGTCCATGGAAGACAGGTGGCGGGCTAGCTCAAGAATGTATTTATTCGTCGTATAATACGTTATAGAACGATGTAGCAATAAAACCGTTATAGGTACACATCGGGATGGAGTAGGATTTTTCAAATAATTGCGCTGCTGATTATCAGTAGCTTAGAATCTGGTATTACAATGTATAGTTTTAGCAGCGAGTGCGAGTCGCGTGGAAACGAAGTAGACTATTCGAAGTTCGACGAGCAAATGGCGCCGCTGCGCCAGCGCTCACAACGAGTAACTGTTCGGGTTTTTGTATTCGTTCAAGAACGATATAAATATAGGTAAAACCCTTGTTAAGAATGTTAATTGAATAATGGAATACAGAATCATGATACATGATACATGTTATAATTATTACAAAGCTATTGATGCGGCTTGTTATCAATTTATCCTTGTTAATTAATTAGTAATTTTTCGATAATTTCCCCAAAGAAACATGCGGATAAGACCTGATGACAGTGTCAGATGCTTCAATAATACCTGAATCCAAGAATTTACGATTTAGTACGTTGACGGGATACGCGGTAGAAAAATACGAATAAATTGATTGTTCTTACAACTCTTTTCCAGTCTGTCTTTCCAATCTTGAGCCGTTTTCAGAAGTTAACGTCCACGTAGATGCGCATCATTCAAATTTCCGCGAGGAATTACGAAGTGATTCAGATAGCTCGCATGTGGGGGAGCCGGTTGATATGATGAAGTGATGACTCTTTGGACAGGATCACGTGAACACCAATCCCCGTTGCCCGTTGCCTCCCGAATAGATCATTCGAGACTTCACTCTTCGGGCGGAGAACGATTTCCATTTTAGGAAATCGTCCGTCTTTTCCTAGTATGCTGCATAAAAGTCCAAAATCATCGAAAGGTGGTTTGTTCAAAGGTGGATTGAAATTGTTCGTCGCTATCGAAGTTACGGGCTTCATCGGCGCCTTCATCGCTTGGCAACAACTCAAATCATCCAGAGGTAAATTTATATCTTATCACATTTGAGGTTATGATATCCCGTACTGTGACATTGATTTTCACACTATCGGCCCATCAATTACTATAACTCCGTTAGGAGCTGCTTTGAATAACTTCGTCATTCTAGTGTCGTGATTATACTTGGGCATAAACTTCAAAACACTTGTCTCTTTTGTACTCAACCTAGCCACCCTCTGCCCGAATCAAGAAACCTATAACATGCAATCAAAGTTTTATTTTGCCCAGAATAATTTGGGGATTTTTAAAAATCCCTTAAATTCATAAAGATTATTTCTGTTAGATTTCAGGTTTACTCTGTACAAGAAATTTCCATCCCTACTAGATAAATTTTATTCATTCGAAGAATATACTACTCCAACAAATAATATCCGAATCTTAGACCAACAAATTTGGGAGAAAGAGCGCAAACTGGCTCAATGATTTACTGTTTCCCATGGCGTTTATCAAGTCAGTGTTTTGGTTGATTGGTTGTACTGGATTCTCTTGGGTCTTGCTTCAATCTATAACACCCAACGATTCTGAACTCAGAAAGGTAAAAATTTTTACATGAATTTGAATTACTTTTTATACCAGCATAGATGATAATCGAACAACAGTAACATAAGCCTCATTGAGTATAATTTATTCTGCAAGATTTGAGAAATGAAAGTTCGTCATATGATGCCGTATCCATAGTAACATGTTGAAATTAACTTTTTGAACCGACAGATATTTCATAATTTCAAAAAATGTTATTTTCTTCTCATAGCAATTACCACAGGGCCAAGGTGATATTTACAAAAGAGCTGCTTTTGTAGCGGTACTTGAAAGAGCTGCAACCGGTGGCACTTCTGTACGCACAGAAGAAAGATCAAACATCTCCAAATAGCCAGACAACCTGAACACAATTAGAAAATCAGACACAGCCCAGTGATGGACTCGACATCACTGATTGAGGGTAGCCTACCCGATCGCATCACCAAGCGAGATCGTGAGCGCAAGAATGTGATTGAAAAACGAAGAGAAGAAAGACAGCAGCTTGCCGTAGAATCTGAACAGGCTAGTTATTTTAAAGATGCTTTTTACGCGACGTGCAAGACAATTAAAGATTTACTCGACAACGCATGTACCGCCTCACCTACCGTACTTCCTAGTATTTTTGACAAAGCAAACAAAGAGATACAAACTCTGAAGAACTTTCTTTCCCAGTCCAAAATGTTTTTGAAAGTTTACGACATTAGAAGAGCACAAGAAAATTTGCAATTACTTGAAATCGAAGCTGACGAACTAGAGCTCAAACTATTGCCAAAGAAGAAATTCGGTTTTAAAAATCGTCGTGTTTTGAAAAAACCCTCTGAAAAATGTCACGACGTCACAGATGGCCTAAAAGACCTGAAAATATCAGACAGCATTGTCAACAGTACGTCACACCAAAATAATAAACTTTCAAGCAAGTATGGCGACAGTGCTCTCATGATAATGGGAAAAACTGACGAAAAAATTATTCTTGATACGGAAAATGTGAATAAAAATGATGTACTACTCTCTGATTTGACGGGTTGTATGATCCGGATTTATGGAGCACCAAGTACGCTGCATATGGTCAATCTCCGAAATTGCACAGTTTTAGTAGGCCCAGTTTCTTCGTCTGTATTTGCTGAAAGATGTAACGCCTGTTCCCTTGCTTTTGCTTGCCAGCAACTTAGATTGCATACCTCTATAAATTGTGACGTTTACTGTCACGTGACAAGCAGAGCCATCATAGAAGACTGTTTCAAAATACGTTTCGCACCCTACAACTGGTGTTACGATGATCTCTCGATCCATTTTCAATTGGCTGGACTAGACCAGAAAATCAACAATTGGCATTTGGTGGACGATTTTAATTGGTTATCTAACGAAAAACACTCGCCGAATTGGTCGATCTTGGACCCTGAATTGAGAGTTAAATCTTGGGATTAATCAAAACGCTATGAATTAAAGTAAATTAATTAGTTATTAGAAACTAGATATTGAATTCCTTTCACATTAGCTATCAATATACTTACCTCAATAAATTATTTACACATGTACTTGGCTTTTTCAAAAAAATACAATACACCCCATCGCAAGAGCAGTGTTTCTTCGTTTATTTTATAAAATATTTTTGATTTTTATTCGCGTCAGTGTACTAGATTTCCGGCAGTCTTGAGGATAATGAACGTACGTACATTCATACATTTTGTGAAAAGTAATCAAAAAACTCTTAGGTCAACCAAATATCAGCTCAACTAAAGTTGCGTCATCTTCTCCAGATTCATCTAAAACTTACAAATCTATAATACAGTGAATCAGTATCCTATGGCATAAGAAGTGGGAAAACAAAAAAATCACACCATAACAGAAACTGCATCTTAAAATAACAAAGTTGTTTCCCACTTCACTAAAATTAACAAAGGGCGAAATGTATCATTGGTAAAATACTTATATCGTAGTCATTCCAACTGTAGCTGTTAGAAACGGAGGTACATAATCTATCATTTTTTCGTGACTAACCGTTTTTCCAGTTATACAAATCAATGGCTAGATGTAAGGCGTTGCAGTGGGTTGATATATACTGCGGAGTGGCAGTTATATTTCTAGTTACAGTCAGTGCAGACTTATTGTCCCCCAAATCATTTAACTTCTTTGACTGATTCTGAAATAATAAAAGTGAAGTTAGCCTATTTCGTAACAGCACCCATATGAATCCCAGGAAATCAATGAATAGACATGAAACTCTAAAATTATATCTAGAAACACTCACAAATCATGACACAGTAGACTAAAATGCACAGGTATCCAGTAGCGAGTGTACGGTGAAACCGTTAAAAGTGGATCATTGGGCCCATCTTCAACTTCGAAGCCTGTCATTCTACAGAGAGTCGATCGTCAGATTTGCATATGAATATTACCATTGAATCTCTGAAAATCCCAATAATTCTTCATAGATACTAACCGAACAACAAAGTGGCGGCGATATTGAGTGGTAGCATTTTGAAAAAGACTCGTTGCTATAGTAATTGCATATGGTATTATAGCAGCACGAAAGTCATCCTCCTCAGGATACTTTGTTTGGTCTTCTTTACTCATCTTGTTCCTATTTGATTGGGATCTAAATTTCGGGGTGTCAACCCAAACCACTTTGCAGCCATCTCTCAATCTATCTTCAACCCATCCAGATCCGCCAAGTTTTGCAATCTCATCAAATTCGTCCACCGAATACAAGTCGTGAACCTAGAATAAAATTTGTAAGATTATTCAAACACTGTCGGTGAAGAAGAAAGTGAGCGGACAAATTTTGGAAAATTTTCATCAAAGCTCACATGGCAGCCACATCCCTGTTGCAAACGGTTTTTGAAAATTTTCATTGTTTTCATGAATGGCTCTGATTCCTTTGCATAGATTAACAAAATTTGATTAGATTCTTTTTTATCATATGGTAGCCTGTAGTCTTCCGGTTCGATATGATCCACACCAAGGTTGAAATTCGATAGAACTCGATCTGAGAAAATGAGCTCCCGATATTTCCACATCCAATAGATCAATGTTGCTATCACAGCCAGACCAACTAATACCAAAAACACGTTCTGAATAAGCTTCCAATCCGTCCCCCAATCGGCATCTGGCCCATTACCATTGTGATTGTTCGACTCGTTATGATGAACTGCCAATTAAAATTGGTCACTTTATTAATTGTCGTTCGTGTCATAGTAAGCTTATTCAATCAATTATTACCAAGATTGCACGTTATGATATTGTCAGATGGTACCCATGTCATCAAATCAGCATATTTCATGTCACAGGTATCATTGTACTGTGTGAACTTGACACAATAATAGGCACCACCTCTTTTCAAATGTGTCCACGTAATTACAGCTTCCCAACCATCGCCATTTTCATCGACTTCGGTACTCTGTACAGATTTGCCATTTTTACGACTATAACATCTGAAATATTTGAGCTATTTGGAAGAATGATTAACTTACGGCTTCAAATCTGACGTTTGTAGTCAAAGGTGAAATGGTACAATTATTGGAGCCAGTCTGAAACATTAAAGATTACAATCGGTATCATGTGTTTTCTAGTTAAGGATAAAGTACGGAATCTACAATAGCAAATGACTCGGTTTATTTCTCTCTTGTGCAGTATATTACCGATATCAATGTGCAATCTTGAGTTGCAGAAATTCTGCCTTCTTCAATTTCATCGGTTGGATTTACATTTGCTCTTTCAAGTCGGTCAAGCATAAATAATTTTGCTCGTAGCCGGAAACACGTATTTGGTACATGGATGAAATTCGTCAGTTTTGGTTCCCTGGAAAAAATATCTGTCTGTTTCATTTTCCAATATTTTCTGCTTATATATCATTATTTTTTAACGTTCTATATTAACTGAGGAACAGAAGGATATAATCCCCATTGTTAATAAATATGTAGCAGAAAGGACCAAGCAGCTTTTTTATGAATCATGAATCCGATGAGGTGACTTGTGAAAGAGTATTGGTGGTAAGTATTGGCATTGAGTTATGTATTGAATTAGTTACAACCGCACACCGTGATATTAGTGATCATCTTCAACCTTAGCTACTAAAATTGTACAAGTGCAGTAATAAAGATGAAATTTATGCCTATAGATTTTGTGCGAATATGGTGAATGAAGATAATTCAATTCCTTGTGTTAAAAGCGAGAAAATTGGTCAATGAGCAATGTAATTGTCAAGGAAAATTCAATCAGAATTATTGAAATACAAGAAAGCAATGCAGTTAGCACTCCAGCTTATCGAGAACTATAGAGGCTTACTCGATTATATTGTCAGGCATGTAGTCCTCTCCCAAAAATATTCTCAACCTTGTATCGTAGAAGTGATAGCTTGTATTTTGAAAGTAGGGTGCAGAACTTCGAATTTTACCACTTTTAGTTCTAAGTACAAAATAGTAACAGCCGGTAAATATTTTGGCAAAGATGTATCGCTCGTTTTCATCGGCACCCTGATACAAAAACATGAAAAGTTTATACAAATATCTCAAATTCAACAGAGATTGCTGAGTATGTACAACTTTGATTAATCTTCCTTAGAATTTTTTCGATATCTTAAAGTTATACTTTACAGATGGTGAAATAGAAAGCTAGTCACCACTGTTATGTCGTAGGCCAGATGATATTCTCTGAAATCCTCACATTTGCTGATATACGCAGGGCAATCTTTTTTTACTTTGATAAATGGGTTGGCAAGAAGAAAGAGTGTCGAATTCTCTGTTCTATTCCGTACCTTTGCTTTGAGCCCTATAATTGAATGGAGTCTTAGGTATTTTATTATCAATTAAAAAACTGTAAAATGTTCAATACTGAAATATGACTGTGACTCAACGCATAACTGGAAAGTCCGTTCTACTACAGCCAAAAATAATACCAATATGCTATTTTGTTTTACCAGATGTTGAGATTGTGTTCTCTTTCTTTCAACAAGTTGAACTCACCGAACATCAATCATGCTGAAATTATATCTATAAGGCTTACCAATGACCTCCTTTGTTCCATCAACTAATTTTCCGTATTGGAGAAAACCAGGTGACAGTTCTGAACTGGTATGGGTGTCATTTACCTGCAATAAATATTTATCATATTATTATTTATATCGAATGTAATAGCGATTTTATTTCATAGCTTCCTAAATAACATATTTCATTGATTATTGTGGTTTCCAAAATAAATACAACATTTGTTCTAAGCGTTGTTTGTACTAGTGCGTAAGCGTGCTAAGATTCCGATGTTCTACGAATTACGACAAATGATTTATAACAAAATCGAATTCTTCAAAAAGTGTGAATACATACACGTACTTCTTCACAGATAAAACCTGCTACACAAACAATCGTGTAGCACATGCATATGACAGTTATACTTTTTTTGAACAAACACATTTTACAAACTTTCGTAATAATTACAAATGCTATCTGTTCCTTCAATTACCGATTTTATAACTAGGTAATGTAAAACAGGTATGGCAGGTAGGTTGAGAAACCTGTAATATTATCGTATACATGAGCGTAAAAGAGGGAATGCGCGAACTGAAGATTTGCTATTCTAGACACATCCTTTTTGCAACCTTTTTGAAGCATAAAATCTGGCTCGGGAAGGGGCACTGCATCAGATCCAATCCTCTCCTGCTATCTCATCCTCTCTCTCTGTTGTGCATGTTACACATTCGTATGTATGTATGGAGACACTGTTAGGTGCGTCGGAATTACCACAGCTCTGAGCTTCACCCTCTCTCTCCAATATCTATCAGTCAAGAACGGAGAGAAAAGCTCAGCAACATTCGGCTCATCAACGCGCTACCAACGTGGCCGCGACGCGACGTTAAGCACTATATTCAAACAGCTTATTCTTGTAATTCTTTCGGAGAAACTGATTATTGCCTGTTATGTATCACTACATAAATCTCTGAATCTCAGCAACAATTAGGCAGCGTCACTGAACCGTAGTGCTCCTGGAAACGAAAAAGCGCAAAGAGGAGTCTTTATAAAGCATCTGGTATGCTCTAAGGGTGGGCCGAAGAGTTGTCAATTAAACAATTGTTCGATTTATTTACGATCAATGATACGGCATTGCAATGAATTCTATTCCGAAAACGTCATGAATTTATGACGTGTTCACAGAGTGAAGATGACCGATCACTGAACGACGTATAAATATTGTCAAAATTTTTAGAAAAATAATTCTCTGAATACCTGTACTGCGTTCATACACAATAGAAATAAAGATGATGGTACGTTGATAATGCCTTAGGTGTTTTGATACAGATAAGCTTGGGACTCGGAAATTTCCTGGAAATATTTTTCAAATTACTTATACGATTCCAATGTCATTAATTCTTACCGCTAAAACCAACATCCACATCTCGTTTACGGTTTCCCAACCACAATCCCGGCTCAACGATTACACCGATAGATAGTGACGGAAAGTATTTTTATAATTCCTTATCATTGTTTGAATGTAAATGTCGCTTTTATAAGTTAATGAAGTTCACTCAAGAGACATTACCGGTCAACGAGCATCGCAGATTGAAACCGCCGACAGCTGTCTAAACTCGTCTCACTTTAAATGACAGTACTTTTTCGCACCAGATCCGAAGGGGTCGGGTCCCAATTGCCTCACATCGTACACCTGATGAAGAATCATACTAATTTTATTCGTCAGAATTTTCCAGTAAAGACTTCTACCGCCTACAAAAATGAAAATTTTATTTTACCGCATTGAGATCTTGCCGCTACCCACAGCTCTAATAACATCCGGTTTTGCGCTTTTACGACCTCCGTAATCAAGGAACCGTGGAATCGGAACATCCCGTATCTTTTCGTGTAATTTTTCAGGCTAGACCGAAGTACCACGAAAAATGGCAGCACAACTTCCAGCAAAGGCTGCTTCTCTCCTAAAAGGTATTTGATAACGCTTGAATCATGACAACAGTTATTTCATCCGCGTACATCAGCATTATGTATGGTACATCATACCCAATGCCGAGATGCACAATCGGTGCTCACAACCTTACATAACTTTCATGCCCCAACTTGTCTTACATTACCAAAATTCATTTGACATTGATGGACTGTAACATAATTTTTACTTAAATCAAAACCGGCCCTTTTTTGCCATAAAATTGTTGCCACGATACATTTTATACAAAGCCACATCTACAAAAATAAGTATACAGACTTTAATCGGAAAGAGTGTGGAATGAGACAGTGTCTCACCTTTTCGTTTCTCTTTGGATTTATTACTTCATAGCACTGACTGAATGAGGAAAATATTCGTAGTTTTTTTTTATCCAAAAATTAATTTTCTCAAGTCACTAGCTTCGAGGATTAAGAGATCCAAATATTCCCAAAGATGATTTCGTTTCAATTTCTGTTTTGCGATCAAAGCGTCTGATTTTGCAGTACAAGACTTGTTTTCCATGATTTGCAGATACTTCTCAATGATTTTTTCTTAATTGTTTAACTGTTTTGTTTTTACTTTCTGATAGTTGGTGTTGCCTTGGCAAAACCTAAGCTGGCGGTTTTCCAGCAATATGCGATGGTTGAATTGACTCCACCCAAATTTTCTGATATTCCTGCCATTCGCGCCGGCATCAAGAACATCTTGAGTAGTGCCAAGAATGGCAGCTACCGCAACCTCACTGTTCGGGAAGCATGGTTAAACACCCTTGTCACTGTCGAAGTCCTTTGCTGGTTCTACGTTGGTGAAGTCATTGGAAAACGACACATTGTTGGTTACGACGTGTAATCCATCAAGCCTGCAGATGTTGATAGATAATTATAAATATTTATAAATGTTCTCGAAAAAGTAAAACATTCGCGACAAAATAAACAACTACTAGAATTTCAATTTCACGTTCACATGAATCTGTAATACCTATCCCTTGGAGTGCAGAAGGAGTGGAGTAACAAAAAACGCACTAGATATTCATTTTTTGGTAATGAGTAAACTGAGACAAAATATCAAACGTAGAGTTGTATCTGGTATGAAATTAGAAATATGTCATAGTATTACACAGCCGATAAATGAATGTACATACACTGAATACTTTATGAACTTAGTGAGTACGATGTTGCTTAAAATACTCCCACAAACAAATAGCTCCTGTTACGTGAACATTGAACGAACGAACGACACCAACTTGAGGAATTTCAACACACTCATCCAGCAAAGATATTAGATTGACTGGGATGCCGGCCTTCTCGTTACTGCACAGGAAATAATAAAAGTGTGAATTAAATGAATATGCAAAAATTATGAACGATAACATATCGTAATTGAGGTTGTCAATTCATCTCACCCGAGCAACAGAACAGTTTTTTTGTGAAACTTGACATTTGCTAGATTCGTACTATTGACTGTTTGTTCAGCACCAACTAATCGATAACCCAAACTCTTCTTCTCCGATAGGTATTGTTGCAATTGGTGTGGCTTCACCTGAAACATATTGCGTTGAGCGTTGGAATTTAGTGTTCTAGAACGTGAAGGAATACTCAGAAAATCATATTGCAAATAAGAAATAGGAGTGATGGCATACTTCTATGAGAGGGATCAGCTTTTCAGCTGACACACTGACAGATTGAAATTCCTTATCCTCTGTGTATTTGATAGACGCTAGTACAAATTCTTTAACTCCAAGTATCTCGCATGTTCTGCTCAGACCTCCAAGATTTGGTAGCTTGTCAACGAGTGAAGCGACTAATATAATTTCATTTTCTCTTTCCGGATTCTGATGGGATGCAGATGTGCTAGAAACTTCGCTAAGATCATCTTCATTTGGAATCATCGATTTCCATGGTATGAACTTCTTTTGTATGTCATTGGAACAATGGGTACCCTCAATGAAATCCTCTGCTAGAGGTCCTGCACCTGGAGCAGTGATAATAAAAGACTTGGTTTATACAAAAGCCCACATTTTTCCTGGAATCAACTTACTTCCAGCCGACTTCAAAATGTGGGTTGAAACCTGTACCAAGCTTATATTGGCTACACGGTTCAAGAGTTTCAGCGGATGACTATTAGATTCTTTGAAGCCAAAGTTTCCAAACATTTCCGGTGGAATGCATTCATCTGAAGAAACATTTGATAACCGTGGCAATTCGTCGAATAAGGTCTGCAAACCAGAAGTGATCATTCTTAAGTTCAAATCCAGTATTACACAAAATGAACAAAGCTAATTGCAAGGATTCTTGATTTTTAGCATGGTCATAGAATGAAAATGTACCTGCAAACTATAATCCTCCTCTGGATTAAATAGCGTGAAGTAGAAATCATCTTGTAATTTCAAAGAGTTTGTCATCAGATTTCCATATTTCAAACTCTTCTTCAAAGCTTTATAAAGCTCTCCGTGCTTTTCTGTCACAGTCAAATAGGACATTTCTGTTGCAAAATCATACAGCTTGGAAGCGATGACCTATGCGTAGATATATTGAAATAAAATAAGGATTCGTGATATTGACTTGACTAAAAATCAATAGCGATTCTCATTCTGGCATAAGTTTACACTGCTGACATTGAGTTCATTGCATTTAAGATAGAAAAAATTTTCATCGCATTCACCTGAGCATATAGGCGAACATTGAATTGTTGCGACATGCAACACGGCAAGATGTGCTCTAATGCTAGATTTATGAAGTCGGGCTGCAATTCCGCCGAAAGTAAACGAGATACATGGTACACAATGCTTACTACAGAGCACAAGCTGCCCACTCGTTTTTCTTGAGCCTGTACATGGAAAATTGAATGAGCTGGTATTCAGAAAAAAGAATACAAGAAATCCGAGGACCATCACCTATACCATAGAAGAATGTCCCAATCATATATTTTCGGTCAAGATCCATGGTTAGAAGATATGCTTTCATTTGGTGAGTAAAAGCAACAATTGTGTGAACAAAGTTACACACAGTTATATTATGTGGTAGATATGACAAACCTGATCGAACAAGTCCCATATTTCCAGCCGCATGGCTTCGTTTTCGAGATAGATTTTTATCAAAAGCCATTCTTGCATTATCTTGATACTGGGTTGACTGCTCTCTGTCAACATGTTGTCACGAATCAGTGTGTACAATGTTGCAGTTTCAACCTGTAGAAATAAAGTTGTGGTTTACATGTCATTGAAAGATGAGTTACAGTCATTGCTCACCAGAAATCATTTTGCAGTGTTTTTTTTTTCAGAACCACAACTGATATAAATTTAACGTCTTCACTTACTTGTTCGAGTATGGGTTGCAATACAAGTAAGACTTGCATGATTCGATTTTTCTGGCGATGTATCTGTGAATCTCCAAAATATCTTTTGTTCTGCTTTTCGTTTAAAACAGCGATCATCATTGGTAACAATCGAACTGCATGCAGAGGTTCGTCGATAATCATCTTGTGCAATAGTATGACAGCATTTGCTCTTATTGCTGCATTGATATTTATATTTCTGAAAAAAATCATATTTGTTAGTAAGATAAAATCGCTACAAATAAGATCATTTTCATATCATCTCATTTTAAACAGTATTCGACAACTCACACGCTGGATAAATGATTTGGATAAGAGCGCCTATACCACCGAACAACAAACGAACGAGCTTGTAGCTCGACTTTTTGGTCACGGCGTGGAACTGTACCATGCAGCAAGCAAGAGATTATTGCTTCATAAAAATTTGATAGATAGTCCCCCTTAGCTTGTTGCAATCCTTTGAGCAAAATTAGACTTAGTCTGGGAATTTTGTCTGATTTTAGTATAATTTCACCGGTATACTGGAAAAAGACCATATCTCAATTATTCCTGATTGGACCAGAACCGCTAGTTGTAAATTGACAACATCCAATATGACTCACCTTTATTGCCAGTTCTCTGGTTTCTTTCAATTCAAGAAATGGCGTACTAAAGATTAAATATATTATTTCTTCAGTTGCCAATCTGCAATCGCTAAGCTCAAAAGTCGACTTCCAACATAGGTTTAAAACCGACTTGAAATCATTGATCTCGGTCTCTGTGACTGAACCTTTATAAAATATTTGCGCCATTATCCGGACTAATGGTACAAATATTTCTCTATTGCCCACCTGTGCCAAGTATGAAACTTGTTCAATCCAATCAATGTTTGCCACCCATTCATTAGCTGGAACATCTTTAACATATTCGTAAAAGAGCTCCGCCACATACTTATAATACTCTGCTGCTATTTTTCCATTCAGGTTTCTGTTCAAATTACAACTTTCAGTCGTTTTTTCTGTATCACCCGAAGACTGCATGCTCAGAGACTGGTATGTTTGATGTAACAATTCAATGAATTTGTAATTTTTAAGTTTTGTACTGGTCGCTTTCAAGCAAATATACAATATCATGATGCCAAAGAACCTCTGCACATTGCTACTGTATTGTCCATCTTCGATTATAGTCAATGTTTCCAATTCAAATCTTTCAATATGATTGAGGATCATGGCTTTTGATACGTATGAATTTTTAGTAGAAAAAAATTTTTGTACCACTAATACGTATGAATAGATGTTATCAACAAAAAATACATCGGATGTTTTTCTAAGAAGCTTGAATATAAAACGTAATGTCGCATCCGCATAGTAAGCAACAAATTCAAGAAGAACGCAATCATTTGTCGAGATCGACTGAAGTAAGTGACCAAGAAGTTCGATTGATCTGTGTCTTAGGTCTGTGTCTCCATATGGCCTGCTATCCGCTCCAATTAAACAGTTCAGTAAGTTATGTAATGTGAGTAATGCCGGGCACTCCTTTGTATCGAGTATAAGGCCTCCGTCATGAAAAAGCAGAAGTAATAGAGAAAAGGATTTCATGCTAAGATCCCTCCTGCACTTTTCATTAGCCATCTGTGAGCAGAAATCATCAAGAAACCTGGTTGCTTCAGCTTTTGTGACTGTCTCTGATATCCAAAGAGAGATTCGCTTCCAAGCTAATTGACCACGTGTCAGTGCTTCACTGTTCGAAAATACTTCCAGTGATTTGGCTACCGTAATCAAGTCTGAAGATTTTATAGCAAAGTGAGTTGCGGCTTGCAAAAGCTTAATCTGAGACCCAATACGAAGAGTTCGACAATGCATATTCAAGTTGCTCTTCGCTAATGCTTTGATTGCATTCCATTCTGGCTCTTTCCAAATGCTGCACTTTTGTTCAACCATGGATAGTGTGTGAATTACATAAAATAACGCCACAGGTCCCCAAGTCATTTCTGACGCTTGTGTCAGGAATCTTGTAACCAAGTCGCTGTTCTTGCTTTCAGCAGAGTTGAGTAATTTGGTAAGCTCACTAACAACAGTTGGTTCTATTTCATTTGCTTGATGTTCCCAAATATAAGTATTGTTCAATACATCGAGAACGGTGACTAAAAAGTCATTGTCATATAATTCTGCTTCAAGTTTTAGTATAGACAGTAATCCCCACTTCACTACAGCATTATTCTCATGTTTGAGAATTCGCGTATATGCACAACGAATCCATGCAATATCAATTCCACTTAAAGGGGTCGCTTCCGAAAATGTTTCATCGATCATAGATTCCAGGAGTGGGAAAACTGGCATAACCAAATGCTTTTGTTTTTCTTCAAGCGCTTCCAATATTAACAAGAAATTATTTACATTTTTTTTGAGTGAACCTTGAAAATCGATAGTTGGCGCAAGCACAAGAGGTTTAATCACCTTGTAATGAGTCAAATCCAACCCCAGAGTGTTGCTTTCTTTGGCAACTTCAATTACCCTTTTGATGAGATACAATGCCTGTTTTCGTTGTTGGGGTGATGAGCTTGATAGGCCCTTTGATATTATGACCCAAAATGGTTCTTTCATAGCTTGTTCAATTAATGGCTCATTAATATGACAAATTCTGATAAGAGAAAACCATGTATCGGATGTAAGACATAGAAAATTAAGGGCTTCAGCTGGATTAATTAAATGTTTGAAAATCAGATCCCATATTTTGGTCAGAGTGTCGGTTTGATCAATCAATTTAATTATTCTTGGCAAAATAAAAGTCAGTAATTGACAGTCTGTGAAATCTTTCAGCATTAACCAAGTTTCCAAAGTATTCGCAAATAGCTCCACTATTTCTTCACCTTGTAAGAAATCAATATCATCTTTGAGTAGTGTAAAACCATCTATATAGAAGTCCCAAAATTCTTTGGATAAAAGACTACCGTACAGTTTTGAATTGATACATTCCATTACCTCATTTTTAAATTGACACAATATGGAAGACACATCTTGCATGAGCACCATGTCTAGTATCCTTATATCTCGCAGGTAAGATGCGATTTCTGCATTCATACTTGTTTCAAAAACATTGTGTAATGAGTTTGTAAAATGTCCTAAAGATTTCCACCACAACTGGAATATTGGCTGTGGATTTATCGACTTCTTCATTTGTTGGTAGCTTGCACAATAATGCGCATGTATTTCCTTTATAAGGATTGGGATTCTTGCATCTTCATAGGAGTGTTCCTTGTAAATTTTTTCGATTTCCAGAATCAGAACTCGTAGTCCAACACCAACTAACTTTACACCCGTAGTGTCATGTGCCATTATTCGGTCATTTATATCCATTTCCCCAAAATTATGTATATCACGCAGAAATACAATGTTCCATTCGCTAAATAATATGCATTAAAAACGGTAGAGATGTCGAAGCATTTCAGCATACTTTTCAGATTGCAGTAAATGACACAATCATTGTAAAATAAATTGAGTCAGTACATCTGAAACCAAATCATCGAGAAAAGAATTAATACAAGTTTCAAGAGTGATCATTATAAGTGATAACAAATGCATTATCGTAATATCAATAGTGAGGTTATTTGGTAAGTACCGCAGTGACATGATAAAGTGGAAGAATACGGGCTAGGACCAAATTGAAAGATTAACTACACTGCGAAATCCCTCTATGTATAAATAAAAAAATCTTGTACCAAAAACAAATGCAAGGAAGGAGATTTTTAATATTCAGATTATGATAACAATATTACAACATGAAGTCCGCCGCGATGACAAAAAGCGATCTGTTATAGTATGAAGTTCGCCGCAGTGATAACAAGGGAACTTCGTTATTTTTTGACAGATTCGATTTTTGTCGCACAGATGTTCTGGTCTGACAGATAATTGACGTGGTTGTCTGCTGACATAAAAAACCCAGAAAGCATATACGTAAATTATACTCATTCATAGCGTGTAGTCGTATTGATAAACATTATCATACCATTTTTCAATCAATCAATATTTTTCAATCATATATTTCCAAGTTTCAAGTTTTTGAAGATTCAATATTTGACAGTTTGTTTTTCAAGTTTCTTCGTTTCTCAATTCGTAAATCATTGTCCTAAGTATAATATCAAAAAATGACATGCTCTTTTTTGACTTAACATTGATGTTCAGTAAAAAACAATCACAATCGACAATTTTTAGATGTTTCCTATGATTTTTGACCAAAAAAAAACAATTTTATTGCTGGAAGTACCCCACTTGATTAATTATTCATTCAAAAAACGAGTGGGCTACCTCAAAATATCAAGTAAAAAATTTTTTCCACCTAATGATTACTTGATCGATTGTATGAGTAGATGATTTTGGCTTTAAGATTTGGATTCCTGAGCTGATCATATGTGAGATTACCCTTGAAAAGCCAAAAAAAAATTCGGTTTCTGAGCAAAAAATAAATCATCTTTTTAATTGGGTTTAATATGCTTTTCTTACGTATTTTGATCTCGGGAATCCAAATCTGAAAGAAAAATTGATCTATCTGCAAAAATGACCGAGTTATCGCCAATTTTCAGCTTTTTGGGGTCAAAAATAAAAAATTGATTTTTTAGTCTATCTTAATGTAATTTGAGCTCAGGAATCCGAATCCGGGAGAAAAATCGATCTATCTGCAAAAATGACCGAGTTATCCCCATTTTTTCGCATTTTTTACCATAAATTTGAGGATATCTCGAAGGGAAAAAATCGTAGCTCGATTTGGCCAACGGATTCGTGTTCCTGAGGTCAAAATACATAAGAAAAGTGCCATACGATCAATTTTAAAAAACAAAAATTTTTGGCCAAAATTTGAAAAAATCGTAAGGGGTACCCCTTGGAAAAATTTCAAATTTTGGCCAAAAATTTTTATTTTTTAAAATTGATCGTATGGCACTTTTCTTACGTATTTTGACCTCAGGAACACGAATCCGTTGGCCAAATCGAGCTACGATTTTTTCCCTTCGAGATATCCTTAAATTTATGGTAAAAAATGCGAAAAAATGGGGATAACTCGGTCATTTTTGCAGATAGATCGATTTTTCTCCCGGATTCGGATTCCTGAGCTCAAATTACATTAAGATAGACTAAAAAATCAATTTTTTATTTTTGACCCCAAAAAGCTGAAAATTGGCGATAACTCGGTCATTTTTGCAGATAGATCAATTTTTCTTTCAGATTTGGATTCCCGAGATCAAAATACGTAAGAAAAGTGTAATACAATCAATTTTTAAACTACTTTACTTTTGGCCCAAAAATCGAATTTTTTTTTGGCTTTTCAAGGGTAATCTCACATATGATCAGCTCAGGAATCCGAATCCGGAAGCCAAATCGATCTATCTATAAAATTGTTCAAGTTATCGCCAATTTATCGCTCCAAAATTTGAAAAATCAAGGATATCTAGATTTGGATTTCTGAGGTCAAAATGCGTTAGTAAAGCATATGAAACCCAATCAAAAAAATTATTTATTTTTTGTTTTATGAAATTGAACTTTGATGTCGTCCCGGCGACGTGTGAATTTACAGGTATCGCAATATTCCATCGTCGGTTGATTCGCGGCGATTCGTATTTCTAAGGAAATAAAATAAATCGACAGTAGAAAGAGAAGACTGGCCGGTTATTGCGAACTAATAAAAAAATCACGAATTGTACAGCGTCTGATTGTGAGGGGTGAATAACGAAACTCTAATTTTATGTGACACAGTTCTCACCTCCGGTCACAGGTTTTTCATGTCGGGTAAAGTCAAGATAGCTGTACGTTGTGTACCGAATAAATTGAGCAAGTGCCGAACCGAAATTGTCGGCTTTTTCTTTGCCACACTATGTTGGTTTGAAACATTTCAAACCATTTGGATGCGAATTGTCGATGGTCCTCATGAAATGCTCGGAGAATTATACCACCGGTGACTGAAGATACCACTGTCCAGAGACTTTTCACTGTACAGATGATTGCTTTGACAGAAAAAGACTGAATGTAATTTGTTGCGATTTGTTCTCCACGTACTTTTCATATGTTTCCACGTTTTCACTGGTCTCCGAATAATTACCCTACTCCCCACCAAACAGAATCCACTGTTCTAGTAAACCGCAAGCTTGCAAAAACATGCGTCCTCCATGCCCACTGATTTCTAATTTTGCTCCATATGGGAATCCCATACTCTTTGATGGAAATTAGAAATCTGTTCAGTCACGCAAATATTTCATTGATGCGAAGGATACTGACGATAAAAAAAAGTCCGCCCATTGATAATATAATATATTCAACAGTTCAAGTTCATACACAATACGACTAAAAAACGTTTACATACATGTCTGTAACTTAATCCATAAAAAAATGCACCAAAAATGTTACATCTATTAAAAATCCGGGAACTCCGGAAACGATTTACATTCTGCACGAAATAAATTAATCAAGCCCTTCCAAATTATAAGAAAATTGATTAATTATTGATTTAGACTGCCAAAAAATATGGTCGCATAATTCTGATGCTAGTATTCCCAAGTGGATGCAAGAATTCTATGATACCCCTTGGCAGATCTCATTGATTTTTTTTTTCTGAAGGCTGCCAAACGGCAATTCACCGGACATTTATACGGGTCTGACTGGTGTATTTCATAAAAAACAAAAATAAGGTACTGCCAACGAGTACAAATTTATACATTGGTTATTCTATGAAAAAAGCACAAATTCAGTCTGATGAGGCAGTGATATTCTGCAATTTCGTGTTTCTACTGGCTGTTGTGTGAGATTTACACAGAATCATTAGCGTCCGAAGACTTACTGAACATTGCTGATAAGATTAATAGGGAACCTTCAACCACGTTCTGACTCAACAGGATACATTCATCGGAATTGAAAGTAGTAGTGACTTGTGAATTATTTGATCACTTTTGCATCAGTCATCCAGATCTTTATGGATGCTATTACAGTGGATAATTAACTTCATTGATATAGTTTAGTCAATTATCGATGTGTTCTGCTATGTTACAGTAATAATTTCGTCAACAATCACGCAGCATTTTAGGATATCCCCTGTAAACTTGACAGCGTAGAAAGGTCTAGACCCAGTCGCTCTGTGACGGTCAACTGTGCTTTTGCAGCATCCCTTAAGCTGAATATGTGCGATAGCTCCATTTCTGTGCGACCCAGTGCTAATGCTTGGTCAAATAATTCAATTGCCTCTTTGAGGTTACCCCTGAAAATAAAAGTGACAAGTTTGAACTAGTGCTATGAAAAAAGAAAAAAAAGAAAGAAAGAGTTCAAACCTCTGCACTTCAATGGTACCCAAAGTTTCATAACCAAATTCGCATTTGTTATCCAATTTCAATGCCTTGTTTATGTATTCGATGGCCTTGTTGATATTGCCATTCCATTGTAACTGTAGCAAACCTCTGTGTACATAGACATTTGCATTATTCGGGTCTCTTTGGAGAGCCTTGGCAAAATATGAATCTGCCTTTGCAAAATCTTGCGAATCACATAAAACCTACAATATTTTAAACATAATTTTTATAATACCAACAACCAACAATTCACTGAGGATTTACGGATTGAAACATTAATGTAACGAAAAAACTCCTCACCTGTGCATATAGTGTGTAAGACTCCACGCAATCTGGGAATTTTTCAAACGCAATTTCAAAATCTTTCAAGACTTTGTTTATTTTGTCCTTATCTTTAGATAAAATTGCGTATCGATAATCAGTGTAACATTTTTGTACAAAAGCAATACCGAAATCAGGATTGAGAGTTACTGCCTTCTGAAAATCCTCTAGAGCGTCGTTTACCTTTTCTAAAATTAGGTTTACCTATAAATAATATTACTCATTATAAAGGAGAACGAGTTTTTGTTTTAAAAATCACTAAAAATATGTTAGGCTGTAATGGAAATTCAGTGCTCCGGGTTGGTTCACGTTGTTCAGTAACAAATGATTTTATATTCGTAGGTTATTCTTACCTGCCCTCTGTGATGATAAATGTCTCCACACTCTGGATAAATTTCCGTTGCTTTTTCGAAGTCGAGGAAACATTTGTCAGGATCCTCAAGTTGCATGTACATACTTGCTCTTTTTATCAAAGCGTTTGTCTTAACTTCTCTACTGGAATTTTCACTTTCGATAATTTTCTGAAGGTCTGTGATGGCGTTAGTATGGCGACCCAGTAAAAGGTGGAAAGTTGCACGGAGCAAATATACTTCCATGCAAGATTCCGGGACAAACTCTGGTCGATCTATTTCCTCCGAACAGAACGATATTACATCGTCATACTTCTCTTCTCTCATAGCCTGTCTTGCTTTAGCGTACCCCCTGAAAACACAAGATACACATTTTTCGGCTTTCTAAAAAGGTAAAGAAGCGATGTGGCAGCTAGGGTTTGTGCCGTGTATTAAATAATATGAAAGAACATACGTCGATGGCTCCATAGTTTCCGATTCTTTCAGCTTTGTCAGGATCGGGTCATTGCTAAAAGAGCTAAAGTATGTCCTGATAAAGTGCTTGCTAGGCATAACTGGTTTTTTGTTCTCTATATGCTCTTTAGCATGTTGTCTACCTGGAATAAAAAAACGTACAGTTACAATTAAAATACTCGGAGTCTAGCGATAAAAAAGATGCAATGAAAATTAGGGGGAACCAAATCTATGAACAGGGATTCAAAACTGAATAGATTTTGAAATATCGATAAAAACTCATTTATGTGGGTGTTGAATCGCACACAACAATAATATCTGCAATGATAATTAACAAATTCTTCATCATGAATAATCACCTACCAAGCTGCTTCAAGACTCTATCAGCCATCATAAGCGTACTTTGATTTGAAAATTGCTCAAGAATGCATGCGGCTGTGACATCTTCCAAAACAGAAACCCATTCTCTGCTGTGTTCCAGGGCTCGAGCTCTGCGTTGGAGAGCTTTGATATATCGAGGATTTAACTCCAATGCCTTTGTACAATCTGCTTTAACAGCGGTATATTTTTTCTGTCGAATTGAGATCAATGTCAAAATATATTCCAAATGAGGTGGTAGATACTTATAGTTTACAATAAACATATTTACAGCCTAATGTATCTCATACCAGGTGATCGTAAGCCGCAGCTCTGTTTTGATAAAATGTTGCTAAATCCATTGAATTTTCTGTTGGGCAAGTCTCAATTGCCTTGTTATACGAGAGAATGGCCTCATCATATTTACCAGATTTAAAATAATCATTTCCTTCATTCTTGTACCTCGTAGCCTTCTCCAGTGGAGTCTGTGGTGAAAAATGAGACATTCGATGGTAATTAGTAATAGTGCATTTTTTCAAAAGATCTATGTATGCTAAGTTTCTGCTCTATTTTATCTGAACTTTCAATAGATCTACACCCAAACTGAACAAACCTATACAGCTTCGAATCTGGTGCGACAGAAGTCTGCTCTTAGTGCTTTTATCGAATGAAAATAATTTTGGTAGAGCAAAATAAAAAGGAAACACCAATGGCTTTGTATTAAGTCGCATTCTGTATGAAATATAGACATTGTATTGCTTAAGAACTCATGGATAGGAATGGCCCCCAGGCTCGAGGTCCGATACGTTCAATTGAACAACTCTTATCAGCAGAATGTAATCTGGGCTCTTAAAAATTTGTGATAATTATTTACGAACGATAATCAAGCCTGCGCGAAAGGAATGTTTGAAATGATTTTACTAGGAACTGTGTAAGAATGACGATTCTAACCTCATTTCGGGGTTGCGGTGGAGAGACAACTTTGGACGGGTCGTCACCGTCAACTGATAATTGTTTGTCCTTTGCAGTACCGTTTTCTTTGCCGGTTCCGCCTTTTGGTTTTCCTCGAGGTCTCGATGCGGACTTAGAACTGTTTCTGTAGTACATGTACCCAAGGCCGAGAGCGACCGGCGCACCGACAGCCAGTGCAAGTTGCCATTTCGGTAATGTTGAGCCAGAAATACTGCCCGCTCCACTGGATGCCCCCATTTCTTGAGTATATCAATTCCAACGATACGTTTACAACAAGGAACCAATTCCGCGGACTCAACTTTAAAACAAACTCGATCAAAATGATGGAACGAAAAATTTACGAATCACAAGTGCAGATCAGTGTCGCTCCAAGTCTCCGAGGAGACTGTGTTAGTTCTAATTTTCACCGCAAGCGTAGTGAGCATGTGAATCGGTGACGATCGGTAGGATGCATGGAGTGGGATGTAAACAAAAAATGACAGAAAAAAAAAAAACGCTGTCACTTACGTGAAAGAATGCGCTTGGATATCGAAGATTTTGGAACAAATGTGACACTAAAGTAAAGTAACTTTGGAAACAGAATAAATAGGATCACCGTTCAGGCAGGTAGGGTGATTTGAAGTTGCATGATAATACTGCATGACTAGACGGACTAGATTCACACCAGATTTTTCCATTCAAATATCATACCAGAAATGAGTGGGGTCATACTTCAGAATCGACGGAACAGCTGGACGATCGTCCAAATTAACAGGATCTTGAAAATTGCAGATGCAAATAAAAAGATGAGCACTTTACAGGAGATTCGAAGAATTGCTCCAAGGTATCGAAAGAATACTGGAAAGTACGATTTAGCAAAAGTGAAAAAGGAGAAAAATGTTGGAGTACAGTGATGCCACCGCCTACTTCAAAAGATTTTTCAAAACCGACAGCGCTGAGAAATGACCCTCTTATATCCAAGACAATCCCCAGTGTGATGTATTTGTCATGAAGATAGTACCACACAAGATCTTTTCAAGTGACGAAAATACCATAAATAGCAGCTGGAATGCGCACAAACTACATACGATATAAAAAACAACTGAAAAGAATAGTAGCAAGAAAAGAGATATCTTATTATGCAACTGCCATGTTATGGGTGCACTTAATTGATATTAAGGCTAAGCGAGGTGACGGAGTGTTAACAAGTGCGGAAGAGGACATACTCGCAGGAACAGCCGATGATCTGTATAAATGTTTTAGTGAGATTGGAGTGTACACAATTATGATGGGAAATGAGATGCAGCCAAAAATACCATCACTACCAGTTATATAACGCAAAGCGTTATTCATGAAAATTCACATATGATTTTTGGAGTAGTGTCATAGTAGTGTCATCTTCAAAGATTGTAGGAGATTGTTGATCATGACAAAGGAATGATACTGTGATAAATTTACCAGTAACACATTTAAACACGAAGTGAAATCAACTATTGGTAAGATCAAAAGGTACGAGGAAGAAAGTGATAACACAAAATATTTATTATCTGATTACCAAGTGTAACATAAACGATTGATTCATGATCCCTAATAAAATGGTTGTACGAATGATATTAAATTGTGTTATTTTGTAAAAAGTATACCTTATCTTGTATAATGGGTTCTATGTCTGATCCTATCATATCCTGTCTTTCGGCCTGTCCTAAATGTAGCCATGGTTCAACGAAAGCAGGATATATTACACTAAAACTAGGACGCACAGGATGGAACGCAGGTATTTTATTCCTCCCAAAACCCGGTTATGTATGGGTTGACTAGAGTGACGGGCATCTGATCCGTCTTCTACTGCTTCCGGCTTTTTTTATGTCAAATTGGTTCAAAATTTTCAAAAATTTCTACTGCTAGTAAAGAGTATCAGAATTGGCCTGAAGATGGAAACAATCTCGCTAAACATGTGATGTCACAATATGCGATTTCTTGAAGGGGTATCGATAGTTTTCATTTCGTAGTTTCATTTTTTCTTTGTGTATCATATGTGTGCTTATGGCGCTCACGTCAGCTACGTAATCATAAAAAATAGGATCTGATAAGAAAAACAATGTATTTGTGAAAAAAATGTTGTCGGAAAAATTTCATATTACATGCGGTACAACATAGCACAGCGTATTGAAAGATCTCATATTTATTTCTGTAAATTGAGGTGTGTGACGTTGCCAAAATGGCACTAGAAGACGACGAGAACACTTGGTAAGAAGAATAGAATCATATGTTCAACTCATATAGTAAATAATTTAGATTGCCACACTTTATAGCAGCTCGACCTAACGCTCAAAGTTGATCTTGTCCGACAAAAATTACATGACCTCATTGTAGGAAAATGTGTTTTCGTTTAAATATTTGCATAGCCCAAAACAACTGTCAAAATTTTGAACAATCTTCAATTTCGACTAATATAATATTGTGTAACAAATTCGCCTCAAGCATACACGTATGTATTGCGTTTATCACCACCTGTCTTTTTGACACGAGCATGCAAGATGTTGAGATTGCTCGTCTTGTTAATATGCTAACTAGCACACATTTTTATACGTCTTCATTTGCATAGTAATGTTTATCATTAGCAAAGTAAAGATAACAGAAGCTTCTTGTTTAAGTCAACGTTATTCTCGTAATCTCGCCCATTGCTATTTTTATTACTGTTATTGTTACTGATGTAATTATTATTGTCACGATCCATCATTTTTATTGCATTTCATCTAATCTTACATTGTTTTCAGGGTTTTGGAACTTGAAGCAGCACTCCTTGATTCGGAAGCACCATCAGCAAGTGATATTTATGCCATATGTAAGGGTCAACCAGTACCTGCAAACTTAAGACCTGATGTATGGCAAGCTTGTTTGGATGTCACGGATAGAGGAAATCAACTAATCCATTTTAACGAGGTTTTTGATCTTCCAGAACAAAATATTCTCAGAGAAGATTGCCAACAGTTGGTTGGTGAGTTAACTATCATTGGCTCAGACTGACTAAATTTTTATCATTCTCATTTTCTCACTAAGTACAATAAAGGTCTTGTTGCGAATATAAATATTATGAATTTCATCGCTGTGTTGAAATTGCTCTGTGAAGAAATCATTGAGCAATCATTGTTTCTATTACAGCTAAACTTGGCAATGATGATGAGGACAAAGTATCAGTTGTTTCTGACTTAGAGTCAATACTGACATTCTACTGCAAAAGTAGAGGTAAGTTGTACGAAAGAGGAAATGGCTGGCTTGAATTGTTGGGGCCCTTGATTGCTCTCAAGTTACCTCGATCTGCAACTTACAACTTGTTCGAAGCCATCAGGGATGTATACGTCCCAAGGTAAACAATTTGTTCTTTCACATGCCTCTAATAGTTGGTATATACCATCATCAGATATAATTCGTTTATATCAAAAATATCTGACTGAGAAAGCATGGAAGTTTATAGATCATCTTTTTTCTTCTCATATTCCAATATTAGAATAAATATTGATGTTCAGGTTTTTTCAGGGGTGTTATACATAGTTCTGTTTTACGATTGCTGTTACTGTATCATGAGCCAGAATTATGTTCCTTTTTGGACACAAAACGAGTGTCTCCGGAGCAATACACAAAAGGATGGATAAATACATTGTTTGCAGGGGTGTGTTCACTCCCAGCCGTCTGCACGATGTGGGATTTATACTTCATGCAGGCGGATCCTTTTTTTATGATGTTTTTATCTCTTATCATGGTTGTCAATGCAAGGTGTGGAATTAAGAATTTCATAACTAAAACTAAGCTCAGTTAAAATTGCGACAAATCACAATTCAACTTTTGAATTTCTCTGTATTAATGACATTTTTATGTAGGGAACAAATTTTAAGCATGAAGGATGAAGGGAAACAAAGTATAATAGACACGCTAGCAGCAATGCCCTGTGCCTTAGAAGCTGAAGATGTTACAGATTTCTGCTCACTGGCTCAATACTACGCTATGAAAACGCCATCTTCTTTCAAACAAGATTTATATTCCATTATGTTTGGCGAAGGTGGTGATGAGAAATTCATATCACATGCGTTATGTCTACCTGTATCGGCCCAGGAGCTTGTAGAAAATACTATCGAAGCGCCAGCCGCATCGAATGGACCAGTTGAGTCCGTCAGATTTTTCCTAGTGGATTGCAGACCTGCTGAGCAATATAATGCTGGACATCTGCCAACTGCCTTTCATTTGGACTGTAACTTGGTTGGTATATTTAATGAGTTAGTTGTTTTGTGGAAAATCTATTACTCACAATTGTTACGGATTGGCATAACCGTGTCGACAATTCCAGATGCTACAAGAACCTGCATCCTTTGCAACAGCTGTACAAGGATTGCTTCAGGCACAGAGACAAGCTTTGGCTGTTGGTTCAGAAGCTGGAGGCGAACATCTCTGTTTTCTAGGGAGTGGTCGCCAAGAGGAGGACCGCTACACTCATATGGTGGTTGCATCTTTCTTGCAAAAGCACACGCAATACGTTAGTATGGTCTCATTAGGATATCAAGGTGCGTTCGCTTTTTAACCATTTGGGGTGTATTTTTTACAGCCACCAATAAGTTTCGATGTGTGTTAAACACATTGCCTATTTTTGATAAAACTCTACCTTCTTTCCAGCTATTCACGAATATTTTGGAGACGAAGTGGTCACAAATCTCGTAGATCACAATTCGCAACATTGTTTGGTATGCAATGCCAATTTATCGGAAACGAATTCCAATGAATCGAGCCCAGCTAAAATTAGAAATAACAATTCAGATCTGTTTGGGAAAATTGGGTTGGCGATGAAATTGAAGAGCCAAGTAGTGAAAGGAAAGCTGTTCGATTACATCGTTAACCCATCTGCAAGTGCCAATGGCAATGCAGATAGCCAGAACAGCAAAGATGCGGACTTTGCAAATAGAATACGTAACGGTCCAGTTTTCAGTATTGACGAGGATCATGATCTAGGTAACTCGATTTCTACACATAGCGTAATATTCTTTTGGCAATCATTTTGAAATACCTTCTGCTTTTTTTTTTAAATTACCATCAAAAATCAACAGCTTGTCATGTTTTACAGATATGGCGATGACCAATCACGAGAGTGAAGAACCTGTCGAAGTAGTATCTATTCAGCAATGGCTGAAAGATCCGAAATTATTGCATTCCTTCAAATGTCAAGAAGTCAAAGTCAGCGGCTATGTGTATGAAAGGTGAGATCATTGTATTTACGTGTTGATTCGATCGAGGCGCTGATGATTTTATAGGAAACTCTTATTTTTTTCTATTTTCTACAACTATGAACTTGACATTGTATTACAGTCAACTTTTGGTGATGGACACCCACCTCATTGTTCTCAGAGAGATTCCAGGAAGGAAGGGTGCCGCACATGTGATTGTTAAGCGGCCATTGTCAAGTATAGTTAAAATAACTTCTAGGAAAAGACATCCTGACTTAATCACATTTCGGTATGGTACCACACAGAATGAAACGTTACTTATCTCAGATATGGATAAATTTCTTATTCCACATGCTAGCGAGGCTACGAAATTGATTTCAGAACAAATATTGAAACAATTGAAGACACTTGACTAATATTAGGCGGCATAGACTGTGGTGTACTGTATAATAAGGACCGGTTATCAATTTGGTAAATTCTACCGTATTGTTATTATTATTAGAATTTTTTACCGCGTAGAACCTTAGTTATCATGATGCCTCACGATTTATACAAAAAATGTTGCCATGCAATCGTTAATGAAGGTTCTCTGGAACTACAGTTCATGTGTTTACTAAAAAAATGTTCCTAACCGGCTGAAGCTTAAGGTTGTCATAATAGGGTAGTTCATGGGCACATGAAAATCTATTTCACCTTCATAATAAAAACAATTAATAATCCAAATGCGATCACAACCAGTTTTGCAAGTTTTTCTAATTCAGTCACACTTGCAATTAAGGGTGATGAAATTTTGATGTTGAATAATTTGGAAATATTTGTACCGTACAAAACAATGTAGCAATATGATGCTATTCTTTTATTGAATATCACATCGAGTCTTTATTATACATTCACGCAAAATACATAGCAGTATGTAAATCAATCTTACCACGTCTCTTATCCAGAACTTAAACGAGTAACGATTCGAGGGAGGGAAGATGTAATATTTGTTCATTTCCTTTGATATCGTATGATTGTTTCAAATGTGAAATTATGTTTCTTCATTTTTTCAACTTTAACATAATGCGTAATACATATTAACTTATTATGTTATGTTTCAAACGTCATAATGGCGGTAATTTAAAAGAAATTCAAATAAATCGTCATCAGTTGAATTATTGAATTTGCTAACGAACATTTATAAATACTGTATCATATTATTTTCAAAATTCATCGAATCGTGAAGATTGTTCAACTGTTATCAACTATTGTACCTAATGTTGGAGAAAATGACGTCTCTGCTTTTACTTATTGTCGATTGATAAGATTATCCTTCAAACATTTTGTTGTGATTTAGTGGTTGTCTTGTAAAGGATAAATTCAGGTAAACTTATTAAGGTCTGTCTGACATTCATCAATATTGCAGAGCGTAACAGGTTTAAAATAAACACCACATGATCATGATGTTAGTAAAAATTTGTCGTTTCAGGCCAATATTGACATAATTATAAATCTCTTGACGGAAGTACCACTCAATCTGGTGAATATTAGTTTGAATGTTGTCAACGACAATCACGTAAACACTTTTCAACTGATTAATGCTTATCAGTTCATCTTCATCGTGACGTTGACTGAAAATATTCTTCAGCCAAAGATCATGATCATTTTTGTTCTCGATCATAAGTTACCATTGGCAAATTTTTTGTGTACGCAAAAATCTTATCGAGTGCAATCAGAAAATATTGTAATATAAAGTCCAGTTGCTAGAATTTGTGACGTAATTTGAGGCGATCAACCGGTTTATTTCACTTTCTTTAAATTTTATCTGACAAAGTTTCATGTGATGAAATTTGAATGAAAAGTCTGTCAAGTCTTGACTACTGGCAAGAAAATAAAACTTATGAGTTATAGACATGTTTGGAAAGATTAAATAGCATCGTATCAAGTATAGGATACCGATATACCATGAAGGTTTTAGGTGTAATAAAATCAATAAGCTCGTTATTGTCACTAACTATGTACATAATTAAAATAGATGTAATATAAAAGAGAATAATAGTAATATAAAAATCACTTTCCAGTGTTCATGTCATTCGTTATGCTATTTCCCTGCTCTCAATTACATTTTTCAAAATACTGCCTCATTCTATTCTGAAACAAACTTGTGTTTTCAGGCGCATGGCACAAAACTTTTTAATGTGTCTTTTGATTGCAGATTTATCGCATCGAGCAAGATTGTTTATTATTATAAAATACTTGAGTACGTGTTCACTACCGATAGCTTATCACTTGACAGATTATTACAGCAGTACTGCCCCCACATTCTAACTGTTCAAGCATTCATTGATAACATACTAATATTTACCGGAGCTAAGAGCAAATTAGCAAAGAACGTTTGAACATAAAGCTGTGATACTTTGTCCAAATGAGAAAAGTACTTTTTGGATTGTTTTTGTATTTATTCGACAATTTAAGAGCGATTCTTTATGAAGACGTACCCAAAGATGTACGCACGTTACACATGTAATTCAGAAGAATAACTTTGTTCAACGCCATTATTTATTGGGAGTTCAAGAAACATCAAATCACGATATTTATACAGTCATACAGGCCTATGGAAAAGTGTTGACAGTTTTTACCCATCCAGGAAGACAAAGTTTTTCGATAGGTGAATTCAATGTTTTTACTCTAGAACTTATAATTTTATCTGCTTACATTTCCGTCTGACGTTGTTTCGTATCAGTTTTGGAGTGGTGCTGGGAGGAAATAAAAAAGTGAGAGGGAGTCTGAAGTGCGGTTTCAAAATAGTTGAACCATTGCATTGGATTTTGAATCAGTTGACAAGACACCGCGCTAGCAGACGATTTGTCGCGAAAGTTTGTTATTGCAGAAATCGGCATTGCCGCGAAAATTGAAAATTTGACGTTTCACGACTTGCGCCGAAGCAGGTGTGCTATGAGAGCAGTAACTATATACCAAAGCTGATGAAAGAACCTGTGCTCAATTATTAAAATGCGGTTAAAATAAGTGATTTCAGAAATGATGATATCGATTTGAAGATGGGGCACGTCAATTGGCAGGAGCTTTTTCCTTCACGATGGAGTGTCGTCATCTTCATTGCTTACATGACACTGTTCATCAATCAAGGTAAATCCCTTGAGGTTAACTTTGTGTCAATACGTTCAGTCTATTCTGTTTTCAATATGCCAACGATATTTAATTGTAGCTTTCGTAAAAATTGTCTTAGGTATAGAACTTTGAACTCAACTCAAATCAATCTTGTTCTCATTTCAGGAATATTGGTAACATGGTCTCAAAGCAAGAAGAACTCTTACGAATACGACACTGTTACAGTAGTAACATTGACAGAGGTGCTGAAACTGGTTTTATCAGTCGCTTTTTACTGCCGAAAGTAAGTGTGGCAAGTAATTGTTTAATGAAAATCCACAATGCTAGATAGCGGAAAATTCACATAGAATGTAACAACTTTCAGGAGGCGAATCTCAGTTCACAAATTTAAAACAAAATGCTTATTCGTTTTACAGACCTTTTTCTTTCGAATTCAAATATTTCAGTATGAGATGAAGCAATATTTATACATTCTTCTTCTGAATGTTCTAAATGTTCTTACTCACATTATGAAATTGTATCAATCTGTGATTACATTTTATTTTTGCAGTCACTCTATTTTATCGCTCATTCAAGAAATACGGAAATATAAGAGGGGTAAATGACAAAAGAACTATTGACCCACTTATCAAAGAACAAGCAATTAAAACTGGTGCACGATCTGATTATTCATTTCATTTTAGTACTGCTGCTGTACATGGTTCCAGCATCTTTATACTGTCTCTACAATAATTTAGCATTTGTAAATTTGGCTGCATTCGACCCCACAACTTATTATCTGCTGCTCCAATTCCGAGTTGTTGTAACAGGAATTGTATTTCAGGTAGGCAAAAGGGAAGAAATCAGTGTTACGCTATTCATGCGCTATTATTGTCAAAAAACAGAATATTTTTCTCTACTCTAAATTAACAGCAATGATTACACAATTTAGCTGTAATAACTTCAAGTCTAAAAATTGATGGTACAGGTGGTGTTCAAAAAACAATTATCTACCAAGCAGTGGATCTCGCTCGTGTTGTTAACATTTGGCTGCATGGTCAAACACTTGGATATGAATTACGGTATCCACATTTTCCAGAATTGGCATTTCAGTTTGAATGCACTATTCATATTCGTTCAGGTATGCACCTGCTTGTTCAATACCCAACTATTCAAACATTTTTATAGCTTAATATTAGAACGTGTGAACAGCTAATTGGAAATACCATTTGGAATTATATTTAATTTCAGACGCTATGTTCGTGTTTAGCTGGAGTATACAACGAATATTTACTCAAAGGCCATGGAGCTAAAATCGACATATTTGTACAAAACGTTTTTATGTACATCGATAGTATTTTTTGCAATGTGGCAGTTCTCATTGGTCAAGGCAGCTTGGCAGAAATTTTTAGTCAAACGAACCAAAGTATTTTTACTCAGCCCAAAGTTCTTCTGATTATGGTAAATAATGCCGCTGGTGGAATAATAACAAGCTTTTTTCTGCAAAGTCTCAATTCAATTCTAAAGACTTTTGCCAGTGCTTTAGAGCTTGTGTTTACCGCCATCCTATGCTGGATATTATTTAATATACCGGTATATTTGAACACCGTCTTAGCTATAGTGATAGTGAGCTATTCCGTACTTTTGTACTCTCAAAACCCTGTGCAAAATGCACATCCAAAAAGTTGCCCCGACAATCAATCTGATGTAGAACCATTAGTTTCTCCGAAAGAGGTTGAATTGGTTTGAGGATGAATCAAATAAGTTTTACGAACAATTATAACTATTTAGCATTTGATATTGATCGTTGACATGACATAAATTATCGACGGTATTTATAGAGGCTCAAATTTTGCAATATTTTTCTGTTACTATTAGTTTTATTTATTCTTTAAGTGCCATATTTAATCGGCTGTAGAAGTATAAACTTTGCATTGGCCTAACGAAGATTTCATTATTGAAATAATTGTATACAGTCGCTCTCGTTATCGTCAAACTTTCTTGCTCGACTGTACGTAAATATTTATCTACATGCATATTTGTAGAATGCAGCGCGTTACCAGTATTTTTCACTTTTATTTTTGTCGTGATTAGGCTGCAAAGTTATTTCTAGGCTGTAATGATTTGCAATGTACGAACAAGTCGGTTGGCTCAAATCACCGAATATCTAAGAATATAACATTTTTAAATGTTCAACTAATTTTGTCGATTTCAGATCATCATGTGATCGAGGATTTGTTCGTTCCAATACATTATTTATAGAAATTAAATTTCATTTAAGTCAAATAATATGCCAAAGTACACGTTAGGCTTTACAAATGTCGCTCTCCCCACTGAAAAATAATATTTATTATTCTCAGAGAAACATAGGATTACCCTCGTGCTATCGATAAGCTTGGTTTTTCAATGCAATAATTGTAAATGAACAAGTGATGCCTTATATTTATCACTTTCCAATAAAATGACATCGTGATCATGAATGTGAGTAATAATTGTAACCGAATCTATCGTAGTATGAACAAGACTTACCTCGATCCCCTCCTTATTTCCCTGAGATATCGTACCATCCTGCACCACTGTACAGGTACCTCACGAGTTGTATGGTTGACAAAGGACAAGATATCCGGGTGTCGTAATAACAAAATATATTTCACGTAAATATATGTGTTAATTGTTGTATAATTGTTAATCATCTTATTTACAATAAATGTATTAGGAATGTGGCGATGAAAAGGATCATGGATCCCCGACGGCTTTTATTGTAGTGCACATTCCCGTCTACAGTATAATGTAATTAACGTTAGCTTCAAAAACGAGTCTAGGTTCTTTGCAAAGAGATTTTTTCTCCCTTGCGAAAAATCATTTCAAATTAAATAGGACCAAAACAAATACTACGGTTGAAATAAAACTGAATCCCCACACTTGGTATCAAACTACTAAAAATAAATTAGATAAACTAACAGAATTTTTTTGAATTATCTATTTTCTATTTTTTTCTGCTTTAGTTTTTCAATTTTAGGCTGCTCTTTGAAGCTAGTTCAAACGTAAAATTTCATAAAATCATTAGAATTACCATACAACTGAATGGTATAAGGTTAATATTAGTTGTATAAAGATTATATTAGTTGGATAAAGATTATATTATGTGGTTGGTCCCTTCAAATATACGCATTTATGTAAGTCGGGTGATTTCGTTATTCAAAAATAGTTTGAATTTTCACTACCGCTGTGCCACAGCCGCATCGTCTGGACACATGGATATCAGTCGTGACTATGGTACGAGCAGAGATTCGCATATTCCGAATATCGTAGTTCATTCCACGAGGTGAAACGAAGCTATCAATTATTCTGCAGCGATACGCTCTTCGCACGCATCATGTCATACACGTTTTACGAACGTATAACATGATTGCCGATAGATTTTTTCTCGACTAAAAAATGCGTCCAATATCAAGGCTGAGATGTATAGTACATATCCTCTAACTTTCATAGAACGACGCAAACGAGATCGTGTACGCCAATTTGAGGTACAATATTCAAATCGGCGTATTGCGGACAAAAAATTATCTTCTTGTTATTCTTCATTAATCACGAGCCTGACCATTCGAGCTCTCAAAATTCTTAATTCTATTGTTCCAATCGTCATAATCCAATATTTACAATAACCTGTCCTATAGCGACGCTCCGATAATTTCGAAAATCTATTCATCGTACCTCATTAGACGAGTCGTCGACCGAGAGCCGACATTGGTTTGATGCTCCAAATATTTATTACGAAGTGGAAGTACCGCCCCAGGCGCGCATTAAGCTCAATGTTTTATTCAATTTCGAACACCATTCTAATCGTTCTTCTTTTGTATCTGCTGACAACAAATGTCTGAAATGTCAAATTTAACGAGTTAATTTCATTCGCAATGGCGGTTGATCTATTTGATGGGGACAAAAAAGTATAGCTTTAAATATTCATTCATTCACCTTATTGTTGTCTCAGAGCCCATCCTTATCATTACCAAAGTATCAGAGTCGCCTGGTTCGGCGCGCCTGGTAGTTTCGAGTAGGAATGTATGAGGACGAGCGCAAATATCTCGGGACACTAGGCCAACGTTCATCGTTGAAACACCTGTTGAAACGAGGCAAAGGATGAAATATCCGCGCAAATTTTGCAAGATCAGGCATCGGTGACGTAGAGTAGCTCACCTTGTAAATCGAGACTTCCGATTGGTGTTTTTTTTCGCTCATCGTCAGGGTACTTCCAGTAAGATAATGAGGAGCCTTTCAGCAGGCACCATCTTCTGTGCCATGCACCGAATCCTGAAATATCCTCGAACATTGTCAAAAAGCCATGATGTTCCACGGAAACTGACAGTTCGCAAGACACGTGCATCTGCAATCGTCCTTCCAACGGAGACGACTGTGGCACCTAGAGAAAATTTATCACACGTTAAGTTATGAGAAGGCAAAATTTAACTTGGACTTCTCATTTGGTTGATGTACATGTATAGTCTACCTTGTTGAGAGTCCATTGCTGCCGTTGCACCTCTCTGAGACTAAATATGACGTATCCGGTGAGATTGAAGGATGGCGAGCGTACGGCCGATGGACCCGCAGGACTTTGTACCGAAGGCATTACCAGACGGCTCTCTTGTTTCGCAAACTTTTTAGGTGTTTTTGTGGATGACTGCGAAGAAAAGGGCAAAGATGATTCTCGTTAGTCGTAGAAGGCGTAGAGTTTGCTTGAAAGAATCATAAAAAATATGCACCTTCTTGCTATTGTGAATGTGATATTTGATCTCATGAGGAAGCACCTCCGCTCTGGTCTGTAACGAATAAATCTCCAGAGTGATTTTGAAATCACTGTAAAGATCGTGGAGCTTTAAAGTCGAGGGAAAGCGAATGCAAGAGTCACCCGGTTCAGCAACTACTACAGGAGTCGCGACGATGTGATCCAAATGACGTACCAGGCAGACAAAATGATAACAGTTCTCTGCGCAAAATAACAAAGGGTTTACTAACGACGCACAAAATAACTTATTGATAATACTAAAGTCTCTGATCATTTCGACGCAATACCTGAGTCCATATTACGGTAATAATTGTGCTTCATGGGAAAAGTTATGGCAGATATAGTCAACGATCCACTCTCTTGCAGCTCTGGGGCGCCAGGAACGACTGGACGTAGCGTCCCTTCCACCTTCAACCTCTGAACTTCATTGAGAGCAGCTTGCCGTCTGTGGGCTACAAGTGCGTAATGAGTCGTTGCGTACTTATCTCGCGAATGGATGAGTCGAATTTGAACAATTTATTCCAATATCAATGAAAAGTATACTTCGATTTTGTCACTCACTGGCAACTAGCAGTAATCTTTCTCCTTCCACTTGTTCCCTAGAGTCGCTGAACTCCACCGTGGCATTGCACAAGTTCAAAGCCTGACTTGCCTGGCTTATGACCGTCTGCTGCGTGCACACCTCTTCCAATAGACGCTTTATCTTCTCCTGAACAAGCACGCGCTCATCTCTATCGTCAGATTGCGAGGAGGAATGCATGGTGAGTTCCGGTTCAGGAATTCGAGTTACTTGACGCACCGGAGTCTTGGGTGTCTGGAATTTGTTAGTAAAAATAATGAGTTTTCAACCAATTTTGCAGCACATGCGGAGTGGAATCAGATATTTATCTCACCTGAGATTGTTGTCTTCTGTAGAAACTAACGCTATGCATCAGTGGTAAGTGAGAATCGCCTTCAACTACGTACTGATCGGCTTTTCGTGGAGAAGATGCAGGGGTAGTGATCTTAATAGGAGATCGATAGGATTGTCTGTAAGGTGAGCAAAAATTCAACTATCTGAGACAATTTTTGGCAGACGGACGATAGAACCATTGCCACGGTGAGCTAACGTTAGAGATCAATGCTACGCGGTACTAACCCTTGACTGTATTTGAAGCTATGAGATGTAGCCGACGGGCTCTTCCCACCTCGATTTAGTTTGGGTGGAGTTGGCCCCTCGGATCCCATACCTTCATTCTGCTCATCTTGGAGAGCAAGGCACTCGTCTAAATATTCGTCCATTTCATCCAGAACAGAGATATCGGACGTAGTGCTGTCTGGATCGGGATCTATTGCTCGCTGAAATGAGATATGTAGACTTGTGTGAAAACTATTATCACAAGAATCTTTATAAGCCATAGAGTGTGTCGAGACTTTGATTATTTCGATGCGTTTACCTTCTTGTTCAGTGTAGATTGCTGTCCGACGACTCGAAGTATACTCCTACCAAGGCTGGTGTTACCGATGTCTTCACTTTCTTCGGTGCTGTCATATTCTGTGTCATCCTGCGATCAAAAAAAAACAAACAATTGTTCGAATACCTGTGAAAATATTTTTAAATTTCATCTATCGAATCTCTGTTCATACCCGCACGTAATATTCCGCCTCAGTTTCCGTTTCAGTTTCGGTTTTTTCATCGAGCGTTGCAGTTTCCGCTTCCGTATCACCAACGGTGTATTCCGTGTCTATTTCCGTATCAGTCTCCGTTAGCTCAATGTCGGATAGATTGGGATAAAGATTCCCAGGCTTAGGGGCAGCCACTCGAATTCGTTTGACGTCTGACTGAACTCTGCTTTGCTGTAGCTTCGGTGGACTCTTTGCCACTAAAAAATAACAGCCAATAGATCTCAACCAAAAATTTTGATGGGTTGCAAAGTATTTGTCTAAGACGATACGAGTAGTTGAAAAGGGAATCAGAAAATATTTTACCCTGTCTTTTTACAGGTGATGATTTAATCGCTATCTGAGCACTGCTACTCGAAATATTGTCCTGCAAATTTCCAAGTGGCGGTGGAGGGGGCGGAGGTATTGATTCCTGTAGCAAAAAAATGCTGTTAGTTTTGGAATGCGTTGAAGGAATGAACGATGTCTTTTGATGAATAATTTCATACCGGAGCGGGTATCGGCTTCACTGGACAAACTGGCGAGTTTTTAGGAGAATTAGATTTGCCGTCACTACTTTCACTGGTCCTAATGCAGGAGCCAGCGGCAACTTGCGCCATTTCCTTATTTCGGTTAAATCTTGATCTCAACATTTCTAGTTCTCTCTGTCTCTCATTTTGACAGTTTCGTAAAATATCATTTTCCAATTCGTGAGCCTGGGCTCCATTTTCAAACAAAGCACGCTGAGCGATCACTTTCTTATTCGAGACATCGGCTCTGTTGGATGACTGTGCAATGCAGTGATCTGAAAGATGGAATTTCTCTTTGAGTTTTCCATTATTACCGTTGAAATGCAAATGTGAAAAACATACCCTCAGCGACATTTTGAGTCTTGGGCACTTCTTTCTCTTCTAACTGTTTTTTAGAAACAGACATTGAGAGTGGAGCCTTAGGAATTAAGGGGGCTCCTCCTTTGTTTCGTTCAAACAGAGCCATTCTTTCAGAAAGGGTCATTTCGGCTGGATCCTTCTTCTTGGGTTCCGTAACTTTAGACTCGAACATGGAAGCCTTACTCAGTACTGAACCTGGCGACTGAACCGGGCTTTTAGGTGAAGAATTGCCAAATTTTGACGTTATTGAAGTATTCGGGATAGGGGAATTGTCACTACTAGTGCTGGAACTTATACTTTGTGCTTGTTTTTCTGGTGTCTTATGACTCTTATTAATGCTAGCATGCGAGGTTTTCATTGGACTTCTAGAAGAAGCATTCTTATCATTGCTTGCTTTTGCTTCTATCATAGTTCCACCAAACTTCGAAGTAGAAGATATCACTCTAGGTAGTGACGTAATATCCAAATCCTCTAAACCGTTGTTATCTGACTTGCACCGGGCTGGTGATTTCGCCGAATCTGAATTGGATTCCTGGGAACAACCCTTATAGTCATACACAAGGCGAGAATTGCTGGTAGTACGAGTAAAACCTTGAGCCTCCTGGAAAACACCGTTGTGAAACCTGTACTTCCATGGCTCTGAGACTTCTGTTTTTTCCATCGTCCAAATTTCTTTTTAGTTTTTTTTTACCGACACCAAGCCCCGTTTAAAAAAACTTTTAGCAAAGAAAGAACCGGAATGAAAAGCCAGAAAGGCATGGTCCAGCTGTTTGTTAATCGGGTCAGTCGAAATTTATGCGAGTTCGAAGAGGTTTGTTTCGAAGCATTACTGAGTTAGAAGATTAATTGGTTCATAGTCCAATGATGGGAAATGTTAGATTCTACTGCTCGACCACCTGACTCATCCATGGGCTCGAGACATTAGTATTTCTTTTATCAAAGGTGAGCAATTGTATAAACATAGTGAGCTGGTTTGATGAATGTCTTTGACTCAAGAATCATGCCAAAAGACAAATTCTTTGTTAAGATTAACTAGATCACGCAAAAAAAAAAAGAAAAAAGAATACTCATCAAAAAAGGTAAGGGAGTGTTATAGCTACAGATTTCAACAGCACATTGTCAGTACTTTGGAAAGTAACAGTAATCTCCTGCACATACGTACAAATATGTATTCCATAAATTTTGTAAATCTACTCTGTTCTGTGTGATATTTCATTTGTTACAGGCTCTGATTTTGTACAGGTAACGGGGAGTGGAATTAGGTTTTTTATCCTTGTAAAGTGAGCTACAAGGTTGTAAAGGTAATGCAAAGTTCACCAAACTCATTAAAAAACGAAACTTCATTCTCACCAGTGTTTCAAGCATCGCTTGGTCCCACTTCAGCTGCTTGGTTGGACTTCCCTTATTTCGACTAGTCGGAGTATTGCCCGAGGTGGTATTTGAACCAGCCGATTTGGAATTACTACTTGCACCAGATAGTTTGGACATATCGCTGGTGCTTGGTAGCTTCGATGTTATGCCGGTACTGAGTTGCTTGGACAATCCGCTGGTACTTGGCTGCTTGGATAATCCACTGGTACTTGCTTGTTTAGTTAGTGCGCTTGTGCTTGGCTGCTTAGACAATCCACTAGTACCGGGCTGGGGATCAGATCCGTTTCGAGCTTGCTCATTGAATTTGGCATGCACTTTTGATGCTCTGCTTTCCGTATGTTTGGTCTGTTAATTATTGCACTGATCATTTTTCAGAACATTTTGGAATACAAAAACTCCAATGGCAACTTGTGGAAGGTTTTCAACTGGAGAAAAAAATAAGAATATTTATCATTTGCTTACCAATGTTGGGTGAGAGAGATCGTCTTCCCAATTATTTATTGTTGAAGCCAATGCAGCGAGTCTGCCTAATCTAGCGCCTGGCTTTGCAGGTTTTTGACCAACAGGCTCCTCTTCGATGGCAAATCTTTCTTCCGTTCTGTGAATTGGTGAACTCAACTCTCGGCTGCTGTCCTCTGTAAAGAAAATATATTTCTTCAGAGTTTCTGTATCTCTAATGATAAATGGCATAAAATATCCGCGTCCATCATCAAAACGAAATATAATCTCATCGTGTAATTTAGAACACCAAATCTCAATTATTTTATTAATATAACTTGCTATATTGCATACAACGAATTCGAATGTACACTCATATTATAAACACAGGAAGTTCGTAGTATCAGGATGGTGCACTGTACATATATATATATATATATATATTGTATGAAGAAACCAGTTTCTGATATCAATGCGTGTAGGTGTAACAACACAACTAACTTACCAGAGTATAACTTGCCCAGTCTTTGCAGCTTGGATCTCACATTGGATATTTGACTCTCACCATTTTCTTTGTTGGCTGTTTTGCTTTCTTGATTTGGAGTTTTTGTCGGCGATGTTTTACGTGGGGATTTTGCTGGAGACTCTTTAACCGGTGATTTCACCACCATGTCATTTTCTAATGCTGTAAAACAAAAAATGACTAATATGTCTGGCTGTATCAGTGAGTCAATGATTATTGTTAACATGTTGCGAACGATATTGTGATCTACAGTCCCATCACTGTCCAATACAGGAAAAATAACATTAATGGATAAATCTCTCTATGGGATATCTGTAAATAGATCACAAACAGAATAGCATACCTGGAGCTTGTGACAAAATCGTATTAGCATCTTTCAATGGGCTTCTTCTCCTTTTGGGATCATGACCAGCATTTGATAATTGTGTGTCCAATTTTTCCCTCCTTGCTCTCGCACGTTCCAACATACGCTAAAGATATCAGTCAAGATTTATGTAGAGTTACTTATAAAAAAACATTTTAGGAACTTGGTGACAATATTTTGTCTAGTACGAGCAGCCATAATATACAATCTCGGTACTTGTAAACAGATACCTCCATTCAGAATCAGCATGCTACGACGGGTATGTATAACTCGCATAAAAATTTTTTAGCATAGTGATTGCAGACTACAAATTACTGACATTATGAATGGCATCAGGTTGCGGAATTTTAATGGACGGTAAGCGTTGGACTTGTTACAATTCTCAATAATTTATTTTTTGGATAATTTCGAGGTATAAAAGATCAACTCAACCTTTTCAACCTTTCCATTTCAATTTTACAGGATAATCTAATGTCGAATACGACATGATTTTTAAAGTAGTAGGGTGTATTATACAAAATTGTAATCCCTGTGAATCCCAGGTAAACAAATCCCTGATGTATAATCTGCATAGCGTCACTTACCTGAGTAAAAGGATCCATTGTTTAATTTTTCTTAGAAATATTACTTTTCACACCAGCGTGGCCCGGCCACTAGTTTTATGTGAAGCCGTAGACCCTTGTCTATTACTTGGAACAGAAGGTTACTCTAATATAATAGGAAAAAGGGAATACGTTTGGCAGAGACGCGTACCGCACCCTTCGACTGCGCTTCTCAAACTGTCAGAACTTTCAACCGTTAAGTTTGAATGCAACCGCCATTACATCTATTCGGTAGTAAGTACAGTCGCATTGAAATAAAACCGTGAGGATGAATATCATTCTCATTGTTATTAGTGGAAAATTTTGCTGAATGTGAGAAACAATCTTTAATTGACTCACGCCGATACATTGAAAATTCAGGTTTTAAATTAAAATGCAGTGTTTAATATCTACAGAAAATCGTTATGCGTTGATGCGTGGTTATAATTCACGTTAACACAAATTACGTACCTGACTGTACCTTGTAACACCTGGTGGGGGTAATTCATACAAAAATTTGAATTGCAGAGCTTTCATTGGACAGTGAGAAGTAATATCTAGATGTCAACGGTTGTAGTGGGCATTGGTAATAGATAGTAGCGTGGCTAATTATCTACGTTGTAAGTAATTATCTGGAGCATTTGTTTTATGCGTAAATGCCTTTGCTCATTACTTGCTCCGCAGGTGGCCTTTCATGTATGTGAGTATGCGATTTTTTGTTAGTTTCCAAGATTCGAGCGAACGAATAAACCGATGAAATGTTCAGACTGGTAATTCTTATATTACACAACTCCTGTAAGGATATCGCTTTTGCTCAATAATTACCAAGTTATGCTATCAAAATTAGAGGAAAGGAAATAACATCGTTGATTGAACACATACCGTGATCCGCAACAAAAACTCTACGATGTAGAAACACCAAAGCACTCTGAAAAATTTGACACTTTTTACCTACATTCACAATTTAATTAGATCATTATAAATTTTGATTCCGATGGAGGAAAACATCATTCAAACTAGTCGACCAAGGAATCGAAGAACAACTCTTGCAAGCGGACCAATTTCCGATAATATTGCAAATTCAAATATTAAACTGGATTATGTTACTATACTCTTATTTATTGGTTTAGTAACTATGCAATTGCTTACCAGTGCTGTTGTTCGATATATCATATCAAGCCTGTATTTATTCAATGAATAATTCTGTCATTTGAATCACATATTTTTACCATGCTACAAATTAACTGTTATAATGCTGGGAAAATCCACAGTCAGTTCGTTCTTGCGAGACTAATTACACATGCGAAAATTAGAAAGAATGATATATTACATGACTCACGAAAGTAGTTACCAAGAAAGGTTGTTCTTCGTGCATTAGGAACTATTTACCCAATTTTTCAAGAGAATGCGTTTCATCCCGTGATCAAGTTTGGATGTTTCGAAGAGGTTGCTGGTACGCATAATTACAGACCCATACAGATTAGTTTGCATAGTGCTCGTAATAAATGAAGAGAAAGTAACAAAGAATAAAATAGATGGTGAAATAGATCCATTAACTTAAAGAGGAATATTCGGTGCTGAGATGTACACCCAAAAGTATACTTGCAGGTGGTTTAATGCAGAGAAGATTTAGGTGTCATAGGATTGAATAAAAGAAAATTACTACTTGAATGTAATCCATGTAATTAGCTACAAGATTGAAAACAATGTAACCTATCGAACTACAAGAAATCATTCAAATATAATCAAACAACCACTTATTTTGTGCAGGAACAGTTTAGAAGTAATGTATCACTCTACGATTTTTAATTTGTATGGTGGCAATCACATACAGTAATATAACAAATGTAGACTACTACATAAGCAGCAGACTGCTGGTCGCTGGTCGCTGCATTTGGAGTACTCGTGTGCAGAAAAACTACAATTACTGACCGTTTTAGAGCCATTGTTTAAGACCCAATGTAAGTTTTGGGTTCTATCGTTGATGTTTTTTCCTGGCGCATAAGATTTTCAAAGAAATTTTGTGGCACTTTGTTATATAGGTACTCGATATGCCATATGATAAAACTTCTATTATCAATATTATCATCATCTTTATGACTCCAAATTTCAACAGTTCATATACTATTCAATAGCTGTAACATGATTATTGTAAAACATCATTGTAACTTCTATCCACATACGTATACATATCTATGTATTCAAATGCTGTCGCTTATAAATAGGTATTTACTAAAACTACACATAATTTCATCATAATGACATGACTAGACAACGACTAAATAAGTAGATGTATATTTTTCGATGTAACATAATTGAGATAAAATTTGATTCAATATATATCAAATGCTTACTACATCTCTATGTTAATCTCATAATCAGTCAATTCACTTGACTATAAATCTGATTGAGTTAATTCGGTATTTTCACGAAGTAAATTATAAAAAGTTTTTCGAATTTATGGCTCAGGCTTGGACAATGAACTGAATTGAAATTCAACATGATTTTATGACGTCAAAACGATCACTTTTGAATGAATTCATTCATAGATTCTTGCAGAACTAATAAGTGTACCAAAAAGTTCTGTATGATGTGTATCACCGAATTAAGTTGCAAAGAATGAAAAATATCCTAATCATAAATTTATTCTCCCATCACAATTTCTATCCACACACATTTTTACAAGAAACAAGTGTGCGTATCAGATGAATTTTTTAGTGATTATGTTCCGAATAAGTCACTGTTTATCAGTGCCGTAACCGTAGCCAACTTTTCGAAATATTTTGATGTGTCAAACTAGTCATTAAGATAATTCACGGGTAAATCATGGCCAATTCATGTATATATAGTATAAAATTCCTGATTTTTGTGAAAATTTTAGTTTGTTATAAAATTTGGTGAATCACGTATTCAGTTTGTTTATTTGAATTCCATACTGACAGTGTATACAATGATAAATATGTCAGATCTACGCAGCATGGCACTGAAAAACTATATTCAGTTCTGAGCAATAAGATAAACTTCCACACCAGGCTGTATAAATCCAAGGAGAAGACTGTGCCGCTCGTTGTCAGCAATCAGTTTTGTGCTTTCATGTGTAAATAAATATAAATTAGTAAATTCAAAAGATATAATACATTGGGCATCATTTTCTCTACCCATTAAGCTCAATGAACCCTTATCTAAAAAGCTTTTTCAGTCACTTTCTACAATTCATTTCCTCAAAAGTATATCTCAACATCTCCAAGATATATCAACGAGCATCCAAAAAAGTTTATTACAGTATAATAAATAGTTATCAAATACTTCATCAACGTTTCGGAAAACCTCTTTCTCCTATTCTATTATCTTGAGTTTCAAACTAGACAGTGATAGCACAATATAATTTTTTCATGTCGAAAACAAATTCAGCTGTAAAACTCATTGCACGTATGAATCGAATCGACTGTCACATTTTGTAAAAAAAAAAAAAAAAAACATATAATCTGCTTATAACTGCGTATAATAGTCGTAGAGCATTGAAATAGTTAGGATTATTTATATAATTTCCAGAAGGTTAACCGGATTTGTGTTTTGACGCTGCACATGACTTCAATTAATTCCCGTGCTTAAAAGCATTACATCTTAATCAACCATCAACTTCGAATACCTATTATATTAAGTGCTTGTACGACATAATTTAAAAAAATAATCCAATATACGTGCACTATGTGTTATATGTATACATGAACTTGAGTCTGCTTGTAGCATGTGACTCATGAACAATATATAGAGTAATGAAAAGCATGAGAGTGCTCGAAAATTTATGCGTTATGGCAATATATTTTCCAGTTTATAGTTGCAAGCTCGAAATGAAAGATACGCTTTGATACCTATCCCAGAAAGACACTAATCTGTTATTGATAACGCAGTATCATATGTATTTGTAGATAAATGCATGATGAAAAAAATGAAATCGAAATGAAAACAGACAAAGAGTATACAAATGATTGTATAACATTATCTTTTTCTCTTTCAATCGTTTTTTTTTTTCAAATCATATCACAATCTGGTGCTTTTTTACGTACAAAGCGAGGATAATTTCTCGTGACTAATATATAGTCATAATTTCACATGGTTTTTTTTTTCTTTCTTCAAAGCAAAGTATTGTAGAAATAAAGAATTATATAATCACATAAAATTATCGGTAAAGATTAGAAATTCGCATAAAAAATAATGCAGCTAATTTTTCGGAAAGTACCAACATCATAACTGCCTAAAAATTAGTTCGGTTAATGACTCAACGAGGACGCAAAAACTTGATCTTATATTTTGATCAGCTATGCAACTTACCATTAAACCTTCTTATACTTTTGTTATTACCACAGTTGCTATTTGAACTAGCAGAGCCATTCTGTTGTTTGTTTGTTTTTGGTCTGAACACTTTTACAGCTCCCAATACCATGAGACAGAACCAATACATCTGAGGTAGCAGTAATATTGCGATGCTGATCTTGCAGCCTCGTGGCAGTGACATTATTGCCTGTAAAAATACAGATTGTCTCGTTAAGAGACTCCTCTAGCTCATATTCTCTACGTCATATTCAGAATGTATTACAGATTACAGAGCTAAACTTTTGTTGCTTGAGAAAATTCAGCAACAGATGTGGGAAGTAATTTTCAGTGAATTTCGATCCATTTATTTTCACTCACCTCAAAATAAGGTAGGTCTACAAGCTCGCTGTATAGATAACAAAGGTATGGGAACATGGCTACTCTGCATACGAAGAAGGTTCCAATCATAATCATCCCGTTTGTAACATATAATTGTGTAGCCTTCATCTAAGATCGTGTAAAAAGTTTGACATGAATTTTGTTACAGGAAATTGACACTCGACACAGTACATTGAATAATATCTCGTGAGTCTGTCAAACAAGAATTATCTCCCTTTTTGTTATTCAGAGTCAATTGTGTGACTCACCTTTAATCTGCTCAGAATACCCCGCATGGACACAAATGGTGTACTCAATTCCATGAGATAGACAAAGCCAAAGACACAATCACCTAGACCCCCACGTAAGTACTGTAATTGATAAACAAAATGTTGAAAGCATATATTACACTGTACGTAACAGCTAGCAAACCGATTCGTCAATTGTATAATGAAGACAGTAATTTATTTTTGAATTCTGCCTATCTGACTATCTTTGAATCAAATTAAATCCAATTCTGAATGTTAAATAATAGTTACTTTCGAGTTATACTTTATAGCCATAGTTGGTTAAAAGCAAGTCTTTAATGAAAAAAAATTAATAATAATTGAAAATTAAACTTACAACAATGATCAAAAATCCAAAGCTGCCTATGAATAAATGATGCATGACAATGACAGGTTGTTCCTTGAGATAAAGTCGCACATTGACTATGTGACCAGCATCAGATTTTTGTTCTTTTTTGTGCTCTGAAGTGCTGGCATGTACTCGATACATTGACCAGATATCGTAGAAGAAGTAGGAAGCTCCAAACCAAGCATAAGCTTCGCTCATAAAATGTGATGTATGAAGGAACGATCTTGTGCAAGACCACATGCAAACGATGGATCCAGTGACACAACTTAGCGCAGCTTGCACTGCAGACACAACTCTGAAAACGAAAAGTCATCAACTTTTAATTGACTCCTTAGGTTGGTCAATGACTCTGTGATATGAAACTATAAATTATTATTGATAATGCAATTTCTAATGAGAATGGCTCGACTAAATACTAACTTGTTAGATATGTCCAATACATCAGGTGCCGTGAGATGGTATTTCTTTCGAAGACGTAAACCAGTACGAGTCCTCAGCGCCATGTGATTGAGGAAGTCAAAAAGTGAGAGGAAAAATATGAAACCCAGGGCAGATAAACAAGCGCCACGTCTTAAGCTAATCCTATCATCTGGCTCTAGAATAGCAACGGAGCCTACAGCCACCCCAAGTGATCCAACCGTTGATGCAAGTAACAGCGACATATCTCCAAATTTATTATGAACCTGAAAGAGAGAGGATGAATACAAATCAATAATTTGAAATTAAAATAAATCGGCTTTTTTCAGTTAGCGGCAAAAAAAACCTTCCGAGTCTCTTTGCAGTTAATTGAGTGAAATAAATCCACAAACTGATCAAAATTTGAATTTTTAGATCTCATGAAGGTGCTATAAGTTGATGGCATTACTTAAATTGATTTACATAAGAACTTGATATCAATTATGCTGGAGGTACATTTGGTGAGTGGTTACATAACTTGGTGAGAAAAAAATTTAGTTGAACTCATCTTGTTGAGAAAACAAAGAATGGAACAAATCAGCTGAGTAAGTCATATGATATTACTTAACTTATGATGTAACTGAATGTCCTTGTATGATCTATAGTGGTTCATCTATATCAGCATACATGTACAATGTAGTCGGCGTATACGACTTGATCGTGTCACAACAGCTGTTACAATTATTTGAATCTTTGAACAGTCTCGAATGAATGGCAGAGTATAAATATTCTAGTCGGTAAAATTGTCAAGTATGAAGTTAATGTAACAGTCAGTGAAAAGTACTTAAAAATATTGATAATATTTCAAATTTCTCTCAAAGCACATAGTGATAATTTAGTCGGACACAATAGGTATTTTTTTTTTATTATAATTCTGCATGCATTATACATTTGAGTGTTACTACGTTTTTTTCCATTATTACTACTGTTATCTACAAGTGTGTAATGAGACAGGGCATCATTCACTTTATTTGACTCTAATAGTAGAATTCATTGTGCATCGTAGGTCAAAATGTTCCATTGTTAGGTGGCAGGATACATAATAAGCAGTGATTTTCTGAACTTTTTTAATCTTGCCAAACAAAGGAGTAAGATTAGAGTCTGATAAAAGCATGGCTCAAATAAAATAACTGATAATCTTTGTGTAATTAAAGAAAAAGTAACATCTGATGAAATAAATCAGTTCCGTATTTTGTACTAAACACTTTATAAAAAACATGTAGACCTCATAATTTATCAAACTTATTTTGGGTACAAGCCATTTGATGATACGAATTTATAATAGACTACTCAGAATTTTTACATGCCATAACCAGATGGCAAAGTGCCAGAGATTTGATCATCATTGGGAAAATATATGGTTGCTGACACATTCCTACAGGAAAATGGATCACATAATACTTTGGGATAACCAGTTACTCATGTGAATGAAAAGGACTCTTTTCAGGCTAATGAAATGTGGTAATTACCGCTTCATTCAAATAGACGATCCTATCAATTTTTAAGCTTCATAGCAGCTTACAAATCTTGCAATGTAAAATAATAATCATGACTACTAGAAAATGTGCTTTATTTTTCAGATATGAACTCTCATTAAATATTTACAACCATATATCAGATAATGTTAACTGAATATTTGACACAAGTGACAAAGAGTAATTCAAATAACCTGAACAATAATGAGCTGAACAACAGAGTGAAGGAAATTGTTTTTTGGTATTACAGCTGACGAGTCTGTACATGAATATACCATTCATTGTTCATTATAAAGTGTAACAAGTACTGATGGATAAATTCGTCCAAGAGCAATTGACTAGATTGATTGAATCAGATAGCGTTTTTGCTTCATTCCAATGGCACAAAAATCAAGATCAAAACATTGTAAATTTGTAAAATATCGTTTACGAGCTAAAGCTAGCCTCTAAGTGATTTATCAGATGCCTAAAATAGACTAGTTCTAACTGCCAATGTCTAGGGCAGGGACATCCACTGAATTTCTATGACAGCAAAAAATAGAGCAATCATGAAATTGATAAACTCAGCAATAACGGTCGGGTGAATGACCTTCAGGAAAGGGTTTCTAACAGGGTTGGTTTATTAAAGGTAAAATATACGTCCACACGAAGTTTATGAAGCAAAAAAGGTTTTTTCTGATGATACGCAGCAGAAAAATCAAATAATAGATTTACGCACTATAAACTGATGGCGTTTGAAAACAATGACTGATTACTTATCTCTACGAGAAAAAGGATCGCAAATCGTAATATTTACCGCGAAATCTTACCTCTTTGTTTTTGCTGAAATTATTTAAGTGCACCATTTTCGGTTTATCGTTTTCTTCCGTTGGGCAGCTTAACAAGTTACCGTTGAATCAAGTTGATTATAATTCACACTTTATAGAAATTTCACCCCTTCATTTGATATTACCTCGCATTACCCTCACCACTAAATCTGTTGCGGCTTGCACTGACATTTCGCTCAGAAAACGCAAACGTTCCGCTAGCGTCGCCGTTTTGTTGAATGAGTTGTTTCCTCCATGGAGAATGTGCTCATTGGATGGATGAGATCAAATGGGATCAGATGAGAAGGATGAAAATGTCTCTCGAAGGTGGGGGGCTCTGGAATCACCTTTCTTTGCCCTCTGCCTCATCTTTCATAAACTTCTACCATGTAAGCTTGGTATGAAAATGATCGACCGAACATTTTTATTAGAAATTCAACTTTTTGTATTTACTACAGACGATATACCCAGGAGAAAAGGTATAAAATCAATTTTATGCCCGAAACACGAACAAAAGTGGAACAAGTATGAAGGACTGTATTTCGCTTTTACTGTGAAGCTTGATAGCGAATAAAATAAATCGATCAATTGTAAATGCTAGTTGATTTATGTTGTTATTATTAATTATATTAGTGGTTACCTGTGCAACGCTACAGGTATGTTTGGTTGTAATTTACTTTTAAATGGAATCAGCTTTACAGCTCTTATAAACGTATCGACGAAAGAATGAACTTTGATACAGTCGATGATAGAAAAAGCTGGTGTCAGTTCTTCAAATTATTTATCCTCTTCCTCTTCCTGGTTGTGAACCTCCGGGCTGATTCTGCTGATTAAGCCAAGGTGCTGATCCTGTACCTCTTCCTCTCTGGTTTTGTCCTCGTCCTCTACCCCGAGCTAAAAACAAACATTTTGTATCTAATTTTGTAATTCATTATAAGGAGAGAATTGTGGGACCTCTCATGGCCTCCACAATCGCTTCACTTCTAAACCATTCAAACAAACAATAACCAACAATAGTCCAAGATTCAGTAGAGATAGTCTTGAACATTGAACATAAGCTTGAAATAACATTACACAAATACTCGGACTTAGCTTCATTTCAAAGACCTATTCTCAGAGTTATTCACGTTCATCGTATGAAAATTGAGACAATTTACCAATAATGACAGGTGTTTGATTCAGTATAGAGAATATTGGCACGACAAACAAAGGTTCTTGAAAAATCAAAGTAGCAATACAGAAGATTGAAGTTTGTGGATGTTATGTGACTGAAGAATGTTTCGAGAGAAGCAAACCTTGTGCGCGTAGTATTGCAGATTTTCCTCTGCCTGCTGTACCAGAGCCTTTGCCACCGGGTCGTTTAAACATTGGAGCATTTTTCAGCATATCAGGTAATATGAGAAATCTAATTTTTGAACCCCTAATGTAAACATTTTCCAGTTGACCAACACGACCATCACGATACGTGACCGTGAGATTTTGCATTTGACAGTTCATGTTATCTTCAGCTTCTATTAATTTCCCGCGATAAACCTCACCGGTGTTCGTTTCACAGGTTATAACGTGACCTTCGGCTTCGTGAAGTACTTTTATTGGTACGCCGATCGACATTTTAGCAGTTTACTTTTGGGCAATCAACACTATAAGTAGACAAATATTCAATAGGAATCGCAGATTCAAACGGATTTCAATCCGTACAAAAATAATATCGTCGCATCAACGTTTGTCACGGACGCCACTTCTGATCTCACAGAGTAAACAACTAAAGAGGGGAACGCTGCTTAGTTCCAATTGTGGACACTTCCATGAATCGGGCAGTACCGAGTTATTCCTGGTCAATTTGCCCTACATACAATCTACCCTCCATAATACAAACTAAATTACTACGGATTAGGCAAAAAAAATTACTATCTTGGGGAAATTGGGGAAGGAACAAATAAAGTAAAGAACTTACTAAGAAATTTGTGTTTTTAACTTTCTTTATATCCATAATATAAAATAATAATCATATAATTACACTAACACTACTTACACTGGATGATCATCAGATAATTGCGTTCAAATTCCTCATAATCTACACGCATGGTCATACATGATTAACATCGATCCGCTTGCACAAGTCCGATTGTACAATCATATCGTTTTTTAGCATGACTGTTATCATTGGACGTTGCAGGATGAAATTCTAGCGAATCCACAGGTATTGAATCAATATATTTGGCACTCAGTCTAGAGGAATCGATTCAATAGAGGTACCGAATAATTAAACTGAATTTTGATCTGATCATAGAGGTAAAGATAATTTTGGTTGTTAATATTAACATGACCCAGGCTTCAACGAGGGCGAAGAGCCGTGAAGATCGGTACGGAAATTAGTTTAAGATGAATGACAAACTGATCAAATTTATTTATTGGCCAGGTCCGGACAAGGACTTATCCATGAACTTTTTCTTTGCAAAACAAAGCCACCATTTGCTTGGCTTTCCATCTTCGCCATAAACTTTTTCTACAACTCTCACACCTGTTTCTTGTCGCAATTGCTGCAGGTACTGCCTCATGAGATCTGAAAATAACGGATAATAAATTGAAGGCACTCTTTATTTTCAATTACCATGGGAAGAGTTTTGGGATTTGATTTATTTACATTCGGACTGAGCAGAGAACTGACAAAACTGATAAGAGAATGGTATCCCTGCATCACCTGAGGCTACATTACTATTAAAAAATGATATTCTTACCAGCGTCAGACGCAGTTGCTGGCTTAGCGTAAACGGAATTCAAAGGGAAACCAGCATCTCCTGGGATATCAAACTTGGAAATAGCTAGAGTATACATCTCATTTGTTGCTTGGTTTTTTGTAGCGCATTTTTGTAATTTTTTCAAGCATTCAGTGATGTACAAAGTAATGTAAATCAATACACGGTCAGCTTCGCTCTGGAAGGCACGTAAAGAAGAGGATGTGGTTAAAATTCTATGAGTTAATTCTGGACATATAATCTCACTATCGGAATGGTACCTTGATCTCGTAAGTTCTGAAGAAAACATTAGCTTTGAAAAAATACAACGCCTCATCTATTATATCTAATTCCTTTCCACTGTAGGGCGGTGCGGGACCTCGAAATTGAGTCTTGAATGGCAACATAGCTATGTTTCCAACGGTGTGGTTATTTTCCAAAAAACTAGAGTGATAGGCCTAACAAATATTCATGAATCATTGTAAAATGCACTGACATTGAATAATAAATGCTGCAAGACTAATAAAAGAGTTGGGTTAAGGTTTTGTTTGCTGTTCACGTTCGTTCGAAATCAGATGAACATTACAATTCTAATCCATTTTAAATATTTCATGAACGATTAAAACACAAATTCTGTAATAAAGGTTATATTATTGGTCGACGATATGAATCATGATATCAGAAGGGATCCACCCATTTGACAGCTCTAAACCTCATGAACAAAATACACGTTTACCACAATTAAAATAGACCATCAGATTCTATGATTGCGAAGTAAAATACAATTAGGCTTACCGGCATTATTGAAGGGTAATTGTTCTCAATTTCACTACCCAGTCGAACTTAATATTGTGTTCGATTTTATTAAAATAAAATGTAAAAAAATCCCACACACACGGTTCGCAATGCAAACCTCAAAAGCAGACCGCAGCACTAGTTCATGATGATTAGCGTGGAAACTTGAATCGAGGAACTGCGAATCGTGCGACTGACCTGCTGCTACTGCCTCTATAGAAAACAACGCGCAACGTAACCGAATGAAGCACAAAAGTTTCAGATCTTTGAATACTTATACTTTGCGCTCAAGTATCATGAGCAACGAGAATGAGGGTCAGTACGTACGAGATCGATCTGCATGTGAAATACCGCAAATAAGAATAAATCATTGTCACCTGTAGATACGACTGTGGTTTTATCTCACGCCTGTTAGAGAAGAAAACTGTGAGAAAGTTGCTCGTCAAAAATGTCAAAGAAAATAGCAACGGAATTGAAGAAGGAGGATGTCTTGCAAGCTGTTGTACTTGCAGACGATTTCACTGTGAATTTGAATCCCATGCACAATATATTTCCGAGTGTATTAACGCCGGTTGTAAATATCCCGTTGTTGGACTACCTGACAGAAACTTTAGTTAAATGTGAAATACAAGAATTATTCTTATACTGTAGCAATCACATACAACTCTTGAAGAAGTATATAAAAAATAAGAACTTCAAAGACCTCAATGTACACCTGATCATTTCTGACGGTTGTCGATCGCTGGGCGATGCTCTAAGAGATATTGATACAAAAGGCTTGATTCGAGGCAATTTCATCCTTATTAGGGGAGACGCATTTACGAATGCAAATCTGAAAAACCTACTTGATTGGCATCGATCCAAAACAAAACAAGATAAGGGGGCTGCTATGACTCTAGTATTACGTGATCTAGGATCTAGCAATGTCTCCTCTCAAGAAAATGAAACTTGTATGATAGCCGCTGATAATTTGAATAACAGAGTATTATTTCATCAGAAACTTAACGTTGAAGATAAAAAGGTCAAACTAGAATTGCAATGGTTTTTAGACCATGACCATGTTGGAATACACAGCAGTTTACTAGACAGTCATATTTACCTATGCTCTGCCTTAGTCCTGCCTTTATTTTCTGATAATTTTGACTTCCAGGTGACTATTTTGGTTTGATTAACATCGATCAGTAGACATAATTACAAATCATTAACAAACTTTTTTTTGGATTTCTAGACAATGGAAGACTTTATTCGGGGCCTATTGATCAACGAGGAGATTTTAGACTCTCGAATATACTGGCAGAAACTGAACGCTGAAGAGTATGCACTGCCTGTTACTTCTTGGAGAGCATACGACACTCTAAGCCGTGAGATTCTTCAGAGACGAGGGTATCCTCTAACCGCAGATACCATGCCAAGTACTAAAAATTTTGTATACCTTAGAAGGAGTACCTATAAGCATAGAAGTGTGACTTTAGCAAAAGGTTGCACATTGGAGCGTGACTCGATAATTTGTCCCAATAGTAAACTTGGAGAGAATACTTATATAACGAGTTCAGTAATTGGTGAGAATTGTAATTTGGGTAATAATGTGAGGGTAGAAAAGTCGTACATACTAGGTGACGTCACCATTTGCGATAATTGCATAATAAAAAACTCTGTCATTTTCTTCAATAGTGAGCTACAACATTCAGTTGATATTAATGGTTGTATAATAGGCCCTAAATTGAAGCTGAAGAGTAAAAGTACTTATGTAGATTCTGTTATGCAATTGGATGGTAAGGGTGGTATAGCTCAAACACCGATGAGCAAAGCAAACCCTGATACAAATGAGGATCTATCGTTCTTCAAGTATGCAGATGCAGGCAAAACAAACTCAGATCATTCGGATTTTGATGATGGTAGCAGCAGCGAAGAAGAGTCAGATTTAGGAGCTCCGTTACCTGACGATACGCACATGTTTCTGACAGAAGTAATTGATAGTTTGTTACGTGGGTATCAGGACAAAGTGAAATGTGAAAATTTAATTTTAGAAATTAATTCTTCAAGATATGCTTACAATGTTAGCATACGTGAAGTTTCCTACAATGTAGTCAAGGCTATCTTGAGTCTACCGTTACATTATCTGTCTGAGATCGGCACTGATCACTCTACAGCAAATTATCAGAAAACGCTGAAACAAATGCTTGAATATTTTCACACGATTCTTGCAAATTACGTAAAAACAGAAGATGCGCAGGAGGATTGCTTGCGAGCAATCGAAGACACGGTCGCTACAAATGAAGAGGTACTGCTCGGTGCCCAGCTTTTGTTTAATTATTTCTACAATCGAGATGTACTGGGGGAGGACAAAATTCTCGAATGGTATCAGCTGAATGATGACGATGAAGATGACATGCAAAAGGAAGTAAGATCCAAAATCAGAAAAGTTGTCCAACCGTTTATTAAATGGTTACAAGAAGCTGAAGAGGATTCTAGCGAAGAAGAGGAAGACAGTGATTAAGTCAGACTTCTGATATATACATGAGTGATACCGATGTACAGACCCCCATGGATTTCTCTAGACTTACCTTAGCATGATAGACGTACCAAGTCTTTTGATTTTTGCGTACTCTGGATTCTTTGATTTTTGTTTTCAAGGAATTCTTTGGTCATGAATAGGAGTATGTTACTCCGGGAAGCGATTATATATTTTAATTTTTAAAATAAATATTATTTTATTATTCATTTATCGTTTACTGGAAATTTGAATACAGGGCTTAGCTCAATTTCAATAATCATCAACAATTATTATAGTCATGGTAAAGCGTGATTTGAGGTGTTGCCGGTTGATTATGTTTACATATACGTATGTATGATTGTTAGTGATGAAACGTGATCTTGTTTTAATATAGAATTATTTCCTAATGATTTTTAATTATTGAAACTGATTAATTTAACTAATTCGAAATCTCGTATGTTTCGTTTATCACTCGTCGTTCGTCTCATCGTCAATTATTTGGATGAAGAACAATTTTCAGAATAAGACAGGATATACGTATGTTAGATTTTTTCCTTTTAAAGAGTTCTTACCTTAGACAGGATTGAATTAATTTTTACTATGTTAAATATTATCTATTATCTCTAGATCAGAGGAGGCTGAAATCTTTCAAATTTACCTATAACAATGACAAAGCATACGTTAACAATTTACGTTATCAGGCCTTTGCTCGCTATACTTTGCCTTTACATATTACTCAACAACCCAACATATTTCATAATAATCTAGCGAACTATGCGTCATGACTTCTCAACTAGCATCTCACAGTACAGGTTCTTTTACGTTTGGATTCAAAATTCAATTGGCTGAGTAAATTTATTATTTCAGCTGTTGACCGGATGCGACGATTAAAGCGATAATTAAATTTTCTGTCCAGATTATCAATATACGACAGCGTGTACGTGGCAAATTTGTAGGCTGTTATAAAAAACTATGCCCATTCACAATTTCAATAATCTCTGATTGGTTGTGAACTGATACAATTTCACCAACGTCAGACTCGAACTTTGTAGGGTTCGATGCATCGTCTTTAGGGGTCAAACGCACCGCGATTTGGCACAATTATAGATACACAATCGATAGGTAGTACTTCGGATTTCCAATCGTTATTTGCTCATGAGCGATGTGAACAATTATTCTCAACGGACAATCGACGGCTCAGGGCTTAGAGTAATTATTCATTCTGTTGGAATTGGATCCTCTTGCAGATTGTGCCACGCCTGGTGGTGATGATCTGGGAACTTGATCGCGTCTATCCACTGTCTCAAACGTTCTCCTTTGCTGCTGCAGCTCAGCAGTAGACCTCCTAGAGGGCGAATAGTAGAATTATTTAATGGCAAGAGGGTTCAAGGAGTTCCAGAGAATTTTAAGAGAAACCTATTGCTTACCCAGGTAGTCGTTGCTCTTGCCGAAGTCCTTGTCCCAAACGGAGAGGCACAGCATCTGGCTCGTGAGGTCCGTGAGCCGGGTCTCGAAAGCGAACTCTTCGTTCCATTCTGGGTTTAGGGTCTTCCACTTGACTCCTGTAGTGTAAATTGCGGATACTGCTTTCCTGGCGTCCTTCTTCTTGTCCTGTACGATAGGAACGCTCGTTTGGTGTTGAGAATTGTCTTCTGGTCTTTTTATCAGGTACAGTTTCACGAAGGGGTCAGAGAACCCGTTGGTGTCCATTGCCGGCAGATTCACAGCGCGCGAAACGTTGACTAAAAGAGCGCGCCTGCGAGTACTGTAGCTCAAGGTCACCAGAATTCGACCCCGCGGGCTCAGATCCTCTCCCCAAACTTCCTCTTCGTGATCCGACTGGAGATGACTCTCCAGGTAAACATTGTAGTGAATCGTCCGATACGGCTGCAATTGATAAAGCGGAAGTTTCGCCTCCCCTAGAAAATCCTTGCCCGCTCGATCGTCTTGAAGAACCAATATATGCAGTGCCCTGCCATTTTTCATCTACACGCGGTGCACGGACCAAATTTTATTAAAAAAAATTCGCTGAAATGAAGTAATAACGATAACTTGAGGGACTCACGTCTGTCTCCGTGATACCGTAAAAGGTGACCGTCTCGTTGTATTCCGGATCCCGCGTCTTGTGGACCGTTTTTGTCCTCAGTCGTTGCGAGGGGCTTCCGATCGCGACGGGTAGGATATTGAGCTTGCAAAATGAATCTGTCAGCCCGTGGATATCCATAGGACGCAGACCTCGGGCACGTTGTACTTTGCACTGGAGGTACTGTGCCGCGAGGTCGTATAGCAACGAGACTTCCAGTGTCCCGTATCCATCCCCCGCTGACGCTGCAATCGTGTCATATAATTACCTTGCAGACGTTGCCGAAGGCAAGGGTTTAATACTATACATCCCCCACACAAACTCTAATCGGTTGTCTTAAGGCCAAAAAGTAATCAACTCGGATCAATTGATCGCATCCGAACAAAGGGCACCTTGACCGACCCGAAAGATTTTTAAGCGGTCAAAGAGAGTGATTTGGTTTTTTTTTTTTTTTTTTTTCTTGTCCATTTCTCATTACCAGCTAGTCCCCGAACTATTTGCTGCAAGGCATGGTACTGGTTGTGACTGTTGATGATCTGACCCTCGTTGTTCGTGATTGAAATCTCCGGGTCCTGTTCGTGATAGTGCAGGAGATTGTGATCCTGATGTTGGTCCAACGTTAGGAATCCCTGGCTGCTGCTCGACTCTAGAGAATCTCTCCTGTAAGGTTCATCACACGGCGACAACCCGAAATCAATTAATAGTTCTTCAAAATCCTATTACTACGTACCTGAAGCTGTGTACCTGATTGCAGTTCAGTTGGTCAGAAGACGACTGACGTTGATCGACAGCGTTTGTCGTTTGCGATTGGAACGGGACGAAATTTCTACCTTGCATTCCCACAGGATGACCCCGTGGTGATTGCGCGAGCGGTTGCAGCGACGTAGACGAAGGAAACTGGCCCTGCTGATTTCCATCGATTTCCGCCGATCGGATACCGTTATTACTGGAATCTCCCGTGTTGCTAGAATTCTGTCGACTGTAAACATCCCTTGACGCATAAACTGGCGTTGAGGAACGATACTTGTCATCGGATCCAGGGGTCAAAGGGACATCGTTGGGTCCGAGGGAACGACTCATCGCAAGACGACGGCCTATGTCTTCGTCAGAGGAAGAATCTGGCTCCCCGGATTCTAAAGGCCTTAAATTATTCACAACCGCCCATGATGATGCCCGAGAACTCCGTCTTGATCTACCTCGATCCTGCGGGTGGATTGAGTAAACACAAATAAGGCCTGAGTTTGCGTTTGAGAAAATAACGTCGACGTATTTCTTTCTTTCTTCTTCTTTTTCTAATTTTTGTTTTTCAACTGTATCATTAATATCGCGATAGTTTATTCAGTATATGGGAGCATTTTACGTTGAATTTTAAATCGTAATGTGAAGTTGAAGCAAAATCAGTTTCAGGACGCTTTTTCTATGTAATTTTGCTTAGGGAACATGAACACACCGATCGAATTGAGTTGGGAATAAATCCCATCCTTGATTTTTCACATTTTGGAGCGATAAATTGGCGATAACTTGAACAATTTTATAGATAGATCGATTTGGCTTCCGGATTCGGATTCCTGAGCTAATTATATGTGAGATTACCCTTGAAAAGCCAAAAAAAAATTCGGTTTTTGGGCCAAAAGTAAAGTAGTTTAAAAATTGATTGTATTACACTTTTCTTACGTATTTTGACCTCAGGAATCCAAATCTGGAAGAAAAATTGATCTATCTGCAAAAATGACAGAGTTATCGCCAATTTTCAGCTTTTTGGGGTCAAAAATAAAAAATTGATTTTTTGGTCTATCTTAATGTAATTTGAGCTCAGGAATCCGAATCTGGAAGAAAAATTGATCTATCTGCAAAAATGTTCGAGTTATTTCCATTTTTTCGCGATTTTTGGCATAAATTTGAGGATATCTCGAAGGGAAAAAATCGTAGCTCAATTTGGACGACGGATTCGTGTTCCTGGGGTCAAAATACATAAGAAAAGTGCCATACGATCAATTTTTAAAAATAAAAATTTTTGGCCAAAATTTGAAAAAATCGTAAGGGGTACCCCTTGGAAAAATCTCAAATTTTGACCAAAATTTTTTATTTTTTAAAATTGATCGTATGGCACTTTTCTTATGTATTTTGACCTCAGGAACACGAATCTGGATGTCAAATTGAGCTACGAATTTTTCCCTTCGAGATATCTTCATTTTATGGCTCCAAAAAGTAAAAAATTCGCGATAACTCGATCAATTTTATAGGTAGATCAATTTGGCTTTCAGATTGGGTTTTCTGAGATCAAAATACATAAGAATAGCACAGAAAATAAAATATTTTTTTTTGGTCCAAAATCGCGAAAATTCCAAGGGGTACCCCTTTGGATTTTTTCGATTTTTGGGCCAAAAATGGAGTATTTTTAAAATTGGTCACAGGACACTTTTCTGATATTTTTCGCCCTCAGAAACACGAATCCTTTGACCAAATCGAGCTACGAATTTTCATCATCGAGATATCTAAATTTTTCCGCTTCGAAAACTGAAAAATTGATGATAACTCGATCAATTTTACAGACAGATCAATTTGGCCTTCAGATTCGGATTCCCGAGATCAAACTCATTCATGTAACATACGTACCACTTTTTTTTCTGGCAAAACGTATTTGGGAAGTCCTTTGAAAAACCAAGCGCCGCTCTTCTTCCACATTTCTCTCGTCTCGGAACATATTCGGCAAAGGAATAACCTCGGTCGTTGAGAATTCTGAGTCGAACCTGCTGCCTGTTGTGTTCCACAGGGCATCGTTGTCGCCTCTATACCACATTTTTGGCAAATATGCTTCCTACAGTCTTTGCATATCGCGGGACCAGCCCCAAGAACGGTGAATTTTTCACCGCAAAGAGCACAGGAGTAGCGACTATACGAATGTTCACTCGTGGACAGGTTTCCAGAACTCACACAATTACGTTTCATGTTCTCCAAACGATCTACTAATCTACCAACACGTTCCTGTTCCGACAAATCCAAGGCTTCCGCTCTACGGATTACCTGCGGGGATAGAATCATATTATGTGATAAAACCGGATGAAAAAAATCAACATATACCTACCTACCCGCAATCTTTAAAGTACAGACTAGAAACTGACTAACTTCAGCTTCGAAGAATATAAGTGTAAAGCTATTCCACTGATCAAGAATATAAATCGAGTCTCATATCCCGGTGCACGACGAAATACGGGGCGTCGTTAAATTTAATAATGTAGTAACCCCGACCGGGAGGCCTGAGATACGCAAGTTTTGACGTGACGATCAACTCGCGTTAAAAAGTGATAAGGTTTCTCGTCGTCGCGGGGGATCGTCTCGACGAAACGGACGATATGAAAATAGATCACCGCTCGCATAGACAGTGAAACTTTACCGAACAATAATATACACATTGTCGAAGAGACGACAGGCGTTGTTGATTCTGGAGAAGACTGAAATTGTCCGCACCTGTTCGTTTACCGCGTTGCATGATATTGCTTGCAAAAGTCGTGACTGAACTGGAATCGTTGACAGTCGAGGAAACTTCAGACCCAGTTCGCTCATCGATATTGTTGCTGCAAAGTCAACGTCGCATAATTTATAACTACCCTCGACGAAGTGTGTTATACCTACACGCGTGTACGCATACAATTATGAACGTCAATACCTGCATGCGTACAACGATGATAACATCCGCCTATATACTTATGTATAATATGCAGCCTCTCCACTATCGATTCAATTTCAGTGGCTATAGATATACGGTACAACTTGACACGCATGAACGTTCCATTTCACGTTCAATCTTCCCGCAGTATTTATGGTAATCAACGTGTACCTATATATGCATATTGCAACGTAATCACGCCATCGATAGCGGTCAATAAAACGATCGTAATCTCGACGTGGCGTACGTCAAACGGCTGACGGTTGTTTCCAACGATTCAAACCAACGATGAACGGGGTGTGAAAGTTTTTTTGTACAATCACAGCTTCCGTCTCCTTTGCCTGCATATTACGGGTTGTATAACGACCCGTTCCAGCCATTCTCCGTTAAACGGGATAAGCCGGTTAACAGCAGGCTTTGGAAACTCGGCACTAAACCAATCCCGACTAATCTGGATAGATAATTCGATGGTTGAATCAGTTTCCCCCGTGGCGTATAAAAGGACCCTCCTCCCTCCCTCCTCCCTCCCCTCCGCGCCTGGGGACATTACCTCTATAATTGTGCAGCGTTCTTCCTCGGTCAGACTAAGTTGCGAAGATCCTGAAGGATAGTCGTTTCTGTAATCCAGTGATCCCGTCTTCACGGACCATCCGGTGCGTAACCTGAATGGGCGATAAATTTGGTGAGGTTCACAGGCGTGAGAGCGAAGAAAAAAATTCAATTATCAAATAAAACGAACAAAAAGGAATGCAGATGAAGATCTGTGCTGAAATCGTTGGAAAAAATCGCACGTTATAAATCACGCAGCGTTTTTTTTTTTTTTTTTTCTAGACGATCTTCCGAACCCGTAGATTTTTCCTCGTTCGCCCCAATCGTCGGAAATGAGCGAAGCGATCGCGTCGCCGTCGGACAACACGCGACTTTTTTCATCAACTGAAACACCCCCGGCAATCACCCTTTGACTTCCCCGGACGAAACCCTCCGCGCGAGATGTCCCAATGGACGGTTGTATCGATATAAAGAAGCCTGCAGCTGCTGCGTGTTCTCTGAATTGGTCGTCACCATCGCAACACTAATTCCTCGATCGATCGTTCCTATCTTTTGCGATAAGCTCGGTAGCGGAATGACCGTAGATTTTATTAAATGTCGTACCCGCGCAACGGTTCGCGGTTCATATTTTATAATTTTCTCTGCCCGTTTCCTACCCCGATTCATTTCAGCTCGAGCAAAAGTGACTCCGAATCCGACGAATCATGTATAATCCCGCGATATTCCCTCCGAAAGAGTCCCTCGCGAATTGTCGCTAAATTTATTAGACACATTCCGTCGGTCTACCTTTACCTATATTTGAATGGAATTAAAAGTCTGGCACAATCTGCGGCTGGGTATTGTACGAGTATATCGAAACATCCGTCTGCGCGTCGCGAGAAAGAAAGCTAATAAAAAAAAAAAAAGTAACCTTCGCGTGAGCGAATCGTAAAGATTTTTCTATTCATTTTTCTTTTACGTTTCTTAAAAGTTATGCCGTACAATAATGGCATCGGTCAAGCGTACGACTCGGTGAAATGAAAGGAGAGATGAAAATGGAAAAAAAAAGAAAAAGTGTAACGGTAACAATGAAGAGGAGAAAAAAAGCTGGAAAATGCGAGAACAGAAATATAGATTTCTGATTTTATGATAATGTGAAGTAAAGGAGAACGCGTGGCCGGACGAAGCGTAGCACATAAATATGTGCGACTTCGCATTCCAAGTTTTTTTTCCGAAGGCCTCGTTCGTGTGCAGGGGTAGGTGTGCGCATTATATCCTCAGAAGAAAATGAAAAATTGATTTTTACTCCCCGTTTACGTGGCCGACCAACTTACGAGAAAATAACTATTGGAGTAGGTGTACTTGATGTGGTGTGGTCGAGGTCTTCGATCGACTTTTTATTTTACGGTCGAGGTCGGACGGGAGGAAATGAAAAGAAAAAATTACGGCCAATTTCTGGATAATCAATTCGAACTATCTGGTACGAATCGTTTCGCGTATTTTCATTTTCAGAAACGGAGCAGGTATGAAGCCCGACGGGATATTCGTTGGTGAAATTATAACAAAGTAAATCCAACGTCGCGCAACCCTTTTTGCACTCCAACTTTCTACCTTTGTATACGTGTTCCGAATATGATTGCCACTCTTCGAGTAATTATATATCCGAAGTTTAAATTAGTTCGTAATTGTCATTAGGAGTTGATGTACGATAATATAATTCGAACATTGCATTCGAATTTTTCAAAAGAGGAACAAACGAACGATCGATACGCCGGACGCTGTATTTCGTTGAATCATGTCGAAATCAAAGCTGCGAAAAGTAAATAAGAAGAACGTATGGGATAAACTTACTTTGCTCTGAGTGCGAGATGCCTGTCGTTAGGGCAGACCCATCTACCACCCCTGTTGTTGGTGTCGCCAAGGTCGACCATCTTCGATAAAAAAAAAAAAATGCCTCGCCGTTCTCGGAGGAGCAAGAATTTCCTTCGGAAAACTTTCCCTGAGCGCGTGTCCCGCCTGAAATTCCATCAAGACATCGCGATTAGAGTTACTGATAATATCAAACGTGTAGACGGTACGCGAATTTCTCGTTCGCGTCGGAGCGACGAATCCGGTCGATTACGACCTCGGTTGCGCGACTAATTTCTCGGAACATCTACCGCGAGATGATTCGTTAACCTTGAGGGCGGCTTCCCGCGTCGTCGTCGGCGGATCCTAGCGATGTTGTTGTGTATCGCGCGGGACGTATCAAGCATCAGGTGTTCGCGAGGTGCGTGCGCTTGATATCGGTGGTGAAACCGGGTCGCCCAGGGTAGCGTAGAAGATGGGGGTTTGCCCGGGTGACCCAATTTCGCCTCGGAGGATTCTCGGCGACCCTGAACCTTGGACCCTGATGCGACACCGCGTCCGCGGTTCGAGGCCAAGGAGAAATTTCCGCAGGGCCGTTAGTTACCGCGCCCCGTGCGCGTCTTCGTCCTCATTGACGCCGCGCGTCTCAATGGATTTCCGCGCCGTTTAGAGTCCGACGGAATTATTATATCATTCCAACATCTGCGGTACGGTTTACCGCTTAACACGATCAGCTCTATTCGCCCGATTCTCGCGTGTTACAGCTAGCGGTATTTGAACGCGAGACTCTAGGTAGAAATTTAACGGGATTTACAGGACACGTCTATTTCGGGCGAAGGACTCCTGAACCTGGAGAGCGAAGAGATTTTTTTCGCTCCGCTCAACCGCCGCGCAATTGACGACGATATCGGGGTACACGTGGAAATGGAAATTATCTTCATTACGCGAAGGCAATTTTTTATCGCGTTCTAACGATCTTAACAACCTCATCCGAATTTCTGTCAAACTTTGACAAGCTTCTCCTCAATTCCGTGGATTCAAATCGTGTTTGTACGACTTTTATTTACGATGTACACGGACAATTTCCCAGGTAAATAACGCCCAGACTAATTGTGATGCGAGGTGCGAGGTGCGAGTTGCGGTAGTCTGCGACTATACGGTCATTAAAGGAAATTTAATTAAGAGAAAATGTGTACCGCCGTAATGCGTACAGATATATATCTTACGAGAATTAGGAGCTACTTTCAGTGCAGGCCACCCACGGTCCAGCGCTCACCTGACCTCGGGTGTCCTCTGAGCTAAAATTCCTGCAAATACATACCCTGCGTAATGTTCTTTGTGAATCACACTCTCGCGTACATGCGTAAAAGGCCGCACGAAAAACGAGAGCGAAACGATGATAATAATTCACGTCCTACTGGCAATAAATCATACATTATCTCAGATATTATATCCTCGCCGAAAATATGCGGATTATATACGAGATGAGATAAATTTATATCTCTGTGTATCCGCGAGCCTTCAGCGGAGAGACGCGTAATTTGCGAACAATATTTTGCCCACCTGTATACTTGATCTGGGTACAAAGGGCTGATTATTAAATTAAACGTCTGCAGGACTTGTATACCCATATTTACAGTTTTGTTTTGCGTCATACTACGTTGTAGTATGTAGTATATGTATGTACATCTGACGCGTTCCATCCAGCCGGTAGCGGTTAAATTTCGCGTTGTTGAGGAGGAAATTTGATTAAAAGCGGGAATACGTGCCCCGGAAATTAAGGGCTGATAGTAGCGGCGCCGCGTAGTACAAATATAGGTATACAACAAGGCGTAGGGTATAGTTATGGTCATGCGTTTGCAAGTCTCTTTGAAACGGAGTATCTCGCTTTATGATTAGCTTATGTGGGTGGAGGACCGCGTCTAAAACATGGCGAATGACACTTCCAATAAACCGCGTATAGGTATATATCGGTATAATATCCATTTCCATTCCCTACTCGCGTGAGGAGGGTGGATTATATTCCGGATTTCGACATCTGCTCCGGAGAATCATGGCGCGCGTTGAGAAACGCCTTGGAAAAAAGAGATGTGTTTTTATTTTATTTATTTATTTTTTTTTTCTATTTTTCATTTTTTCATCCTCGACGAGAAAACGTGCCTCGATCGGGGGTGACGTCGGGGTGAGGTACGCTCATAACTGTGATCGGAATAACTACCGTGATATTTGAGAATTTCGAAGCTTTTCAGGCAAAATCACGCCCACGGATATAACGATCACGACTCTGTGACATCGTAAATCACGGTCACCGTATACATATACGTACATGGGTACGAACCATGTACTTCCGAATGGGCGTATATAGGCATGTATATATGTGTACATACACCGCTAGGGAGGAGGGAAAGGTCCGCCAGGCACGTGTCGGGTGAAATTTTCGCAAAATGAAACGAATGGTTCAGCAGTATGCTTGCGGAGGTGTATACTTGTGCGCTAATAATGACGATGGGACAATATTTGATGCCCCTGCTTCAAGGATGTGTAAATACGTATCCGTCCGACCGAGAACGGGAGACCAGAAGATGTGTTTCGATCAATTGAAACTAAGGGAAATTGGGGTCTAACGATAATACATGTTTATTCGGATCGTTCGACTGGTAGCGAATCGCCGATGATCTGAATCCCATGGTTCACGACATCGATTGACTCAATTTTAAAATAAGGTACGTTATCTCTAAATTGAAGATTCATCACGTTACACATTTTCAGGGTCGAATTCGGGACGGTATTTTAAATATTCTTGCGTCATTGTTGAAAAATCACATAGACGTTAAATCGATACGACCCACAATCAGATACGTTTTTACCTAATTGAGCTTCATTAGACAAGTGGTTTGAATTGAAAAAAAATTTTTTCACCGATAAAGTTCGATATTTTCATTGACAATAAAACTAAAAGATTCACTTTTCAATGAGAAGATTTAACCGCATTTTTATTCGGATGAAAAATCCAGAAACTTACGTCGAATCTTTATCACCTAGTTGTAAAATAAAAAATAGACTAACATTTTAATAAAACTGAGCGGAATTGTTGGGAACAATTCGATTTTTTCCCCCTTTTTTTCTCACAAAAACATTATTTGAAGTTTAAAAAAAAATAGAAATATATTTCTGCGCTCGTATCATGCGGGTTCCGAAACATCGTGTAAGCTACGTGCAGCGGACGATTATCAGTAAAATAGTGTATGCCTGCTTAAAACCCGAGATACCGGCTGATTAACCAGGTGAGTTGGCTTCACACGCGAGAAAAACTGTGCAAGGATTTTTTTGTGATAATAGTCATGCTATACCTATATTACATGCCTGTGCAGTATACTGGGCCAAGGTGAGAAAGTATCCGCGCCTGCTTTTCAGTAATAAATATGAATTTTCACAGTGAAAAATGACGATGAAACAGATTTTCAAACGTTAATTCGATTGATGATCCAAAAAAATTGTTTCTCAACGCTCGTCGGACGAGTTACTGATTTTATAAAACAGCGCCAGGAAGAAACATATTGTTTGGAAAATGGTTTATTTACGTAGCGTGGCGAATCCGTGAGCTGCCTAAGATTCGAAAAATTTCAAAATTACATGCAAAACATCATTTGTATAAAAATAAAAATCATACGATGGAAGAAACAGAGATGCGAGGTACACAATAAATTAACGTAGACGATACCGTCTTCGTTGTGGTTTACTTACTCTCGTGTCAGATGTGCCCAATTCCCTCAATTAAACACCGTTTTTCATCGTTTCTACATCAAGCCAAAGTCCCAAAATATTGAACTCAAGTCTTCGCGTTCTCTTTGATTGTTTTTTTTTTTTTTTAAATTTTCCTTCTCCTAATTTTTGTTACTCAGTCTCAAGCCGATCGCCAGCGAATTTATCCTTTGAAATATGCAACACCCTCGTCTGACCGTACGCGGTGTCGCACTACTGCCGAGCGGCAGGTGGTTGCAGACAGTATTGGTCAGACTCCGACGACCCGTCTGTTCTGCACGCCCGTCTTGACTCGATGGAAGTTACTACTTCATACGGGGAATGGAGGAGGCAACCGTGTGAGGGAACCATGGGGGAACCGATGGGGTGAGCTACAGGGCCGTGGTTAGAAAATTGGAAACACGGTGCCCAAAGAGACCACCTTGAATAGTCGATTCATGTTTCTGGGTGTTCCACATTAGCCTGTTGCGCTCTTACAGATATACGTGGGTGGATCGCAGTGTGGGCGCACGGTAGTCGTGGCATCGAGTTCCCTTTTTGCCTTTCACCTCCCTTGACAACGCAGGGTTGTGATTAGGAATCACTGGGCCATGTAGTCAATTATAACGTCAATCGAGGCGCCTGCGTATTCCCTCCCATTCTCGGGGTAGCGGCGAATACAAAATCTGAAAGGGTGTTAACTCAAATATTTTCAGATCGTTCAATCCGAACTTGCATCGCTCGGAGGGGTGAGTGGATAATCGCGTAAGGGTGCGTACGTCGGGGTAATTGTTGTGACGGAAATACTTGTCATTCTCTAGAAAATATTCATATATTTGTAAAAATTACAAAAAATCTCTCATATATGCAATATACACGATTCATTGGTATAAATTTGATTTCTAATACATGTAAAAATACTCTCCATGAACAATTAGTGATTAAGTCCTAATTAGATCAATGTTCTCTTTATGAACTGACGAAAAATGTTATACCTATAAATTTATAACTAGCAGATATCAGCAAACCTGTAGAATGCGTGAATGTATTTTTTTTTTTTTTTATCGGGAATCCCACCTTAAGTACGTTAATGATAAATCTTGACGCTATCTTTTGATATAAAGATAGTTAAAATATGTTATTCGTTGGTAAGAAATATAATTGTTTTGGTCATTATTCTGGCACAAGTTTTGTACTAAGCCTCTGGTACGCACAGGCTTTACAATGGTTTTCAATCGCGACGTTTAAAATTCTCGTAAGTACGTAACATCAATACTTGACTTAATTCAACCTGGCGGTATGCTCATGCGGGCGTATTCGAGCTACATTTCATCTTGCAGCGTGTCGCAGAATATATCGGCTGTGAGCGATTTCGCGGATGAATTTCTGCCTTTTGTTGATATTTTGGAGAATCATTCCGGTTTTGAAGAATTATCCTTATCATTTATATTAAATCTATTTATACAAGTAAAGATTCGAAGAGATTAGATCATCCTATAGTTAGAGGTAGTATCTTAGGTACTTTCTTTGATTTTTGCAATCACGATATAAAATTATTGATGCTATTGTAAGAAGATAATTTTTTGGAATATAAACACGTAAATATCACGTCTCTAAAACGTTACTATGCATATAAATGTATATAAATGTAAATATGTTCTATCTTTAGCGTACAATTACTGGCCTTACGTGGTCTTAGAATACCGTTGACTTTATAAATAAATATCGTACTATATCAAAAATCGTTGTTGACGAATATCAACGGACACAGAAAATAAATGTGTCTCTACTCTACTCTTGAAAAACGAATGTTTATAGGTTCATATAAAAAACTAGAAATATTATCCTTTTTTCAATTTTATACACTATCCAGGATTCAGCCAGAGCGTTACTCCATTTTTTCCGTCGATTTCTCATTGAAATTAGTTGAATTGCTGAGAGATTTTGCTATTGCTTCCACACGTTCCTTTTTTTTTGGCAAAATATTTTTCCATTCACACTCAATCTCGTCCAACTCTTCGACAGGAGAAACGTACTTTTTAGGTGTCCGCAATTGTTTTCTACGTCTACTCATCTCTTTGGAAGAATTAAAATGCGATCCCGATTTTGTTTGAAGGCAACTTCTGTGATTCGAATCCGTTAGAAGTTTTCCCATAGTATCATTTATCTCACATCTATTTTTATCGACACGAACTTCATTATTGTCACTGATAATTGCACTTGAATGTGATTGTACCTGCTCCGTATTGATTTCGACTATTTTGTTTTCAACATTTAATGGTTTTTTTACCAAATTAGGAATCACAGATTGGAGATTTTCTTGATCCAGATCGTTCCGAATTTTCGCTGTATCTTTTGCCGTAACTAAATTTAATGGTGCGATGCGGCCTAATTTATAATTTCGCTCAACTTTGAGAAAATTTTTTCCATTTGTATTAATTCTGGAATCAATTGAAAGCTTCTCTTTTGCGGCATCGACCCGGTCGTTTTTGGTATCCCTGTCTTTCGTAAAATTTTGAAAATTGTATTCATCCGTCGACTCGGGTTTTACAGCGGTATCTCCAAAATTCTCATTTGCAAAAATTATTTTTCGATCGCCAGATGAATACATGATTAACTTCCTATCATATAACTCACTTGTCCAATCTTTACCGCCATTGTCATTGAAACTTTCGCTGTTCGTCGAATCGATCGCATCATCTTTTTTCAATAAATATCTTAACTTGGTAGTCTTGCAATCAACTTTCAGAGAGTTTGAATTTTTTGCGGATTGCATAGGTTCAACTGAAATTTGAGTGTTCTCGAGTGACGAGTGAACGGACTTTTTGTATTCTGGCTGATCTGGGTTGAGATTATGACTCGACTGCAAATGATGCCGCAGGGACTTCGTACTGCTGTATCTTTTTTTACAAATCAAACATTGCAGATGTTTTTTGCCTAGGTGTGTGACGAGATGTGATCTGTGAGAATATCCAAACAGAAATTACGATTAGTAGCGCCAAATATAAAGTTAATTAACTATTGTAAATCATTTTTCACTCACTTCAATCTTGTTTGCTGGTAAAATGTTTTTTCGCACATTGGACAGCGAAGAGCCATTGTGGAGTCCTTTGTTTCTTGATGCACCAAAGCAATATGTCTCTGCAGATACTTGCCACTGTTAAACGCTTTCCCACATTCTCCACAGATAGTTTGTGTCTGTCTGTCGTGAATAGCTCTGTGTTCCTTAAGCGCAAAAGCGTTTGTAAAAGTCTTTGAACAGATTTCACAACTCAGTAATCCTTCACCGGTGTGTTTCCTCATGTGATATTTTAATTTCTGTTTCTTTGTGAAAGTTTGACCGCAGTACGGACAAGTACATTGTTCTTCTTTGGTGTGAACACGGATATGGGAGTTGCACGCACCTTTGTCTGAAAAGCGTTTGTCACAAAACGTACACGTATATGGTTTCTGCCCTGTGTGTATCCGAATATGACGAACCAAATTGCTTCGTTGGACGAATTCTTTTGGGCAATGAGGACAGGGATGCCTAGGCCCAACGTGAATCAGTATGTGCTCGTGGTAGCTATCTTTCCTCTATAAAAATTCAGAGATATTATTTTTTTACTTTTTGCTATTGACACTCTTTGATTATTAAACAGATGGTTGTGCTATCGATCACTCAATTGTCAGCTGGCATTATACATGGCTACCTACGGTAAAATTTTTTCCACAATAAGGGCAGGTGGAGGGTTGATCTGTTTTGTGCAACTGACGATGTCCATAAAGACCAGATTTGCTAGAGAAACCTTTTCCGCAATCGACACAGATGAATGGGCTTTCCCCTAGATGTTCATTTTCATAATGAAGTTTTCTATAGAAATGAACCAGAATTCAGTCATTTGTCACACCAATTGCATTAGAAAAGCTCATTTCGGTTGAGATATGTTACCTGTTGTCCTTGGTGTCAAACTTCTCTTGGCAAATTCTGCATCGAAATCCTTGTTTATGGCTCTTTCCACCATGTTTTTGTCTAATATGAGCTTTCAAAGCTCTGATGTTTATTAATTCCTTTCCGCATTCATCACATGACTGCAGTCCTTTACTTTTATGTTCATGTATGGAGTTGTAATGAATTCTAAGAGATTTCTTAGTCTTCAACGTAATGTGGCATATAATACATCTGTATATAATTGATGCCGCATGTTTTTGGAAAAAATGTCCACGCAGTAGAATTAAATTTGGAAATGTTTCAGCGCACTTTTTGCATCTGTATGACAAGTCGTCAAAGTCCTCTGCATTTATTTTATCCTCATGACTGATCATTAGGTGTAACTTGAAGTCGCCAGTTTTATCTAACACCGTAGAACAAATATAGCATTTGAAAGAAGTATTTGGTACATTTTTTGGATTTGCCGAACTATTCTCTGTCATACAGAGGTTGTCTCGATGTTGGTCATCGGAAGCTTTGTCTTCTTTTACAGACCCTGTATCACTTTTGGACTTTATTCTCGTATCATCATCTCCATTTTCTTTATTGTTTTCATCATCTCCAATGGTTGCATCATGCACACCTTTAACAGAGTCAGGTGCCTCTGAGGTACTTCTAATAGCACATAGGGATTGATTGCATTTGCTTTTGTGTAATTCAAATGCTCTTGAAGTAGCAAATGATGAACTGGAGACTGAACAAACGCTACCTTTGTTATAAATATTAAAGTTGTGAATGGAGAGCATGTGTTCTAAAAGCCTGTGTCTTGAAGTTGATCCTTCAAATCGAACTTGGCATATTTGGCACGATAAGTTATTACAATCTTCAACAAAATTGTCCTCCTGGAGCTCGATTGCATTAGTTAAAAAACATTCCACATGATTTGGATCCAGATCACGCTGTCCACTATATTCTGCTCCAGAAGGTGTTTCCGTGGAAGGAAGGATCTCTTCTTTTGAGATATGTATCTCCTTACTTTCCTTGGACAAAGACTGAGATTCGGAATGAACTTCAATGTTCGCCATTGTAATTTGATGAGATTGTCACTCTGATGTAAGAATTTCATGAGTTATGCTATACATTCCACTTCCAGAAATCACATTGTGCCAGATAAACTTTTGGTATATTAGATTAGAATTCTATTATTTCGTGGAGATGATGTTCTAGACCGCTTTCAGTTCATCATTGTTGCCACAGCACATCAATAGAGAGCATTGTGGTAGAAAACCTTGCGCTACTATAAAGACTTCCATTATGCTGATTTTCGCAATTACGGATGACCGTAATCTGAATAATCACATAGTTACCTGAAACATATCAAGGTCAGATTCAAAGAAGTTTGTTAAACGAAAATCATAAAATGATGATGATTTGAAACTATACTCAATAATTACATACAGAAATAGTGAAAATGGTATTATAACAAATGATTGATTGGCTGGAAAATTCTACTTTGTTTGTAAAACAATAATAATATGAAGCTACGTCAAGACTATACCAATGAATTCAGAGCTCTGAATTCGTTGACTATATGCCAATGATGTCACCCAATAATAACCTGCTGCCTAAAGCAATAGAATAGTCGAAAATCTCTATGATTTCGACTATTTTGTAGATAAATGCTTGAGATAGATAGGTCATGTATAGGTATGGGAAGATTGATGTCCAAGCTAAGAATCACAACAAAAGTGATCAGTCTGTCACCCATTGTCATTCCAGACCATTAAATGTCACCGCTAACAATAAATTCAACTGATGAGAGTTCAAAAGTTTATTCTTCATGTATTTTCTTCGAGAAAAATGAGCTAAAATACATCCAGAAACGAACCTGATATTCAAATTATCAAATGCGTGCAGACGCGATCCGCATCCATTCTGTTTTTCCCTTCGCTCACTGCGCTGGATTTCAGGCATTTGGTATAACTAAATTCCCTAGTGGTAGTTTTCGCGGAAAATGTGGTACGATTGTATTTTTAAATTGCTCCCTACATTCGCGTAGAATACTCGTAGGCAAGTTCCGTATACAAGTTATCGCCTGTGTGCGGTCTGCCCTTGTGGTCAGTACTACGGGATAATCGTATGTTCCGTAGCAGTGGACCTCTAATGTGATTAGTTAATTAATTCAAGGCGTTCGAGTCATTGCTCAGAATCATGTAACGGACTAAAAAAATTACCGAGATAATAACTGTTTGTAGAGTATCGTCGCAGTTGTTTACTACTACTATTATCAGAGGACGCAGGGACTGCACTAGTACTACGTGGCCATTACATTGAGGTTAAGACTACTAATCAGAAATACATATTGTGATAATTAGTGTGATAGTGAATCCTTCAAACTCGAGAGTCACGTGCTTGATGGGTTTTAAATAAGGAGGTGAGTTTTATACTGAATGAGAATTCATACAACCGGTTATCTTCGGTATAATTTTAACACCATACATGCGCTTCTGTCAAAAATTTCACACACCTAATTACAATTCGAAGTATCAGCTGTAGCAAATAGTTATTGGTACCCCATCAGTCATTTATGCCAAGTCATTCTGCCGTCTACGAGTACACGTATTAAAATACAATATTAGAAATTATGCTGACAACTTGCAATTCTTCTGCTGAACATTTAACATACTGTATAATGTTTAACGTCCATCGACACAATTCTTTTGTTTAGAGGATAATAATAGTATAGTATTATACGTACATCGCGTTTCATTATTATTAACAAACGAATAGAATCGTAATTAACTCAAATTTTAAAAAACTAGTATTTCATTACACCTTAACAAGTCAAAGGTAAGGGCAATCGTCTATGTAATTTGCATGTAATTTGCTGGTGTTGGTACTAAATGAAACGTGGCTGGGATCTGGCTGTGATTGTTCTTTTACATATCCATACATAGTTTGATACACCAGAGTTTGTTGATCTGTGACGCGTGATTTTACTAACAAAGAAACAGGCTTAGGTTTTCAAATACATGATCTGAAGTTGTTCGCTCATATTATTCTACCATACAAAATTTTGTTTTTGATTCTTCTGAAAAAGTTGAATTATATGACACAATAATAGTGTCTCAGTCATATATCATTGGTTTATCATCTTGCAGGCATCCTTATCACACAGTGTTGAAACATCCAAAGACCTTGTTCGATTTGTCAGTTCTTACCTTGTAGCGTACAAAAAATCAGAACTAATGAAATTTCGTGAATACCATTTTTTCACTTAAGATGAGTTACGTTGTTGAATGTAAAAAATCAGTGCTTTTTTCTAACCGATCTTCCACTCCGTCTGATTCTATTCCTTTTAGTCTAAAGCTCCGTTTCCCCAAATCTGAGCTTGGCCAAAAATAGCTAAATGATAGCTCGGCCGGCTGGTAGTTTTCCAAATTAAATTTACCTATGACATTAGCCTTTTCTTTTAAAATCTCAGACAATCTGTTACAGTTAATTGCAGAAATATTCTATGTTGAGAAAAGTTCAAACAGAGCATAAAGTGCATAGCCGATTAAATATATTAACTGGAAAAATTTAGATAACTGCATGACGAAGAGAAAGGCTTAGGCTTGCCCATGCTTTCTTTTGAAAGTTTTTAAAATTCTCACAGAAGCTATCTGTAGTACTTTCCTGTGGTTGACACCTGGCTTTGAGTGTTATTTTAAATGGAAAAGTCATTGAACCATCTCTCAAAATTAGGAGAAATGAACAATGATAAAATTTAATTTTTTGTAATAGTTGAAATCAGTATGTTACATCTGTTGAAGATGACTTCAAATTTTTTCAACTTGGTAGTTTTTTCGTTCAGCGTACAGAGGATGTAACTAATGGCTAAAAAATTATAAGCTGTAGCTTTTGATATCGATTCCCAAAGAAAAATGTAGACCATGATTTGCTTTCATTGAATTTAAATCAAGTGTAATTCTGTTCATTGTCGTGTGGTTCTTTCTTACAGCCGCAGTTAGATGCTGCAGATTGAACAAGGAACACCGATATGGTATACAAAAAGCAATCCGATGACGCGATTTGTGGAGCTACTAATTACCCTTTACTGGTCATTAATTATCATCAGCTGTGTTAGCTGAATGAAGTAGATGACCATACTTTTTGTAAATTACCAAGTCAAATTTCTACATCTGCAAGTTTAATCCGGAATTTAAGTAATTGATATTATAAAACTAAACATCAGACGACTGCACATTGGCTTTTGCATTCCCAAATTAATTTAAATACACCGGAGGTACAGATAAAATTCTGTCCCTGGTTATTGTGGTGATGGTGAGGAAGAGAGTAAGTCGAAAGGCAAGCCACACCGCTACGACATCCACTACTGCTACGGAGTGTTTTGGGAATACCATAAACCAGCTGAGTAGCGGTGTTTCGTTTGGCACCTCTGTCATCACTCCCTCTCTTCGGCATATGACGCGTGAACAGCTTAAAGGCTTGCTAAGGGAACGGAGGCTGCCTGTCTCCGGAAACAAGACAGACATGGTACACGCTACTCACTTACTAAGCTCATCAGAGACAGTCGCTACTGATTGAAGTTGAAATACACCCTGCTATTTATTCGTCAATTATTTGTTTGCAAGACCACTTACAATAAGAAACGCAATGTTTAACAAAAAAAAAGAACCAGTGATCTTCCCAATTTTGTTCCTCGATTTCTGCTCGAGGTTTATTCTGGCAATGTGTAATTAGCGCCTATCAGTGACGACAGTTTGCTCCATATCTATGTATATTCATTTGTCATACCATCACTAATGTCATGTACATACAAAACGTCCTGACTTGCAAATCTCTTTTTCCCAACTAATCCCTCCTGCGCTTCCCAATTAACATAGCTTTTTTGAGATGAATATATTTATTGTCGCAATGCTTGAGCAATCAAATTACTCATACAGAACTTCACAGATCATAATTGCACGCATGTTTCACTGATTATTAATAAGCTTTGTTCACTATGAAAAGCGAAACCGTTACTAGACTATCAATGATATGTTGGCATGCAAATTATGTCTTTGTTTATGTGAGAATCTACAAGCACATGTGTGAGTTTCTGAAATAGCTGCATGTCGGTAAAGGATGTATCGATGTGACCAAGTCATTCGATGGATTTGGTGCTCCGTAAATTGGCCAGTTATTTATTTACTATACACGCAAAACGTGAAGTTGTTAGCATGTACTCGTGGTATATAAATAATCCAATCATCCGAATAAAACGAACCGGCAGATGTAGATAAAATTCCTGCAAAATAGCTTCAGAGAAAATATATGGTTTGTTTAGAATCTATAGAAATCGAGCTCCATCATTTCTCTATAGCTATAGTGATAGAATATCTGACCAGCATTTTCCAACGTGGAATTTATAATAGTATCAGTTTAGAGGATGATGGGAGGGAGAAGGTTGCCCCTTGACCGTTTGTTGAACAGACTTCCCAATGATAATGAGTCAATGCTACACTAGCCAGCCAAAGTACTTCTGGTCAGTGTTATTCAGTATCTTGATTTAAGTTGATTTGAATTTAGGGGGGGTCAAAAGATGGGTAACCGTGAGCTCAGACCGTACAAAGACTACCTGGTCATTGATATCAACATCGACGAGCTGCTTGAAGTAAATCAGACGTAAATAAATTGATTTTCTGTGTTTCCGTGTGGTACTTTTAATAATTTTTTTTGTCATGGTTCCCATCGCACTTTGTTTACTGGTTGAATCTAGTTATCCGACTTTGTTATTTGTACTGATGTATGAATATAATTTCATTCTGTTGTGATGTTATGTGTTCCAAATGGTAATGTACTTGTAGTTACATAAGTGAAGCCAGTCTGGAGCTTAAATTGCTACCACAACTCGGGCGTTAATGTGTTCGACAAAGAAAGAGAGAATGTAAATATCAAAATCGGACTATGCCCTTAGTCGAGAACTGAAGAGTTTGAAGCGTTTGTTTTGTAATTGCGGCAATTTATTTTGTGTGAGAGCATGGATTTTTATTCTTGCCCAGAATATTGACGATGAGTTAGCAATGGATTTTGGCTGACTTCCACCTATGATAAAATCCATTATTTATCAAACACTACTTTTATTCCCTTTTTCAGAACAATTTTCATCTGTTAATTTTTTCACTTCTCATTGTCAGATAAATCGGTTGGGTGCTACAATGTCAGGAAATACAACAGCTATGCGGCGTGCAAAGGATGCTTCGTCTACATCGAATGGGACTCAACGAAGTACCCTAACAGCGAAGAAGTCCTCTCATCCTTCACAATCACCACTGCATTCCACCGAAAAGAGCAGTGATTCAGATATAGACCCAGACAGCTTGACCCTATGGCATCATCCAATTAAAACATTAAATTTTTTTCTACAAGAATTACTTATTAATATTATTAGCTTAACAAGAAATACTCTACGATATAGAAAAACAGTATGGAGCTTAGTCATGGTTTCTGGATTATTTCTGCTTTCCAGCAGAGTTGCAGGACCCCAGCAAGAGGTAAGATTTGTTTGAGTTGTCACTTCAAAGCAATTGCATCAAAATTAGAAAATATAAATTCAAAACATCTACTAGGTAACAATAGCAATTGCTGCTGAATGATCGAAATAATGAGCATGAATCAATTGTTAGTTCTTCAATATGGGAGCAATCTGAATTTGTTTAATCTGATTACTGCAGCTGATTAAATCATGGGAGGCCAACATTGTGTGGTGGTTCTACTGGGTAGGACTAGGCGTGTTGTCTAGTGTTGGCCTGGGAACAGGTCTCCACACTTTTGTCTTGTACTTGGGACCCCATATAGCCTCTGTAACCATGGCTGCTTACGAGTGTGGCGGTCTGAACTTTCCCGAGCCTCCTTACCCCGACCAGATCGTCTGCCCGTCTACAATAGACCCAGCATGGACTGCAAGTGTCTTGAATATTATGAGAAAAGTACGAGTCGAGGCGATGCTATGGGGTGCTGGTACCGCTTTAGGCGAATTACCCCCATATTTTATGGCTCGGGCTGCACGACTCAGTCGTCAGGGTGACAAGGATTGCGACCAGGGTCAAGATCAAGAAGAGTTGAAGGAACTTGAAGCCTTAGAAGCGCTGGAAAATGGAGAAAAATGTGTCTCGTTAGCAATGCGCGCGAAACTAGCTATGAAACATTTTGTTCAAAAGGCGGGCTTTCTGGGAATCCTTGCTTGCGCCTCTGTAAGTTCACCCCTCAAATTATATCAGCCTATTATGTGCTAATAATTGATAAGCTAGGTGCCTCCTAGATAATCAAAAGTAGAATTTGTATGACAATTTTTCTCTCCGAGTTTTGTGCTTGAAACTTCGAATTCTAGATTCCAAATCCACTGTTTGATCTTGCTGGATTGACGTGTGGACATTACCTTATTCCATTTTGGACCTTCTTTGGTGCGACATTGGTGGGAAAGGCAGTCGTAAAAATGCACATACAACAATTGGCAGTAATTGTTGCATTTAACGAGGAGCTCTTAGACAAAGTAATTGCCTTACTGGCAGTTATACCAGTTATCGGCCCGAAGTTTCAGGAACCGTTAAAGCGATATCTAGTTGAACAAAAACGAAAATTACATGACAAGTCATCCATAGTAAGTATAAAACACAAAGTTTCATACGAGCGATTGGTCCCGACTTAGAAATGAAATGAAATTAACTAATCGTACTTGCAGGAAGGTACTACAACAATTTCTTGGCTTTTTGACAAGTTTGTCATGCTCATGGTGTGCTATTTTCTGGTCACAATAATTCACGCCCTGGCACGTAATCACCATCGTCGACGTACAAAGTCATCCGCCGATTAATTTTTAGAAGAATTTAGAACAAGGACTGAAAAATAACTATAAAGGTGGAAGGCAGCACTGGAATAGAAGCATAATTAGAAAAACGCGTGCGTGGATGATCAGAGTAAATTAGTAATGATTGCTCGTTCGTCGTCATGTTTAGTAATGAATAATAACTAATAGATATCACATAAGATATCAATTCATATTTTGATACCTACGTAGCTAGGCTAGCTAATCTAGGTACATTTTAGAGCGACTTATAAGAACAACAGTTTGCTCAATAAGAGTGCTACCGAGTGAAGACCACATTAGATTGCGCTCACTTTGGCAAAACAGAAAGACAAATAATTTCCTAAGTATGAATATGATCCGGAGTGTGATTCTTGTTTATGAATAGTATTTCCTATTGGGTTTAAGGTAGTCTAAGTTGCGCGTGGTACATAAAAAAAAGAAACAAACATGTCCAATAAAACATCATATACATACCATACAAACATAATGCAATAACATACTTTCTGAAAAATGACTGATACGACAGAAGATTTACGGTGTATTATTTTTTTCCTTCATCAGCTGTATTGGATATCATTGAAATAAAGTGAATTCCAAATTTTTAACCCAAGTTAAGAAATAACCGCAGACTAATCTTCAACACACCAATTTCTCATATTTAGCTTACGTCAAGGTAATCCACATCGATATACTTATAAAGGCCTTGTTCAATGTATAAAAATAATTAATTTAAGAACTGTATCGTTCCGCTATAATTTTAGTGCATCAATATAGTTACTGAACTGCAAAAGCATAGGAGACACCAAAAATTGAATTTTTATTTATCCTGAAGTCAAGTCCCGACACTCAATGCAGTATTACGAAAAGCTTGAAACAATTGCAAGAACTCCATTGACATACCTACAGTAAAAATAATTTTGTAATTAATTTATGTATGTATCTAGAAAATTTGGTATGTGGTAGATATTCGTAATACAGCCATCCTAGTTCCTGGAGTTTGGGATCTTTGAAATTACGAAGTTGCTAAATATGAAAGAGTGAATGAAACCAAGAAAACTCGTTGATTACACCGGCTTAGATAATGAGTGAGTACGTATTTTCGTTCCGCTTTTTTTTCAGGCGCTAATGGCGAACAGATGAAATGTAAAATTTCCAGAATAACACTTAAAAGACATAGCGACGTAGGATTATTGGCTGCCATTTGTATTCCTCATTTCCAATCAGTAATTTAGATTAGACTAGATCTTGTAAATATGTATTTTTCATTTACCCTACTATTTAATTTAGTATGTGCAAAGCAATATTTAAACAATGCAAAAATGTATTTGCACTTGAATCGAATCGAATGGCTATCTGTTCCAAAATATCTTTGCTTGTCAGCTGATTAACGGGCAAATGACCCTAGAAATGTGTAGAATCAGAATGATTTGGCAGATGCTTTGGGAATCAATCATTGCAATTACGATCAGCTGAATAATTATATTCAATCAATCACAAAAACAAGAAAAAAAAAAGAAAAAAATGCACACTAAGGACTTGTTGAACAAATTGATAGCCTATGGATCGTAGCCTTGTTTATAAAGTTGGTTCAATTTTACTACCACAAAATGATCTATCAGGTGATTAGATTATTTGAACCATACATGATCATTGTTATTATTGATATGGGACAACCTATCATTTATTGTCTACATATAAAAATAAGTAGCGTGCTTCCCAAGTAATCTGTGTAATGTAAGCGTGAAATGTCTGGACACATTCGTATACAATTTCATATGAATAAATAAAATCATCAAAGGACTACAGACCATTCTTATATAATAATTTTAATCTTTGCTGGGACTACACCATGGTTGAGGTCGGAACACTTCTTTCACTCAGTAAGCATACGAGTGACTAATGCTAAACATATTGCGATTGAAACAAACAACTAACATTTATGTATGATCCAGCCTCATATAATTTTTTTACGTTTATTTATAATTTACAAGATGACTAGGCATCGTAGAATTGAATCAACGATACAGGTGGTCTGCAGCAATGTTTGCAGCAATCTCAGATTCCCATTTGTCGCCATTGTTGAGTAATTTTTCTTTGTTGTACAACATCTCTTCGTGGGTTTCCGTAGAGAATTCGAAATTGGGACCCTAGAACAGAGATCATCCGTGAAAATAATATTCTAATGGAAAGTGCGTTGATACTCAATTATCCCTAGTGAGCTCAAACTGTTGTTAGAATTATGAGCTCAAAAGTGATAAAAGTGGTTTTTGACAGCAGAGAGATTCTGAATGTAATATACATATGTATTTCTCAAATTCCATACCTCTACAATAGCATCGACAGGACAAGCTTCCTGGCAGAACCCACAATAGATGCACTTGGTCATGTCAATATCATAACGTGTCGTACGTCTGGAACCATCTGGTCTTTCTTCAGCTTCGATGGTGATTGCTTGAGCAGGACAAATGGCTTCGCATAACTTACAGGCGATACATCTTTCCTCACCAGAAGGGTATCTGCAAAACACATCAAATCAGGTGTTTCATCTGACATTTTATGATGACCGGTGTAAGTATTGCTGATATACTGCAATGACTTTGTGGGTTGACATGATTACCTCCTCAAAGCATGCTCGCCTCTGAACCTAGGGCTCAAAGGTCCCTTTTCAAAAGGATAATTTATAGTAGCTGGTTCTCTCAGCATGTATGAAAACGTGATCCCCATGCCTCGCATTATTTCTAATGCAAACATAGTCGTGGCGGCACGATCTGTAACATCCTTCCATTCCATCGAAAGTTCATCATTGTTAACATAATAAAACTTGTTGCGAGTCGATGGAGTCGTGGCAGCTACATTTCGAGCTGCACGAAGGAGCTTTGCACCTAAAATTTTAATACCTCTTTAAAATGCGTTTAATATTGGAAACGTCAAATTATGTGTTGAAATAGTTCATATCTGATGAACACTTTGGGGTTATACCACCTATTACACAATAGACATTATTTGATACAAAACTTCGGATGCGGATTCTTTATTCAATAGGAAAGCGGTAACTCGAAAAATAATAATTTTCCTGATGACATAATAAACCACGGTGATAATTAGAAGTATCATTACCGGATTGTCGAAAGATCTGCACAGTCGCCATACTTGCAGCCATTTAAAACACACATATACCAGTGCAGCGATGAGTGCGTATAGGTGGGTAAAAAGGTAATGCTTTTCTGCCCTCTATCCATGTTTTTGATTCCATCCATACCATCATCATTTACTCGTACGATCAAATCATCACGTCCAATCGTAATGGAAGAAACTGAGGCTTATAAAAGGAATGATAAGTCTCATTATGGTATTTAAAAATCCGATAATAATATCATCATGGGAAGATAACATCATGGTAGATTGCTAGTTGAAGAAACCTGAGAACTTTGAAAAACAAAGAACGCCACTTATATTTATTGGCTTGCGGCGAAAAAAAAATTCATCACTCAAAGTAATAATTATCTCGATCCAATCATGACTCTACGCTGCGGATTTGATATATGCAATCTCGCACACAATTCTATAGCTTTCTATTTTATCAATTTCGCTCTCACAACTGCGAATTCAGAGTACGGGCGTTGAGTATTTTCAACGGTTTGTTGAGCACGTGAATAAGGCCCCTGATTTTGAGGACATCAATAACTGATCGTCGAAGCCATAATTTTATCGGGGTAATATATCCTCGCTCATGAACTTAAAACTTTGCTCAGAATTGTCTTCTATGTTGGCATGTGGGTGTAGGGATGTATACAGCATACGGATGTGTACATTACATACTTTACTGTATAAAGAATAGATGTATAGGTACTACATAGTAGCGAAGTAAGTATATAGCATATTCATAGAGGTATACCGCACAGTCGGACAGTCGTGCTGCGCCTGTCAGCGGTAGCTTCACCGCTGAGCTCGCGTATTCCCGATTTTACGCTCGGTGGCTCAGATTATTGTATCATTATCGAGAGTTTTCCCCAGTGAATTGTGAGTGTAGATAATTACACGCCTACTGATGAGGTCGTTAGTGATTTATAATCGAATCATGAATTCGGAATGAAGTAGGTAAGGGTTGTAATGCTGAGAAAATACACCCAGAGAAATCCGATCTAGGGTATGAGCCTCCTCGCTCCTTACTCCGTGGGGCCAAGAGGTCACGTGACCTTTATGTTTACCAAAATGGTGATCTTACTGTTTTATTATAATCTCGTTACTTTTACACGTTCCAAGCGGGTTCTCATTGTTCGACAATGTTGAGATCACATTATTGATCATTCAATCGAACTAGACTCTTAATTCGAATTGTATATCGTTTAGAACGAATATCCCCCTACGGTATTCCATGAAACCGCATTGTTCGAATACGGAATTGATTATAGAAAAATTTATCGAAAAATGCTGTGAATTCGGTTATTTTTTATTATGTAAACATTGTCACCGGTGATTTTACAGCTGTGAATACATTCAATCTCATTGTAGAATAATTATCACGGACAATGAACTCCATTTTGAGTGCTACTATATTCTGTGTATTTGTGTGGCAGGTGTTGAACGAACATCCTGAAGGGCTTTAAAGGCTGCTCATTACACCTGCTGTTATGCTGAGGTTCACCCTTTCTAGGTAATATATTAGTGTTATTTTGATGATGCTAATTTTTCATCTAATGCCGTACAAAATAATCTTGCCATTGGATAATGTACCCAGAATTGAGGTAGCTGCTTTATCATCTTCTGGCATCATCCACTCGGATTGAACCCTTTGGATGCATTTAGTTAATCTTGTAATCAGCAATGCATCTTATGATATGAATCTACATCTTCACTAGAAGGCATTATACACACATTGTTTTTTTGTTTTCAGTTTTAGTTGTAGATGATCTAAGGAATCACACGGTACGAATGAAACAGGAAATCTAAATGCTGCGCAGTCTTCTTGCATAGCATTCCGAGCTTTGGCCATAGGCTCGTCAAAGATGGCTACAAATCAAGTGGATTATCAGTGGTTAGTGAAAGATGGAGATTGATTCTCATTTAAAATTTATGTTTTCATTCCGGATCTCTCAGTCACATCGTAGAGAAATTGAAGCTACGTTGGGTTACCAGTAATAACGATCATTGTTTCTTTGCAGGGCTTACTCCATCATGGACTCTTCCAGAGTTTCGACATTTCTGATATCAATTCTATTGATTGTGTATGGTAGTTTTCGATCTCTAAACATGGAGCAAGAAGCCAGAGAAAGAGAAAAAGAGAAAGAACGAACTAATTTATTGTCAGGAATAGTCAGCACCGGTGGCTCAGATTGTGCCAATGGTGGAGGAGTTCAAACTTTGGAAACTATGCACGCCCTGTGCCTGCCCCTCGGTGCTTCCGTCTCCCTTTTAATTATGTTCTTCTTTTTCGATAGCATGCAGATGCTTTTTGCAATATGTACAGCAAGTGAGTGAAATTTTGTCAAAATAACGTTCTAAGTAATCAAAGCCTGATGCAATAAATACTACTTGGCTGAAAAGAAGATCTCACAAGAAATAATTAGAATACCGAGGTAATTCATCTGTGTTCTTTGTTCTAGTCATAGCAACAGTAGCACTGGCTTTCCTATTGCTACCAATGTGTCAGTATATCATTCGACCTTGTTCAGACGGGAACAAAATATCGTTTGGTATGTGTGGGAGGTTTACAGGGGCAGAGCTACTTTCATTTTCACTCAGTGTGAGCATCGTTTGCATCTGGGTCCTCACCGGTCATTGGCTATTAATGGATGCCATGGGAATGGGTCTATGCGTCGCATTTATAGCATTTGTCCGATTGCCTAGTCTGAAGGTTTCCACTCTTCTTCTCACAGGACTCCTCATATACGATGTTTTTTGGGTCTTCTTCTCATCCTACATCTTCAGCACAAATGTCATGGTCAAGGTTTGTAAAATTACCAGTTTGGATAATTCTACATCATTTTAATGATGATTAATAGGCCCTCTTACTTTACTTTGGTTCTTATCAATAAATTGCCCAAGTTCAGCTGATGAGACTCGGTTTTTCCAGGTTGCAACGCGTCCCGCTGATAATCCAGTGGGTTTGGTAGCACGTAGGCTGCATTTAGGAGGCGTTGCGCGAGAAGCTCCTAAGCTATCTCTGCCAGGCAAGCTGGTATTTCCCTCCATGCATCAAGCAGGACATTTTTCAATGCTGGGTCTAGGAGATGTCGTTATGCCAGGTCTATTACTTTGTTTTGTCCTTCGCTACGACGCCTACAAAAAAAGCCAGCTATTGCCAGGTGGTTGCGAAGCCGGTGTTCCTCCGCCCCGTCATTTAAGTCGCATCAGTTACTTCCATTGTTCGCTGATTGGCTACTTTCTTGGATTACTCACTGCCACCGTCAGTTCTGAGGTCTTCAAAGCAGCCCAACCCGCACTACTCTACCTCGTACCTTTCACGCTGCTGCCACTACTTACCATGGCTTATCTAAAGGTATTATGGAATTACGTTATTGTATTCGTCATTAGATTTGTAATGACGATGATTTTAAACCACAATTTCAGTCATTTCGCCGACATATTTAGTCACAATAATGGAATATGTCATAACGAATTGCTATTTTTCAGGGTGATCTACGTCGTATGTGGAGTGAACCATTTATAACTCACCCACCTTCGAAACATATGGAAGTTTGACAGCTGTCACGATCCATGCCAAATCATAATTTCCACCACATAAACATGTATCGTGAGAGTTTTGCTGTTGTTCGACATCATTACCTTTGTTTCGTCAGCGTCATTTTATGTAAGTAAAACTATTAATTTTTTTTACTTTCAAATTTTGAATCGCACAGAACAGTGCAGTGTTAAACTTTCTTAAATTGTTTTTATTATTATTATTGACGTCATCATGATACGTTGACTAAATATTTCACACCAGAGAATCTATGCGAATGGACTGCTTACTATTAACATAATATGGGTAAATTACATAGTTTTATTTAATTTAACATAGATTAATAGCTGGTGAAATTTTACTGGATAACAGGTAGAACAATAATTGAGATATTATAAATCAAATGTATTATAGAACAAATCTTCTTTACGTTTTTTTATCACATTTTACAAGTGATGTATTTAGATATTTATTATTTTCATTCTCAATCTCCTCAACCATCACTAATCCGTACCAATATAATTGCTCGTCAGATAACACCAGTTTGCTCTCAGTTTGTGCGCAAGCTAATGTAAATACAAAAATTCACTCCAGCGTTTAAGTTCTCCCCAGATTATAGCATGGCTGTTCGGGTCTCGATAACCGACGGTTGTCTATGCATGCTACACTGTTGTGAGACTGATAACGTTGCAAAAATGTTGAAAACGTCTCAATCGCCTATTGCGATTGTTGAACAAAAAAATTTTCAACCGAACTGAGTAGCATTGGAAGAATTAACTGTAAGCATCAAAATTCATTTGAGAATATAGTTTTCTCATCATCGCTATTGATTGGCAGCAGGTATTGATTTATTAATAATTTTTTGATACTTTCGTCGTTATTCCGTAAGACAATTATAATTCGTGTAAGTAGTATGTGGAAGTTTCAAAATCTTTTTACCGTAAACGCTTCAGGGTCGATGTTCTCCAATAGACCGGATACATGATCTTGGTAAATATTTACCTGTCTTCGTTCACGTAATTTTTCTCCTAGATCTCGGAGTCCTGTTGAGTTATTGGTAGAACAGTTTCGTACTGTTAGGTGTATACATATGTATCTGCAGATGGCTGTAATGATATTTTATTAATAATTATGTAATAATTTTTCAATTCCGCTAGAGTGGAAGTTTTTCATAATGGTAATAAAATCCTTTGATTTTACCTGTACACTGAATTCTGTTTGTTAACACTTTTGTATGACGAATTATGAGTTTCAGAAATAGCTGTTTGATTAATTGCTTGGAAAATCTTTTGGAAAGTGCTTATGATTATTGACAATCTTTGGAAAAAACATTGTCGATTGATCACAAATCATCATGATTATACTCAAATTGCTATTTATTTAGGTTTTTATACTTTTACATTTATGATTACGTCGTGAGCAAAGATGTTGCGGAATTTCACTCATAGTTCAGTCTTGCATCTTTTGGCAAAAGTTAATAGAGCAGACAACTGAATTAATTGATTTCGTGCTGAACAAATTTTCCCTGTTATCCAGTACCAGTAGATCTGATATATATTTAGATTTAAACAGTAAGGATAAGTAACACAGAGAGTCTGTTTTAATTTATTACAGAACGATTATGATTTAAAATTGTACGTAACATTATACGAGGGTCGCATTTATGAGTGGTCATTCGACAAATTCATACGTGAATCCAGTGAAAAAGTGTGCAGGTTGTGACTTTATTTTAAAACTGCTTTAGTTTCGTACAAAGCAATTTTTCTGTACATACATATATTATTATAATTTTTAGTCATGTAAGATTCCAGAATTATCGGACATTGAAAAAAGTTGAAGCTCTTTAAACTAAAATCGTTGCATAAATTGACAGAAATATGTTAGGATAACCGTCACATTGGTAATGGTGTAGTGGTGATAGGCCAAAAGAAGACAATTCTTTTCATAGTTGTTGGAAGTATCAAAAATAGTTAAAAAATATTAATTACTTGTATTCGTGATAGTATCTCAGAATTATATAAGATTCTTTTAAAAACTGAAACGTTCTCTGATGCATACTAAAATTCGTATCCTGAAGCATGGTGGAAACTCAGTCATCCTCCTTATAGTTCTTTGCCTTGTTCAATTTTATTATAAATCTATTATCAGGTATGATCGACGGATAATATGTAGCTTTCCTTATCACAAACTCCTTGGAAACGTTAATGGTTGTTGCACCGATTAGGTTTACCTTATCTGGTAATGAGCAGTAGGAATGACGATTGGGGAAAAAAGCGGAATAATCTATTTTTCTATTATTTACGTCTACAAATTTATTTATTCCATACTACACGTTAACCCCGTAATAATCTATAATGAATCTTATAGATTATAAATTATAGTAGCGCATTGACATCTTTATTGGTAAACAAAAAAAAGATGTAATTCATACGATAGTGCAATGAGCGAATTGTGGAGAACAGTCGCATTTTCATTGTCTATTGCAAACAGACTGTTAAACAGGTTCAACTTTCTCTTTGCCGGATATTTCGAGAAAATATCGCACCCTTGCAAGAGACTGCGCTATGTTTCGATTGTTGATGTAAGTTTAAAATTAGAAATATACGGTTTAAAGTAAATCGAGATTACATACTGTAATAATAGTTATAGATTAGGTATCGCATATTCGCCAACAGTGCTGGAATCAATATCGTTATTATTGCAAGAAGCGGTATGAATCAAAACTCTTAGAGTTTTCTCTGGACCGGTTGAGAGAAGGGAATATATATATCATCAGAAAGATTGTTAAGAGTTGAATAAATTTTAGGACATTTAGATTTTTAAATTGCTGCATATTTCATAACTGATCTCAAGCTGGTTCAGTCTCAATAGAATTCGTATCTCTTGCAATGAAATAATAACCATTCGCTGACACATAATCCATAACTGAAAAAATGAATGTTAATAGCTTCCAATTGCAGTTGAGATTTTATCATCATATCACACAAGCATAAAATGAAATTACTCGATCAAGTTTTCAATGTTTTCAAGATTTTCATTGGAAACGTTTTATATGTTATATATCTCTTATTAGTTTAGAAAATTCGGAAAGTAATCATTTGAGATCAAAAACCTGTTGCTGATCTGAATTGTTTTGATTCGAATACTTTTTGAATTTATCATTCTGTAACAATAATTCTGTATGTATGTCACAATATTATACTGTAGAAATATTGAATCGTGATATTTTAGCACTTTTCTTGCAGGGGAGCGATGAGAATACTGTAGAGATTATTCATGACCATAAGACTATCACTTGGTTTATAAAACACATAAGACATAATACATATTATTGGAAAGTACTCACGAGTTAACAAGTCTTATACAAACTCTAATCGAATGCATTTGCAAAGAAATGAAAATCAGACAAATTTTAAAAGTAATAAACTTCACCGATGTTTGTTTTAAAAAATCCGGTCATCTATCAAATCCTTGACAAAAGGTTGTATAATATCAGATTATCTATATAGTTTTTATAAACCAAGTATAAAGTTTAAATTAAAGAGTCTATACATTAGCATTACAATTTACGCTAGTATAAAAACAACAACAAGAACAAATTGAAATAAAAATTGCAAAGTAAAACTTTAAAAATCAATTCTGTTCTATAATCTTCTCTTATTAATAATTTTGATGAACGTCACTGGTTACAATAATCTAGTCCCTTATTATTTTCCTTAGTGTTGACGATGTATATTTATACCTGATTGTGTTTCATTTCTAAAAGATTTTTTCACTGAGATGTTTTATACTCGTTGTTAAGTAAGTCATTGGTATTTATTGACTCATTTATGAATTAGGTACCATGAGGCAATATCAGAATGCCCAATCTCATCCTTATTTGTTTATCTAAATTATTTTGCTTATGGAATATCCGTTCCTCATGTGCCCTTCCATAACTACCGTAACGCTTGCAATTTTTACAACGAGACTTTTTTCCTCAAAGTACACTATGCCTTCAAGACCCGTTACATATTGACTAATGATTTGTACTTGATTCGTTTTATTACAGTTACTGGCAACAACTTGTCAGTCACATTAGTTTGTCTACATGGTGGTTAAATTTATAATAAAAACAATGATATCGATTGGTAAGGTTGATTGTTTCACTGATTTTGTCATTTTTTTTCATGGTATAGAAAATATCACAGAGTCAGTTGCCCATTTATTGCACTTGATTTCATTATTTTATTTTTCAATCAACTAGACTAATGAAAACTCTTGCATATTTTATTCCGCCTTCAACCGAACCTTGCATCTGACAAATATAATTGAGCCTCTTATACGAGCCGAAAGAATAATCGAATCCTTATAGAATTCTTCATGAAATTATCTCACAGAATCTTCGTCATGGCCAATGTTAACATTGCATTTGTAAATATGTTCATAATACCTACGGCGTGAGAGAATGCTCCAACCTTATGATACTTGGAAGAAAAGTTTTGGAAGATTGATACCGCTGCATTTGCCACAGACATGGTCGTGCATTTGTAATTGAAAGTGATTTCTCTTTTCCAAAGTATTCAGCAACCAAAACTTTCACATTTGACACACAGTTCATGTTCCAAAGTTCGATGCACCGAACAGTGACTTTGAATAATTAAAATTGCTGTGTATGTCAATATTTATACCTGCATGATGCTTAACAAATAGTATGTCATTGAGATCGGCTGACTTTTTTAGCAGAGCTTTTAGCAGACAATTATGTTGCTCAGTTTTCACGTCTCATCTAGCTATAAAATTAAGTATTCTTCAGTTTTTACGTTATAAAAAATCTGTATCTGCATCTTATACAGTACTTTGGCTTATTGTGACATGGTCTAAATTTCGTTTGATATTTTCTAACTCTTTCATATCTGAAACAGATGCTTCACATTTATAAACAACCAAAGAGTGGTAGAAATGTACAGCAAACGCTATGAAAACAATAAGAACGGGAATCACAATTATTGTGCTAGCTGTAGCAGCTGTGAAAGAATAATCCCAGAACTTAACCCAGCACAGAATCGCAATTTCTACCAGGAACAAAAATAATCCTAGTACCGTTGAAAACGCCCACGCTAATTCGATGAAACCACGCATTCGTTCATGAGGAGATTCAGTTACCAAACGAGCTACTTGAAGTTTACTTATCGCCTCTACATTTGGCAAAAGATACGTGCTAATCATCAGTGCAAAAATGTGAACAGATACTAGGACCGTTGTACATATTGCAAACATGACAAATAACCATTCCGGTACCGCTGTGGGCTCATTTATTTGCAATTCGACCATTGCCACCTGAAACAAATACAATACATCATTAAAAATTCGCATTGATTCGACACTAACAGGAATTTATGATTCACGTCTGTTAGTTGTTCTTAATACTAAGGTCACCTGCTCTGGATAGAACACTGTTTTTTAGCATCCATGCATTTTAGTTGATTTAATGTAACGGTAGCTGAGACAAATGCTATTATATTTTATGTTATGTAGTAAAGCCAGGTATCACAACGCATGAAAAAAACGAAAGCATAGTAGTTCACAAGCCTGCTAATCAGCCAAATGTGCAATTTTCTATTTTGTCAGCCAAAATGATGTTTCTTATTTCATTATGATCCAAGCATGATCTACATTTGTCTTAACCATTCATTCTGCGCTCCATAAACATTATGGAAATGTAATTAAGCTTTTATTGTGCCGGCTCTTTATTGCTAGAACTCTGTGGAGAATTCAGAAGATTGTCAGTTTATCACATGACACAGTACACCTTCTGTGAATGAAGTTTTTGTTTTTTAAAGTCTACCAGTGTAGCCGACAGAAATGTCGAACTGATAAGGTGCGTTTACGACCTAAGACCACATAAATGATGACATGCTCCAGGATTTTGAAAGCAAATAGCTTTATGGTTGATGGTAGATATTACAGATTTGAGTAGGCTGTCAATCACGTTAGTGTCGGAAATAAAAGTCCCAAGGTCACATTCGCGAAATACTTTGTACAAATAATTGAGTGTGTAATTGTCAGTTTGGCGCGAAATTATTTTCGATATTTACTTAACAGCTAAGGATAGATATTATGTTTCAAAAGATTGTGTTATAATATTTATCCATGTAATCTTCATCACCGATCAATTCACATGTGAATTACCCGGTTGCATGATGCACAACTTTTTAAACTTGTCATTACCACGTTATTAGGTAATACCTGACTTGTCTTTCGCTTACATCAGCTAATGAATTTATAATTATCATCTCACCATGGCAAATCCACTCAGTAGTTCAGAAGTGGTTGCAGTGGCTTTGAGTTTTGCTCTGCTCATATGTAATCGCCTCCACGACAATCCCTGAGGCCCATCTTCATCCTCGGGATTCAAAGTTACACGAGATTGACTGGTTTTATGTCCCATGCAAGAGCAACAGCAAGTGCTACATGAATTGTTCAACGGTCCAATATAATGATTATCGTTATGTGAGTTGCGTGCAACAGGTGGAGATCTTATCATATCTAAAGCTACATATCTGTTGTTATGCTTCTGCTGTGGAGCAAGAGTAACTTCACTTTGTGTTGTATAAAGTGGTTGCTTAGAACCAAAATTTGGGTACATGTCATTGAATCTGTTTGCCTTTGGAAAGTACCCTGATGATGTGGGTCGCATCCTCTGTGCATTTTGAAAAAGTTTCCATGAGGGTAGTGGGAGATCTATTTGAGTAGCTTTGGTACATTTTCTATAAAGTTCATCTTCTGAAAGTGTCTTGCTTGTCTCCGATTGTCGTGAGCTGGATGCACTTGGTTCTGCCGAACCTCGACCGTCTGTGGGTTTGTCTGAAGCATCGCTCCATATCATTTTGGTGCTATCATTATCCATTTACAACATATATCACGGAATCTGATTACTTGCCCAATTAATGTTGTATCCAGAGTTAATAGATAAAAGATTTATGGAAAATAGTCTAATCACCCAATTACAGTAGACAAAGTATTTCGCACTTTAGGGTTTGTACAGCAATTTATTATGTTTCAGAAAAGTTTGCCAACTCCTTATTTGGAACAGCACCACGTTGGAATTGAATATTGTAAAAAAAATAAACACAATATATACAAAACCGAATTCAAGGATTAGCGCTTCCATGAAGTCGGAAAAACTATTAGAATGACACACCTAATAGATTTATAGAAAATATTGTGAGACTACTGTCAGAAAAACAGAGGGCCTGCGTCATGTTTCTTCGAAGGTAAACCATGCACTGGCTTGCTATAACAGTTTGTACATACCTATTCAGCTAATGCTGAAATCATAACAATGGTAATAATTGCCCCGAACCATATCAGCCACGTAACTATGTTCCATGTTTGTGTGCGTGAAGCTCATGGATGAACCAACATTACTTCATGAGTACATAACTGTGCTGCTTGTTTTTCTCTTGTTGGAACATTGGATGGATTTTGATGAAGCAAATCCTGTGGGAGCGAGAAAGAAGCCAGGTGAAAGTCAGAGTGAGAAAATTCCCAAGTGCACAGTTAAGTGTTGATCATAAATCACAATAAGGTACACACGACTGGTGAACCGATGAATTTGACTCCTTGTCAAATTGACTTGCAAAATGAAATCATCTTTAGATTTAATATTATGTTAGCAGGTATGTTGGTATAGCATCCTGATGACATCATTTTCACAATTCACCGAATAAATTCACGTTACCTATTAGGAATTCCTATCAAAGGTAATATCAACCAAATTGATAGGTTGAAATTCATTTATTATCTCAATGAATTAACATCAGTATTAGACACAAATTCAATTATGGAATACATAGCAAACGATATATGTATGTATTGCAGAAGGTAGTTGTGACTCAAGCATTCAAACAAGATTTTCAATAGAATTTTCTTCAAATTAAAGGTGGCAAATAAATGTGCATCAACTGCTATTGTAATGCTGGCTGAAAACAACGATTATACTTACCAACATGTAAAAACAGTTTACATTCAATACGCAAATATTTCCAAGAAGCGATAAAAAAAAAAATTTGCGTGATGATCATAATTATATTTATTATAATTTCAAGTTCTTCGTAATCAAAAAATTATTATGAATCCCAACTGGATTAAACGAAAATATGATAAACATACCTATATTTTGTTACAGTGGTTTACGCGCCTAGTTGTTACGCTACATACCTGGTATAATGGTATTTTTTTTCTTTTCTCTCTCCTCATAGCTTCAAGAATATCATGCTTCTAGGAGTTACATAAGTCAATCTTCCAAAACGTTCGAGAATAAGTAAATAATTCGATGCTAATTTTCAAATGGAAAATCAGACAATGCGATGACGGCGATGTATGTACGGCTAGGCCACGATGACGTTATAACCATAATCACTGGTTATGACCACGTAACTCGAGCTATGTTTCCGGTTGTATGAAAAATGTATTCAAGTATCGTCAATTTGGAACGAATGCTTCATTAGGATCAGACAATGGGAAGATGATTATTGGAATTATAAATAGCGACGTAGCGAAGATCGTTTTGTGTCACCCACAATGGTAGTTTTGAATGACCTAACATTTAAGTTGACAATTTTCTTCTCGAGATAGCGTTGGTGGCGTTATTTCCAACTCAACTTATTTCCGATCTGCAAGAAGTGCTGCGCCTGCAATCTAAAATGGTCGCTCGCTATCGGGGTGAATGTGTACGTGGAATTTTAAGCATATAACAACTTATAGAAGAGTGTATAATTAATTAGGATATTTAAAAATGAGTGACATGAAAGCTCAGCACGGTGCCCATGAGATGGAAGGTTGGTTATTCAAGTGGACTAATTACCTAAAAGGTTACCAACGAAGATGGTTCGTCCTGTCAAATCGCGGTCTGTCATACTACAGGTATTTCCTTTTTCTCCATCAATATTACCCTTGCAATTTATGTTTTCGAGTATTTCTTCCGCAACATGACCTCAGATCCATTGGTTATGAGTGGCTTAGTTAAACTATTATCAATCACGAAACTTTGATAATTATAATGAATATGAAATACACCTATTGACCATACCTGCGTATGTATGTATTACATCGCGTGTACATCGCAGTTACGCACATATTTTTCACTTGTCACGCTACAATCGTTTGATTAAATAAATAATAAAGGATGTTTCCAGCTGTGGTGTAAACGCACGTTTCCGTTGGCTTAATTCTTATTTTTATATTACTGCGTGCAACCTGTTTCTGTCCAGATACGCGCATGTTGCATTTTTACGTACACGTAATCTTACAAACTTTGGCGTTATATTTTGTTTTTTTTCCTGTTTGAACCACGCAAAACGTATGATTTTGAGGCATCCTTTGCGACAATGTGGGAAGTACAACTCTGCTGCTATTGAATCATATTGACAGCGCTATTGAGTCAAGATGTATGTTACTTAATTTTTCAGAGACATTTTGCAGGTCCAGCATGTTTTCTTACTTCCTCATTCCCTTAGTTCAATATCTACTTCTGTATATTATTTACTACTGATATTCTCCAGATGGAAAAGTGTGTCGTTAAAAAAAATGACAAAGATTTTATCCAAAAAATGTACAGAAAATGAATGGGGCGTGTTTGTTTTGTGGACTGTTTAGGGCTGAACCAACGGGGGGGCCTAAGATATCGATGCGACGCAGGCGGAGAGGTGGCAGAGCCTCCGAGTAAGTAAAAAAAACAAAAAACAAAAACGGAACGACGAAGCAAAAACAAAGAGACAACTGATTAATTCCCAAAAATTCGTTCAAAATAATTGAAGACTTCATTTCAATCCGGCTTTCCTTGTGCACCGTTCAACCATGTTACTTTTCTTATCAATTACACCTCATTCCTAGTACCCCTTCCTGTTTGCATTGGTATACAACCTATTGAGTCGATTTCAAAAAATTTGTTGAAGCTCTGACCGCCTCTGTGTCCTGTGTCTGTAGATTGTACGTGCTACGCCAATCGCCAAATTTATTATCAATTATTCATAACTTTATTAAAAAGTAGACCATCTCTAATCAGAAATATTGGAGGCTATTCTAGGGTTTGTTTTCTACTTTAAATTGCCTTTTTCTCCAGGTATAGTACCTCTGAATGTGTGAATTCTTAAAATGATCGAGGCTCGTCTAGAATCATCTTTGAATTACGGAGGAATTGCTTTACTACCGCAATATCATTGTATTTTTTGATAACAAGATTAGCGGTGAATGTCGTTTCCTTTAGTGAATGACACTATGACTTGATTTTTCTATCCTTGTATCTATTGTCGTGTTAGTCTTATTCAATATTTCTTTTGCTAACCGACCTTGCATTTTTTTCACATCCTTGAGCTACCTTGATCCATACCATCAATGAATTGAGTTCCGTTATGTTTCTCTTTTTCCCGATCATGCTGGAATTGTGATACATTTTCTTCGTCACAATATTAATCTTGTTACATAACTTTGGGAAAATTTATTTCCCATACTTTGTGTAAATTTATCAGGAGTAACGACTGAAATATATAGGTCACAGTGATATTCGCCGATGAGTTAGCTCAATAAATGTCAACACTGAAGCACCACACACTCGCACTGTATGAATTTATTTTGATGATATCTGTTTCATCAAAAAGGTACACAAAATTGTTGTGGCTGGAATAATAGAGATAAACTTGTGCCAATCAATGTTCATGGTTTCTGTATTCAGCGTGTACAAACTAAAACCATAGTGTATAATCCCGCTATTCTAATTAACGTTTTTTCTTTTACGTACATCCTTGCTTATTAACCGACAAATGATTTCTTCAACAACTACCAATACGATCAATAAAAGGCAGGTCACAGATTTTCTTATCGTCATCAAACTATTTTGGTATTATTTGCAAATATTCTTGCAACAGTCGAATAATGAAATTTATGTTGAATGTTTTGTGAGCATATTACAGTCTTTCATATTTCATGATATATCACTGTATTTAATATCCAATGAGCTGTCAGCTAGTTCTCCTACTCATTAATATTTCAATGCCCTCATCGCCAGACTACTAATATATCAATTGTTATGCAAAGCAGGGTTATTTTTTGGGGAGTTTGGCTGCTTAGTTGATGAAACATTCCTCTAAAATGGTAGATGAATAGAGTCGAATTGTTACTGAAATGATGTATATGGCACATAGCTTTTTATAAGCAAATATTTTAGTAGCTGTGAATGCCTATCGTATCGGCATTTGTAACAACGCTCGTATGTGATTTTTTTTCATCGACTTTATTAATTTTTTCTGCTTTTTATTAACTATCAAAATTGAACTAATGATTTTAATTGTTACCAGTGAAAGATCTATAAGAGACATCTGATTGTGACAAATTGCATTCAGCTCTTTTAAATTTCTTACTAGTTACACAAGTATCGAATGATTTCTTTCTTGTTTGACACATCTATAGTAATGAACATATTTTTGTTTGAATTATTGACAATAAATGCATCTTGAAACTGAATTTATTATTTTCAAAACATGGGATCTTGATTTTAAGTGTTTCTGCAAGCTTTACTGGTATTTGAAAGTGGGATTTTCATTACATTTTGTTGTGCGCACTTCTGTTCCATAAACGATTGACACGATCATGTGTAATAACTGACCTATATAACATGGAATTTTTTGCATTAATTCACTGTAGTATATCATTTTGCTCAATAATTTGATAATCTGTATTGTTCGAATTAGGAATTAAGATATACCGTAGAAGGACTCGTGTGCTTTTATCTTTTGCGTAGGAACCAAGCAGAAATGGCACACACTTGCCGGGGCACCATATCTTTACACGGGGCCTTAATCCATACCGTCGATCCATGTACTTTTGTTGTGAGCAACGGTGGAACGCAGACCTTTCATATTAAAGCAGCCACTGAGGTTGAGCGACAGCAATGGGTTACAGCTTTAGAGTTAGCTAAAGCTAAAGCTATTCAGGCAATGGAGTCGGGTAGGTTTCGAATATGGTATAAAAGGTGATATCGAAATGAAATTGATCAAAATTGTCATGCTTCTGTAAAGAGAGATGCTTTTGAGAAATGAATTTCTGAAGTCAACAAAGAATTTATTGCAATGCTTGAATGGCATAATGGCTTGTGATAAACATTATGAAAGTACCTTTGTTTCAGAAGAAGATGAGGAAGATTATCAAGATAATGACAATCAAAAAGCAGAGCATGCCTCCATCGTTAAAGATTTAACCGATCGTTTGCAAGGCCTGCAAACTTGGAGTGACCTAATAAATAAACGAGGAGCTGCCCTACAACGAGCTTTGAACGAACTTGAGACTTTGGACGTCTCCTCTAATGTTTCCCCAAAGATAAAAGCGGTCAATGAGCGGGCAGCTCTTTTCCGTATTGCTTCAAACGCTATGATTAATGTATAAAGCAATATACCTCTTCTTATCAGTCGGTGCAAAGATTTATTCTCTGAGACAACCATTCTGACGATTTCATCTGATTCCAGGCATGTACCGATTATCTCAATCTGGCCCAACAACAAGGGCACAAGTGGCAGAAGCTGCTACAACATGAGCGTGAACAAAAATTGCGACTAGAAGAAATGGTAGAGCAACTTGCGAGGCAGCACTCTCATTTAGAACAAGCTGCTCAGCATGCCTTGCCTCTAGCTTCAGGTTCCAGCGGACATAGATCCTCTCGTGAGTATTCTTTGGCTTATTTGCATGAATAAATAGTAATGGTACCGAAACTGTTTTCAAACCTTTGGTCTCAAAATTTCCTTCTGATAATGGCCTGTGGCATAAAAAATTACTACAGAGAAAGGCTGTTGTCAGAATGTTATTCAGATATCAAGTCTGAGAAGATGTCGGTCAGGAATCTGATCTACTTTTTTTGGTCTGACGAGCTTATTGCAAAGCTGTATAGAATCAAGGCGATTTTCAAGTTGCGATTGGTGGATAATCGAGTCTACATTACAATGAAAGTTATCTTTTAGTGAACTTTGCCTCAAGATCTAGATTTGTAGAAGACTGTCGACATACAATTTCTTTTCTATTTTCACTAGGAATCGACAATACTTATAATTATTTCTTTAACCGAACAGAGTAGTTGCTCTGGGTTTGTATACTTCTTAATACCGGGATTATCACTATTCTCGATGCTTTTATTATTTTATGCCTATATCACCCTCGCATATCAAAATTAATGAGAGAATAGTGTTTTGGACAGCAAGGAAGATGTTGAAAATTCGCGCGGCATATTAGTTGTTCAGAGTTTCGTTAGATGGCTGAGCCATTAATATCCGATATTCGATGTAGGGTATCAACCTCCCCTCCGATCAAGCAGCCATCTTTGCACGGTGACAGCAGAGATATGTAGTAATGGTAATAGAGGAATGAATGACCGTTTCTTTACGTTTGTATGCGAGTGTTTTTTGTCCTAGATTGGGGGGGTGTCACCAGATTACAGTTGGCCTTGCGGATCTCTATTTCCACGCATTTGTTCATTATATTTTCGGTGTTTGACTAATTAAATTCGATGTAAATAGCTTTGGCTGTTCTGTCAATGTTAGGAGAATTCTAAGAACAAAATAGGTAAGCCTTGGCAACAAGCAACAAAGTGTTCTACCTTGAAAGGGACTTTCCCACTCTCCTGCCAAATTTAACACCTAATTTTCAAGATAATTTATTTATACCTCATTATGTAACTTTCAAAAAGTATGCACTTCACACGATCTAACTCAATTCCTTGGGTCATCAACTTCTAGTAATCTATGATTAGGTTCACTTATTTCAGCCAGTTCTCCTGACCTGTCTATTAAGTCAGTTTTGTGTCAATTGGCTTTCTCGACATTCAAATTGTTCGTTGTATTTATTGCTCACTGGTCGTACAATGCCTGGCAGAACTCTTAAGCATACCATAGCTGAATCATTTCAGTGCTAAGTGTCATGTGTTATTAAAATTTTCACAGTGGTTAAATTTGTATGACTTAGACTCCATTCGTTTGATCAAAATGTGTGAGCATGTTTATATTTAATGTCGCGTAGTATTATATAATTGACTTTTATTAATAGTTCGTATGAAATGTGACAGACGCAGCCGCGCACGCCTCTCCATCAGAGGACGAGGAAGATAACGCTGAGTTTTACGATGCCCAGGAATCGGATACCTTTACCCTAAACATTCCTGGAGTTGTTAGTGGACATTCTTCAACAAGAGATCGCGATCGTACCGACTCCCAGGGTAGTGACGATGGCTCGAGTTCAGAGGGCGATCCAGCTAATCCATCTTCTGGCCCAGACTCCGCTTCTAATAACTCGTTCCACATTCTGACTGATCCCTCCGTTTCAACAGCTAAATCCAACACTGCAAACTCTACAAGCGAGCTGGCTAATGTAGGTTGTCGATACAAAGCACCGAGAAGCAGAACTCATTTGACTATCTTGCTTGTTTGTAGACGGCTTGGAATCCAAACAATGGAGAAGCAGCCGGTGGCTCCGGGATGAAGATCTCAAAGAGGCAACGTCGAACCAGAGTACCTGTAAAACCAAACTATCCTCTCAATCTATGGAGTATCATGAAAAATTGCATCGGAAAAGAACTTTCGAAAATTCCAATGCCCGTCAATTTCTCGGAGCCACTTAGTATGTTACAACGTCTTGCAGAGGATTACGAATATGCTGACATACTCGATAGGTATTTGAAGCAGTGCTTGTTCTTATATCGATTATATATAGCTATCACATAGTGAAATAGACAGAATGTTGTGTGACAATTTTTCGTCTGAATTCTCGTTTTTATCTTTCTAAAGAGCGGCAGAATGCGAAGACAGTTGCGAACAAATGGCATATGTCGCGGCATTTACAGTATCAAGTTACTCGACAACAGCTTCTCGAACGGGTAAACCGTTTAATCCTTTGCTAGGTGAGACATACGAATGCGATCGTACCGATGATCTTGGATGGCGGGTTATTTCCGAACAGGTATCTCATCATCCACCTATGGTTGCCCAGTACGCAGAAGGGCGAAAATGGCGCTGTTGGCAAGAGTTCACAATGGCGTCTAAGTTCCGTGGCAAATATCTTCAGGTAATTTTTGCGTTTTAAAAACCATCGAATGCCAAGCAGGTCGGCTTGATACGACTTCTGCAATCTAGCTTAATTCGTACAAATTGCAACATTGATTTAACCTTGACCAATCAGTTGGCAGTATTATAATGTTCCATTCACAAGTGATTTTAATTGCTAAAGTTATGTAGGACGCATGATGACTCCTGGCGGAATTTATAATCTAATTTTTAAACATTTAGGTGATTCCTTTGGGTACAGCCCATTTGGAATTTGCTGGTAGCTCGCAGCACTACACCTGGCGCAAAGTAACTACTACCGTACATAATATTATTGTTGGAAAGTTATGGGTGGATCAAAGCGGTGACATGGATATCATTAACCATCACGACGGCACTAAATGTCATCTGAAGTACATACCATATTCGTACTTTTCGCGTGATAGTCAGCGCAAAGTCAAGGGTGTTGTAATGGATGCGAACAATGTCGTTAGATGGGTTATACAGGGGACATGGGATACTAGAATAGAAATTGCCCCTGTTATAAGTACGTCTGGAACTCCTGACAATCCCGTCTACAAAACCGGCCCCTACAACATTGCTTGGAAAAGACGCATGCCCCCGTAAGTGCGAACAATTATCCTCCGTTAAATTTTGGTGCAGAGAGACCACCTCATTCTGCGCAATCAATGCGTACGGAATCTACCGTGGTATCTCTTGGTTGTGTCGATCATTTCCATGCTTTCGCTTTATCACATTTTATAAATATTTCCTCTTATGTTCGCCAGTGATGATTGTGAAAAATACTATTCATTCACGGAACTGGCTTGTCAGCTGAACGAGCCCGAGGAGGGTGTGGCACCTACAGATTCGCGGTTACGGCCCGATCAACGATTGATGGAAAACGGACTTTGGGACGAGGCAAACGCACATAAGCTTCGACTGGAAGATAAACAACGAACAGTACGACGAAGCCGCGAAGCAGATGCTGAAAAGGCTGCGGCAGAAGGTAGCGACAAACACTTCGAGTGGCAGAATTTACGTTCGATCACTTTTAGATATTTTGCCCCAGGACGTCTGGGCGTAAAAATGGCGCCGACAATCTATTCTTGATCCGAACTAACATCTTTTCTGGGGTTTCAGGTCTGCCGTACGAGGGGTACGAGCCAGTATGGTTTAAGAAACAGCGTGATCAGTATACAGACAGCCTGTGTCACATTTATACCGGTGAATATTGGGAATGCAAAAGCAAGGGTGACTGGACACGGTGCCCCAACATATTTTAGTCTACCATTTTAATAACTAATAAATCGATCAATTGATCATTTCATGATTCATTTATGCTGAGTGGATTTGAACTTGAAATTGTTGGGACGTAGTAACGCTGAAAACCAACTAGTAGTGAGCAAATAAATCGTAAGATTTTGAAGTTGTATATAGCTACTTGTTTGCTCATTGTAAGATCAATCCGGAATATTTTTACGATGGGTGAATACTGGATTGTTTACTACCTGACGATGCCTCGGAAAATCTCATTCTAATATGAATTCAGAATATTAATTGGCATATCCGACAGTCCCGTCGGAGCCTCTACTTTATGTTAATATGTTATCAGCTAATCAAATACATTGTTGCTTGAAATTCGGCATCCTCGGACATTGGATGCAAGCAACAAGATAAATTCTAAGAACCTAATGCTGAGCTCAATGCTTCTAAGTTTTCATTTCTAGGAGTCTTAATTTATTTATTTAATTTCATTCGATCTTTTATGAACGCGCTAGTTTTCACCACAAATGAAACTTCAAGATAGCATTCCTCGGACCAAATGCCAATAAAAATTGAAGTGCTTTCGTTGGTGTTTTCCCGATGTGTATTCTTTCAACGTGTCCCAGAATTCAGAGTGTTCATGTTTGTTCAATAGGATGGGAAAGTTATTTCTTTCGTCAAAAGGTATTTTGTGAATGGGAAATTTTGTGAAATGTTTTTTATGACTTACAATCTAACCCAAGGGGATGCCTAGTGTTAACATCACTGAGCAACTAATGAAAAAACGAAGGTAAAATCATGTAATTTAATAAATTCAAATTAAACTAACGGTGGCGCGAGAGCTTCCAAATTATTAATTAGAGAGGCTTTGTACACATTATTATTATCATCAATTTTTCCTGCCCACAATTTACATTTGTTATTTAATATTAATATTGATTAATTATTATCGAAACGATCTTATTGTGTATCCCAACTATTTATCGGTGTACGGGTTGTTTTGATCGAAAATGTATGAAATCGACCTGACATATGCTGGTACAAAAGCAGCCAGGACAAACAGGCCGTACAGAACAAATCGTTACGTTCCTTAAAACGTGGTAATAATTTCGGATAACTTTGTTGATATCCATTATTAACATCACCTAGGTACCAAGAAATTGAAACTCTAAGATCAACTAGACCTCAAATTAATTTTTGGAAAATTGAGACCTATCGATATGGCACGTTATTGACTTTATTCCAAATGGCACATCGATGAAAATCAAAAAAAAAAAAAAAAGAAAAAGCTACCTGACACTGATTTCATAACGAGTGCATCTTGATCAATTGTTATAGGTCTCAAATTATCAATAAGAATTTCTGCATCAAACGTAGTCTATTGTTATATTGAATTTGTATAATTATTCCCCAGGCTGTACTATAATTTTACTAGTTGATAATTATCAAAGAAAATGATATATTATCTGTATACATATGAATACAAAGTAATTATTAAATAAAGAAATAATAATATAAAATTTATGGTATCCCGAATATAAAAAGTATTTGGAAATTAGTGCTTGTATACTAGGTATTCGTTAAAGAAGACAAATACAATTGCTTCGCTATATGAAGTTTTTATTTCATACCGCCGAAATTATTGAGTCCTGAATCACGAGTCAATCAATTCATATCCCATTTTGAGTTCGTATGTATTTTACAAAATTTTCTGGTAGTAAATGAATACTAATTTTACTCACTCTCACAAATGCATTATTTACCAGCCAAATTAGTCTATTCTGGCCGACAGAACTCCCGAATAATTTGAAGGAAAATAATGTAATTCAATTCTCATAATTTCGCATGTAAAACTCACAGACCTTCATCCACCGGGTTGAATTTATTTTGAAACCGCGCATGTCGACGTTAGATCAGCCCAGTTACCCTCGGAGTCTTCGGGATCCGGCCTTCGGGATTCGCCAGGGAGTCGGCTATGCTCTAAGCAGGAAAGATACAGGGATAAGATACTGGAATACACGGGAAATACGGCGTAGTGGTAGACGATGACGTCACGCGTAGTAATACACAAATTCTAAGCGAATAGTGGGGCGACTCCAGAGGCACTAGTGCGGCTACGCCAATGTAGGGACTGCTTTCGATTGTTGGCGGGCGCCGCCATCTTGGTCAGTGTGAGCTTGTGAGCAGCCGTCCGAGGAGGTGTCCGTTTTTCGGTGATACGTATCTAGTGTGAATTCTCGAATCCTTTAAGCGACCCCGTGAAATCCGCTAGCATCCAGGATGTCGGAGCGGGAGGACAATGTCTACAAGGCAAAATTGGCCGAGCAGGCAGAACGCTATGACGGTGAGTGGTTATTTTTCGATAAATGTTCGGCTTGATACCGAAATTCGTTGAAATTCCTCGGATGACCTCACAAGAAAGAAAAAAAAAACCCTCCGCAGCTACTATTTCCGCCGATCGTTATTACTGTTTTTACATTCAGCTCACGCTGCTCGACCCAACGTATATTAATAGGTAGTTTTTCCCCTAACAATTACCAAAGAACTGTCAAAATCTTAACTCGAAACGTCAGAACTGACAAATTCATTCATCTTCCGCGCAATGCCGGTGCCTCGAGGTGACCCTCCCTTTCGCTTCCTACGCGTTCCCATACGATCTTCATCGGCAATTTGATTATTACACCGAATAAAGACTGATCGTAAGCGAACGCAGGTCGTCAATTATAATCCTTATAGCTTAGTGTCTTGGGGGCAACGTTGCTAGGCGTGTAATCGAACGTGCGATAACCGCTTTTTGAGTGACGCATAGGCATAGGCATGGACATGGACAGGCTTTTAACACACGTATAGTTTCCAGCTCGCCTGTCTGGGCCTTGAAGCCACCGAGAAATATTGGAAATTTTTTTTTCTCTTCCTTCCTTTTTTCTTTTTCTCTTTATCTCAGATTTCCCAGCCCGCGTTCCTTCCTTTTTCGTCCATCTGCATCGTCGTTTCGTAGTCCCGTTTGTGGCATGGCTATTCCCGTGATTCGAGAAGGAGACTTCCTCCAGTTTTGCAGACCTTACGAGAAGGAAAAGGAAAAGAAAAAAGAAATCACGCTCTACATCTTCGCCCGGTCATTCATTAAATTTATAACACTTTTAATCGCGATGTTACTCGCGAACAACGGAGTTCCATCTCCCACCGAAGAAAAAATGATCCGTTTCATTTTTTTCAGCGAGCCGCCTCAATTATCGCCGGAGGAAAACTTTTTCGAGGTTTATCTCTTTGTTAAGTAAATGATTTTCTCGCCCGTAATTGCACGCGCTGTTTGACAGGAACATGCGTTGCCTCATGAGCGGTATTGTATGTTCAAGAGCAACGTCAGTCGGCAAATGAGATAATTGAGGGTAGCTCTTGCTCATTGTCAGCGGTGAACTAGACCTTTCGAAATCAGGGAAATGGTGCAGGTATTGTCTAGCTGCAAACGCGTCCTAAATCTTTTTCTTAATCCGCGTCAATTTTTCGCGATTCCCGATCGTTATGTAATGCCCGTATACATCGTAATTTTCAATTTTTTTTTTTCCACGGAAAACTATCTTGGTCTTATCTTGGCTGATTAACCAGCGATTCAGGTGGGAACGCAAATAATAATTGCGCAAATATTAGTATAGATAAAATATTTATCTAAGCAAGATCTCAGTCAAAAAGGGGATCAGTGGAGGGGTTAAATTTGAGGGTAGTAAGAGCAAGCAGGCGGAGGGTGAAACAGGCAAGGGGATGAGAGAAGCAAGGGAGGTCGTAGCTGAAGGAAAGTATTGATCTGTGCCTGCTATCCTGTGTCCCTGTACACTCCAGCCCGTCTACTTTATTCGTGTCAACTCTTGGTTCTTATTAATTTATTGAACAACACGAATTATCATACAGAATATATGTATATACGCATATTTTTTTTCGCGAACATTGTTAATTTATTTTTCCAACTGCGCATTAGGAAACTTTACTCGTACCATCATTTTTGAAAGAATCAATACTCCGATTTACTCCCCATTTAATTGAATTTTGTTTCATTTTTAATCGTCAGAATGATTAGTTTTATTCCGGTAACGTCTACACTCGTTCGGATGTTGGATTGTTGAAATAAAAAAAAAAATCATGATTTACCTGGAATACCGAAGAATTACCTTGAAATTTCGAATACCAATTTCAATGTTAAGTTTATTAAAAGATGGTTAGATTTTACTTTTATTGTATTGTCCTTTGCAGATGAACCATTGGGCATATTTCAGGACATTTTCCATTTCATTGTCGGTACTTTACTTTACCTTAGCGTATCATGTTTCTGCTGTTACAGTCATACTTGGCAGGGCTTCATTAACTTTATATTGTATTCAACACTCGTAATTTCATACCCCGTTCGTTGCAAAGGATAAAATTTAATGCGCACATTGTGCGAGGAGTGATAAATTTATTGGCAGCTAATCAACGATATAGCCCGATCAGAATCTAACGTATAATACACCTGCCTTTATCATATTTTTGTTCTTTCAATTAAATCCTCAGTTATAAAGACCTAATTTGCGGTATTTTCGAGTGCAGTTGAGAGTAACTAAAAATACTGAGATTAATTGAAATTTCCCTACCTATTGAGTTAGCTGATTGTAAAATAAACTCCCATCTGCAGTTTCCTAATTTTAAATTCCCATAACTAAATATGAACAAGTCTTTTGAAAACTCTGAAACTTCAACCGTGAAACCAGGTCTACATGTCCATGGTAGAATGTTGGCTATTCGTAACATGTATGGATAATATTTTGAGTATTGAGAATTTTTTAATTATGTCATTCAATAATAACAATAATCATGTCACAGAGATGGTCGAGGCAATGAAGAAGGTGGCATCCCTCAACGTGGAGCTCACCGTCGAAGAAAGGAACCTATTGTCAGTCGCGTACAAAAATGTAATCGGTGCGAGGAGGGCGTCCTGGCGAATAATCTCTAGTATTGAACAGAAGGAGGAGAACAAAGGAGCGGAAGAAAAATTAGAGATGATTCGCCAATATCGTTCCCAAGTAGAGAAGGAGCTCAGGGATATTTGTGCTGACATTTTAGGAGTCTTGGACAAACATCTTATTCCTTGTGCGTCAACCGGCGAGTCCAAAGTCTTCTATTACAAAATGTAAGATCTTTGAATTCATATATTATCTTCATATCCGTTGTATTCTGAGTATTTGTCTTTTCTCTCCTGATGATGTAAAATCAATCGATCGTTGACAAGGATCCTCATCTCCATTACAGGAAGGGTGATTACCACCGTTACCTCGCAGAATTTGCCATCGGTAACGATAGGAAGGAAGCGGCCGAAAACTCATTGGTCGCATACAAGGCTGCAAGCGACATAGCAATGACAGAACTGCCACCTACTCACCCTATTCGCTTGGGACTGGCTTTGAATTTCTCCGTATTTTACTATGAGATTTTGAACAGTCCTGATAGAGCGTGTCGTCTTGCAAAGGCTGCCTTCGACGATGCAATAGCTGAACTCGACACCCTTTCCGAGGAAAGTTACAAAGACTCGACTCTCATCATGCAACTCCTCAGGGACAACCTCACCTTATGGACCTCGGATATGCAAGGGGATGGTTAGTATCGTTACATTAAAGCATTCCTTTTGTCGTATAGATGAATAAGTTTTTGGCATTCAAGAGAAGAAGCCAGAAAAATCAAAGTTAAGAGTCAGATGCTCCAAGTTTTATCATTTAGAGTCCGAAGCGGAGCAGCCGACAGTCCAAGGAGATGGCGCAATTCCCATTACCAGTGATTCCAATCCATAAATTCGTCCAACTTCCTTTCCTCGTATCACCTTCAGGTTAGCTATATGCATCCTCATTTTTTTCCCAAGATCAATTCACATCCCGACTAGAGTAATTGAGAACATTCAGTTTGGCCTCAGATGACGACCCATTGCATATTTCCTATGTCGGTCGACTTGTTAATTTAAGTAATACTGATAGAGGTTGGAATGGTTAACATTGAGAATAATAGCGATGCAATATTGTGTGTTTGTAATAGGCGAAGGTGACCAGAAAGGGCAGCTGCAAGATGCGGAGGACCAGGACGTGTCGTAACTCTAGTTGCAGTGAGTGTCATTCGCGCATACAAATGAAACAAAACAAAAAAACTCTTAATAATTCTTAAGCAAAAAACAAAACATACAGCTGGTGGGAGTTCAGGGTGGGGAGGGAAGCTCTTTAGCTATCATGTGATCGTAAGTATGGTTCACACATTTACGATCACTCCAAAATCATCCAATCACATGTTGTTGAGTTATGGAGCACGCAGAAAAGAAGGATAACGACGCATCCTGCGTATTAGTGAGATTACAAGCATTTATCAAGGTGAAATCCTCCGCCTGTTGCAATACGAGTTCCTGGCTGGGTGTACCTTGCACTGTCCGGGGACTATTTTGCTATACGTAGTTTTTACATTGCGTACGCTTTGATCCAAATTCTTGAATGCCAATGCGGTGATGCATTAATTGATAATTGATGATTCTGTAATCTCCAAAAAAAATGTAGTTGAATTGTCATTTTTGGATCAAGATACGAGCTTGGAAAAAATAACATGGTCATGATTATATATACACCACTTTGTCTAGAGAAAATTGTCGTAAATCAGTTCCCTAAACATTATTATGCATAATGATGTGCTAGGACATCAACAACACATACTTTTTGCTACTAAAGCAAAGTTCCTTCTCTTTTTTTTTTATATATAATCAGTTTGTGCATTACGTGTATTTATGTGGCACATTGAAATAAATTATTTTACCGATCACCTACATAGATGTTCATGTTGAACACCGTTATGAGTGTCAGTAGAGGTATAAATTATTTCCAATATTTTTTTTACATTATGAATTATTTTCAAAAATATCCCTTCGATCGAACTAAAAAGACATGTGCTCCATTTTTCATCTTGTTTTCACCCATTCTCTTTTCCCCCTCTCTACCTTTTACACATGGCTTGAGGCTTTTGCGAAGATTCTATGTAAATGATATTTCCATTAACAAGTTGGATACCTGGTCATATTGCACCGAACATCTGATGGCAAAGTTTACATTGTATCCGTTGACCATAGATGTGACGTAGAGTACATTGCTGCGATATCACTTTGTTAGTGATTTATTTTTTACTTAAAATCTTTGAGAGTTTGAATTGAGCGTACGCTTTCAAGACGGACACCGGGCATGCTTCAAAAATGAAGATGGAAAAACAATTTGTGAAAATTGGTGTGTGGCGTGCCCCTACATTTAAGTATTATAGCAGTAATAATAATTATTAATTATATTATAAATATATTACAAAGAATAACATTAAATAATATTGATAATACCATAAGTAAGTATAATAATAATAATAATTTTAATTGTACGAGGAGCCGAATGAAGTAATTAAGATTAACTTTTGCAATAGTGAAACGTTGAATATATATTGTAAAATTATTGAATACCACAAGGCATATAATAATTAAATCACAAAAATGAAAAAAAATAAGAAAATACATAAAAAAAATAAAACAAGACAAATGCCAATGCTGACAATGTAGGCAACACACACACGCAATTCGGTTGAAAAAAAGAAAAAAAAATTTAGGAACAAGAAATCATATTTTGGAATTCGCATGCGTTCACTCTGTACTAGAAAATTAATACGATACACCAAGTATGACTTTTCCTGTAAAGCCACACATGAAAACTGGAAATAAAGTAATTATTACTGTCTATGCCATCAACCATTTATAAAACAAACGAATAATGTCATTATGCCTCTGATGTGCTTTATCGGTAACCGCCACCTTAGATAGGACACATGTTTATTGAGGAGTGGATTTAGCTAGACAATAACGTGATCCTTATAAATCTTTGGCTACAATATATTATCACTTGAAACTGATTGTAAATTCAATTTGCAGAATTTATTCGGATTCTTACTACTTTTGCAATTGAACATTTGTTACCTCACTTTCTTACCGTTATGAACTCATGGCCTCAACAAAATTATATCAACTACCAGATATAGTAAAATTACCATTGAGCCTACAATGTACGACGGCGTAGATCTCGGTCCTTGATTTAAGGTGTGAATCTTGTGTGAATGAGCATGATTTTTCTTCATTTGGTCTGTTTCCTGTCGTTCCTCACCATTGACTTTTACCTGGTTTCGTCATTCACCCACACTTCCGAGTCATTGCTTCGTGATTTCGAGAACACGTACAATTTTAGTTACGATTCATTCGCTAATGCCGTCTTGTCCGGATCAATCAACATTACTAGAGTGGATTGAAATTGAGGTATTTATATTATATTTTTTCCCCTACAATTTACATGACAGCTATTGATATATTATTGCCGAATGGGTTCAGCTAATCATTAAAATCTATGCGCAATAAGCACAAATATAAAATCATTATTTTTTTGAGAGTTTTGTTCCGTTGAAAAAACTATCAAATTCGGTGCTGGTAATAGTATTTTCTGGGGGATGAATATTTTCTTTCCTTTTTTATTTTACATTTAAATTTTTATGGGCTAATTATATTTCATAAATATTTCGTAACGATGGACCTAGCATGAGCCCTTGTCCAAACGATAAAATAAATTTATCTAGTTCAGTCGAGCGAACAGAACTAAGTCACTGGATTCTTTGTCCAGGTATCATGCATGTTCATACTTTCTTGTATTTGCTAGTTTGATCTGATCACTGTATCCGATGAATTACAGAGTCAATCCATAATAGCTATACCATCGAAGTGTGGGACTTGCTTTGTCTTGCTATGCTGAAAGTAAGAGGACTGTCTTTTGATAATTCTGTTTGGCTAGGTGTGGGACTGGACAAAGCCCGCTTTGCTCCACGTCTATTGGTATCGACTTGTCTCAGGATTCGTCCTAACGAGCTTTCTCTCTTTGCCGTAATCGGAGATAAGTTTAGGGATGTAGAAGGACGAGATCTCACGGATAGTGATGTGCTTCTTGGCGATCTTAGATTCTGTTCGGCTGATCTACGCCTTGCCGATCTCAGCTTCACGCTACGCAGCATATCCAATGATACCACTGGACCTTTTGGCACTCCGGGAGTATTTGCTTTGTTTTCCTATACAGTAATATCGACAAATTATCAGCTAGGAATTTGGGTATAGAAGTCTTGGTAGGAATATCTCTTGAAAATATTAAACCTTACCTTCATTTTTTGGGGTGCCTTTTTCAAAGTGACTTTCAGTAGATCTTCAACTGTAATTGCAGGTCTAGCTTGTTGCAACGGAGTAGAGCACTTTCTACTTGGCGTTCTCACACTCCTAATGCTATTTGATGTGGTTGGAGTAGTGGGTTGTAATAGCATTGGAGGAGGAGGAGGAGGAGGAGGTGGTGGCGGTGGCGGAGGAGGTGGCGTACATGATTCTGATTGTGTGTTATTAAGTGTGTCATGCAGCGATTTTAATTGCTCCGTTAAAACTGTATTGTTTTGTAGAAGACTGGTACTGGCTTTGCGCATCCCAGCAACTTCTGTTGTCAGAGCTGACAAAGCTACTTCGTTCCGTACACGGACCTGTAACAATTGTATCCATCTGATAAACCAAGTTTACAAAGAGCAATTAGTGTGACACACATTGGTAACTATAGCCCCTTCTATGGACCATAAGACGTTTTGGAATTTTCATGTCTTCTTAGTATCCCTGTAAGTATTCAATTTAAAAACTCGAACAGAGTACCTGAAGCAACTCTTCTGAGAGATGTGATACCTTCTCGCTTAGTATCAATACTGTTTGTTCATTTTCGCGCCGTATAGCGGTAACCAATTGAGTAAGCTCCTTGACCAATAGGTCAGGTTCTTGGGCAGGTTTTTGAAACTTTATTAAAAGTGTCCCATGGAGCCACACGTATCCCTTGAAATAGAAATGGTAGTTCATAATTCGTATAATTCAATAGTAATGTCTGGGTAACAAATCATTGAGTATGTCTACCTTTCTTAGTAGTTCAAAAATTTTCTTTGCCAACCAGGAGCAGAATTCAGTAGCCTTTCGAAAACTTTGTTTTGAAACTTCTATCGGCACAGGCAGTGCTTTTGACAAGTGAAAGTAATGTGTTGGACTTATGTTGGGATGTTCAAAATTCAAAGTCTGCGTATCGATCTGTTATGAACGTAGATGAATTAGGCCAAGTCTACATGACTACATGCCAGAATTTTTCCAGTCTTACCTCCACTCTTGAGGATTTTCCGTCCGAATCTGAAACAGTTGGCAATTCAACAGATATGGGTGAAGCAGAGCAGCTAGCCCAACATGTTGTCAAAGGTGGGGCTAATTTGTCTTCATCTTCTATGGGAGAAATTTCACCCTTGTTTGGGAAATTGAAAAACGGAGGTCTTGATATTGACGAAGTTGATTTTTCATATGTCTCACTCTCAAATCTCAGCGCAGTACGGCTTCTTTTGGCTGGAGGTGAGCTGCTCCGAGAAGCATTATTTTCTTCGTCGGTATCTTTGTTTATTAGGTGGGATGTATTTTCATTATCAAAATAGCCATTCATAGTGGTACTTTTAATTTCTTCATGCAGATATTTAGGTGGCAGCATTCTGGGCTCAGAATAAGTTTTCAAAATTTTTAATTGTTCCAAACTCGGGACTATTTGTTTCGTTCCATACCAATTCACATTTTCTGCAAGGGAGGTTTCATGAGTTGTCAAAAATTTTTGCATCTGCATGCCGTCGAATGTAAAATATCTACTCGTTGACTGATTCACCCAGTCTTTTGATCCAAACGAAAGACTTCCTTCAAGATCATGGAATTCACACTTGAACTGTTTGCTTTTGTAATTCTCCATTTGGCATTGATAATTTTTCTCAGGATCGTCGGTGTCTCTGAAGGTGGTAAGAGGCATGTCATATGTTGAAGAACTAGCAGCAGTGTTGCAATATTTGTTGATCCCCCTGTTGAGTTCCATTGTGGATCCGAGGTTCGTTGCATCATTAATAGATATAGTTTTGTTCAATAAATAATGATTCAAGTTTTCATCCAACGCTTCATCTTGAACCCGCTCAAATTTTGGTGGAGTAACTTCAAATTCATGCTTATCCAATTGCACATGTTCCAAGCTTATTTCTAGTGTTGTATTTGTAACTATTGGTTCAATTTGTTCGGTATCACAATCTGGCACATCAATATCAAACTTAATCTTAGGAATTTTTGCAATCACCTCTGGACTGAGATCTTTGTAATGTAAAGTGTCAGTTTGACTCCGTGGATTGGCCAATACAGCTTCTGGTGTACGGAGATTTGGATCAAAGGTTTCCTGATCTATTTTCAAAGTTGAATCAAGATCATCAGTTTCTATACTCTCATTCGATTTATCCATTATGGAACTGAGAGGATCGGTGAATGAGCGATCAATTGCTTCTTGTCCATCTTGCTTGCGACGGTTACGTCTTTGATTTTTACCTCTTGTCATTTTAACTACTCCTTTCACTTGTGGTCGGTTTTAATTGTTTGTAAAATACTTGTTATATTTTCAAACTAGTGAGTTTTGATGGAGAATAGCTCCAATACTAAAGGATTTATTTAGGTTGACAAGCCTTCCAACAAGATCTTAACTACAAAATCACCCATGGTAAGAGTTGCCGTACAAATTAATTTACCTTGACCTCCAATTTTGTTTATGGAGAGTCTGTCACACACCGGATATTTTGCTTGCAGATTTCTCGGATAATTTGTTTAAATCCAGCCGAACAGTGATTACTTGCTCAACTATTACATATGATTACATTTTTACAACCAATTAAAATATTCTTACTGCAACCGTTTGCGTTCAGATGTTGACTGCCAATATTTTTTTGACATTGTATAAAGTCCCGAAGTTCGCTATACTTTCAATGTTTTGATAGCTTTTTTTTCAGGTAATGTTATTGGAATGATATTTGAAATGGTTGGATTCTGAAAACCGTTGATGGATGTCATCACGATTGTATTGACAGTTGTGAGGAATTTCCAGTGTGACAGAAAAAAGAATTACAAAGTGTGGGGAACTTAGAATGGATTTAAAAATGAAATTGTAGTCTGTAGCATAGTTGGCTGATAATACTGTGACTCTGATTGTATATTCTGAGACGGCAGGTAACGTTAGAGGTATGATACAAGACACGAAAAAAAGCATGATTTTGGAATTGTTTTCTTTAATTTAATTATAATAGTATAACATTTTGAGTAGACGTGGCATTTTCTCTAAATTAAATGCTGTGATGACATCCTTGTAGTTGAAGTATACGCGTTTAGAATGAGTATAGCGTATCAACGACTCGTTATCTATTGAAATCTTCTGATTTCTCCTCGACAAGATTTAAGTCATGCACATCAGTGACTTCACTTCTTGTTCACGAAATCTTCACCCTTCTGAATATTTTTCTTTAGTTCTGGGATCGCGGCTTCTAGAAGCTTTGATTCAAAACTGCTGAGTTTACCAAGACCCAAGTTCTTTTCGACACCATTTTTCTGAAAAATAACGTTGAATCATTAATGTCATTGCTGTTGATTGGCATATGGCAGTACAGGTTCGGCAGAGCCTGCTCGAAAGGAGAAATTAAATGAAATCCTTACGCCCAAAAGAATTGGTGTAGAGAAGTATTTGGCTTCGGTGACATTCGACCTGACATATGAGCATTCGATTATGTTTTGTTCTCCATTTAGGGCTTTGATTAGAGCAATTCCAAATCGAGCTCCAGCATAGGCCATGGACAAAGTTGCAGAACCTGTTCCAGCTTTAGCCTTGACGACTTCAGTTCCAGCTTCCTGAATTCTTTCCGTCAAAGCCTTGAGCTGATCATCTGGGAACGAAACTTGTGGTTTTGCTTGGGAAATGAGTGGAATAATTGTTATTCCACTGTGTCCTCCGATCACGGGAACGTTGGTCTTCAAGGGGTCTAGACCCTGAAAGAACAATATTAAATAGAACTTTGCTTTCCAACACCATTAAAATATGTGCGTGAGTTTGTAACTACTATCTCAGTTGAGAACTTTCATTTATATACTGTGCAAAATTTTGATCGTACAGCATATCTGCAGTAATGATGAACAATAATCTAATCTAATCTTAGATTCCTCAATACCACCAGCTCTGAGAGTTGAAATTTCCTAGGGCTTATTCATTTACGACTATCTCTTTGCTTAGTCACACCTGAATTACAGGTCACAATATGATTATAAGTAACTGTGACTACCTTAGCTTCAGCGATGAAAGTGTTTGACCTAACAATGTCCAGAGTTGTTACTCCAAATATTCTGTTAGGGTCGTATACTCCAGCCTTTTGGAAGACTTCGCTAGCAATGGGCACCGTGCTGTTTACAGGGTTAGAAATAATGGCTACAAAGGCTTTGGGTGCCACCTCGGCAGCTGCTGCGGCAAGATCTCGAACAATCGACGCATTTGTATTAAAAAGGTCGTCACGGGTCATTCCTGGCTTGCGAGGAACCCCAGCAGGGATTATTATGACCTGATAAAGGAAAATAACGAGTCATCAAATCAACTCAAGTGACGGCGCTATGATGAATGTCAAAATGCAAGAATCACCTGAGCTCCTCGAAGAGAATCTTTGAGTTGATCGGGTCCATTGAAAGCCTTGACTTTGGCAGGGGTTTCAATGTGAGAGAGATCGGCAGCGACACCGGGAGTATTTACAATGTCATAAAGAGAGAGCTCAGTGACAAGGGGTGATTGCTTCAGCAGTAGTGACAGCGGCTGCCCAATGCCGCCACTGGCACCCATAACTGCAACCTTAGCATTGCGCTGTAAAAAGTAATAAAACATGTTTTTTAATTTTGATGCCTAGGTCGGTATTCTGAGATATGTGGGCAGAGCTCCCATAAGCGACTTGACATCTTGCTTACAAATTAGAGGTGAATATATAAGAAAACTTTAGATTTATCTCACACATATTTGAATGAATATATCGATATTGCAGTCTTCGAGAGTGAATTCGCAATTCATGTAAAAAACTAGTATAATCGTTGGATGGGGAGTTTGCGAAATATGTTTAAAAAAAAAAGTGCACAAGAGTTGTTGCATAATCATAGTAATCCATTAGAGATAGCATGGAAAGTGATTCGACTTCGAACAGTTGATCCCAGTATATCACATGCCAGAAAAGATTTAAAAAATTTCTCATTACGTAGTAACGAAATGATTTGCAGATTACGTGTTACTTTGAAACGTGCAAAAAGACGGTGGTGACCATCTGGAAACGGTTCAGTTTTGGACGTAGATCAAATGCATCAACAGGAGCGAATAAAGTAGAAAAAAAAAAATAATAATTCATTACCTGAGAACTGGTCGACAGTTGTTTTGTACTTTGTTGCACAAGTGCAGCGGTGGGCTTGATTAGTCTCGGAAACATTTTTTAAAGTTTAAAGAGCGACGGTCAGAGCGTGAAAAATGTTTGCGAGTACTCAGCAGAAGACCCGATAACCCTCGGATGACACCAGATGACCTTGAGAGCTTATGACGACGGCGTCGGCGCGTACGTGCGAATTGGACCGTCCATTCGCACCGCGCATTTTCGAAATTAATTCGCAACAATCTGCAAATTTTTAAATAAAAATCGGCCTCCAGATATCGAATTTCGATCACACAGAGACTCATGTAGACTAGATGTTAAATATCGGTGCTGCTAATAACGTTACCGAAATCTCATCCCTGCGGCGATAGATCGATGAATTTTTGAAGGTTAGGTACGTACGTATAACATGATACTCGAATAACTAGTACTCGCGTTTTTGGACGAGGTTATTTCCCTTGGTTTTTTCTTTCTGATATAAAAGTTCTATTCAATCCCAAATCGTTTAACGACACTGCCATAACGAAATTATCGAGATTCATACCTATCATGTCGTACACTGTTAACGAGGATTCTAACCGGTAGTTATGCTTTTTTTCAGATTTCGCTGGTATTTGCGACCGACAGTTTCTCATTGGCTCTTTCGGGTAGTCATGGGCTGAAATTGGTGTATCAATGGTCGAATGTCAACAGCCATATTGTCGAAGGTCACAAACAAAGGTCACACATTCAACACGAAAGTGGGAAAGACGCATCATTGCTCATAAAACCTCATCTGAATGGTACCGGAAAATCGCATGAGCCCGAGTTGCACGCTGTGGTGCAGTTAGAGGGTTTTCAGGTGCAGTAAGTACTAAAATTTAAAAACAACTCATACATTTGTACAGTCAAGTTTATTAAATAAATATTTAGCTGTGATATACCATTCGCTTAGATACTGACTAAATATTTTACAATTCTACAATATATCTATTAGTAAAAGAGTTATTCATTAATAATGCTATTAGAAACGATACATTTTTTTTTAATAATGCTATTGCACTTTTATTTGAATCGTAAAAGGCCACATCTCAGGTAACTTTCACTTTAAATTACACATATAAATAAATATTTTGTCACTCAATCAGCCCATAAGAGGCCGGCGTGGGACGGACGGAGTTCGAATTCAAGGCATGATGGAGGGCGAAAAGGAGCGAAGGAGGAATTTCGCGTGGGACGTTGGCGAAATCTTTGATTCATCGCTGTGAAACGACGTGATACTCTTAAAATGTTTACCGTAAACGTTCAAGACCACTTTGCAATACGTTGTGCATCACGTAAAATCCTTGACGCTATGCGGTGCGCAATACCGATCGAGTCGTGTATAATCATATTCAATTTGAAACACGACTGATCTTTCAATTAATCACGGCGATTACGTTGCGTTAGAAATTTAAGGTTTGGAAATCGATTTGTTCTCAATCATCGGCGATCTTAATCTTCCGTAGATCAATTCGGGCAGTCGATTGGGTCCATGTTTATTCGTAGTCGTACACGTTTATCATATTTATTTAATTAAATACACCGTTCGGCGGAAATGAAGCGTCTTAATGATATATCGACCGAATGATATTTTCATCAAGCTTAATTGGTACTTGCGATGACTTGCTCTGGTCATTAATGCATCGGACGTTCGAGAAAATTTCAGCGAGAGTTTTATGGTTTTAATTAGTTCCGATTACTAGTCAGTGAAATTTATCGTTTACATATTGTAAATATATTTTTTTAACCTGGTTATAAAGCAGTGGGATTCTAATTTTCGATTGTTGAGCAATTTTCTAATAATTGCGTACAAAATACAGCACGTCTGATTTATGAACCGTATTTAATTCTCTCCTAATCTCATTTCATACGTCTTCGATAATCATAATATGTATAATGCAAATGAATCTCATTGGTTTACCGCACAACCGACGTAGCAACATCAATTAAAAGGCACTCCGTACGTTTCGACACAAATGGAAATGCTCTAATCATTTTTTTCTTTTGTTCACAGTCAAATTTTGTTCCCGTATAAAAAATTTTAAGAGAAATGTTTTTTTTTTGTATGCTTTCACAGTCTCAAAATAAGCCAAAAATTTTTTTGGAAGCGCCCGCGCTTCGCTTCTTTCTTGCAGGGACAACGATCTCTGATCCGTCACCGTTACCACTAAGCGGACCACTCGACGGCATCAGTTTACTTCTAACTTGTTCGTCCAGAAGTGCTTGCATGTCCATTTGCCACTGTTCAAGTTGTTGACTGAGCTCAATCTTTTGCTGAATGGCTTCCATTAGCTGACTATTCGCCTGTAAAACATCGATTCTCGTTCTGGCGAGTTCAACTTCTGCTCTGTTTTTTCTGGCGACGGCCTGGTCTCTCACTTGGTAAGCCTGCGCCAGGACCTCGTCCTTGGTAAGTTCCGAATCCTCTATGTCGCCTCTTGCTCTGTCCCTCTCCTCTCTTACGCCTCTGAGTTCAGCCTCGCATACACTCAGTTTGCTGGTCAACTCCAAAAGCGATTCTCCCCTCCGTCTCAGTTCTTCTTGCGTTTGTTTCATTTGATCTCTCGAATGTTCCAGCTCCTCCCTCACCCTGTGCAACTCAACGGCGAGTCCCAATTCTCCAGGAGCTCCTCGACCGGCCAACGCAAGTCTGAAGAGCTCCTCGGTCAACTCCGACAAAGCCCCAGGGCAAGTGGCCTGCGAAGAGAAAAAATGAGGTAATTTAATCTTTTAATTATATCTCTCACATCTACGAGCCAGCAGTACAGTTTTACAGCTGGTTGTCTCATCAGGAATATTTGCTCACAATGAGAGTAGGAATTTACAATTTAAAAGACACCTCATCTCCTTTGTACAGTTCATGATTATTATATTGTGTCTGCAAAGAGCGCCCGAGGCAGTGAAGAGTCATCCTCATGAGTATGACGTAACTCTGCCATTTACGGAATAGATTTACGCTCGCAATCGGTATTTCAGTGCGAGAAAATCATTAGGCATCCGTGAAGAGAAAAAGAAAAATTACAAGGAGAAGAAAGTAAAAAAAAATATCAAGACTCTGTTTGATTATGAATCAGAATGCGTAGAATGGGGTCGGCCCTCTAGCGTGGGCGAGAGCCCAACCAATTTGAGAAGTTCAACAAACTTATTCTGGGCAAATTCATGAATCTATTACAGTAATAATTATGTGCATTGGATTTCGCTCTCACCTCACCATCCGCGCCGTTTGCCAAGACGAGCATGGACTCGTCACAGTCGCTTTGAAGCCCGGAATCGTCTTCGCCTCTTCTGAGCTGGGCACAGAGTTCCCTCATCCTTTTGCAGGCCCTCGAAACTTCCGCTTTTAGATCTTCCGGTTCTCCGAGAGAACTTCCGCTCTCTTCGCACTCCATTTCCGCCTGCAGTGACCTTGGAGGTTTTTGTATCGATCCTGATCTCCCTCTCCGCTCCGCCTCAATTGCAGCCAAAGTAGCGGCGAGCTCATCTCTGCGAAAAGGTATATGCGTTATATTTACACAATACGCGAATCGTAACTCAACATTTGCAACAGCGAATTTCACAATTGCCAAAAAACAATCACCTCTCTCTCTCTGCCGCTCTAGCTCTGTGCTCCGCCTCGTGGCCCAGTCTATCCAATGCCAAGGCTCTGTCTTCTGCTTCTTCTAAGGCCGCCACAGCCCTCGCTCGTTCTTCGCGAAGCTCCAAGGATCTTCTCTCGAGCTCAGTTCTTTGTGCGGACACGATTTGGACCTGGAATTAAGATCCCGGTAAGCCCGATAAATAATCGTAGATCCCGCGGGAGGGACCGAATTTTAAATCGAACGCGACATTACCTCGTCCCTGAGGATTTCCAAGCTACTGACGTGATCCTGAAGGGTTGTGTTTCTGAGCGCACATTTATCCCTGAGGACTCTGAGCTCGGCCAAGAGCTGCTCTTCCTGCTTATTCGCTTCTCGCAATTGGTCGGCGAGTCGCGTATTTTGGGCCGCTAATTCGGTCACCAAAGCAGCTTGCTCCTTTTCTGCGCGTCTCGCACGCTCCCCCTGATCTTCGAGTTGAGTTCGGAGGGCTTCGACATCCGCCTGTAGCTCCAAAGCCCTCGCTTCGCTCTCGTCGTGAGCTTCCTCCAATCTTCGTCGCAAACGATGCCTCTCCTGCTCTAGAGCCTGGGAAAATTTATCATCAGGTTATTGCGGATTTAAAACGAATCGTTGCAATCGTTCGCAGGACATCGGCAATAAATCAAGGCCAGTAGAAGCTTCATATTACGAAGTGAAAGACCGTGCAAGTAGTCGGTATGTCGTATTTTGTTTTTTCGTGTAAAAGTTGCGGTATTAGAAATGAGGATTTGGCATCGCTATGATCGTCGGGAATAGGATCGAGGAATCAATGGCATCTGCGGATCTCTCGATCTACTCGTATGAATGAAAATGCAACGGATTCGCGTCCTTCGATTTATCATATAGAAAACAGAAAACTGCATCTCACGTTTCAAAGCTGCAGCGTTTCAAATTGCTCTCTACTTTCGCATCAGTGAAAAGTAAACCAAGTTAAGAAATTATTTCAAATATATATAGATCGCCGGGTAACTAATGTAATGCACGAATCAAATTAAAATATCCTATCCACGACGCACTTCCATCGAATTTCTTTTTTCGCGGACTGAATGCCCGATTCAGCTCCGCACATCTGATTTGCACGAGATGGAATCGTTCATTTCGCTTCATCCAAAAATGAAAAATAATCTAACGTTCGTTTTTCAAATTACGATCGCCCACGGCTTCACCAAGGTTGATCATATTCCTCTCGAGCATGATTATATTTACATAACATGAACGAAAATTAAGGATCAAAGAAAAAGTTTCGAGGTCTAAAGCGTTTTAAATTTTCAACGATATCTGAATTACGGATGCAAATTGTGGGCCTGGTATTTGAACATTGTTCTAAATTGTTTTACTTTTCAAATAAAGAATTAGCTGGGTCGTACACGTGATCCTAGAATTGTTCAGGTCACAGAATAGCTCGTTACGGTAACTCTCTCAGCTTTCGCCACTTTGGCGAGCAACAACGAATTGAGAAAGGCTACTAAGAATTGTAAATGCAGCTCGTTACTCAACGCAGTACAGTATATAGTTAATAACATAATTAAAACGCAAATTAGTTGTATCAAAAGGGTTATACACCGCCTTCCATAGTATCCGTCACAAACGTGTACAGCGACGAAACAAATTATCATTCATTTTCCAAACGTCTTGCGTACAGATTTATCGGACATTTTTAGAAAAAAAAAAGAAAGAAAGAAAATGAACAAACGCTGAGCTTACCTTCGGTCAGCGTGACGAAATCCCAAGTATAATATTATTATAAACGCGTTAAGCTATTGCGAACATATAATAAGTCACATTTCACACAGAGCGATGCATGTGCGTTATAATCGGAATATACGCGGGCCACGCAAAGTCGACTCTCCTATAGCGAAACCACGGGCGCTGAAATTTTATCTAGCCTGCAGTACGAGTGTAAAGGTAGCAAAACATGGCCTTGGTACCGGTGGTTAGTCACCGATCGATTGGCAACCTCCTGGCATAGCCCGCTGATCACCTACATTCTACCACGAGCTTAGGTGTATCCGAATTGACTGTATAATCGTTGAACTCACCGCGCTGAAAACTTCACCTCAGCTTCTCTATCGTATTAGGTATATCGTATCGGTGTAGCTGTATAGCTCGTTCAACTACCGCGCTCAGGTAATCAGATCCGCGAGTGACTCATAGACGCCTCCTACTCTGCCCCCAGATCTCAAAACATCCACACTTATTACCGCTCCACAGAAATTTAAGGCGAAATCTTTCCGTTTCACGTACTTCTCAATCCTTCTTCTTCCTTTGTCTGTCCTATGAAGATTATTCTTTTTTCTTCATTCATCGCAGGTAACTAATCCAAAAAATCGTCGACTGTTGCGTAGGTATTGTATGAAATGTTGCGGTCCAACTCTGGTGTGAGAGGATTATTTGTCCTTGTTGGCGAACTTTGACCGCTGCGGAGGTCAAGTTACCGTGGAAGAGGTGACTATACCGTGGACTACCCGGAGCTGATTCGATCTGGTTTTAGCGATCGATTACGACGAGGTTAATACCGCAAAAGCCAGCTAGAAGCCGATAATTTTTTATCGCGTATAAATTGTTCTTTCACTTGTGACGTGACGCGAAGTAACGCAGGCGAATGAAGGGAAGAATAATAGTCGGGTTATGGCAATGGATTTCGATGACACGTCGAATGTATGACGAAATAAAGAGACGTGAGATCAGCGGTGCGATTTATATCGATGCGAAGACTATTTTTGTCGCAAAAAAGGAGCCAACTATCTACATAAATAATGTGTAATATCGGAGGCGAAAGTTGCGACGTGAAGTATTCCGTCTGAAAATTTTACCCGCACATTTTTTGAAATTCTTCGTCGTTGTTCGGTCGATGTGGAGTATGAAAAAACACGTTTGAGGTAATTTCATACCGGAGAAAGGAGGAACACAACGACGGTTCGAGGTACCTACAACTTCTAGGAGTTGTAAATAATTTGAATTTTCAAATATTATTCATAAGCGAAGTTCTTTGTTGGCTGCGCGTAATAGAGGCAAATATGGCGGCGAGGTTGGACATAATCTTACTTTCCCTGATGGCGGAATGGGGCATACGGACTCATGGCGTGTTGCGATCATGGTTGTACTTGGCTATGGTGGTTATAATAAACCTGACAAAACGCAATGGCCCGTAGTCGGTGGTCATAGACGTCGATTCGAGTGAATGCCTTCGAACCCGCGTTACAACCGCGACTAGCACCAGCCGAGGTTTGAAAGCAGCGTAGCTTCCACACTTCGGTGGCGGGGGTTCTCTTAGCGTTGAATCAGCGTAACAATTAATTGCATAATTCCGACAAAAGATATTACGATAGCGGTTCGGAAGCTAGTCAGCGTTTATGTGCCTGCGGAATCTTGCTCAATTAGCTTTAGATTATAAAATCCAAGCCGAAAATCTACTTACAGCCGCATCGGCAACGAGAACAAATATTCGAAGCATCAACTAGAGCAGGATGATAACTATGCCGTGAAATTGCGTCCGCGGTATATACCGAGTGAAGTTTACCGTCGAAAACGGGCGAAACGCGAACGTTGAATTGTATATTTTAATGAAAATCCTAACAATTCCATTGTTCCATTTTTCGTTCTTATTCGGTTCTTCGGTCATTTATTTATTTTCTCTATTATTCACTCACTCTCTGTTTTTGGATTTTGCACAATTTTCTGAATAAGGACTGCACCGGATCGTTACGATAAAGTTTCCTGGCAAGTTGCAACGACGTGTTCTCCATAACATGCCGAGTTTCCTTACCTCGTTGCACACCTATGTACATGGATATAATTTTAATTATTTTCCGCTTCACGATAACCATACTTATATGTATACATTTTATGCTATTACGACGCCCGATGAAAGTACTAGATTATCGTAGTACGTACAGAATTAGAACCCTCAGTTTTGTAATCAGGACGAATCGAGTAAAATTCAGACCATATACCTACTTAAATATTAATTAGTTAAAATTCAACTGTACTTTTTTAAATAACACGTTCAAGTGTGTATTATAATTATTATACTTTACATAAATTTGAAAGGTCACTTCAAATGATTCATCTTTGTATACTATATACCCGACTACATGCATAAAAACGCGACGAGAGAAGTCTAAGAAAAAAGAAAAGTACATTATATACATCCGTACATCCGTATACTAAAATTTTTAAACAAAATTATGTTCAACTTTCGAATATGAAGAGATGACCGTAAGAAAAATCCGGTTCAGCTGGTACCCCATATGCGGAAAAAGGAGAGAAAAAACGAATCAACAAAATAAGAAAAAAAAATCTGAAATACTCGCGGTTATGCGTTAATGGAACCAGAACGTTATGGTATAGTTATATAGTAGAATATGCGCACACCTCGTGGGTGAACGGCGTAATTTGTAAGCAATTGTACCCTAGTGGCATAGAAAACAAAGATTCAACATACAAAAGGATTCCGTACGCGTAAATCATGCTCAGCTCTTGTCGAGCTATCTCGAGTCATATGGTTTTGCTGTAATAAAATGAGAAAAAACCATCGAAGAAGATTATCCATTGGTTGCAGGACAGATGTCTAACGTAATTTGGCCCCAGACACACTAATCCGTCGAGAGAATTGAGCTACGAATTAATCCTATCGAGATATCTCAATTTTTTAGCTCGAAAATGTGAAAAATTGGCGATAACTCGATTAATTTTATAGATAGATCAATTTGATCTTCAGATTCGGATTCCTGAGGTCAAAATACATAAGAATAGCATAGGAAACCCGAGAAAAAAAAATGCTGATTTTTGACCCCAAAATCGAAAAAACGGCAAGGGGTACCCCTTTGGATTTTTTCGATTTTTGGGCCAAAAATGAAGTATTTTTAAAATTGATTGTAGGGCACTTTTCTTATGTATTTTGACCTCAGGAACACGAATTCGTTAGTCAAAATGAGCTACGAATTTTTCCCATCGAGATATCTTCATTTTTCCACTCCAAAAAGTAGAAAATTGACGATAACTCGATTAATTTTATAGATAGATCGATTTGACTTTCAGATTTGGATTCCTGAGGTCAAAATACATAAGAATAGCATATAAAATAAAATATTTTTTTTTGGTCCAAAATCGCCAAAATTTCAAGGGGTACCCCTTTGAATTTTTTCGATTTTTGGCCCAAAAATGAAGTATTTTTAAAATCAATCGAACGATGCTTTTCTAACGTATTTTGAGCCCAGGAACACGAATCCGTTGGTCAAATTGAGCTACGAATTTTTCCCAGCGAGATATCTCAATTTTTCTGCTCCGAAAAATGAAAAATGAGGCGTAACTTTTGGAAATTTTTACTTTTGGCGTAACAAGTGGTCTAAACATGGGTTCTGAAATCCCTCAAGGCGTAGAAAAATGTTCAGCAAGTTTTAGACATATATTTAGACTTTTTTTCTATCTCCTTATTCATGAAACCCTCGTAACGTGTTTCACTTTTGCTCGATCCTCAGATCAGCTGGACTTTCAAAAAGGCAATGGAAATAGAGGAGACCTTGCGTATCGAAAAACTTCGCCCGCGCAGGTCCATTGGTCTCCCATCATCATTAAGAAAGAACGAGTCGGCGGAGAATTGTTCAAGGTGAGGTGAAGGCTCCAAGTATTATACATAAATATAATTCCTGCAAACAATGGATGATTGTTTTTTTCGCGTGTTTTCGTCTTTCAACCGACATTTTAAGAGGCTAATTAAAAATCGTTAATTACACAAAAATAATTCTCATCCATAGACAGATTTATACAATTACGCTAGTCAATGTATAGAGTCTGCAAATCTTATTTCATGTTTGATGATCACCCAAAGATTAGACGGAAAAAAAAATAAACTAGAAAAAGACAACGATTCTTATCGTTACATCTGTGCAATGGATTTTGAGGGAAGCCCCTGGAAACTTTCCTAGCCCAAAAGGTCACGTGTAGGGATTGAATGCGAATCAGATGCGAATCTTTCTGTACTGTATAACAAAGAACCACTTGCACGTGACTTGGAGTGCACGTCTAATAATAATAAGAATAATAACAGCAACAGTAATAATAATACTAACAGTAATCAAAATAATATAGCAGACGATGTTCGTCATACAGATATACCGGCGCCAAGAGATTTTGGGGCTTCGGGAAAAAATATAGTTGAAGCGGGAAACCGATTATAGAATATTATATTATACCCACATATAGGTACACCTACATGTCTATACTGTGTTCACGTCTTTTGAGACTTGTATTTTGTGAAATTTGATAGAATTTCTTCAACCTCTTTGTCTTTCATACAATTCCGGAAGAATTCTCAATTTTTTCAACGGGTATACCTACAGTCGTGACTGAAAAGTCTCCGTTGGTTGGGTACGATTAGACTCGTCGTAAAGTTAACGATAGTAAAAGGGAAAAGTCGTCCATCCGTGTTTATAACAAACGTAGAAATTATCATCGTTTTGACGAGACACAAAGCTGGTTTTTATTACGTAACCAACATCCGAGGCAGTTTTAGTCTCGCGTACAGGCCTGTAAAAACTGCCAGCTACGTTTCGGAGCTGAAAACGAGTTTTTGCTCTTGAAACTATTAGCTCGAATTACCGGAGGTAAAAAATTCGCTCGGCGAGTCGCTGACTAACCGGTCACCCCGTATAGAGGTATGTACAATTTTTAACGGTAAACATATTCGGGCAAATCTTCTTCGGATCGAGAAACGTGGATCGAATGCATAACTGCACGTTATTAATTTCTTTTTCTCTTCATTTCGATGCAATCAGAGCCGGGGATGAAAAAGGTGTTCGTTCTGTAATTTTTTATACCCTCAAAAGCGTGAAAAGTTAGAACGAGAAGATTTTGCGAAAAACGTAACACACCTTTCACTCTCACTTTTCGCTAATTAGAGGCGTTAATTTATTTTTAAATACGTAATAGAAAGAAAAATGAATAGATAATATATCTGACATAACTAAATGAAGACGTAATAATTGACCGGATTTTTCTATTCAGTCGAAATCATAACTGTAACTCTCTTGCGCGTATATTACAGACCTTTTTCAATTTTATGCCCCATAATCGGAAGTAAAAATGCGTGAAGATCGATTATCTAGAAATTGAACGTGACGCATAACGGTTTCCATATCGAAATTCAGTAGATTATTATCGGTCGATAACGAAAAAGCTCTACAACAGAGATATGCGCGTCAGATGATTGATAACATACAGTGTTACGCAGGACATATTTACTTTCATTTATATATATTTATTTGCCGTACCACTTCTGTTTACATTTGATTTTTCGAACTTCATTTCTATCGATTTATAACGAGGAACTGTAATTATATCTTCGCGCCATTTCACCGTCCAACGTAATACCGATTTTTATGACCCTGATGTAACCGCTGCTGAAGAAACAGGAAGTGAACGTGGTACCCGTGTCGTCGTCGCAGATCCCAGTCAACTTGAAAACGAAATTTAATACGTCGAGATTCCTACTTGCAGATAATGAACAAAAAATCACAAAAATAATACTACAGAAACGATCACGTTCTGAGTTTATCCTCGTGTACCACACCTACCACCTATGGTACTCGTATCGTGTTACCGGAAACGACTCCGCACTTCGGTACAATCTGTGGGCTCTTGAATTATCATCGACGATATCTAATCTGTTACTTCAACGCGGGTGGGCTTGGTACGTAAATTTTCGTTTCATCAAAAAAATCAAAGAAAATACCGATTAATTTCTTTGTTTCTTCACTGCTTGAAAATTTCATATACAAGAATTTGGGAATTAACGTCCAACATCGCGTCACGTAAACTATGGAAAATAAAAAATATGGCGGTTGTAAATTGAAAGGCAGTGTAAGTTTTTTTATTTTTTCTTCGACTTTTGTCTCAGCCGTTTTTACGCCAGACGTGTTCCTCGGTGGAGTCAGATTTATGTTATGCTTGTTTCGGGGGATGGGGAAGAGAAAAATTCATCCAGGATACCACGTCTTATCCCGTTTAGTTGCGGACAATGGTTGTTGTACGTACGTATATGAAAACATTTTTTACGATAGCTTCCGCACCGACTTCAGTGTGAACCGCGCAGCTGTATTAGATTGAAGAGGCCTATTATTCGTGTAAGTTATTGCACGAGAGGAGAAAATAGTGTGCGTTATTATTTAGCACGTGTTTCCGGAAATAGTTCTTCCTAGAAGTTCACCTTACAGTGTATTCTTATTAGAGCGGTATATCTGCTTTGGGTTCTAATCAGGGTTCTGCGTTTCTTTATGGTTTTAATAGCATTACGCTGTCGGTATACCTGGGTATGTACATGGAGGTCAAAAATGAGGCGAAGTCAGAGGAAACTAAGAGAATCAGGTAGCGTAATGCCGGCTATTGTTTATTTCCAGAACTTCATTGTCTCCGACTTGAGGCCCCGAAGAGCCCCATCGCCAACGCGAGGGTCTTGCCTAAGTGGCGCGCTCGCTTCCACGCTTTCGTGGCTCACCTCAGTGCCTCTGGATTATAACGCAGCACGCCAGAAATCCGGAATTCAGTTCGCCCATTACTAGGATAATATACGGTACGTCTACTATAGTCGATGGAAATATGATTCATTCCCAAGTGGCTCGACGTTCGATTCGCCATGACAATTATGAACGGTAATATACTTGCAGCGAATACGTTAGGTTCCAGAATCCCGAATCGAGAACTTTTTCCGACCACTTCCGTCCAATTTGGTAGAAAGGGAGTTTTTTTTTCGGAATCTCATTGTGGAGCAGATCCTTCTGGGAGACACTTTCCCCGCTGTCATCGTTCTCCACGTTTTTACATCAATTCTCATATCGCGTTTGTATATCCTACCTAAAATTGCGTTTAGATTCTACCGAAGAAATTGAAGGTTGATTTCTCTTTTAAAGTCTGAAATAACGCCGTTGCTCGTGTATCCCTTCGTCGTTATTGTTAATCAACATGAGACCGAGCGTCAAAACGAATTGTAATTAGTGCGGCACAGCGTGAACCAGGTCGAAGATTCTTCATTGTGTTTGGAATAATTTGACGAGCGAGACAATAAAATTCGAGAGAAACGTGTAACCTAGAGATACTCAAGATCGTGGCATTGATCGTCCGCATCTATAACTCATAATTCGATTCAATTCGCACTCGTTATAAATCACGTATATCATTCCTCCGCTAATTATTCACGTAAGTACGCCTGTGTGATTTTTGATAACTGTACAAAGACATTCACTTTATTGTTAGTTGCGCTTGCAACGTTTAAATCGTGCAGTCCGCGCGACAATTTCCGGTATACTAATTGTACCCTGTATATATTAAAATTGTGTCGCGCGCCTTTTCTTACTTTTATTAGACACACCTGGAAATTACGTGTAATGTGGTTCGCGCGTAGCTATGGTATGAAAAAACGGACGAGCAAACGCGGACGATATTTTTGCCACCGCAATGACGAATTTTCGCAAAATTGATTCGAATTGTCGACGTGCTGCAGCGAAAAAAAGGCGTATTAGGAGCCCTGTAATCACATCGATTCGTATCAGTCGCTGGTATGGTCGTAGGCATTAGGGGTTGCGGTGGCGGTAAGTCGTATCGATTTTATTCCCGTAATAAATTGCGAGTAAAGAAAAAGTTGTGCAGAAAGTTGATAAGAAATAGATGTGAGATGTACGTCGTCGTACAGTTTGAACTGGGAATTGGAAGGACGAGAGGAAAGGAAGCGAAAGAGGAGAAGGAGAATCGTAGTTTCCTCATTTCGTATGGCACGCAATGTGCAAGGACTGTTTTGATTTCGGTTGTTTCGCTCAAGGGCAAATTTGTATGCTCTATGTAGCGTACGCGATTGCTTCGAACTTGACATCCAATTTGACGATAAAACATCCACGGCTATGGCAGAGGCTTCGTTAAACCTGTTTGTTCAGTTTCTTTGAAACCATAAATTAATTCTAGGCTTTAAATTCTTTCCATCCGTCATGCGAAAAAACATGAGCATTGACAAATTCCTAAAGCGCTGTAGATGAGCTTTGTCATTCTTATGAACTAGATCGTTCATCGATCTATGCGCTGCTTAATTCTTAAATGTATTACCGAGGCTTCGTTCGGTCTCGTTGTCTATTAGTTGACCATTATATTTTATTATTTTTTTTTTCTTTCTTCTTGCGTCACTCAGCCATCGAGTGATTGGGATGTCATAACGTATGCAGACCGAAACCAAGCTTCGTATAAGCTGCGTGAGATTATATGAAAATTGTTTTTCGTACACTTTGCCTACTCATAAGTAAAATTGGCCGCTCTTTGTTTTTCCCAATTATACACGAGCTGCCCCCAACGCCCCGAAGGTGGTTTCGTTGAATATCATTCCCCCCGCAAAGTGCGAACTTATTGTTAGCTTTTCCCTCACGGTGTGTGCTTTGGTTAATGGGCTTCGCCTTGTTTGTTAATCGCCTCTAGATCTCTTTCGATTATAGCGCTTTGCGCAGTTGATAGCTAAAGTGGATAAGCTGGATCAGGGGACTTTGCGAACGGAATCGGTAATCGATTCCTCTAAAATTTTGAGCTCTCAAGTCGAGCGGGCCCCCTCTGCTTCGAATTTCCGGAGAAGTCACGTTCGCGTAAGTACCTATATTCTTTCTGTCGTGAAAAGATCGTTAAATTAAAAAACGCAGATTTAAGCCCAACGGAACGAAATAAGGAGGGGGGGATTCGTTCGACCGTCCCACGTCGTTTCAAGGGTAAAAAATTTCTGTCCCGCCTTTGCGACATATTCGAACGTCTGTCGAAATTTTCAGAAAAAAAACTCTTGCCTAATTCATTCCGGTCACGTAACTATAACCGTCGCCGTTTCTTACCTCCAATTTACCGGCGTATTCTTCGGCCAACGCTTCTCCCTGTTTGGTGAGCTCCTGATTTCTTTCGAGCAAGGCCTTTCCGAGCTCTGCGGCGAGGACCAAATCCCTTTCCCGTTGCTTCAACAGCTCCAAAGGATCCCCGCCGACGTCATCGTGGTCCAAGGAGTTTCTTCGCGCCTGAAGATCCAGGATCATGTCCTCCAATGCGTACGGCGTTATCTGCGTTGCTTTTCGCGGTAACATTGTTATGTTCTCTCGTTGATTTCGGTTTATCGGCACACTGCGTGAAGTTTTAGTATAGATATATTCCGGTTTATCGCCAGAAGGTGGGCGACGATCTTACGTCAACGCATTTGAAATGACGCTACGCGATTCGCGTCGATTTTTCAACTATGATACGACGATGCTTTGACGTTTTTTTTTAATCGTGACGTGCATTTCAGGTTGTACACGTGTTTTGTTTTTACGGACAAAAGATAATAAATTCCAAGTTTATTTGTCACGCTATATTATTTGTTGAATGTGCATGGCTTTGGCGAGCGTTAATGCGATTGTTAATTTTTTAATTCACTAATCACGCAATTAGCTAGTACATAAATATCTATATTCATCAACTCTGATAGATCATTTATAACGTTCTTAAATATTCACAGTACCAAAAAAATTTCAGTCGTCTCTTACGAGATTATTATACTATACAAAAAGTATAATATTCCTAATAACAAATAAGTCAACTTGCGGTATTAGTCATCGCCGTATCGCTATCTTTTCATCAATATTTAAATTTCTAATTTTTATCAGACACTCGATTATTTGATAACACTTACGGGGGGGGGGGGGAAATGGATCCTAGCTCGCAGTCAGAGCGGATTTGGTAGAAAATTGATATAAATATCCGACCATTAACGACACAGTTCTCAAGAAGAATCGATGCAGATGATTAATTTAACAGGTATAATCACATGTACGCATGCACGGTAAACACATATAGGCTGTTTTAATTTTACTAATTGACGTCGCAACTCACCACCGCCACAACTTGAGCCGTGACGCGTAGTCCGGGTTTATAGGCACTTTATAAAAAAATATTCTATCTCGAAAACCAGCGACAATCATATCAATCGATGGCAAAGCGTTCGATACGCGTCCGTTATCATCGAGCGAATAGGTATCCGCTAAAATCATCACAGTATATCTTAATCGAATACACAAAACAATCGAGGCACTTCAAACGCATCGTAGGTATAGTACATGTTCGAAATTTAAAAGAAATCCTTGACATTTAAATCGCCATCGCGGATCAACAAGATTTCATGCACAGTATCAACTGACACGGATTATCGAGCACACGCGAAATTACATCATGCGCTATTATAATTCACTCGTCGAATTTTTTTTCACCGATATCCAAAGATTATTTCGTTTCGATAGCGTGGCGAATCAAAACGTCATCTCCCGAAAGTCGAAGCTACGTTTCGAATGGAAATTTTCCACAGGTACACAATGATATTCCCCGTTCGATTACAAAACCGAAGAACAAAACCTGCCGGACTAACAACCGCCGCTGCTCGTCGATCAGCGTCGTGTAGAAAGTCAACAAAGAGTGCAACAGCAGCAGGTATCGTCGATCCGAGGAGCAATAGCGGCACGCAGACGGCAAATGAGTCATTCGTACCCAGCTGAGGTATAAAATAAAAATTAACGGAAACCCGGAACACTCGACGGTAGGAATCCCTTCTCCGGCAAAGACTCCAGCGTCGACGGTGCGGCGGGTCCGACTGGTTGCTTCTCACTTCGGAACTGGAGCTGGGGGCCCACCGATGGGCAGCTCAGCTACGAGAGGCTACCAAGGCAGACAAGAAACCAGGTTTACTCAAACGCTTCTAGAGCTGCCTCGCGTATGGAACAGCCTGAAAGCCTCCTTCCTCTGCCTTCACCTGGCTTACCCGACTCACCTGACTCACCTGGCTCACCTGGTTAGCTTTGGCAACGCCACCTGACTCCGTCCCACGATCCCCCCGGCGCGCCGCTGATATACCACCGGAGTTCAAAAACTGCCCAAATATCCACGAACATCGCGCGGATTGAATTCAATTTTCAGCATTTCATTCCACCAACGAAATCTCCAATCAATTCGATCAAACGGATAGTATTGTTAATTCACCGCCCTTTTCCTATCGCGGTATAACATCGTCCGGATCGATCCGACTCTGTTCAACCGTCTGTGTGCCTCTTTCCGTTCTCACAATCGTAAAACGGTCGTGTGTAGCAGAAATAGGTGGGTTTCTCGCCGATCCGTTGTGTCGTGACGTTATCGAACAAACGTGTGTTTTATTTGTGCACGTATATAAAACAGACGTTTGTACGTGTGCGGTAACTGTAGCGAAACCCCCGCGTGTCCTTGTTTCGGTATTTTAAAAAAACCGCTACATCGCTATCGCTGGATGAGAAGGTGTTACTCTTGAGTGGAACATCTCGTCGTTATTTTTTTGCTTTTAGACGGGCGGGGAAAATCGTTCGAAAAAATATCAGCTGCGACCTTTGCCCCGTGGTTGCCCGGGTAACTCGATAGCTATACCGAGCGTAAAAACATGCGACGCGTGTAGTCGGCGACGTCGACGGAGGGTGGAGGAAAAATAAGATGAGGAAGGAGAACGAGAATGAGATGAAAAAAACAAGAGGGAGAATAGAACAGTGACAGCTGTCAAGACTGTAAACAAACGCAAATGGACCGCCTAAACGTCAGTGTGCAACGGTTAGGGAAGTACCATTGTGTTAAACTGCGGGGACTCGCATCGGACTCCGTCCATCGACCTTGTAATAGTCGCCAGTGAATCGTTGGATGAAAAGGAGGAGGTTTTCGCTTCGAAGAAGTTCAGTTTTTGACTTCATGCTTCACGCTATTGCACCGTTTTAACCCCCGAAGGAACGCGATATACCGTGGCGGAGCGATTCGTCCGCGTAGTTTATTTCTGACTAATTATGAATCTCGTCTTTGAGGATGCTGTAGACGCCGAGTCACCGACGAGATAAATTACACCGTTGATGAATTTCGTCTTTTTTTTTTTTTCATTTTATACGGCTACTGGATGAGAATATTCCGAGTATAACGGCGAGGATTCTCGCGATGAGAATGATCCAAGATCTCCAGGTTCGCAGGGACTGACTGACCAACTATTTGTAAATGATACATTATTCGCCGTGAGTTTCATGTTTCATTTGAGAATGCACGAGTATTAGTCACACTCTGATTGGGATGCATTTGTTGCATCACTATTTTGTGTAACTTGGATTTCTAGACTCTGGAACCGAAATAATTTAACGAAAAACTTTCTACTGCTCACTTCCTGCTGGTTGACAGGGAAAAAAAAAAGAAAGAAATAATATTATACATCCTCAAATCTTACCCCGTACGGCGATAAATCTGCTGTTCGAGATCGTCGATTTTGGATCGTCCGAAATTTCGGCCGTCTCCTCGGGAGATTGTATAATTTATTGAATCGACTTCGGCGAGACGATCGAGCGAAACGAAGCTGTAAAAATGGCGTTCAGATCCCAACCGGTCCAGGAGGAGGTGGAGTTGGAGGTTCTCGCGGAGACGGAATTGTCCAGGCTGAAACGACAGTATCGAATAATGGAAAATGATAGAGCAACTTACGCGGAGGATGCGAGGATGCAGCTCAGAAACCAACAGAACATGATAAATCACCTCGAGTTTGAGAAGGCTGAACTTATGCTGGGTATTAAAACCGCGAAGTCTGGCGCTAATTATAAAAAGGATGAGGCAATGGGGGAGAAACTCAAGTGTCTACTCGCCACCCGTACCAAGTACAAAGAGACCATTGACAACGAGAGACAACAAATAAACGAACTCGAAGAACAGATACTCAAGGTGAGGATGCAAACTGAATCCATCCTAAAAAAATTCCCCGTAGAACTCATCCGGGATATCAGATCCAAGTTACCTAAAAAGTTCATGCGTCGTGTAATTAAGCTGTTACCTAGTGGTGACACGTATGAAGGGCTCACAGTTCTTTCAGCCTTTCACACGACACTAGATTTCCGGTTTCCTTCCCAAACGGTTTGGCCCTTCGAGTCACAGGCTGCGGTGGGTGGTTAAACGTAGACTCGTTTCCTTTCTGGCATTTATATTTAAACCGGCTCTTTTCCTAGATCGGCTTACCGAGCTCGTGGGAAGACTGCACTTGAACTCTGTCAATTATCAAACTCTCGAGCATAACTCCGTCAGCGTTATAATTCCCCCCCGCTTTTTCGAGTTACATGAATCACGTACATTCGCTCCCAACGCATCAAAAGCACGCGGTGCATTCGCCGCGCTTCTGATGAGAACGGGATCAATGATAGAAATGTTATATCATTTCCAAACAACTGAAATATTCTTCTCTTTTCCCGAATCCTCGCGAAAGGTATCCAGAGAGGTGACGCGAATGAAAATGGTCGTTCAGACGGATAACCAGTCGAAAGAGTTGGCGATGAAGCACAGCCGGATGGTGAACATTTTGGAGAACCGTCTGGAGGTGGCTACGAAACGGTTCAACATGATCGTTACGGACAACAAAAAATTCCGAGAAGAGATCACATCTCTTCTCACGGAGAGACAACATTTCAACGTTTTATGGTCGAAACTTATCGGTCAGTTAAATACCGGGAAACAAGTGATCAACGATTTGATAGAACAGGCGACTGTTACCTTCAATATGAGAGATGAAGAATTAAACAAACTGCACGCTCTGCGAGAGAGGTGAGACTTTCTATCCGGCAATTTATTCCGCCGGATGGAATGACTATAAATATCTTGGCGAGGAATTCGTTGGCTATTAAATTGACGGGTCCTAGGATTCATTATTGTTATAATTGTTCAGCCATGCGTTCGCCTCGCCTTGTAAACGTACCGTCTGCAGCCGTCTGCAGCTAGATATACAACGAGATAAAACGAACGACGCGAGACTAACGCGAGTACGTTTGTTTGTTTCCACTTGTCAGAGGTGCCAGGGATCTGAAGTCGCACACCTCGGAGATGTGCGAGCTCCAGCGAACCCTGGACAACGAATGGAAGTTGCAGGAATTTCTGGGCGTAAAAGGACAGTATCGAGATGCCGGTGATCTGAACACAAAAAAAGACGCCAAGAGGCAGAACCGACACGATGAAATGCAGAAGAAAGTAGCCGACTACACTCACATTCTTGAACTCATCAAGCAGTTCACCGGTGATTGTCAATCATTAAAATTAACATCAACAGTAGCGTAATTATCATTATTCCTATCACTTGGATCTCGTCAATTTCTTCTGTTTTTATTTTTTTTTATTATTTTATTTCATTCCCTTTTTTCCTCGACCATAATTACACGCAACGGGCAAATTAAAGAGTAATTAATGCACGTATTATACCTTCCAGGTACGTTACCGTTGCTAAACGTAACGGGTATGTCGACAACATCGACATACCGCACACTTGAACACGATACGTACGTGTCATTCGTCTCTGAAGTTTTTGAAAAACGCGCATAACAGCATTTAGTAATTAGACTATAATAGTCGGTGATTCCCAGGGTCCAGTAGCGGAAATTATTGTTAGAAGTCATAATGTGTACGATGTTATAATTATGACGTTTGTGAGACTCCCTTTTTTTCGGCTTTGCCTTATAGGTCGCGTATGGATTACCTTATGTGCGAATTCAATAGCAGTAATTCAACGTTATCCATTTGTGCCACGTGGAAGAAACGTGAGAATTCTAAAAACCATTGAATTGCTACAGGTGAGGATGAGATCGACAGGCTGATGACGCACTTCGTTAAACAGGAGGAGGAAAACTTTGCCCTTTTCAGCTACGTGAATGAGCTGAACGACGAATTGGAGGGTCTTCAGGCCAGGGTGGGTCAGCTGCGAGTTGCGATCGACGAAGCTCGAGCTTTGAACACCCACAGAAACGAACAGCAGGCGCAAACCCTCGAGAAGATAGCCAAACAGCTGGAGGAACAGACCGACGCTGCCGCAAACGCTGAGGAAAATCTAGCCGAGGTAGGAAAAGCCTACAGGGAGAAATAAGGGAAGCCGTACGAGATTTTGAATTGTCGAAACATTCGATTGATTCATTTATTTTGTTGTGCGAATTCAGTGCAACGACGTCATCGACAAGCTTCTCAGGGGGGTGGAGTCGCTTTTCCGCGCCGTGCGCTGCGATAATTCGCCGATTTTGGAACTCCTTGGCGACAACTCTCACGTGACGACCAACAACGTGATGCTTTATTTGGGGATCATCGAAAAGCGGATAACCGATATATTCAACCAAGTTCACTGGGTCGACAAAGCGAGGAAAGCTCCAAGTCGGCTCGACGAATCCAAAAAACCCCGACTCAAAATCCCTGTCCTTTCCAACGTCGCACCGACGCAACCTTGCGCTTTGTAAGTAGCGACTCGCGTTATTTTACCTTCTCCGTCCACGTATCGGTCACACTGTCACCAGTCCTTGATCCAATTTCAAAAACTCATTTGAACTTAATACGACGGTGCCCGTAACTCGAGATGAGGGAAAAAAAGTCTCAAGGGCCGAAGAAAGTGCTGGCGATGACGACTCTTTTTGTTAGATCTGCAGAAACTAGCAGAATAGGTGTATTTTTTATTATCGTAATCCAACGATCGGAAACAGCGTTGTGATAATTTTATAAAATTCTGTCGACCAAATATGGCGACTCTGAAAATGTTTAAATCCGAACCTGCGTGATTCGAATACTCATTACCCACTTTCACGTTGATTTATGGTTAATGTATACATAGGTGCGTTGAAAAAGAGGAATTACAAATTGTTTCGGAGGGGTTGGACGCTCCGCTGACGCGGGAGGACGCGACTAGGAAACTTCAACGACGTCTGGAAGATGATTTCAGCGAACTCCTGCACAACGTGTCTGGATGTCACTTACCAGCTGCGAGAAAAATTATGCAAAGACGGTACCAGTAGTCGTTCTATCCGGTGAAACGTCCAATTGGGTCAATAAGATAAATTTTAGTTTTTTTTATTCCCTCCGATCTCGCGGCAGAATAAACGCCATATTTCGTGCCAATATTTGAATATTATAGTTATCTGAATTTTAACAACTTTCAAATGTCTCCAACGGATGATGTCATGGGATATGAATAGTGAACTGTGCGCTGTAAGGTTCAATTTTATCGCAATATTGTATCGTTGGTGAGGTGCGTTTTGTAATTTATTACGAGATTGATAATACAACAAGGTATAGTGGACGATACAAGCAACGCAAGGCCACGCGAGAATAATTATTTAATTATAGATCTTCTTTTCCTGGAGCCGCGCGTACAGCCTCTAATGATGTGCTCGGTAAGTTATTCGGGTAAGATTATTTCAAGTTAGGTCAGTTCACGCCTCCTTTGCCCTAGCTTCTATTAGCGCCCTTCGTCGAGCGACGCGTACGATGCGTTTTAGTTCTAGAATAGTTCGTTTTATGTGGACCAACTGGTGTTCGACATCCTCGCGATCCACTTCCAGCGGTATTCCTTTACGTTTACAAATCTGCTGATAAACATTCCAGCAACACGCGCGTACTTGAGTCAACTCCAAGTGCTTCGCAGCGGTCGTTTCTTTTATTCGTTGCACCGCCGTTTCCCAACGAAGGGCGTTCATCTTTGCTCTGTCGTATCTGCCCTGTAAATCTGCTAATCGGTTGTTCAAGTTTATCAATTTCTGTGCCTTGTCGTCCGTTAGACGAACCTGCGAAAAAAATGGATGCACGAAATTGTTTATCGGTTACGGGAAAAGATTTTTGTCCGAGTAAACGACGCAAAATAGCCGACTATTAGAATTTTGGGTACCATTTCTGTGCTCGCGTCCTCCAACGCCTGAAGATTTTGATCCTGACGTTCGGAAAGCTCTTTCCTGGCCTCAGTCAGACATTCGTATCTCGTTAATATTTCCGAAATTGTTTCGAACTGCGACGTCTCAGAGATGACTTTTTCCAGATAATCTTGAAACATTCCGTAATCCGCCACGTGCTTTTCCATATTTTCTTTGATATCTTTCATGCTTTTCAATTTTTCCTCCATTTCTTTTATCTGGAATTAAAAACAGGGTTTTCCCATCGCTTCCACATCTCACTCATCGAAGGTGCGCTATGGATATTCAATGAGGATTTTTTTTCGTTAATTGAATCCACGATATTTCCTACCTCTTCTCTGCGTTTGCTTTGCAGTGCGATTTCTTCGGCAATTTTATGTTCAGCCCTTTCTCGTTTATCCTGATTTTCCTTAGCGAATTTGTTAAATTTTTGAAAAGACTGGCGGAAAATTAGCTCCTTCCTCCTGAGTTCTGCCCAATTCTTGTCCATTTCTTTTCGCTTCTCAGCTTGTTCCCTCTGTTTTTCCACGAGTTGACTCTCCGCTAAGTCCAATTCGCGTCGTGCCTTCACTAATTCCGCAGCCGGACTTATCCGAGCTACGTCCCATTCTGACAATTTCCTACGTAGGAAGATATCTTGAGAATTGAATAAATCGAATACTTATCATAAGAAGTCGGAGGATAGTAAACAGAATTATATTCACTTGATATTTTTGCTTTCCGATTTGGATATGAAGTATTCCGCAATAGCTTGTTGCGGGTTCGTGGTGATTTGCGCCCGATGATTGAGACTCTTTGAATTTCTTTTCACATTAGGTGCCATTTTTATGGATCTATAACCCAAACAAAACCAACAAAATCTCTTTTTAGTAATTATTTATATATTGAGCACAACGTTGAATAAATTGCAAAATAGTAGCCCGAAAGTATGTTTTACGCTCTTTCCGAATGTGTTTTATCGATCAAACGATTCAAATCGGACGAATGCCGACGCGCGGTGGTAAACGTACTGCCATCTACGATTGACGTGTCTCGTTTTTCTCTCTTTCATCTTTTGGAACGCGGATGGCAGTGCTCCCTGTGTATAGCGCGATTGTATAGAATTATCTGCATCCTCCACCAAGTTCCGCGGGCTCCTTTTGTGATTGTATGAGAATCATTGGTTTCACGTCGATATTCAGCCAAGATTTCCCTTTTATCGGATAAAATCTATCTTTGTGAAAGGAACAGAAGTGCCTCTCGTTCATATCCATGATAAGAAGATAACGTGCAATAATAATTCATTAAATTCGTTAATTACGGATCATATTGTTAATTAAGGGAAACTAGGGAACTTCCTCACGCTGGGTTGTCAAAACTGACATTAAAAATGGCACCCTCCTTCTATCGCGAAAGTGTAATCAAATAGATGGTTGTAATAAGTACGGTTTATGGTGGGTGACATGTGAAAAATAGACGAGGTTTCTGTTAACAATTATCTGAAGACTGATAACGATCACATACGACGACTCTGGCTAGGCTCATCTGACATATTTCAGTGATACGTTTCCCAGAGCATGTCTGCAATGGCCGATGATCCTGCTGCTATGCCGAGAAGGCGTCAATTGGTAAACAAAAAGTTATTCGAATTATTCCTTTGTTAGATAACCTGTCAAATTTTCAAACTTAAAATTTGACAATTACAGCGTGAAAGAACGAGGAAGTATTATACAGATGACTGGACACTGGGAGATGAGGACATTGAGGGTCGAAGGACTTTTCAACTTGATGAAAAGATTGTATGTGACAGATATGACTTGTGTAATTTTGCTGGACTTTTTCGCGAGATGACGGGTTCTGAACTAACCCTCAATTACCTTCAAAAACACGGTCTCGTCATACCTTTGCTATTCAAAGACAAAACTGGACTGGGTCTGCGTGTACCGAGTTCAAACTTTTCCATAAACGACGTGAGAACTTGCGTGGGTTAGTGAAATCCTTGGCGGCATCTGAAACAGTATCAAATCAAAAAGCAAATGCTAATGTGTCGCAGATATATCTCTTCACTCAACATTTCGTATATCATTATAATTCTGATGTCAATTCCAGGATCAAAGCGTATTTTGGACGTTATGGATGTAAATACTCAGAAAAATGAAGATATGACAATGAAGGAATGGCAAAAGTATTATGAGGATCCAAACAAGGATCGTTTGCTAAATGTAATATCGTTGGAATTTAGTCACACCAGGTTGGAAAACTACGTGCAATCACCCACTGTCGTACGACAAGTTGATTGGGTCGATGTTGTATGGCCGAGGCATTTGAAGGATGCGCAAGTCGAAGCTACGAATTTGTTAGAGGATATGATGTATCCAAAAGTACAAAAGTATTGTTTAATGTCGGTCAAGGGTTGCTATACGGATTTCCACGTCGATTTTGGGGGGACCAGTGTATGGTACCACATACTTCGTGGTGGAAAAATATTCTGGCTGATACCTCCCACCGAAAAAAACCTCGCATCCTATCAGCAATGGGTATTAAGCGGCAAACAATCAGATGTATTTTTTGGTGACATGGTAGACAGATGTGGCAGAATCAGTCTCTCCGCAGGAATGACATTATTCATTCCGACGGGCTGGATTCACGCTGTCTACACACCTCAGGATTCTCTGGTTTTTGGGGGTAACTTCCTGCACAGTTTCGGTATCGAAAAACAACTGAAAGTTGCCCAAGTTGAAGAACATACAAAGGTTCCTCAGAAGTTTCGCTATCCGTTCTTCACCGAGATGCTATGGTGAGCTGAAAACCTAACATGTCTTTGGCTGCTAATATTGAAATAATTTTGTTGGGACTACTATGCAGAATGTCATACCCCTTTCAATATTAAATTCCCAGATCTATTACAGGTATGTTCTGGAACGATATGTCCATGTGTTGTTAGACAGAAGTCATTTGGATATTCAGGATGTGAGTCTGCATCAAATTAACAAACCTCATCAACACGTGCATCTAACACCGTTCGAATTGCATGGCCTGAAAGCGATCGTCATGTACCTGCATTCCCTTCCTTCTACAAAGAAAAATGTTCCTGAGCTCATAAGGGATCCAGTAGCACTGATTCACGACGTTAGGTGCCTCGTGGAACAACATAGGCATGATAATCCCGATGCAGCTGTCACAGGATGTCCAGTACTGCCACCTCCACCAGCAATGACCATTGCCGACAGAGTAATTTTTCTTTAATAACATTTGCAGCGTCCTTCCAATAGTTCTTTTCAACAAGTTAATCCAAACTTTTTTTTTTCGTCACTGCAGGAACGTCTCCGAACCAACAAAAAGAGTTACACTAAGTTCCAACGGCAGCAATCGCAAGACAAATCGGATGGTTTGAAGGAAAGTAAGCCAGGAGTTCCCCGAAGAAGACGTACTAGATGCAAGAAATGTGAGGCGTGTACTAGGTCAGATTGCGGAGAATGTGCATTCTGCCACGATATGGTCAAGTTTGGTGGTACGGGTAGGGCTAAGCAAACATGCCATATGAGACAGTGTTTGAGACCGATGCTACCTGTGACAGCTGCCTGTAAAGTTTGTCTTCTCGACGGATGGAAACTGCAACCAGCACCACTTATGGGTATTTTTAAAAAATTCTAAATTCGTGTAGGTTACGTTTGCTCTCATATAATTCCTTATATGTATTAACCTGACAAATCCTTTTTTATAGGGAAACCAACGTCAACTGCGCCTTCAACTCTGATGGAGTGTTCAGTTTGCTACGATATCGTGCATCCAGATTGTCTGCCAGATGCTGGTCAAGGTGGACTGGCGAACGAGGATCTCCCCAACAGTTGGGAATGCCCTGAGTGTTGTGAAAGCGGTAGACACCTCGACTACAAACCCCGACATTTCAAAGCGCGTTCTCGAAAAATCTCTGTTTCCAGTGGAGCATCTTCCGCACCTACCACTGACTCCGAGAGGGCTACGACTCCCAGTAAACGACATCGATTGGATCCAACTGAGGTGAGCTTATTTTATTCCCTTTATTTCTGCTTTTGATACCTGGAGAGTATAATTCATGTGATATTTAGTGTTGAGTGATCTGTAAACGGTTGAAAAATAATTTTTCCACAGCCTTGGAACGACCGGGAACCAGCTGAAGGCGAACAGCGTACGGCATTACGTACACAGCTGGCTATACAGTTGACAGGTTCGACTAGTAAATCGTTAAAGAGGCCGCACGTAGTAGTAAGGCCTATGCAGCTACCCCCAGCAACGAAATCCAGATCAGACGTCAATGGCCAGGTTTTAGTATATGACAAAACAGCGATGCTGGCTGTGTTTAGGTTCTTAAGTATGAAAGATTTAGCTAATTGTGCATCGGTCTGTAGAACGTGGGCTCGGTTCAGCGTCGATCCAACTTTATGGAAACGAATGGATATGGCTCACATGCGTTTGCTCGCCACCCATTTAACAGGTATTGCTCGGAGACAGCCCGAGAACTTATGTCTTGATTGGACAAACGTTACAAAAAGACAGTTGGCTTGGCTGCTGGATAGACTGCCCCAACTGAGAATTTTATCTCTACATGGTTGTGCTTGGTCCAGTGTATGTGCACTGAAGACTTGTGCGTGCCCTCCGCTATTGAGTCTTGATTTGAGTCACGTTTCAGGTCTGAATGATGCTAGTTTAAGAGAAGTTTTAAGCCCTCCCACCGACTCCAGACCAGGTTTAGTTGACAAGACATCACGTTTAAAACATTTAAAAACTCTCTCTCTGGCTGGCTGCGATATAACTGACATAGCGCTGAGATATATCGCTCAACATTTACCGTATATCGAATATTTAGACTTATCGTCATGCGGAAGAGTTTCAGATGCCGGTGTTGCTCAGCTAACTACGGCTCCAGCTCAAATGCTCTCCAATTTGATTTCTTTGAACCTGTCCAACTGTAAGCTTCTGACGGAAGCCACTCTTGATCACCTTAGCAGGTGTAAAGCATTGAAAAGGTTAGACCTAAGACACATCACTCAAGTTTCTACGCAAGCTGTTATCAAGTTTGCTGCTAAAAGTGTACACAACTTACACGTTACCGACGTTAAACTTGTTGAGGAAAAGGTGAACAAGTAAAAGCTCGGTGGCTGTTAGTCGTATAAGATCCGTTGTATTTTTACGCGTATGGAATTTTTTTTTAAAATGATATGTTATGATTTATATGCACATCGCGAACCGAACACTTTTTCCCACATCTTCTCATGATCATCACAAATGTCTTTTTTAATGAAGAATAATAGTCGCAAAATAGCTGCTAACGAGTTTTTTTTTTTCAAGTTATGTAAATTATGATATCTGTTATGAAGATTATTCCTCAGTTGTATTCCTTCCTTATTTGATCCCGATGATTGTGAAATGAAAAAAAAAATGGCTAATGGACGCTGTAATCGTGAATCGAGATACAAATACTTATTTGTATGAAAGTGTGATCAGTAGACTGTAATCAAAGAACTTAAAACTTAAGTTCATATTTACTCATTAAGGTATCAAACAGTGATATACATATGTATACTTATGTTGTATTTAGCATTCGTTGTTAGAAACTTAAGTATTACGCCAAGTGGTTTCTACGGATCAAAGTATCCGATGACCAGGTTAATCTTTTCTTTTTAATTAGTTTAAAATGTATTTATAAAAAGAAACGTGTATTTTAACATTCAAGTACCTAATCCCAGATGAAAATAATTATATCTTGATTCAGTTTTCAACCATATATAGCTTACTTGCCAGAGCACATAATCTACAAGAGTATAATAAAGCATGTGTTTACATGCATTGGTTGCATTGAAAAACTTACCATTCACCACTGACAGAATCAACATTGTTTGATTGGAAAATATTATTTTAATAACTAATGCAAAAGCAAGCAATTTATGATGTAATACTATGTAACGTCTCTAACTTATAAATAGACATAGCAATACCTTGGTTCCCAAACGTAATTTTTAATTACTAAATTTCGTGACCGTCTGGATGATCATTCGTAAGCGTAATTTCAATAAGAGTAATTGAATATAGGCGTCTGCATAAGTCTCTCTTTACCATCATCAAACAACCGGACGAAGAACAAATTAGTTTTTGTCAGATCACTAGATTTAAAAATTTGAAACTCGCGTTAGTTTGTTGCCGCGACGCATATTCTTCCGTGGAAGTTTGATGGTGACGCCAATGCTCATAGCAAGAAAAAAAATGAAGGTTGCTAGAGAGTTTTGTCCGATAACGTTGGTAGTACCGATATTTCAAACAGCTATGGCGTCGTTAACCGTCTATAAATAAGTTGTTCGTTTAGATCGCACATTACTTTGTTTCGCCGATAATGTAATTAGTAATTTGTGTCAAAGTGTTACAATATATTTCATAATCCGTGCAAAATATACGCAGGGGCTTAAGGACTGCTCTTAAAGGTGAGAGGTCTCCCGAGTTGAGAAAAATGTGAGTGGAAATGATTTTCAGTGCCGGCGTACATTTAGCCTCGAAATAAGAGCGTTAGGTCAACAGCCAATATTCTTTATTAAAAAATATCTTACAGTTCAATTGCAAAATCAAAATACAATAGCCTCGTCAATATAAATATGTTGAGTATTAGCTAGTTAAAATTACGTGTATATGGAGTTTTAATCGTCTGTCGACGCTCGTATTTTGGCTACTGCGTATGTATATATTATTCACCTCATGAAGCGACGTCTACGCTCGTATTTTGGCTACTGCGTATGTATATATTATTCACCTCATGAAGCCAATCCCTTTTTTTTCCAACACATCTTGACTATTTTGGTCAATAATTCCGGGGTGTTGCCGCAGGATTAGTCCAAATTTCAACTGTGCGAAAAAGTTTGGTCTTTCTGAGGTTTTTTTTTGTGCTGATTACACCTTCTGATTTTTTTGTAGTCGAGTTCGATTTTTAATCACAAGATTAAATGGCTCTAATCACAAAGTGAATAATGAATACAGTATGTTAGCGTGTAATAATGTATGTATCGTTTGTTTTTTCTTGTGTTATTTATAATTTTATCGTTACTATTATTATTTGAGTATTTATGTATGTATGTGTATAGTATGTTTTGGACTATTCGCAAAGTATCAGCCTAGCTCTGCTAAGACAGAGTCTAAATCTTCTTGTAAAGTAATGCTTTCTTCACGTTGCCTTGCTAAATCATCTTTCAAACGATCCACAGTTGCCTTCAATAGGTAGTTACCTTTCTTCAAGGTCGCTAGACGCCCTTCGTGCTTCTTCACTTGTCCCTGAGACAATAACACAGAAATTGGAGTTAGGACAAGGGTAAGCTGCTGACTGGTTTGTCGGATAACCAAACTAATTGATCTTTGCATGAGCAACTCGCAATAATATTACCTGTAATACATTCTTGCGATTTTCTACCGGAGCGTTCTCGTCGTCGCTTTCAGATTCTTCTTCATTTTCTGACTCTTCGGACTCTGATTCCTCATCAGACTCCTCGCTTTCCTCTTCTTCCTCTTCTTCTTCCTCTGTTTCCTCCTCATCTTCTTCTTCGTGCATAAGTTTAGCCATTTTGTCTACCTCTTTCTGCAGTCCTTTGAACTTCTTTTTTTCCTCTTTTAATAATTTCTGCTGCTGTTTGATCTGCTCGCGCAGCGCATGCCGTTCTTTCTTTGCATTTGCTGCTTTGTCCCTGTTATTTGAAAAATGTAACAGAATAATGTATCAAAACTTCTCAATTACATTACAACATGTACGCCATAAACCCGATGCGCAGGACGTACTTGAACGTTTTGATCTTGGTAATGAGCAGCTTCAGCTCCCGTTGTACACGTTTCTCAGCTGCTATCTTTGGGTCGACATCTTCCTCTTCTTCGCTGCTTTCTTCTTCCTCTTCTTCGCTCTCGTATTCAGGTTGATCTATACTCTTTTGAGAAGCTATTTTGGCAACATCCTTAGCGCTTGGGCAACCAGCTAACGCCATGCCTGAAACATTGGACCAGGACGTGTCCGCGCTCTCATCTACTTCTAACTCTGAATTGGAATCTGATCTAGGGTTTGACGGGTCAGACTCTACGACTATATTCGCGGGATTCAGGGATTAGGGGGGAAATATAATTAATAAAAATTTGACCAATTTTTAAATGTTTCACGTGCGATAGTATTCTGAGAGGTTTTCCAAATAATATCTGTAAGGGTGGTGCCGTCCGATCTTTGAAATTTCGAGTATACCTAGAGTTTGCAACTTGTGAAAATGTTTGCATATAATAAATTGCTATATTCATAAATGCCGCAACTTACCGGCTTTCATGCGTCTCTCCAACGCGGCGTACATTTTTTTCATTTCTTCCAGTTCGCTCTTCGCCTTATCTTTTTCCTCCGCAACGGCCGCATACTCCTTCTCCAGACGTTCCGCGTCCTGTCTCGCCTGTTGGGCTTCCAGCCTCAACGACTCCGCCAGTTTCTCATCTTGCTTTTTGTACTCTTGAACAGTTTTCTGGGACCTTTCGCGTTCCAATTCTACCTCTAAATTCAAAAGTCTCGCCTGCAATCTTTTGTTCTCTCTCTCGACCGCCTCTTTATTTCTCAGTTCAAGAGCGAGCATCTGTTTGGTACTTTGAAGATCGTCGCGTACCGCGTCGATGTCATCCATCTCGTCGGGAACCACCTCGTCTACGGGGGCTACTTCAGCCTTTTGAATTTGTTCTTCGATCGTCATTTGCCTACGGAATTTCCTCAGTCCTTGTAACACCGGTTTCGACCGGTCGTTAGTTTTCACGCTCTTTAACTTCACCCCCGACTGGATCTGTTGCAGCAGCTTGTTGTGCATGTTCGACTTCTCTGATTCGAACACAAAATGGGCATTGCCTGGAATATATCCCGAAAAAAAAATTGAAAAAAAAAAAAGGAACAAAAACGAAATGAAACCGAAACTTTTGTCTACCTACGAATAACCGACAACATCTTTCGCCAAAATTCGTGAAAACTCAACTCACCCGCGGGGTCTTCGGCGACTTTGTTTACCCTTTCTAAAATCGGAGCGCTCCTGTCGTTACAAACAACGTGTTTCAACTTCCTTTCGCTCTCGACCTCTTTCATCATGCATGCCCAATCCGGTCGTTTTCTCGGCCTCGATTTCAACGCCTCCAAAACTTTTTTCTGCCGATCGCTCAAGGGTGGCAAATCCTTGAGGATAACTCTGGCTGGGGGCGGAGGAGGCGGCCTGGGCGGGGGTGGCGGAGGGATCGCCGCCCTCGATGAGCTTTTCGACAAGGTCGGCGCTCCTGTGTACAGAGGGCGTGAAAATTCGTTCGATTAAAAATCGGTATACCGCGGTAAAAAATCGCGCCCCTGCACGTACAATTCGACTACATTCGCCGGGCCAGCGAACACGGAACTGAATCGCGCTCTTTCAATTATACGTCGCAGGTCCGATCGAACATCGGCTAATGGCGGTATTTATAGCTACGTTTAAAAATCACAGGTCTAATCGTACGTGTCTCTCTCTCTCTCCTTCTCGAATCAGGACGACAAACAATGTTACTTCCAACTACGCAATTACCTTTCGCAGACGCGTATCGATACTACTCTACGTCAGTCCGAAAATCACGGATTAAGAATCCAAACCCGTCAATCACTCGCTTTGTTCTGTATTTCCTAATTTTATTTAAAAGCGCGTATTGTGATTTCTACCGATTCTTTGCACGCGTTATATATAAATCCACGCTATGTACGATCGTGATACATCAGTTGCTACATGAAATTGCTTTATCTCCGCAGACTCGCGGCAGCAGCTGGAGCTGGAGCTTGAGCTTCCGGTCGTATCTGAAAAATCGACACACTTCGTAAATCGTCAACGAGTCACGACCTGGCTTCGACCTTGAAACCTTTTGCTATACGTTCGTATGTATTACACGCACACTATATGGCTACCGACATCCTAATATGCGGCACTGCGTTTAAGTTCACACACCTTTTTCCCGTCTATCAACGTAACAAGTACGAAAAATCGCTCGCACGCCGCCCGATCGACGCAAACCCTCGATGAAAACATTCAAATCTCACGGCTTCGAAAGCGACACATGCGCATCCTTACCGGTCGTGCTCTCGCTTTTCGATAAGGGAACGACGTCCGCTCTGGACCTCGATTTTTCGACTCGGATTTGTCGTTCCAACTGCGGTCTCGTCTGGGCCTCGTGTCTGCCATTTTCCCTGGGTCTGGTGTTCGTCGGAGGCGTCGACTGATTTTGGGGGTTGTTCGGCTGTGACGGGATGATCGTGATCTTGCTTTGCTTTCGCGGCGCCGGCGGCTCCGATGACGTAGGTGGGCAAATCGGGGCCTCTACGGGCTTGGGAACGCTCTGCGAGGGAGAAAAAAATGGGAAAATATTAGCTCTTCCCCGGGTCCAGAGTACGGTCCCCGTCACCTGCGGCGCTGAAAAAATACCAGCGCCGTATTTTCGTAATCGAAGCGGGATAAATAAATTCTATTCGAATATCGCGTAGGTATGAGTATAATACGTCGCGCTATCTTTGAAAAAGATTAACGACCCCAGCGGTTAAATTTGTAGCGTTGGTTGTTTTTAGCTACTTTGTACATTCGTCTTTGCCTCACTTGCGACCCTATAGCGAGTCGTTTTTTACTCCGTATTGTTACGTCTGGTCACGGAAATTGAAAGGAAATTTCGACTTTCCGTCCCTCGAATTACAATTGTTTTGCGCGTTTATACTATACTCCGCGCGTCGTTGCGCAACGCTTTCGTTGATCGTGAAATCGAAAGTATACGGAGGCGCCGATTTGCGGGGGTTACAAAACCGGATCGGGATTATATTTGCGAAATCTGTGTTGCGACCGAAATATAATAACGCCAGACTACATTTCCGGCGGGACTAGCCGCGGATCGCCTTACGTTGAGTTGATGACTTTTGGATAATAAACTAAAAATTGATCGCCCGACTGATCTCATCCGCGCGACCTTCGCCGTTAGCAATTTTCCATTGACACTTTTATTCTCTGGAATTATTTTATCCGCCTTCTACCGTCGGTCGTTCAAGGGGCCTATATCTCGCGCGAATTCACGTTCTATACGTACGTGCCAAAAGTCAACGTCGTCATTCCTCTCCGCCGTAATCGATGCCCAGAAATCCATCCGTCCAGATGCGTCGAAAATTCCAATTTGTTATTCAGAAGCGCGACGAACTCGATTCGCGCGTAGGAGGGTGAATTATTTTCTCCTTCGTATTCCCGATCGGGAGATGAAAAACAAAACTATAAGTACAATACGAAAAAAAATATTTTCACAGCCCGCGCTTCGGTTTCTCTATATATTTCGTATCATTTATCCCGATCGAGGAATCGATTGATCTTCTTCATCCGCGAATCACCTCCCATCGGGAGCACAATTTTTCGCTCTACCAGTTCGTCGTAAGTTGCACGCGCTCACTAACGCGCTCTTACAAATTAGACTTGCGTCATTTACAGGGGAGGGGGTAGGGGGCCGAGAGACGAGTCTTTAAATAAACCCGGCTTCCCCAATATTATTGTTGTTACGCGTTTCTTTGACCCTACTTTCGCATTATGCCCGATCGCGGTACGTCAGGTGCAACGCGGCATCCCGCGATTATATCATATAAGCTAGGCCCAACGATCGATTTATCCGCGTTATAATTATGCACTTTGTAGATACGTATGTCTATGTATGTATCGTTTATCGAGTGAGGATTCGTGAGAGGTTATCCATCGTTCTTAAGGTATATATATACATATATCATACTCTTCTCTTCCAACAATAAGCCGTTACACGCGGAATGACGGTAGACGCAGCTGGCCGCAGTAGCTAGCACCGCACGCAGTATTTGAAATAAACGTGTGGCTTTAAATAATCATGACCCGCGAAGCCGTTCGCACGTAACGCTCACTTATAATATACCGTGGAGTAAGGATGATCCGAAAATCGCGATCGATCGATTATTCGGACATCTTTTTTTCCCTCGTTTTTTGAACTTTTTTTTTCGGTTCGCTACCAAGGTCGAATTTATCGCGCGCGGTGCAGCAGCGGGTCGGTCCCCGTGTTTACGATATGTATATATACATAAGTGTATATACATTATGCGAATTTTCGTAAACAATTTAACCCACCTGCTGAACGGCGGAGCGCGTTCTATTCCGGGAGGCGAATTCTTCGACATCCTCCGCGGCGAGTCGCGACCCCGACTCACGTACCGCAGATCGAATGCCTCCGTTTTTTGCTCTTACCTCGGCTGTATACCTATACCGATTTGTTTACAATCGACGCGACGCGCGACGTTCGACACATCGGACACCCGAAAACTCGAGATTGCCGTACAAAAATGACAATCAAATTCGTCAGACTCACCTTCAGAGTGACTTTGGTGAAAGCCGGTGGTTCTTCGGACGTCGTTTTGGATTCTCTCCTGGAATTTAGAGTCCAGGGGGCGGCGGGCATCGGGAGAGGGTTCGGTCCCTCCTTGACCCAAGGTGGCCTGAAAGTCGTCCTTTGCGAAGGTTGCTGTTGCTGCTGCTGCTGCTGCTGCTGCTGTTGTCTACCTCCGGGTGCTGGCATTTTGTCAAAATTAACGCCACCGAAATTCGATATTATGTATTAGAAAATTTCTTTGGAAACACCAGGAGAATTTGAGTTCAAACACTGTACTCCGCCTCTCGGAGCGACGACGTAGTTTCTTTTATTCTTTACGTTTTATTACGCCTTTTTCTCCTCGGCCGTCGAGGGCTGGGGCGATTTCTTGCCCCCGTAATTATACTTTACTCGCCGTGGAAACGACTCCCTTCTTATCCTATTTTAATACGCTCCGGTTATCACAAAAAATTAATTCCGATAACGATTAGAAGTTGAGTAGCGAGTACGTCGTTCGCCATATATGTATATATATATATGCGTTTTGTTTTATCTCATTCGTTGGCTCGGTTTGTTTGTTTTTGTTTATTTTTTGCGAATTTTCGTGCAGCCCTCGCGCATACCGGGCGATTTGATACGGGGTATCCGCGGCGATCGCGATATTATACGCCGACGTTCGTCAAACGCGATGTGAAATATTCCGATTCGAGGTAAACGTCGCGTTACGTCCACGCGCCTCCGACGAATCCTCGAAATAACTGGATTTACGCCACTTTTTCGAATCCAGTGGAGACATCGAGACCTGCCGTATAACCCGCGGAGGGGACGCGGTAACCGCCGCCCCCCGTTTTTGGGGGCTATTTTTGGGGCGTGACGTCACGAGACGCGAGGTCAAAAATAGACCGACTTCTAGGACGTATCCTCGCGTCTTCCACGCGAGAGCTATACCACTGTATATTCCGAATCACGGTATCACACGCTTCTATTTACAATGCAATTTTCACGTTATTCAGCAACAACTGCACACTGTACACTCCCGCCACGTTTTATTCAACGATATAAGCTCATGCAACCGTCACCGCGCCATTTTTCTCCTTCTCAACTGTATGGTCAAATTTTGAATGGTGCGATTTTCTGAAAATATGCATTCGCGACACGCGTCTGCATCGAAATATTCGTCGCGATAGCTCGACTACAGTATGCGGAATTTTATTTAATTATTTATTAATTTTTTTTTTTGATCCGCACGATTTCGGACGTGGGGTAATTCGGATTCGGTAATCAGAGTCGTAAATCTGTGGAACACGTTCATTCATATCGGCGGAGCTATTCGGATCCGTCGACACTCGAATCTACTTCTACTTTTCGATCTCGTTCGCGTACGTGAATTTTGAATCAGCCGATGAGAGACACGCGAGAGACCACTCGTCTCATTATTATTTATATCGAATAGACTTTTCACATCGCGTTACTGCACACGTCCCGAAATCTCGTTTGCGAGGGGTTAGTTATAACTATCGAGTATATCCTTAGGACGATTTTCGCGCCTCTGGAAATTGAGAGGAGAATGAAAAAAAATTTTTTAGGAATGCAAATAATCGAAGAAACGTTCTATTTTGGTCTTACTCGCGACCGCCGCGTACGACGTGAAAAAAATTTCGCTCCGAATTGGAATCGAAATCGGAATAGCGCGGGCGAGGGCTAAAATGTGAAGCAAAATAATCGCATTCATTTTTGTATTGAATGATATCTGATGCGATGGGACAAAAAAAAAAAAAAAACAATAACCGCTTTTTCGACTAACCCGTACAGATGAAATACAGAGAGAAAGAAAGAGAAATAGAGAAACAATAGAATAGAGACGCAAAAATTTTGATATCGTTAAAATGTTGAATTTTCATCAGGGTCGGCGGTCTTCGCGAAAGAGATTATCAGCTAGCGGCGCAAAGGCGTAACGAGGCCTGCAGAAGATTTGATTATAATTTGCAGACCGCAAAATATTTCGAAAGAGAATCGAGGCTAGCGCACCACTTCGACTCCTGGAGTTCGAGGGGCCCGACTAAGGGGGCGAGCAAGGCGGAGAAACTCCACGCGAGACGAGATAGTTTGAGAAAAATGTTGAGGGAAGAGGAAGCCGATCAGAGGAGCGAGATGATCGAGCGATCCCTCTCGTCCAAGGGAGCGGCGTCTCCCCGGAAGGAGGAGGGCGAGTCGGTCGGAGATCTGAGGAAAAAACTCGAGAGTAAAAGGGCGGAGAAGGCCCTCTATTACCCGCATAATTACGGGTGCTATCGAACGTGCAATGGTCTTTGCGATTCGGTTACATCTTGTCCCCGTCACTATGAAAACGAACGTCACATTGATGCTTGCAGAAACTCCCAGCTTAGCATGGAGGAAACCAATCTAAGGAATTACTCCACCGACTGCCAGGGGCGCAGGGAAGATCCGAGTAACCGGCATCACGGGGAAAAACGACATCTCCAAGGGCACACCATCTACGGTACCAACGTCGATTCCTTCGCACACTTCTCCGAGCAGCCCGTTAAACCCGCCGGCGAAAGAAGGCACTACGAGAGTTCCTACAACAACGTGGACGAAGGGACCACCAGGTACAACAACCGAGGAGACTCCGACGATCTCGCCGCCGCCGCCGCTTTGTACGGCCGTCACAGAGACGAGCAGGTGAGACAAATTTTCATTCTAAAATTTTCATGCCCACCGAGCTTAACGCCCGTATAATCGTCCGTTCGCGTTCTCAAGGAGAAGTCGGCGGGATTTTCCGGATCCGCGGCGGTCTCGGAACGAAGGCATTTCAACCGGTCTTCGGCCGATTCCTTCAGGAGTCTGGCCCACACGAATTTGAGGCAGGCCGGGGCCGAGGGCTGCGCACCGGGATCGGAGGCGCGGGCGCAAACGGAAGCGGAGGAGGAACCGGAGGAGACTCGTTCGGAAAATGGTGGCGAGGAGGAGGAGGCGGCCGATGAGCGCGATGAGCGCGAGGAGCGGGAGGAGCGGGAGGAGCGGGAGGAGCGGGGCGACGACGCCGTGGACGACCACCAGCCCCAGAGCCCGGGCTACAACAACAAGAAAAATTCGTCCACCGACAATTTGAACTTCTCTTGGAAGTACGACGACCCGAACAAACGGCCCGCCTCCTTCCTCGCCCACCACGAGCTGATAAACCAGATACAGGATATGGTGAGCAGGGAAGTCCAGGCTTGCAAGAAACAAAATTGGAGCGAAGCCCTCCGCCTCAGGGACATGCGTAACCGGCTCGAACTGCAGAGAGAAGTGGAAATATTCAAAGAGTCGGGTATCCGGATGAACAACGAGGCGAGGAGGTCGCAGATGAAGAAACTCGCCGAGAGGATCAAACTGATGGACAAGAGGGAGTCGGGGGGAAATCAACACCTGATCTACAGGTGAGCTCGACGTTCGATTATTAGCGCTGCGATTAATCGCTGATCAAAACCGACGGAGGTCTGTGGTCAGGGTAACGCCGGAATTTATAGCGGCGTGAATCACCCATTTAACGTGCCGAATTCTATATTTTGACGTGCAGTTGAATTCTGCAGGCCGAAAGCCAAGCCGATATTTCGCAACGGGATTTGTCACTTGCCAATTGTGACTCGCTTCAGACAAGTTTTGCGTGTTTATTTTTATTCGGAACTACTCCCATTGCGATAGATCCTCGCGGCGTGATTCTGGAAATTCCCGTCCGCTGTATACTCGAATCTTCGTATCCCCTGATTTCTGTTATCCGGTTCAATTCGTTTTTCCTGATATTTCAAACCGCCCGCCGATGCGGTTTTTCGCGCCAATTGATCGGTCGGCCGTTTAATTCACCGCGATTATCGTCCGCCTCTCACGAAGTCCCAAAATTAATTCCACCCCCTTTGGTTTGTCCGCGTTGTTCGCAATTTCATTGAATCTCTGGTTTATTTGGCGTCGATCCAGGCCTTGGAATTGGTCGAAAACAAATTTGAGTACGTCCGTAACGAAATGTCCGCATCGCGGCCAACGCAATCGACGGCGATCGGGTCTCAAAAAATCGGAATCACCCCGATCGCGTCGAGGACTCCTGACCCTTAGGGTGACCCGCAATTAAAGTTTCCTGCCAAGTAAGAACGGAGTTCGGAGCGACGCGCCAAGTGGCACGTTGCCATGTCGTCAAACTCCGAAATCCCTCGATGCCCACCCACGAAGGCGCTCTAATCCGTCTCCGTGTTCCTCTTTACGTCTTTGAAAGAAAAAAAAAAAAAAAACAACGAGCGAAATTATTTCCAAAAATTCCCGTCCCACTTCCGGCCGTAATTATACTGATCGACGAATACGAATCGACCGTTGATAATTGCAGCGAGGAAGCGAGGACTCTGTGGGAGACCAGAGTGCGGGAGGACGAGGCGATTTGGAGCAAGGTCGATCTCGTCGACAGGGAGATGTTGCTGCAAGAGTTGGAGGCGGAGTGGGAAGCTATGGCGGAGAAGGACAAGGAGCGGGCGTCCGAGAGTCCGCACAAGACGAACAAGTCGCATTTTCAGGAGGAATTGGAGCTGACGGCGGCGGCTATGGAGAAGGTGGCGGTCGATCGTGTCTATCACGCCTCCAACGAGGAGTCGAAGAATTCGTGCACTCGAAACAAAGATAAAGGCGCTTCCAGCCTGATATTCCTCGGCTGACTCGACGTACGCCGATTTTATTACCGGACGTAGGCCTCGTAGAATCCTGTAGAATCGTAGTTACATGGTAGAATTTATTCGCAACAATCGGTGATGGGTAGATTATTTTTACGCGTATTCCAAAGCGGCGATTACCGGAATACGTCGTCAGTCATCCGAGTGGCTTTTACGCACATATGTAATTCGGTGCTCGTTTTTCGCTTTTTTTTTGTTCCTTTCCCCGATCGACTCTGCTTTCCCGCACATCGATAAAACTTCGCACGATGGGGCGAAAACCAAATGAATAATAAATTGTAACCCAAATGTAACCTTATTAATTTTTACGGTGCTAACAGTTATCATTATCCGATAAGCGTTTAGATTAAATACTCTATACATAAGTTTTTCCTAACATTATTCTAACTTTGCTTTGAAATTTTACGAGGCTTATTTTCTCAGAACCGTTTCTTATTCCACAGATTTCTGATCACTGAATATTGTTACGCTTAATTATCGCTGTGCTATATCGTCAAATAAAAAAGCAAATTCAGCTTAATCGGCTAATCCAATCGCGAAGTCTTGCCATTATTTCAATGTGAGGATTCTCGTCCTCCTCGGTCGATAAAAATTAACGCTGACATTTATCAGCGAAAAAGGAAGGGCGCATAAAATTTGCGCAAGAGGGTTGGGGTCGGCGCCCAGAGATGGCGGCACCGCCACCCCGACGAGCTACGATAATGACGATAACGTCAACTAACAATAATAACAACAATAAGGAAAATAATAATAGCAGCCCGTCCCGGCACTCACAATCGGTCTCTGGCCTCGGGCCGAGACGCAGTAGTAGCGCTCGTCTGACAACTGGGCGTGCTGTGAAAGCACACCCACCAATTTCACGTTATTACTATCACTGTAACGTACCGCGTAGGAAAACGTGGCCGCGATTGCCTCGTTGAAGAACTTTTTACTTTTTTCTCCGTATCGTTTCGTATGACCGCGACGTATTTGCATTTTTGCAAAATTCCTTACGCGCGTGAGTCTCCGTTATTTCAGAAAAAATTAACTCGCACCCGACAAATTTCAACAGCGAAACGTCTCGATTCCCCGATTTGACGGAACGCTATTATTTTATTGGATGAACAAAAATGTTGAAATTCGATTTTCATTGATATGCAGAAACCTAGTCAGAGGATTCGCCTTTCACAGAAACATGTAGATTCGCGAAGAGCGAAAAGAGAACCCAATTTACGGCGAGAAATGTTTCATTTATTTAGTTTCTTCTTTTTTTTTTTTTTCATGATTTTCTCTGCTTTTGAAACGTGGGCAACCATCATCTCGACACCCACGCGGCAGCGCGTTAGACTGCACATAATGGGGTCGTGTTCAAAAGTTGAAGAAATTTCTGTATACGCCCGTCGGTGGTGTCACGTTGACGTGGGTATAGCGCGTATAGTTCCGAAATTATACCTGCACATACTTTTAGTTTTTTTTAATTAATTGGCTTTCTAATTAAAACCGGTCCCGCGCGCGGCTCTCCTATTTCCATATACTACTGATCATAAACCCTCGCGGTCAACGCGCATAGAACAATGTGCGATTTGATTCATTTTCTTTCAATCCAAATTTCCACGCACCATCTGGATACCTGTAAATCTGCAGCGGAAGAACCGGAAGCGAAGTCACAATACCCATCGATCATATCGAGTTAACGCTCTGATTTTTTCTCCACTCTTGCGTGTAAATTGTTCTAAGAATTTTTACCGTGATTATAACGCAACCGACAACAATTGCGTGTGTCGCGTTACAATTTCAACGCAATGCTGCTGCTAGTTTTCATGATGATTTCTTTATTTTTTGCCCATAATTTTTATACGACCAATTCGCCGATTTCTTCACGTGCGTGTAATTTTCCATCAGAAATATCGCCAACGAGACGTTAAAGTGTGCGGTATCAGAATTGGCGTATAGAAAAAGAGAAACAAAAATGAAACCAACGAAAAGCGAATTCCGTATGCAAATTATCTGTACAATGTAGGTCAGAATTTTTAATTGCACCGTGTAGAACATATTATATACATATACGTCGATAGATAAAACGACGCGCGTATATAATCGAGCTCGCGCTCTTCTAATAATTCCCGCGCCTTCGAACCTATAAATTTAAGAAGAAAAAAATTGAGACATTTCCCTCGAGGGGTGCGAAGCGCTCCCGCACGTGGTCCGGGTTTCCTACGGGACGTGTTATTAGCTGGTCTAATTCTATTTATTTCATTTCTCTCATTCCTTCGTGCGCGTCTCACTTCTTCGCTCCTGACTCCCTCGTCCCTTATTTTTTCCTTTCCTTTTTCTCTACGCTTTGTTTTTCTCCTTCTATTTTTTCCTCCAACGCGCTCATTCTCCCTGTTCCATTTATGCCTCGTTTGGCACTTCCTATACCTATAAGGGCTCGCGCGAGGGCCAGGGCGGGAACGAAGAAGCAGCGTACACACACTCTGTATTATAAGAAACGTCAGCTAGAAACGCGCGTTTAATTAACATAGCTAGCGCGCCTACTTCGGAACAAGCGTCGGTGGGGTTTTCACGGACCATTGCCGCAGCTTCTCTACCACGTATATACACCGGTATACGCTGGCACATCTCGTCGCGTATACAAACTGACGGCATTTTCTTCAACATTTTTTTTTTGTCTTTCTTTCTTTCTTTTTTGCCCATTTTTTCATTCATTTATTTTTTTTTTTTTTTTTACAACTACTTCACGCCTCCGACTACTAGACGGCGAACCGCTGGGATTACATTTTTGACGGATTAGCTAATTAATTCGGCTATATCTATCGGCGTGCGGTGCGGTGCGTATGGAGTATTTACGCTTTTCGTCGGACAACGAAAATTGAATCATCACTCAACACCGTAGCTTTACGTACACCCGATCGCAGTTATAATACACCGCACATTTCGTGTATACGTGTTATTATTGTACCTGTAGCTCTGCACATGCATGGAAACGGAAGAAGATAAAATGGCGGCACTTATACGGCAGCGGGCAAAGTACGCGTACCTATATATGCATAACATGTGCAGAGAGATTTTATCTCATTCAAGAGATTGTCACATTTTTTTCGTCAAATGTAAAAATACGAGGACAACGTTGGATAAAAAAAAAAAAAATAAACCCGTCGATACAATGAATAAACAAAAAATTCAGCCAATCGAATAATCATGAAGATGGATTGATCGTTCAAGGAGCGAGTTCTATGTGGTTCTATGTACCGCGCCTATATACATATACATACACGCACATAAAATATTAACCAAGTTTGCACGAGCGCGGGCTTATAGTGGACTCGAATCGAGGGTGGATATATAAAATAAATCTTTCAAGCACCGGCAGCGCGAGTATCGCCCGCAGTCGACTGTGTAAGAGTTAACAAAGTTGTATTTCCGGTGAAAAGCGACGAGAGAAAAAAAAAAAACAGAAAAAGAAAAAAAAATTAAACAAAAGTCGAAACCGGTGTACAATTATACAGCTGTACACTGCGGATATATAACGCGCGCACGTGGTCCATTTCCGAACCACTTACACGTCGGGAATTCCCCGGACCAAAAAAAAAAAAAAACAAAGTGAAAAAAATAAAGAAAACGAGGAGGTGCAGCCCCATCGGCGTCAGGGGTTGGAAGAAAAGAATTACATTTTTGACGGATTGGCTGGCTAATTTGGTGTTTGTAACGCTGGGTGTGTCAAAACCCGCAGAGCTCCGAATACGCACCACGTATATAGTTCCGTGAACGGAACAATTCTCGGGACGACACGACGCGATCCACATGCAGCACACCATGTGTATTACAAGGGGAAGCAATTAACACCCTCTTTGACGGTTAGTTAATCATCGGAAAATTTCATTCTCGTGCTACACCTCCTATACTTATACGCTTATTACACTGTATATTCATTCTCATACGATCGACGTGTATTTAAACATTTTCGATCGATATGTAGGATATGTTTATTGGAAATCTGTATGAATTTTACGTGGGAATTGATAAACGGCGAATGAGAAATAGGTAAGTGCACGTTCTAACGATTGTAATATACCAACGGCAGACGCTGCAGTTTCGATCTGCATTTATATATTTATGTAGCGTGAAAATTTTCATCCGATTCGCATAAACTTTGATTATTTATAAACACACGACCTGAGCTATAAGTATAATTTTCTATCGTACGTATAGAATGTACAATTATTCACCAGCGTTAAAATTCTAATTATATGCATAATATCGTGTGAAAAATGTACATTATACTTCATCTGTTTTCCCACCGTAAACAATACACAAATTTACGCGTAACTTCCTATACATTATACGGATATGTAATACATAGGTATGTAACGGGTGTTAACTTCTACGATAGAATTCGTTTTTTCTCTCTCTCTCTCTCTCTCTCTCTGATTGAGCGCAATATTTATTTGTTCAACGCGAACGAATAATTCGTGTGACGTTGTACGCTTGTAGACCGGTCGCCATTTTGCGTTTCTCGTTGAATTCCGTTTTTGCTTCTCACAATTCGTTGTAATAAAAATAACCAAAATACGTCTCGATTTATATAATTCCGATTTAAAATCGTAAATACGGAATGATATTACACCCATCGATTGGCGATCAGTTTCCGACCAATCGCCTGTCGTCGTCGTCATCGACAATCTGCGTGCATATAAAATAGCGTAGAATTCTAAATGTATAAGAAGAAAAATGCACGCCGCACCTTCTCGGCTACCTTGTAAGAGAAAAGAAAAAAAAAGGTGGGGAAAATTCAAACGGAGCGAAGGTACAACGACGACAGGGCGGATCGTTATCGCTTTCCGCAAGCAGGCTGCGATGTACGCACGTGCCCCGCAACCCTTCGATATATATATATCGCGGGATTCGAAGTCGAAGTTTGCCTACGTTTTGCTGCTAGACGACCGAAACGCCTAGCGGTAGACTGGTAGCTTGTAGAGATCCGGCGTTGAAAACGCGTCGGTGTGTTTCTCGCTAGTAATTTAATTTCTTGCAAAACAGTGGAGGCCTCTTTTATACCCGCGCACCGCACCGCGAGTCGCCGAAGGAGCGAGCGAACGAACACCGCGGAGAAACATCAGCGGCAATCTTCCCCCGCGAGCACCTCATTCGCAGACACAAGAGGAGGGCCGGTCTCGCGCGTACTTCGCGTAGCTTCCGTTGGTAGCAATGGTGCCTACCGCCTGTACGATATAAATATATCCCGCATACGTGTACGTACAACATATCTCTACATACGCTTGTAACACATATGTACGCACATGTACACGCGCGATTCCTCTTCTGTGTGCGGAAGAGCATCTCATGTATACATATACACGACTGTGTACGTGGGTAGGTGTACGTACATATATATATATTTATATACATTCACATTTTCACGCACGCTGACATTCGCCCTCACTTATGTTCGTGTATGTATTCGTCGTACATACCCAACGCGAGTACATGACCGATATATAGATATATACGATAGGCGTTGCGTATATATATGTATATATATATATATATTTATATTATATAGGTATATCGTAGCTGCTGCCGCTGCCGCTGCTGCTGCTGCTGCTGCTGCTGCTGCTGCTGTACCCGTCTATAGGTACGAAATGGTAAATGAGAGGGTAGACCCGAGGTCCGGACGCCCGGTGCTAGCGGCGACCTAAAGCTCCGCGTCTACCGCGGGACTGTATGCGCGGTTCCATACCTCGTGTTCAGAAAATAAGGGAAATTTATAATACATGTATATGTATACTTACGTATACGTATACGTGTATATAGCTATGGTACACCGCATAACGCGGTATTCCGGTACTCCGGGTGTTCGAAAACTAATTAATCCACGTTTGACGTGCGTACGGTACGTACCGCGTGCGTGTACGAGCTGTTGGTTTTTTTTTTTTTCTTTATTTTCTGTTTTTATTTGTTTTTTGTTTTTTTTTCTTATTTCTGTATTTTCAGAAAAAAAAAACGAGAAGAAATAATAATCTCGCATGGAAGAAAAAAAGAAGAGCTCTGTTCCGTCGGGAGAATATGGACGCTTTTTTTCGAATTTTTAAACGCTGTTTCATCCGGGCTGAGAACGAGGAATATACCAGCTAATTGGGCGTATGTAAGTATTATATACACGTGATGTATGCATATAGGCGCATATTTATATCGTAATTTTTGTTAAAAATGGAAAAGGGTTTCCGATATATTACGAATACCTAATATATCGTAATCGGTATGACGCGGGGTCGTTATTATTCTATATTAGGTATAAGTATGTACGTACCTGCGCATGCGAGTATATATGTATATGCATGCATACACCGTAACCGGGAATATCGGCTTTTTCGGATGAAATTCTAAAACTGTCAAAAAAATGAGGTTCGTAAACCAAGCGGATATCATTACCATGGGGTTGTACGTGTATATGTACGGCACAGGTGCAACCTCGTGAAACGCGTGTATACACGTATATGTATATACCTTATTATACCTACTTGATAAATGCAAGGGAAAAAATATATGACATCTATCCATCTATTTTTCTATCTAATCACTTTTCGACACGCAACTCAACACGTACTAGAATATAATAATAAATCTCCATACCCTGCAGAGGTACTTATGCATCTGTCCATGTGTACGTAGTGTATATAGATACACACATCAAGGTACATATTGTATACCTATAATTGATCGATTCGCGTTATTGAGAAATCAAATTATTCGCAAGAATTAAAAAAATAACTCACACGCATCCTGAATTGATGCGCTGAAAAAATGTCGGACACATTGGTCATACGGTCGTTCAAAATGCAGATATACCTATGTCTAATACAACGTGCGCATTGATATAGAAATTTCGTTAAACTTTTTTAACTTTTTTTTTTTGTTCGCGCGACGATTTCCAGTCAAAATCGCGCATGGATGAGAAAATCGCCATTCGCGAATTTCGCGGACATGTAAAAAACGCGAAAAAAATTCCACTACACACAATTACACAGCAATGTACGGCAAAACGCGCGTAGGTCAAACGGCGCTCTCGCAGCTCCGCGTCGATTTCATCTCGAGGAGATTTGAATATATATATATATACTCATAGTTTTTTTTCGAGCGAATATAAATCCCCATTTTAAAGAAAGTCGCGGACTGTAACATAACCCGACTGTAAGCATATACGTCGGCGTAGATAATTCCTTCAACGATACATAATAATGATAATACCCACCCCGCTATACGCTAATGTAAAATATATATATATATATTAACGAGAGTTCGCGTTTCCGGGATATACGCGCGATAAAAGATTTTTCGCGCGATTCGCGGCGTCGTTCGACGGGTGGCGGCGGTGGGGAGGGGTACGGGGAATCGAAGATTCGGAACGGAGCGGGTCGCGATAAAACACCCGGTACATGACCGGCGGGTTGACGTGTATTGTACGAGCGAGCACACTAGGAGGCGATTCCCTCGTCGGTGAGGAGATCCGAAGAGGGAGGCGGTGGGGGACGACGTTAAGGGCGTCCGGACGAACGTCTACCCTCCGAGTTGATAGGTTGTCCGAGAGAGATGGGAACGTTGGGAGATAGAATTAGAAGGAGAGGGAAATATCGCGGTGTATAACGGGCTAGCGAGTACCTACCTACCTACCTACCTACCTCGCGCTTGTGAGAGGCGGGCGCGGAAAGAACCGCGAGAGAACGAAGGAACGACGAGGAAGAGGGACGCGGGCGAGAGAGAGAAAGAGAGAGGGAGAGGGAGAGAGAGAGAGAGGGAGACCTGTAAAAGTGGAAGGGGGAGAAGAGGGAGAGCGGCGAGGAGGAGAGGAATGAGAGGCGAGCGTACACCGCTTTCCTGCAGGTATACCGCACGAATTCACCGTACGGAATGAGAAATACGAGAAAAAGAGAAAGAGGGAGAAGCGCGGGGGGGGGGGAGGGGGAGGGGGAGGGCAAAAAGGGCCGGCCCACGTACAAATGGTCCTCCCGGACTCTCCTCTCTTCCCGCGGAGGGCTATACGGACCGACGACGTACGTACGTACGTACCTACGTATACCGCTCTCGACCGCCTGCACGGAGGCGAAGAAGCGACCGACGACTCCTCGCTCTTTATTTGACGGCCTTGGGCGCGTCGATCCTCTGCCAATTTCTCCCTGTAATCTCCGTTCTCTCGGAAGCCACCGTATAGCCCGCGACGCGGTTCCCGGCTCTCGCTCGCTTCCTTACTTTTAGAAAAGTATATACGCGCACCGTCTCCGGGGCACAACGAACGTGTAGTCACAGCCGCCGATGCGATATTTCTTCGCCTCACTCGCGTCTTCGCCTTTTTCGCTCACCACTTCGCATAACGTTGTCTCAAATTTTTAACCTATACGATTTTTTACACTCGCTCCCCCGTCCCTTCGTTTCCCGTGTACAGCATATCTCGAGTACGATTTTTTCAATTTCGCACATGCCCCGAAATCTGCGATTTTCCGATGTTCGGCTAATCGTCGGCAATGATTTTTCTGTCTCTGATTAATACGGGCGTCCAATTTATTGTCACTTTTTCGAGCCACGCATCGTACACATCAGGCATGAATTATATCGAGGATGAAAAAATTGTAGTAGGGATAGAAGTAAATTAGAGAGAATCTATATGTGTACTCGGTGTTGTTATCTTCAGAGAGATTTCCGATGCATATGCCATCTTTTTTCGCGCAACTAGCGGCGACGATATTGCGGCAAGAAAAACAATAAAATCTGCGGAGTTATATCGTCGCTTCTTATACACACATATATATTGCATTATTCATCTTTGGCACCTGTTTAGCGTTTCTTAACCCCGCAGCTCGTACGTGTCGCTGAACTCTTTACATATACGCAATAAATCTATATGTACATATCTCGTTTGTATCGCACAGCTATACGCGCGATATTCAAGTGTGCGTAGGATAATGAATAATATGCGTCGATAATAAGATTCGAAGAATTACGGCCGAGGATTATGAGGAGATCGGATTTTCGATCGCGTGTATATATATGTATGTACGTACGTTACCTGTATCAAAAATTTTATGGAAAAAAAGAAATCGTCAAACTGCAGCCTCACTTCTTCGTTATTTGTCATACGTACGTACCACGAGTACATCGAATACTTTGACTACCTGCGATGCGTACGAACGTTGCAGTTCAGATCATCTGTGGATGACGGCGAGATCAATCCGTAAAACGGAGATTGCGATTTTGAGCGCGCGGTGATTTTCCGAAGGAATTAGGATGCGCCGCTGTTTTCATCGGGTACACCCTACACGTGTATGTATACCTGCTCGAATAGCTGATTGCGAATAACGAAGAGTTCACGTTGTAAAAGGATGCCCGCAAGACTCCGGAGTCGAAACGTCAACGGCAGGCAAACAGCTCCTGAGCGATTTCATCCCCGCCTGCCAAGTGCATGCGTGGTACACACGTAAGGAAGGTATACGTGTGTGTATTTGTGTATGTATTGTGCGGAAAATATATATACATATACCGAGGAAAATATAATCCACACTTTGATCAACACGCGAATATATATCTAGGTATATTATCTTCGCGACTGTCGAGTACGGATGTCATACGTCTCGCGCACCGTGAATTCTTCAGGATCGGGAGCGATAATACCTGTAACCGATCGTCGCGTCGCCGCAGATGCGTATAATATCGTATAGACGTTCGTACGAACATATTCATAATAAATCGAACGTCGATATAGATTTTTAATATCACCGATCCTCCCCCGTTAAATATATATATTCGTGCGCTTACACATCGTCCACCGTTTTCTGCCGTCGTGCGATCGCCCGAACGCGAGACGTCGTTATACGTATGGAATTAGATGTATGCACGTGCGCGACTAAAATTGTTGAAATGATCCTACTACTAGCTCCTTTTTATCCGTGCGTAAACGTGGTTAGATCCGACGGAAATTCCCGAGATACAGGTAGATGAAAATCGTGAAAACATTGTTATCGAACAACATTTGCAAACGAGCAATTATACACACGTCGCTGCAGCTGCGGCACAAATGTGAGTTCGTTGAAATAGCGCGATTATATTTAAAATTACGTTGGAATCATAATTACACCGAACCGATTCGATTGTTAGGTAATTTTTAAACTGTAATTGTTACTCGCCAGTATAATTACCCCGTAATTGATCCTATATGTATAATTGAGATAACTTTTCATATATATACTAGGTGCACCATATATACATGCGACGAAAAAAGTGTTTTTCACGCACCGGCAGAAAATCAATGTTTCAAAATTGAAAACAGAAAAAAGATTCCGTTGCAAAAATTCAACTCAATTATTTACGGTGTGTCGAAAATTAGCAAAATTTTATTCGAATCCATCCGTGCGAAATTCCTCATTATCTTTCGAGTTGCGCATCCGCCACCATGAGTGTACGCGTCCCGAATGATTTCTAGGTCAAATATATCATACATCACATTCAATCGAAATCCAACTAATTGTGAACATACATAAGGCGCCGTGTGAATAAATCATATACATGGCAATATTATACTACAGATTAGCCGTAATGATATAACGCCGCGATAAACACCATGTCCGATTTGTTTGCGTTCCTTCCCCGTACGGGAGATAATATAATTTTCGTTTTTCTCCATTTCGTTATCTCATTACGAGGTACGTATATTATATATATTATATACCCACATTATACATATATACATCAGACGCTCCTCGTAGCTGAGGGCGTGACGTAGGTCTAACGATAAGTAAACGTGATATACACGCGGAGAATCACGACTGTGTGTGTGTGTACGCCACGTTTATATACCGATGCGTGTATGCATATATATATATATGGACCATATAGCATTACTAATAGAACACCGAGTGGTTGAGACGGCGCGTAAAGCGTGTGGACGCCAGGCGTCGTAAATCGCTGTACGTCGTTCCGTGAAAACCGACGCCCTGCGTCGCGCCTCGAGCTGTGCACCGTGAGTAGCCGGTGTATTGTAAATCTTGCACACGACCGCGTGAATGTATAATGTGCACAATTTGCACGCTCGCGCGGACGACCGAGATTCCGATGGGTCGGAAACGAAATTTAGAAATAAGAAAAAAAAAAAAAAAAAAAAAAACCCGCGGAATTTACACGCAAGACGTCGCGACGCGACACTCATCGTTCGCGTGCTGTAGATTTGGCACGGGGGATAAATTATTTGAACGAAAGAACAAAAAATTGAAAAACTAAAATGGGTCGTGAAATATAATCGTTACGTATATGTATTCCGATAATATAATCGAATGAATATTTCAGCTACAGGAACTTGGACCAAAAAGTTTTTTGCTTTCAGCTTTTCGAATGTTGCAATTTTTTAATGACAATTTCATTTATCCAGGCGCCCATGTTTCAAAGACGCAACGTTTGAGAGGCTGAGATGGAAAAAATTTGTTGTTCCAAGTTCCTGGTGAAATTCATTCGCTTGGGGTAAAAATTTTTTTTTCAATTTATTTTCTTTATTATTTCGTTTCACGTCCGCCGCGTGTGGATATCGGATATGAAATAAAGATTAAAGAGAAAAAATGAAGATCGACGGCCACGGCCGGACGCACAGCGTGCACGGATTTGGGAGTTGAGACGTTATATACGGAAGCTTTGTCACAAATATCGCGGGTGTCCCAAACGACACACCCTGCAGACGTTGTTCAGATTTGATCTGAAGATTATATCTCACGGACTTACATATCTCCGATGTTGTTACACACGCACGGAAACAGTCGCGCGGGTGGTAGTTGGTCGATTTTTTCTTTTTCTATTTTTTTTTTTTTTTTTTCACGGTAGTGGTGAAGGTGGACGGTGTTCACCGATTTCCCATTCCCGACCCGTCGAAGTCGTCGCGGATCCAGAAAATTCCCGAGTTTTTCAATCTCTTACTCTCGTCGCGATGATTGTTCAAAGTTCATCCGCGAGGATTATTTTCGAACAACGATCTGAAACAGATCTCGTTTCAAATATCGTTCGCCATTTTTTGAATGGAAATGTGGTACACCTAAGTTCCGAATCGTAGCCATTTTCCGCGTATCCGCATTTACGCGATGTTACGCAGGCCGGGGTATCGAAATTTCAAGCGGGTACAACGCGGTGAGAAATAAGAGAGGAGAGTCGAGAAGAAACCCCGAGATTTTTGTTGATTCCTTCGGTCAAAAGTTACCAACGCAAGCGGGCAGCGAGTGACCGACAGGTGACACAGACGGATGCCGCTCATTTGTCTCGGTTCGAAATGAACGCGAAGTGAGAGAGAAGGAGGAGGTCAGAGAAGCGGAGGGGAATCACACGGGGAATCATCGGTGGATCCTGTCGGAGGTTAGAAGAAGAGGGAAAAGGACACTAGATTTAGGTAAGGGTGCCCCGCTGGGCAGGACTCCCGCTGGCAGCGGTTTATTTGTTGCCTTTTTTTTCTTTTTTTTTTCATTCGCTACACGTCTCCCTCTTACGCATCCTTTCCTCTCTTTTACTCGCGCCTATTATACCTATATACACGTATAAGTATTCTTCAAACGGCCCTTGTTTTTTTCGTTCCCCGCTCTTTCTTTTTCCTTTTTTTTTTTTTGTGATTTTTTTTTTTTTTTTTTTTTCTTTTACGAGTTTTTGAAAAACCGCAAAACACATTATTGTTACGTGTATATCACACCGATTTCTATACAGTCACTAAAACTCCTCTTTTCGCTCCTATGTATTTATACCGCGCTCCTGCATCTATATATAGCGAGACACATAATGTAGATTAATTATCGAACGATCATTAGCGAAGGGATGCACATTGTAAAGGCATATCGATATATCTCCTACCTTCACAATTCTTTTGCGGCTCCACGTATAGCGTACACATATACATATACCTGCGATATCACGTGACCCAGGAACCAACCCGTAATTATTGCACACCCTTGAGTCAAACGCGAAATTTTCATTGTCATAATCGAGACGAGAACGGTTGATAAATTTCTCTGTGTGAATATTTTTGAAAATTTTTTTCAAAAAAACCAACTCCAATACTTATACAAGGTATACCGTGTACGGTGCAAGTGTTGTACCTGTATACGTATGATATAAAAAGTAACAGAGGGCATGAGAAGCGGAGAGAAAAAAGAGCGAAAGGAAAGAAAGGGAAAAAAATCGGGGAAAAAAAAAGGGGGAGGAAGAATACGAGGGTAATAAAAAAGAGAGGAAAAAAAAAAATAAAATAAGGACGCGGATGATAATAATAATGATAACGATAATGATAATAATAAATAAGTAAAAAGAAATGAGTGAAAAACTATTCTAGCAGCCTCACGCTTCTCGGATATAAGAGTCCGTGGCGAAGGCCGCGTAGGCCAAAGACTTATGGATATCCATGGCAACCGACTTTGAGTCATTAATAACTCCGGTGGGAACGCCCATCCTCATTTTGTATCTTTTCTTTTAAGTCAAGGTACCGGGGAATGAACGAACAGGTACCGCGGCGGCGGCTGCGGCGGTGCTGCTGCTGCTGCTGATGCTGCTGCTGCTGATGCCGATGCTGCAGGTATATCTCCGAATATATTGGAATAACCTGAAAATTTACCGACTTACCGTGACCATGCATCATCCGCGAACAATTTTTTATACATATTACATCCCGTATACGTCTGTTTTGTTAAAGGCAACTCACGACGTGTGTACACCGCGAAGTTAACCGCGAGTAAAATCGGTGTGCAACGAACGCCGTGCGGTGGTTTTGTCCTTTTTTTTGTCCAATTTGTTTCCATGTATACTGCAGCGATAGTCGATGCGCTGAGAAACAAAACGAAAAAGAATGATCAGAAACAAAACGGTCGTGACTAGTAGATGTATAGAAAAGAGGAGAAATTAAGGAAATAAGAGAGTTGAGTGGAAAAAAAAATTTATAAGGAAGAACGAGGGGCGCTTATAATTTTGCGCTGCACCTCGTTCGCCGGTTTTCGAACCTCGTGTATACACGTATACGTATACGTACGGTATAGGTAGTATAAGCGGTTCAATTTATGACAAATAGATGCGTTGCGCCTCGGGTCACGGAGTCCCGCATAATTTATCCGGGACGAGGATAACGTGACCTTGACGAACGTGTCGAAAAATGATCGATATTTATAAGACCCTCGATTCAATCGGTTAGAATTTCCATACAACGTTTATGGTGCGGAAGATTATAAAAAGAAAGAAAAAGAAGAAGAAGAAGAAGGAGAAGAGAACGCGGGCTTCCCTTAATTTTATCTGCACCGCGACGACGATGCTTCACATAATACGGAATTTTTCGAATAGACGAAAAGTTCTTCTGAACCAAAAATTAAAAATCAGAAGTTCTTACTCCTAATTCGATAGAAAAAAAGGACTGCAAAATCAAATAATCACTTATTGGTTCAATAATTTGCCGCCGATTTTGGACTCGAACAAGATTCTATTTCTATTTCTATTTCTATTTATTTATTTATTTATTTATTTTTTTCAAATCGTTCATTCGTCCGCACGTTTGAAAATGGCATCGCGTGACGTTAATTATCGCGTATAGATCATCGTTGCGTATACATACAGTGGTTTGTTTTTCTACATCGGTCGTGCTGCATCGGTAGGTCGGCGGGGGTAGGTATAGGGTATGGGTACGAATCGGAGCAGGGGGTCCCAGTAGGCGACGTCCCGCGCGGTCTGAATACAGGGGGGCGTCGCGACGCCTCGTCACTTGTTGCCTCGCGTGGGAGTGCGCCAGGTGCCTTTTACGCCGGGACGTTCGTACAACGGTATATATAGTCGCGATGCGCGTGGAAACCGACGGCACCAATAACGCTCTATATATACGCGTACGTGTACGCGATTCGACGAAACTGCAAGCGCACCTTACATTATAGTCGCTTTCCCGACGTTAAATCGCCCCGCATTGTGCGCACTCCACCTCCTACGCCCTACACGCACCCGCAGGATCCGGATGACTCACTCACTCCAACGCGATGCGCCCCGAAAACGGATGATCGCGTACTCCACGCTATGGGAAATAACGTCACCTTTTGCCACCGGCTCACCTATTTTATTTATAACACCGATCGGAATATAGGTCCGCCGTTTTACTCGTATATATACGTGCTCCTCTTTATTCGTTTGTTGTAAAAATAAAAAAACAACAACATCTTGTCGAAACTAGAAAAAAAAAAAAAGTTCATTTTATCATATCAAAAATCGTGCGAATTGTAACCCGGTGTATGTATGTATACTATATTATATACCTTATACGCGAAAATGTATAACAAATTCTATGAAAATCACCATAAATTATAGTCGCGGGTGTTTATGGGGATGCATCTGCTGCACTTGCATTTTAAAGCGTGCGGAGGCGCGTTGAAAGCGAAATGCAAATTCTCGAAGAGCTGTTTATAGGTGAACTCGGGAACAACCTACCTCGTTTCTGATATATGCATATTTACATGCAACCAGCTATACATATATAAATACACAGCACGTATACATATATGCAGGTTTAATGTAACAACGTTCGTCCAGTATTACGCAAAATGTGTAATATTATACATTATGCAAAGAGAATTCGATAAAGACCAATGTAAGACTATTTATCCAGCTCGGTTGTTGTTGTTGTTGTTTTTTTTTTTTTTTTCTTTCTCCTTCGTTTCTCTCCTCTACGCGAAAGCTCCCCCGCGAATAATACGCAAGTCGGCCTGTACACGGCCTGTGCTTCAATTCGGCAACAGAGAAGGCGATACAAAACCAAAAAAGAGACGAAAAAAAGAAAAAAAAAAATTAGTTTCCTCCGGAGTCCTCTCATTTATTCCTCCTTTTCCTCCTCCCATCAGCTACTCCTCCTCGCCTTCCCACCGGTTCTTCCTTCTGTCCGGTGTACACCCTCCTTCCACATATACAGGTATACGTATACGTACATCTTGTATACATAAATATGTATATATATATATATATATATATATGGGTAGGAGTTATATAGTCTTAGGTTCGGCGTGGCGTATTTAAAAGGTAGCCAAGCAGCCAAAGAGCCGAAGCAGAGGAGGGCTCAGAGGGCAACTGATCATCGTATGCATTTAAATTGGTTCATTAAAGCACCATAGAACCCCATACTCTATACGGCACACTATTATACACCACCTCCTATACGACATATAGCTGTATAATAAAGGAGACTATAGTAGTTAGATAGGTGGTTATGCTAGGCCCTCTGAAGTTGGCTGCAAACATCCGAGGTGCAGGACCAGCCGGCTAGGAGCTTTTTCTTTTTTTTTTATCCTCGATCTCATTCTTCTCGCCGAATCATCTTTTTCTTTATCAAATTTTTCACAACGTCGGTCCGATCGGACTCGATATCGAAATATTTTTATTCCTGATTCTCAATTCGGCGTTCAGATTCCAGCGTTGCGAAATGTGGATATATCATACAATTATATGATCATTGCCTCCCACAGTTTTTGTCGCTGTGAACGCGGTTATTAATTTGCTGTTTTTTCATCGAATTTTTCAAACCAAAGTTCCGCGCTCGTAAGATAAATAAAGTGGACCGCCGAGTCGTGTGACTTTTAATTTTTTTTCATCATTATTTGCCGCGGGTTACGCCATGTACGTACGTTGCACATGTATTATACATAGTGACTTCTATTGTCGACTTTGATTTACGAGCGAACGAACCATACATATATGTATATGTACGCATTATAGGTACCGATTCTAATTGGTATTTACAGCCGCGTTACGACACTTTCCATGCGATCGCAGCATACGTATATATATATACATATATGTATGTACATTCGCGAAACACATGCACACATGTCACGGTCTCACGTGTACCCACGTTCAACCCTCTCCTTATAATAACAATAATACCGATAACAGCGATCGATTATACTCGATCACGCTCGATTCGGTACACGTACACACGGCATACAGGGTGGGCCTGCTGTGGTGCCTGTAATTCCAGAGTCAACAAGTAAATGGGTGTAATTCTAATCTGCACTTCCCATACGTGAATATACCTATCTATTTGAGTTGATGTCCTCATTCGCGGATTTTCTTCGTCCCTCCCACGTGACGTACCCGCGTGTCCTTTGATTCGAAGTAGCGACGAAGGAGCGAGAATTTCGAACAAAACGCTTGAGAAAATAAGACGGTCTCGCGAAATTTTCCCATGTATAATCGCAGGTGGCGAAGAAACGGGAAGGAAGAGAAACAACGAATTAAACTCCCCGTATACCGCGACACGTTGAAAAGATCAAGCGCGTAAAATTGGTCCGATTATCACGTTCGAGTGGCACCAGTGTGACGTAACGCGATTATCCACGGTGGTGGTGGCGATGGTGGTGGTGGTGGTGGTTGTTGTTCGCTGGAACAAGGAAACTTATATACGTACATGCACCTACAAAACGTTTTTGTTTTTTATGCACCAGAAGTGTAATGCAACTTCGGGGTACGACGGTAACGCGCGTCTAGTCGCGGGGGCGGGGAGTCTATCTAGGGGTGGTTTTGACGCCGGGGGGGGGGGGGAGGGGGGAGGGGGGAAACGCAAATCGGACGCGGAACGCCCGGGATATCTGAGACACGCACGTGCCTGTAGCTGTCAGGACTAGCCCCGGCAGTTATCGTCACGCGGCCAAGGTGCAATCATCTATTCCTGCAGAACCCCCAGCCCCGCGCTCCCTCGAACCCCGAAAACGTTTCCCATTGTGACGAACCCCCCCCCCGACTAATCCCGTCGGACTGACGGCCCTGCGAACGTCGCCACCGCCGTCGCCGCCGCCTCCTCTCCGCTCCCGAAACAACCTCCGCGCGCTATATACCGCACCCTCGAATCGCCTCACGCCGCACGCGATTCGCTCGCCCGCAATTCGAAACTCCGCGATACACGTTTGCGGGACACGTGGGAACCCAGAGTGTGCCGAGCACGGGCCGAAAGATCGACGATCGACGTTCGGACGGACCGCCACCGGGGGCAAATAACGCGAACGCTACGAGGGTATAACGGAGAGGACGAACGCGCTACGCGCGTATACATACGTGTGTACGGAACTCGGAGTCGTCGCATCGCGTGTACAATCTCGATTGTTTCGAAAGTGCGCGTTTTTTTCGCAAGGTAACGAGAGGAACCGCACAAAAAAGACGCGGGTTCGGTTCGATTCGAGATTCCCGGACACGTGTACAGGTATACGATATGTACGCGTGTACGCATACGCACGAATACACGGGGCGAAGGTGGATACGTAGATACCTAAGTTGGAACTAACGCGCGCGGCGGTTCGCGCTGACAGGCCCAGGAACGCCCTCGGCGAGGTACGGGGCACCCCCCGTGGGGCAGTTTTGTACCAGAAGAGGCCCCCGCCGGAAAGGGGGGACCCCTGGGGTGATAATTAGGGACCCACGAGTGTTTCTAGGTTCTCGAGAGGCCTTGAAGTTTCGCCGCTCGCACTGCCCCGAAAACATCACCAGTCATCCTCTACCCCGTCGGCCACGCCACGGCCGACGTACCCCTCGCGAGAACCACCACCCACCCCCCAACTCCCCCGAATACGTCGGGCGTCGATATGCGCGTCAAACTTATGCCTTTTTCCCGACCTACGCTCCGTATGGTCTGCAGGACCGATGATAATTACTTGTTATTATTATATTCCCATTGAACTTTCTAGGTTTGCATCCGGAGAATTGTGTGTCATCTGGTTTCTGGAGCATATTATTTTCGTTCCGAAAGCTGCGCGTGGAAGAAAAATTCCCGTCGATGTATATATACATATAAGTATTCGCCGGTCATCCGCATCGCGTCGGACCATAAATCCTCCAGCTGCGTCTTCGACGGGGGTTGACAGGCCGTCGACTTCTCCTACCGCGCGATACAGACCAACGGTTGTCGGTTGTTGTTCGCGATCCGATACACTTTTGGAAAACACGCTTCGACCTCTTTTGAACGAATAATGTAAAATCGAATGATAAAGCTCATTTACCGCGACAATCGAACGTCGACGATTTTCATCGGATTCCCACATATTTCGATCGTCTCGTCAATTATGTATATAATCTTCAATTATAACGGGCAATTCGTCAAAAATACGTCGAGACGTCGGGCGAGTCGAAAAACAAAAAAGAGCGAGCAATTAAACGGTTGACATCGCATACCTGCGGACCCGTATCGACTTCAACACGTGTTTTACAACGGAGCTGTATTAACAGCGGGAATAAATTGTCGCGTGAGTCGCGTTACGCCGGTGTTATTCAAATTACATGATTTTACATGCACACCAGAAGGCACTCGTGCTCGCGCGCATTCGACTATACTGTAGACACTCGAATCGCCCGACCGCTGACGTCTCAACTTTGAACTTTTCGTGCACCGCGCAGCTAGAAAGGAGAGAGAGAGAGAGAGAAAGCAGGGAAACAACGTCCGTAGCCGCGGCGGTGGCGGAGGAAAAAAGAAAAAGAAAAAAAACAAAACGGACGAGTGAAACAGAAATGGAAGCATTGCGGTCGGGCGAAAACCCGAGCCACCTGTCCGTCAGTCCGTCGGACTGTCTATCCTGCCCGTTCCGACCGAGTGGAACCGAGGCGTCGCCGTTGCACGGGTTACGCTCTCCTCCGTATTCCCTCTTTCTACAGTATATCCCGTATACCTATAACCTATTCCTCGGGCTCTCGTCCGTCCCACCCCCGCTCTATATATATACATACACCGCACGCGGGACGTACCCCGCAGACCGAAGTTCCACTTGATTAAGCAACTTTACGCGTGCAATAGACCACCCCTTACGAACCTGGTGGCGCGTCGTGGCTGGCGACCCTCCGCGCGCGTGGAATTGACGTCACGCGAACGAGACGAATTATCGGTACACCTCTTGACACGCTCCGTATTCGATTCCCGTGTACACCGAACACCTCAACGCCGAACGAAAAGCTCAACGATGCGATAATTTTTCTAACAGGTACTCAAAATCGCTCGACTCGCGCGACTCTGTACTATATCGATAATTATAAGAGTCAACGTTGTACGCCTCATACTCGTCAAGGGATGGTCATTTTTCCTTCCGTCTGCATAGATTCGAAAAATCGGCAAAACCTTCGCCGCCATTTTATCCAGTCATTATAACGACGTGTTCTTCGCGACATGCCGGAGGGTGGAGGGGGTAGGGGGGGAGGGCGACGCATCCGCAGTTCCCGAAGGACAAAACAGGGCATCTGGAGGATAACGTCGACGCGCCTCTTCTGGCACTTTCGAGTCCCGGTGTTACCGCACTGTACATTGTACAAAGCGTAGTCTATGACTCCGAATCAGTCAACGGTCGTGCAGATAAATCTGAGTCATAACTCATCCGGTAGCTGCAGCGTTACGGCGCCGTTACGTTACACAGGAACCGTTCGAATCCGAGCCGCGCGGGGGGGAAGAGGACTTTGTACACAGTCGGAGTCGGAGTCGGAGTCGCGGGGAGAATCGGGGCGTCGGTCCGATGGCAGCGGCCCCGTCGCCCGTCGCCCGTCGCCCGTATCAAGATCTTTTTGCATTTCTCCGCGCGGGGGGTGAGAGTCCCGAGGTTTCGCTTATCTCCGCGTTTATTCCCGAAGGGCGAACCCCGTCAGCCTGGGACGTTGGAGATAACGTTCCTCTCGCTCCCCCATCGTGAGCGTAAAACGCCCGTGCGTGTGTGTGCGCGCGCGGTTTACACGTATCGCGTGTACGTGTGCACCCGCACACTCGCATGTACGCGCGAACGTACACCGTTTCGGTGCGGCGGTGTCGAGCTTTTGCGAAACTCCCGAGCGCGGAGCGAGGGGGAGAAAATCGTAGGTTGCGGGGTGTCCTTTTCCCTGCAAAGTTTCCGACGTTTCCGTCAACCGTCCGTGTGTACGCCGCGCTGTTACGGTGTACGTGATTCAACGAAAACTTTCCGCGAGAAGTGTGCACAAGAAAAGGAAAGATATTATTTTTCAACGAGAAGATAATTTACGCGAGGAACTCGAATTCGTTCCGTGCTAATCCTGCGGGAATATGGGTTTGATTTACAGGCTATTAATTGTACGTCAAAAGTCACACCGGGGTGAAGTCGAATCACGAACACGTGAACAGGTATATATACATTTCAGTATATACATATTGAAAATTGCGTTCCAATTGTCATCCACAGTGAACCGGTTCGATCAGCTGATGAATTCGTTTTTTTTGTTTTTTTTTCTCGTCTGTCGATTTCCTCGTTCGGAATATATTTATAAATCAATGTAAATTCTTTAATTCCCTCGAATACCGACGAATTTGAAAAACTTTTTTCGCCGATCCGCGGGTCGAATTTTCTCCCACCTCATCAATATTGACAGAAATCTTATATACCACGATCGTCGAAAAATGAAGCGAGGAAAATCTCGAGCAAATCCTTAATTCGGAAAACTGTACACCTACTATAGGTACATATATCCTCGTTCCACTACAGCTCGTGCCATCGGATATAGTATAAATCTGATAGGGGGTATCGACTCCGCGAGGGGAGTTCAGACGATGACGAAACGTATATGAGCGCGCGCGGGTGTCTATAAGTAAGTACGGCAGGACTCCCTTCTACTCTCCTGGGAATCCCGGTGCAAGGACACCCAACCACCCACCCACCCCCTCGAATGTGTGTAGGTTGTACACCACCCCCCGGTGGAGAAAAAGCGCAGGAGCGGAACACCGTGCGGAGGTTCTCTGGCGGGACCCCCGCGAAAGAGCCAACCGACCCGCTAAAGATAAGCCTACCCTTCTTCCTTTTCTCTCTCCCCTTTTTCTTCCTCTTCCTCCTCTTCTTCTTCTTTTTTTTTTTCTTTCATCCTCTTCCGTTCCTCCTCCTCCTCTCCGACGTGCAGGCGAGTGAGCAGCGCGAGGTCCCGGAGTCCCGCCTGTGCGCTACGCGTATTCGTTCGCGCTCGCGTCTATACACGTATACATAGGTATATATATATGTATACACAGATCCTGACACACAACGTCGGCGTGTATACACCTACGTGCACAGGGGTGGTGATCGTTCGTTCGTGAAATAAGCTCTGCAGGGACGGTGGTTGCGCATGGGGCGGCTTAGGGGTGCAAACGTCGGTCGAAGGCACTCGCCGGCCCAGCTGCCAATGACGTTTCCACGTGACTGACCGTAAGGCGCGCGTGTTTTCGACGGCGAGCGATATACTTTTAGCCGTAAGGCCTGATATCGGGGGCCCCCCCCCCCGACATGTACGTGTACCTAGGTATACACACGCTACGATCGCGCGCACCACCGCCGATTGTGCGTATATTATAACCCATGAACCGTACACAATCTATCCTGCGCTGCGGCGGCACACTTGCAAACGCCGCGAGCGCACACACCCACACACACCCCTACCGCACCGCACCACCTTCGATATAATCGCGTTCCGGGAGCGGTGTAACTTGTTCGTTGAACCGGACCTTTATTATACATATACGCTGGGCTAAGAAGGGTGCGTACGTTCGCCCCGCGTGAAGTAGCTTCGCCGTATATACTCTTGTTTTCCCACCGGTCGAACCGTGTCGCCGATTTTTCCCTGCTTTCTCGCCGCGTCGATCGTTTTTTTTGCAAATTTTGTCCGACACCTCGTTCTCCTTGTTTTCGTACGTCGCTGATTCGTTTCGGGCGGATCCGAGAGCTCGAGACTCGTTTGTGGAACTCCGGTAGCCGAACGATATAGTTTCGTTGGCTGGCCATCAGCGGTGCAGCGGGTTTCGGATCTTCCGTATAAGTGATAGATAAGCGAGACCCGGACCAGCTCCGGGGGTCCCCCGTATAACCTGGATATACTTACGCATATATATATATATGTATATATGTGTATATAGCCGTGCGCTTCGCCCCGAAGGGATTTCGGATGGATGTCCGCGGCTCGGGTGCACTATACGAATATATGCGTATAGATGGATATCCATCGGTGCTTCACGGGCGCAACGCGTACGGTATATAATATACCGGGTTCAAGGGTGTGGTTGCTGCTTACCTCCGTCGGCCCGTATAAACGCTCAAAGATCGAGCGGTGCAGTATCTATCTATCTATATATATATATATATAAATATAAGTGGTTTCCGGCTTTTTCAGTTATAATCGCTCGGCTATTACCGAAACGTTTTGGGTTGGGCGAGTGCCTACTGTTGTGCCTCGGGGCTGGAGGGGGTGGACGATTAGGAAGGGCCCCGAAGATCATCGGTATACACGGGATCGTCTTCCACCGCGCCGCAGCCTCCGTTTTCGTAATTTATTTATTTTTTTTTTGTTTTTTTTTTTTTTTTTTTTACTTCCATTTTCGGTATTTTTTTTTTTGTTTTGTTTTTTGTTTTTTTTTTTTTTTTCTCTGTTCTATTTCAACTTCCATTTTTACCAGCTCGCGTTCGCCAGAAGTTCGGAACAACGAGAACGGAGGAAAAAATGGATGCAAAACAAAGAAAGGAGAGATTGTTTTTTCGCAGAGTCGTTGTTGTTTTTGGTTTTTTTTATTTGCTTTTTTTCTCTTTCAATTTTTTCAATTTTTGCCGATTGTCACAGCCGCGGAACGTGTTCGTTGTAAATATTTCGCCGTGTAGGATAGCGGGGGGGGAGGGGGGGGGGGTGGGCCGACGATCGCGGAGCGCACCGCGGTGTGGGCTGCACGGGGGTTTAATCACGGAGGCTATCACAATTCCTAAGTGGGCTTCCTGCCTGCCCGCTCGCTTCGGAATTATAGATAATGTCAGATAATAATAACACACCCCGTAGGGCAGCCGTGGGGCATTAAGTATAAGGTAACACAAGGCTGTAGTAGGAGGATAAGTATAGGCTTCGGGGGCCCCACTCAGGGCTCCCTTCTGGTGTACGGCAGAAGTCAGGCCCAGCAGTCTGGGCCCCATACGTGCCGGGCCACGGGGTCATCCCGACTTTCTTCTCCGCGCACCCCTCCCGCTACACCCCCGTAAACAGGGGACCCCGCGTTCACCGGACCCGCACGTAACGTAACCCCGAACCCCGAACCCCGAACCCCGGACCCCGGACCCCGGACCCCCCCCCCCCCCCCCCCCTCCCTCTTTCTTCCTCACCGGCAACCGTAATCGCGCGGCCGATCCGCCTGCGCTCCACCCGTATATTCTTTGCGCTTTCTTATTGAGAAGCTGCTGCCAGCATGCGGTTGCCGCTTCTGCTCCTATTCGCGGCGGCTTCTTCTTCTTCTTCTTCTTCGTCGTCTTGCGATTCTTCTTCTTTTACTCGCGGAGGTCAAATTTTCGACAAACTTTTGTTATTGCGCGCCTCTGATTCGGCGACGTCCTCAAGGGAATTCCGCACCTGTCCGATGAAACGCGCGCTCGATTTATGCGTAAATTCAGGTGAGACGTCCTGCGTCCCGCTGTTTCGTGGAGTTCGTCCTCGAGGTAGTCGCATCCTCGTCTTTTCAGAGATTTTGAAAAGTCCGAAATTGCCGGTAGGTACGATAAATTATACGATTTACCAAACGGGTCAATTATATCGCCTCTATATAATTTCTGAATTTCTAAGCCCACGCTAACGTAATAAACCGATGCGGTAGACACCCCGCACCAGCCGATTTGTGTACGACCAACAATATATACACACAAGGCGAAAAGTGCCCATACGATATGCACCCTCGCTTTCGTAACGTCGTTTCGAATTGCGCAACACCCCGCAATTTTTTTGCTTTTTTGTTTTTTTTTCTTCTTTTCTCTCGTCCCTTCATTATTCTCTCGTTCGTCCGTTCTCTATTTTATTTTTTTTTTTTTGCCCTTCTGTTTCTGTTTCCTCGGTAGAAACGCGCGAGTTACATGCGCCGTATACCGCACCGCACCTGTTCGACGCACCGCGGAACGTCGGTTTTGGCGCTCCGTAAGCCGACTTATACATCGCGTCCCGGTTATAATATATATATATATATATATATATAAGTAATACGAACACCCTATTTACCGATCGACCACCACCCTTGCGCACACCGAGGTGCAGTACCGACTGCCTCCTATAGTTTTATACAAATGGTTACACGCCACACGTCTTTTGTACTCCGGCTATTTCCTCCTGTATACGTATATACCGCACCGTCGCTATATTACCCTACTTCTGGACACGTACGTACTTCCGTCGACGCCGAGGAACGTGTGCAACGTCGTATGGTGTGTGCGTACACGTGTGTATACACCGGTGTACACGCGTGTTTAACGATCAAAAATCGCCACATAATGACGAGGGAGGGGGGGCATCGTCGTAGCCGTCGGCGTGTTCGAAGCGGACAGATGGGGGGCGGGACGCCGATATCCGCGGAATAAAAATAATAGAAAAAAAATAAAATAAAATAAAAAAAAAAATAAAAAACAAGGCCGAATCGTTGCAACGCGAACGTTTTAAAAAAATATCGTACACGCCGCCGTGTACGATTCAAAGTTAGTGAGAACCGCGAGGGTAATTGACGATTTAAAAAAGGAGGAGAGAAGAGTCTCCCGCCGCAGTCGGGAACAAAGTTCTCCGAAGACTCGAGGGGGGGGGTGGTGGGTGGTGGGAAAGAGATGAGAGAAAAAAAAAAAATGCGAAAGTTCTGAAAAGCTGCGGGGGGGTTGGAGGGGGAGGGGGGGGAGAGAGAGAAAGGGGCACCCAAAGTTTCGGGAGCCACTCAAGGGTTGCATCAAAGATTTTTAGATTGCTCAGACTGGTTAAAATTTAAAATCGCACGCGCCGGGGAGTAGCGGCAAACTTGATCAAACGATTCGGACGACGTAGAAAAAGATGGACCGTCAAGATCCCCGAAAAAGTTCAATTGATGTTTTTCGGATTAAATTCTGAAAAATGCGCACAATGTACATATATAACACCGCGCACTCCATTCTCTCCTTCTTTCAAAAATTCGTATAAAAAAAAGAAAATGAGAAAAAAAACTGTAAACTTTTTTTTCTCCTCGCAGGTGTCCGGAGTAGCGATAAAACTTTCCGAGGTAATATCGAGGCGAGAGTAACGTCGGCAAACATTCGCGCGAGAAAGTCGCGTACACTCCCGCGTGAAAATGTGACGACCGCCGCGTACCAGCTACTCCAGCTACGTTGCACTACTCGTAATCCCGTTGCACGCACACCGCCCGCCGCGTCGGCGAGAGAGGCACTCGAGAGTTCTCGAGAGCGAAATTCAAACACCGTAGTTATTAGATATGTTTTGGTAGGCAGTCAGAAGTGGTGACGAAACGATCACGCAGAAATTAGAAACAAACACGAGGGTTACCCCCCCGACGCTTATCCCGTCTGCAGCGCGGGGACCGACCGCGGGGCCGCTCCGTACCGAAAGTGCTCGACCTCCCGAACGGGGGTGAGTAGTTTTCGGGCGAGGATCCGCAGCGATCCGCCGTAGGGACGATGATACCCGCGCACCCTACTTTTTCGCCGCACCACCAGCGAGGGGCACTCCTAGGACTCCTAGGGGTACACGGGGATAAAAATACGGGGGGCGAGTGGGGGGGTGCGGCGTCGCGAAGGGGATCGGAAAGTGGCGCGGAAAACAGGCTGCATGTAGACGAGGCCTGCCTCCAGCGGCAAAGCGGGTTTTAATGCTCACGAGAGCTGGTTACAAAATGTGTACATTGCCCGCCTTGTGTGCGTGCGTGTGCGTGCGCGCGTGTATTGTGCGTATACGGAAAGCGAATGCGCGTGTATGTACACGAGCCGATGAATTGCGGGGGGGGGCGAATTAAGGGCTGAATTGCGGGCTCCACTTGACTTCGACGTACCGTTGTATAGGTATACTTTGTACTTTGCGCCTCTGCTGCTGCTGCTGCTGCTGTTGCTATATACATGTACATAGGTATATGCGTATAATTTCTACATTACGTTGATGCCTACGACATTGCCCTTATAAATGTATACCCGCCGTACGCACGTATGTAGGTATAACTTGAATATAGTTGCGTATTATACCGCGCAATCCTACTGCTCGGGGGGCGGGTCGCATATTTTTCACCCCTGACAAATGACGTCTTGCGTACAACGTCACGGTTCGGAGGCGAACTTTCTTTGCTTTTTTTTTTTCTGCAGTTGCATAACGTTTCTCGTTACATTTTTTTTGTTTTTTTTTTTTGAAAACTTCACGAATCGAGAAAAAAGGAAGGAAAATTTATAGGGACAAGGAAACCGATAAATTTTACATCGGGAGACCGTAACGATTATCACACGAAAGTGCGTAAAATAATCAATGATACAATACGTATATATGTGCGTATAGTATATATTGTATATTATACACGTAGACGCGATACGTTATGTACAATTGATGGAATTTTAAAACTCCGCAGATAAAGCTTCGACCGCGAGGATGAAGAACGGTCGCACTTTGAAAATTGTGTGTATATATATATATATAAACGTTATCTCTCGTTTCAGCTTAACGACCGATAACCCTTCAGCTCGGGAACGATACCCCCGACTAATCGCGCCCCCGTGTCTAAATACGAGTCGAGTCCCTTTGCCGGAAAATACCGCGCGACGGAATTTCCTCTCTCTCATTTTCGTCGCTTCTCACTCCCCCCCTCATTTTTATTTTACATATACCTTTTCGTCTATTTTCATCCGAAATTCACCCGTGCAAAGTCCGAAATTTGAATTTTTAATTCAAACGGCGCGATTCCGCGAGCAAACTTTCCGCTCAACTCCGTTATGTATATAATATTGGATGTATACTCGTATACGGGGTGGTGTGTAACAACAGGTACTATATGCCTGCACACTCGTATACACCACGTACATATACATACATATATATATCTGCAGAGATTGGGTGCGTTTACAAAGCAAATGGCTTGAAAATAACCGAGTCCCGTGCACCGGCGGCAGAGAGTACGGTTGCGGCGGGAATGTCGATGGCGATGGTTGCGCGACGCTTCGGGGTGGCATCCCGTCGACGGGGATCAAGAGGAGGGGGGTGGGGGGGGGGGACGTAGAGGGGGGGTGGGAAGAGGGTCGTATAATCGATGCCAACATGTGCAGCTCCCTCGGGGCCACGAACAACCCCTAACTCGCCAAACCTATTTATACAACAATGCCCCGTACACCCCCGTAAACCACCCTGGGCTGGGGTGCAGCCCCCGTCCGCGCTCCTTCTCCACCTCTTTTCTCTTTCCCTCGGTATTCCGCAGCGGCGAATTTCCTATATAGGTATACCGTGCACCGCGCACACTTTCTTCCCCGGCGGTGTTATATACACTGCGGAGCGCACCCGAAACGAACGATCGTTCGATCGTCCCGCGCGCGCTGTATACGTACGCGGGGCCCTCCGGACGCCCCACTCGCCCCATAATCAACCCCTATCGAGAACGGTTTATCTTGCGCTATGGGCGCGCGCGCGCGCGCGGTCCGCCAGCAGCCTCAAAAGTAACGCGAGCCACCGGCGAAGGGGGCTGGTATTTTAAATAGCGAATACTTATCTCTCCGCCACCGCCCGGTGGCTAAGAAAATTAGATAACAATGGCAGTCGAAGGGCGACGAGTATCGCCCCCCATAGATCTCTCTTTCAGTGCCAATGGGATATATCGCGCGCGCACATCTACGCTTTTGTACTTTACTTGCTATGTAAGCGCGTAGTTTGTGCGCTCGAGTTAAATCGAAACCGTGCGAATTGAGATCACGTCTGGACGCCGTGTTTCGAACCAAGCGTCAATCGGATCGAAGAAATCGGTTTTTTTTACTCACCCGTCTCAATTTCACTCGCGCATTTCCGATCCCACACGTCGTACGTGTGCGGGCTACGATTACGCGCATACCCTGTATGACATGTGTACGCAGATTTTCGCGTTGTGGAAAAGATGAAAGTTTTTACAGAAGCCCCCGAAGATTCTTTATAGGTAGAGACGGAGCTTTGTCGCGTATATAGGTACGTCATGGCGATGAAAAAACAAAAAGAGTAAGATAAGCGTTCGAACGTTGGATACGTACGTCCGTAAAACACGCGTGTGTGCACACGTGACACGTGACTGTTATATATGTATATATATGTGCGTGATGTACATAACGTTATATACCTATGTGCACTCGCTGGATACATAAGCTCGTCGCGACTAATATTGTATATTCCACGCTCGGGGGATCCTCCTCGGATCCTGCACAGTTAATGCCACGGAAAAATGGTCGTGTGTACATAGTGGACGGTGCGCACGTGTGTTATACCTGTATATATACTTTCGTATAAGACGTAGGTATGTATATATATATATATATGTATATACGCGTGCGTATAAAACAGGAACCAGGTGAGACATAAGCCGGATTTTGGATTAGGCTGAGCCGACCACCGGCACGGTATAGGTACAGGGAACGTTGTGTGTACGTTGCACGCGGCGAGTATCTGGAACTCCGGGAGGCCGCTTTGGCTTCTGTCACTTCTTCGGGAGGATCCGAGACGCTCTGCACAACCGCGCGATCAGAAAGGGGAAAAGCGTATGTATATATATACATATATATATATATATATATATGTAGGTGTATACGGGGATGAACGGACGGACGGAACGGATAAGCGAACAACTGTTGATCGTTCATGCGTACTTTGACGAATCTCTCGCCTTCTTTCACCGTCTCAAACTGTATGTACGCGTTATACATAAATCCACGAACACATGTTGATTTTATTTTTTTTTGAATTATTATTTTTGTTGTTTTTGTTCTTTTTTCTTCGTCGCGGCGCGATATCGAACCGCCCGCCGCCGCCTATAGTAGCCGCGTGCGACGGAAAGACGAGAATAAATTCGATCCGACTCGATCTCCTTTTCATCCCGATATGCGATCCAGTCCCGGGGATTAGTCGTGAATTTCTAATGAGGACTGGTATCGCACATCGTTTCGTTCGTCGTTGAAATTTTTCACCCGTTATCTATACTTCGATTTCACGTCTTCGTATCGCACGCCTATGTTGAGAGTCTTTTTTTTTTTACGATCTACGAATTTTTCCCATCCAGATGCGTCAATTTTTCTGCTCCAAAAAGCGAAAATTTAGTAACAAATCAATCGATTTTGAAAACAGATCAATTTAACTTGTGAATTCGGATTCCTGAGATCAAAATACATGAAAATGGCATATGAAAGCCAATTTAAAAAAAATATTGATTGATACGCCAAGGGGTACCCCTTTGGATTTTTTCGATTTTTGGGCCGAAAATGAAGTATTTAAAAAATTGTCCGTATGGCAATTTTCTCACGTATTTTGATCTCAGGAATCCGAATCTGAAAGAAAAATTGATCTATCTCTGAAATTGACCGAGTTATCGCCAATTTTCAGCTTTTTCGGGTCAAAAATAAAAAATTGATTTTTTAGTCTATCTTAATGTAATTTGAGCTCAGGAATCCGAATCCGAAAGAAAAATTGATCTATCCGCAAAAATGATCGAGTTATCCCCATTTTTTCGCATTTTTTACCATAAAAATGGAGACATCTCGAAGGGAAAAAATCGTAGCTCAATTTGGACAACGGATTCGTGTTTCTGAGGTCAAAATACATAAGAAAAGTGCGATACGATCAATTTTAAAAAATAAAAATTTTTGGCCAAAATTTGAAAAAATCGTAAGGGGTACCCCTTGGAAAAATCTCAAATTTTGACCAAAAATTTTTATTTTTTAAAATTGATCGTATGGCACTTTTCTCATGTATTTTGACCTCAGGAACACGAATCCGTTGTCCAAATTGAGCTACGATTCTTTCCCTTCGAGATATCCTCAAATTTATGCCAAAAATCGCGAAAAAATGAGGATAACTCGATCAATTTCATAGATAGACTAATTTAGCTTTCAGATTCGGATTCCTGAGATCGAAATACATAAGAATAGCATATAAAATAAAATACGATTTTTTGACCCAAAATCGCCAAAATTCTAAGGGGTACCCCTTTGGATTTTTTCGATTTTTGAGCCAAAAATAAAGTATTTTGAAAATCGATTGCAGGGCACTTTTCCAATGCACTTTGACCTGAGGAACACGAATCCGTTGGTCAAAATGAGCTACGAATTTTTCCCGTCGAGATATCTTCATTTTTCCACTCCAAAAAGTAAAAAATTGGCGATAAATCGATCAATTTCATAGATAGATCGATTCGGCTCTCAATTTTGGATTTCTGAGATCAAATTATTCATGAATATCATTGTAGAAGACCCTAAAAAAAAAAGAACGCGAATTCCGGCCTCAATTTTGAGAAAAATCTAAGACTACAAGTTTGTCATTTTTTGGCTCATTGTCAGTAATTCTCAATTCAATTGAAAAACCATAAATCGTAATCGCATTTGGCTGACATGTTCGCAAAATTGAATATCGCTCGCGATTTCTCGCACGAAATATTTGAAATTTGGAATCAGTTAATTGCCGATACGATCGCGAAACGAGTCACGATACCACACGATCGAAGTCCGGGACACCTGCGAAGTGAGATTCGCTATTGAATAGAAACGTTTCGATCCAGTAACGACCTGTAAGTATACAGATATACATATATACATGTATAACCATATGACATATGATGTAATTTATAAAACTCCCCGTATACATTTGCCCATGCAGTTTCGCTCGACGACGTCGAAGCCTCGACCGGGCTCGCAGCTCGGCGTTAACCGGGGCGTGATTTGTAAGGCTTCCGTGTATAATAAGAGAAATGGGGTTAGTTACGGGGGTTGGCGAGTGACACGTGTGTCGACACGTGAGTCTTGAACGCGTGGACCGTGACATTTCCCCCCCCCCCCACCTACCTACCCCCACCCCATGTACGACTACTTTAAAAACTCCCACCGGAGATACTCGATTCACCCTTATTGTGGGGGGGGGGGGGGCGGGGGGAAGAAACCCGCATCCACGGTCCTCCTTCGCACATGTATACACGCGCACAATCACTGGTCTGTATCGCGGAATCGGACGACGCTCGGAAGAAACAAAAATCGCTTCAATTCGGGCTTTTCTGATCAATCGACGTTGAGAAATTTTCCGTCGATCGCACAATAATCACCCCGAAAAATCCGACCTTCGAATTGGTCAACGTCATCGTTATAGGTGAATAAACGCTTACACGCAATACACGGTAGACAATAACGAGGTAGTATAACGTGAACATTATTTTGTGTGTACAGAATTTTTTCAACCGGTGCTCTTCGCAAGCTTCGAGCGATCGAGGACAAAGCTGCGCCGTTGCAAACGATGCACTTGCTCCCGAGGCTAATTATCCAGGACGCATGACTAAACGAACTATGTAGGGAACGAAGGGGGTTGAAAGAGGGTTTATAAAAGGGAGCTTGTGGCGACGACTGTCGAACGGGGGCAGGGGGGCGGCGTCGAACCGTGACAACGATGTCCCTCACGCGTACACAAGTTATGTACCCATACATATATATATATATATATATATACTGCAGAGTCTACGTTACATAGACACACATAGGTTCGCCCATCACGTCCCTTGATCGCGCCCTTCGCTAGTTTTTATATACATGTAACCAAACTACTTCGAACTGCGGCGCATCCTATCGTTCGTCCTTGGGGGGTCCTTGTGTCTTGGAGGGAACCTGTAGCGGGTGCGGAGCGTATGCGCGATATCCACATATATATATATGTATATATATATCGCGAAGGGGGTGTAGTAGGTGGTTGTAACGGGGGGGGCGCGTTGCCGGAGCGGTGTACCCGGTGGTAATACGGATGCGAAGTGGAGGAGCCGGTTTTTCCTTTGGGACGGTTTGTCCTGGCGGGGTTCCCCCGGGACTGCACTGGGCGGGTTCGCATCTGTCGTACGAGTCCCCGTAGATCTATAGATCCCGCGCGTACGGGATGATCGTGCGGAGCGCGCGGCTAACGTTCCACCGCGCGCAATAGTTGGCGGACATTTACTGTAACACATGGGACACCGCGGGACGGTATTTGTTGTACCTATGCCGCCTCCTCCTCCTCCTCCTCCTCCTCCTCGTCCTCCTCGTCCTCGTCCGTTGGGAGACTCGCAGGGAACCGGGGCGCCGCGGCGAGCACCCCCCGGGCAGAAACACATCAAAATCGAATTCGCCAGATGTTCTACATCCGAATCTTCCGGCTGGACCTTAACGACGTTAGGGACCGTGTATAGCCTACAATCGAATCGTTCTTTACCAATCTCTTCTCGCCGTGTTTATACCCCCCGTGGAGTACCGCGTTTCACCTCACCTCATCTTTTCCTTTTTCTCTGATTTTGTTTATTTATTTATTTTTCATTCTTTTCTCTGTCACTTCATACTCACCGCTAATAATCGACGAAATTTATACGCCCCATTCCGATTCGCAGAGATCACCGGCTCTGATCTAGTGTCTGGGAGTTGGAGAGAAGAGGGGAAAAAATTAAGGTTTTTCAAAACGATTATTTTTACGGAAATACGAGGTGGTTTATTATAATAATATTTATAATTAGTATGCATTATGGCGGAGTGGGAGGCGTTCCTGTGTTTCGTACATGATATTTCGGTACATTTTTTCATTCGTTTTTTGTTTCACCCTTTTTCTGTTTCTTGTTTTTTTTTTTTTTTTACTTTTTTACTTTTTTTACTCTGAATTTCGAACGTACATATTACGATATCGTTTCACGTTTTCCTAATTTTTTTGTTTATTTACATCGGATGCCGCCTTAACAAACATATATATATACGAATTATAATATTTATATTTATATATATATATAATAATAATAATTAGTATACATATAATATATTCAATATAGCAATATCTACAAGGATCGTCTTAATTATTATTTATTTATTTAATTTTTTTTTTTCCTTCATATAATATAATTAACAAGGTACATAACATTACATAATAGGGTTCTGGGAGTGAGGGAAGGATCGAGTTCCAATTATCTTTAGTTTTTTTTTCTTTCTTTTTTTTAGTTCCTTTTTTCCAAGTTTTTTTTTTTTTTTTTTTAATTTATTTATTTTTTGTTTTTTTATTTCAATATACACAATAATAATTATATATATATTTATATAAATATCTTACAAAAACAAACAAAGAAAAAAAAAGAAGAAGAACCCAAAAAAAAACAAACAAAAAAACGAAACGAGAAAAACTTTTTCGGCATGTATATATATATAATTATATATATATATACTGTAATATATTTCTATAGACCGATGGTGAAAATATCAGCTGATACAGCAATTTATAATAAATCTTTTGAGAAATTGTCTTTCTTTGTCGATATACATAATATAATTTCTCTTTTTAGTCAGTAATATCATATGTGCAGATTGTTCCTCAAATTTACTTTTCTTCAGTGATCGAGTTTTTCTTTACATAAATTAAATATAGCTGGTAGGGCTAATTTGTTCTACCAGACGAGACCTTCGCTCTGCATCTGGTGGGGTTCGGGAAATCCACCCCCACCCCCTCCGCCTCCAGGACCACCTCCGTTACCCCCACCACCAGGATTACCCTGTCCACCGCCTGTAAAGGTCCCACAGCGTCCTTAATTAACATATCCTGTTAATCAATTATCGTAATTACAAATGAAAATTGAACGAATAATGCGCATTTATTTAGAATTTAGAAAGAGCTTCGATCGCGGACGCTGCAGAAAATAATTATATGCACTGTACAAAGAATAATCGCAAACGCCTGATGTACGTCAAATATTTATTTCCCCCCCGTTTTGCTTTTCTTATCGGGTAAAATAAAAGTTAGTAATCGTGCAACTTCTTACCCGACGGCGCCAAAAATTCACCGGGACTACCACCCGGCGGCGCGGGAGGACCTTGTCCAGGAGGACCCGTGAGGAATTCAGGAGGACCACCCGGTCCACCTGGGGGAGGATATTCGCCTGCTGCTGCCGCCGCAGCTGCCATTCCTGCTAGACTAGCTGGATCTAGGCCTGCAATAGCAAGACCAACTAAAAACTAAAGGCACTTTTTCACTTCGAATATCTATGTGAGTAAGAAAAAAAAAAAAAAATTTTTTTTTAAATCAATCCATACATCGGTGCGCCCAAAGAAAATTGAGATTACGTATCGCAAATGATGAACTTTTCCACCGATATAAATATACAATATCTGTTAATTTCGGTTCAACATTCCGACGTTGAATGCTAAACTATTTATAAATGATATTCGCTTTTGTAACCGTACAATGAAAATTAAATGAAAGGCTGATTGTAAGTATCGAAAATGTGCGTTTGTCTAATTTATGTATATTACACGAAGGTATCGACACGAGGAGGGAACTATGAGGTGTACATAAATTGGTATACACGCGTAATACATATATACCTATACGTATGTACGAACACACGGACGCAACAACAATAATAATAATAATAATAATAATAATAATAATAACAACAACAACAACGGTGAAATGAATTTTGCCCTTCACGTTTCCGGCCTTGATGTAACACGACGAGTTGTGCAAAATTCGCTCTGCCGCAGAAACACTTCTACAATACCTGTACGGATCGTCGTAAAATTACGTATTATACTCCAAAGATGAAGTCTGCGGTGAACAGCTGGCGGACAGAGAACCAAATTACGCAATCTGATTTGCGTTGATCACGTGTTTGTTTTTGTATATTATAATTGCAACGTACCTACGCGGTGCACGGTGGAAATTATCTTGATTATCGATAATAACGCGGAGGCTGCGGCGACGCAACTTCTTCAACGTACCTAACCCATACAACAACGACCGAGTCTACGGGGTGGGCATTACGAAACGGAATACCGAAGGAGAATCAAAATATTCGACTCACCAGGATTTCCGGGGCCGCTGAAGGGCGGACCGTGAGGATGCGGCGGCGGATGTCCGCCGAAGAATTCGTGGTGAAACGCCACGGGTCCGCCGTAGCCGAATTCAAATTTGTCCGCAGCGAAATAGGGGAATCCCGGGGGTGGTCCGTCTTCGCCGCCCAACGCGCCGGGGCTCAGGTTCAAAGGGAAGCCTCGCATTTTCCGGGAACCTCCGAAAAACGGTCCTCTCCCCATAGACGTCAGTTGTTTCAACCTCCGCTCTTTGCTTCTCTTGTTCTGGAACCACACCTGGAACAAAAACGGTTTCGCTCTTTCGCAGATCCAAAGAATTTTATCTCTCCGCTGCCGAAAATAAATGAAAAGAAGAAACAAACGAACGATGAATTATCATCGAAAAATGAAAAACGATGTAGAGCCGCAGCTGCGTGAAAAATGATTCGCGATTTCTGAATTTAGCCCTCGCCGTTGTTACTTTATTATTCCTTGTCTTTTTTTTTTTGTTTTTTTTTCACCCATCTTTCCGCCAATTTATTCCTGAAAAACTTTTCGCGACGTCTCCGCGTCGCACGCTTCGCCGAGGAGTTATAAAAATATTTTCAGATGACTCACCTGTATGACCCTCATGGGCAGTCCGGTCTCCTTTGCGAGTTGTTCTCTGATGTGTCTCGTGGGTTTAGGCGTCTGCGAAAACGCGGTCTTGAGGATCTCCAACTGTTTTGCTTTAATGGTCGTCCTGGGGCCTCGCCTTTTTGAACCGGCTCCACCGTCGCCGCTTCCTCCTCCCGCACCTCCATCGGGACTTTTATTCTCCGTCTGGCTGTCTCGGGTCTCAGGATCGCCGTCGAGCGAACCTTGTGGATCAAAAGAGTGTACAATAATTTCATCGTTTAACCCTCGTTGAACCCATAAACTGCCCTGTGCCCCACCCGTTACGTAGAAAAAACCTGCATCGCTGCCCAGGATCAAAGTTCCTCGCCTTTTTTCGCTTCTCTCTTTCCATCTTTCGCTCTCGTATACATATGTATAGAGCGTATTTTCCACGTAACGCGTGCGAAAAATTTCGACAACGTGTCGGTATGCAAAAAATTGGGATCAATTTTCCATCAAGTCCATACCGCGGATTTTCGTTCTTTCGTTTCGAACGATTCGATTCGATTATCGTAGAATTTCCGAACACGATAATGTGAACGTCCAAAAGTCAGAAAGTGCAATCGGTAAAATCTTTTGAAGAGAGAGAGAGAAAAAAAGCACAGAAAAAACATTTTATCCTCGAAGAGCGAGGGACGAATTTATGCAAACTCTCGCACGAAATCGCTTCGGACAGTCGGCCGGCCGAGTAGAGTTAAAAAAGCAAAAATAATAATGGTAAATGGATACGAAAAAAGGCAGACGAATTTTCATCCGGATTTCTACCTTTCGCAGAACGTTTCATTGTGTAGCTATACATATAGCGCGAAAGTTTCAACTTTATTTCAGTTATTGTTAAAAATTTGCTATACGTATATATATGTATGCGAGCGCGTATGTGCGTTGAAAAGCCAGGATCAGGTGTGTATATGTGTGTATTCGTAAGAGCACGTATATGAATACCTATGTACTCGGGCAGCGAATAAGCAATTGTAGTCTTCGACATGGAATACGAACGACAAATATATATATACATACTTGAAGACATACCCGTAAACTATTATACACCGTGAAGTTTGGCGATCGTCGAAAAGTCCCCCAAAAATAGATATTCCCATTGAATTATTAGATGAGCCATGCAGCGCGGGTATATAAGCCCATTGAGATCTATATTCGCGTACATATACCTATTTATATGTATATAGATATACCACGGGTTTCCGCAGGGAGGTCTCAACCACGGGACAAGGAAAATATTTGGACAGTGTCACACTTCACAATGCCGTATTATAGAGGCATATATATACATAGGTATACGTGTCCTCTACGTATCTATATACGTGTACATAAGAGACAAGAGCCTCCCCTACCCCTCTCAATTTTGTATTTCCCCATCCTTATGTACGACGTGAACGTGTATACCTATAGATACATGTGAACGTATTGTGTCGTAAAATTTGTGTATAGCATATATACCTTTGAAAAATAAGAAAAAAAAAATACTTTTGTAACGGCAATAAAATTCAGGTCAGTCCCCGAAAGACTGAACTAGTCCGTATTTTTTTTTTTTTTTCTTTCTGCTTTTTTTTGCTGGTTTCCTTTGTTTTATTTTATTGATTATTTTTTTCTTTACCTATTCAGAATATTAATTCACGCACGTATTATACATGGCTATATAGACCTGCGATCTGCATAATTGAAAGTATATATACATGTTATACATCACATATGTGATACTGTCCAACAATTATGTACTTTGTACGGTATGAGGTACGTGTTGAGATTTTTCGTATAAAAGCGCGATTTGTTTTTTTGCTTCTTTTATTGTTGGTTTGTTTTTACGGATAAATATCGCCGTTAGCGGGGAAAGTCATATATACCTGTATATATATATATATATATGTAACAACACGTATATATTATACATTAGATATACTTATTGTTATAGATATAAAGATTTTGAAGCGAGACACCGCGCGGTGGTGGACCTACACATGTAGCTATACATACGTATTATGTATTATGTATGCTTTTATTTATACATACGTATATAATTAACCTATTCGTACGCGGGCTACAATTAACAACGAATATTCCGTATAAGGGCATAGTTAGTTTTGTGTTTTAAAAGAGAAAAAAAAAAAAATGTTCTTTTTTCATTCTCATACACCAGGTATCATATAACTATGTATACTGTATTGGAACGAGGCGGACAGTATAATTCCTATTTATCGCCCTGTTTTTCGTATAAATATCTCGTCGTCTTATTATTATTATCATCATCATCATCTTCGTGATCATTATCATTATTGTTATAATAATGCATAATTTTTGGAAACTTGAAAAAGAAAAAAATCAGAAAGAAGAAAAAAGAAATCACTCACGCCTACAACTTGTACTTTTTTACTTTTCTATAATACTTCGTGACGATTATATTATAGTATAGCTAGGTATACAGCGTCATGTATTTTGGTAATAATTTATCAAGGCAAGAAATATTATATATTCTCCGGTAACGCGAGCGAAGATAATACCTTGCAGTTTTTCTCACAAAGGAATATCAAAATAAATATCAATTAACCCCATCAGCCGTCTGAGCATCAGTTCATTATCTCGTCTAACAATTAGCATTATAGGAAACGAATAGATGTATTTATACATATATACAACTAAATACGCTCCCATTGAATAGAATAATTCTAAATAATTGCGGGCGTTACGCGCAAATTTTACCTTTTCAAAATCACACCTTTCCCTATTCATGTAACACTTCTATTGTTTCCGGAGCGCGTTATATAGTGTCGAATTTCGTGCTCGTTTTGTATCGGTGTCACCGTTATCGTTGCCCTCATCGTTTTCGGTTATTAATTACGAATGACTTATTTCCAGCGCCGGGGTTACCTTACCTTGATCCTCGGAGTCTTCCTGCTTGCAGGGGTCGCCGCCGAGGGGTAAATCACCGCCGTGTCCCACTCCCGGATCTCCGGGGACCCCGGCGGCCAAATTATGGGGCCCTAAATGCGTGCCGCCAACGCCGCTGTGGTGATGATGCGAACTTCCGTCATCGTCCTCGTCCTCCGAACCCGATCCCATCAACGAATCGCCTCCTGTCAACGTAATAACACACAATTATACCTCGATCTCGGTCACCCATAAATTAGCGCTTATTATTATTGTTAGTTACACAAACGGAGCGAGCTTCTTCGAACGACCTTAAACTTACGATTCGCTCGATATTTGGTAACAATATAATCTGGTTTCCATTTTATTACTTGTCTTTTTTTCAACGGAAAATTTCTCTCTTTTGGAACCGATACGAGTCGAGTGTATACATTTTGTTAAGGATCTCAGGGGACCTGCGTTTTTTGAGTTTATACAAATTTTCATCGTACTTGTATACGGCATATTATATCTCTGTATCGCGAAACCGCAAATCTTACCGCGAAACCGAACATAAAATCATTTTCATTGTCATCGCAGATTAACGACCGCATTCTATGCGGCGGTGCGACTTTTCTTTCTCTCCTTTTTTAAACGTTCAAGTCTTAAGCCAAAGAAATGCTCGAGCCGCGTGTACAGAAAATATTACAGCCACTTGTCAATTTGTAACAAAGGTATGCGAATAATACCTACTCAATTTCATATCATCAATATTTCCGAGAATTTTGATAGCAAAAATATGGAATTTGAAAAATCTGAAGATCCAAAATGTCGGACCGACTTCTACGTAGTATATAAATGGCGAGAGGGAGAATGACGCACGTCATGGGAAATGCAACGGCAGTGCAGTACATGGGCATGTATACCTATATGTACACCTATATATGTTACATATATAGATGTAGGTAGACTCGAAAGTCCGTTCAAAAGCTTGTGGCTTGTGTAGTAGGATTCATCGCAAGGGGGTTGGGTCTTGCGGTTAGGTGTCGGCATGCGACAAAAGGGCCCTGCTGCGTAACATAACGACCTTCGGTTTTCGTTTCATGGTTACAAAACCCCGTGAAACTGAGCCGCGCGGCGTACGTATATACCCAACATACACACATAAATATATATATATATCTTACATGCGTGCGTTATGTGGTGTTTTCACAGCTTGCCGCCTCTCGTTTATATGCCTACGTACATATGCATTGTATATACCTGAACACACTATGTGCATATAAGGCGACCCAGAACCGATATGATGCACATGCGAGTATATACCTAATATGTATATATATATATATATCTAATCGCGAGACGAGCGGGGCGAAATACACGACGTACATATAATATATGTGTATATGAAAAGTTTACCTACATGCATACTATGCAGAATATACGTGATCTCCGATACATATATATATATAACGCATAAATCAATCGAGAATATATTTTTGAAACATCATGCGTTTTGGGATCGTGTAAAATTTTTAAGCCGATTGATACATACCTGTAGGCATATACCTACTAATTAGCGGCGAAATTTATGTACACCAATAAATCGTGTCCCGTTAAACGCACCCGCAAAACTATGATATACATATGTATATACAATAATGTTCTCAAATATGCGACGTCCGCAATGTCGTGAGAATTCAATGATCGAGGGGATAGAAAAATGACGAGTAATTAATTCATTAATTTTAACGAGTTCTTTCATTTTTCACGACGTATACATATATCGTTATGCGGACGTTTATTGTAATTCCTGTATAGATACGCACCTCGTTATATATGTATATGCGGTGGCGATTTTATGTACGGACGTATATTTTCTCTATGCGTATGTATGGAAAAAAAAATACACGCTAATTGATTTATCTCGCGAAAGATATACGTATATGCCCCGTCTGCACACTCTGACGACAGTTGTTGTTGAATACACCGTTACTTCTAAAACGAGACTTATTACACGTGCGTAAAATGTGTTGCATAAATTTTCGATCTCCCTGAATAATATTCTCCATAAAAGTCGCAGTAAATTTTTCACTCGATTACCAGCGTCTTTTACCACGCCGATTTTCCGATATCGGGCGAAGAAACTCACCGTGATGACTGTGATGACTGTGAGCGTGGTGAGTGTGGGGCAAGGGTTTCCCCGACAAATAATCCTCTTTGCATACGAACTTGTTGTCGTCCAAGACGTAGAGTTCCTCCCCCGTGCTCAATTGTTTCCGGCAAACTAGGCAGGTAAAACAGTTGAGATGAAACACCTTGTCTCTCGCTTTTCTGACCAGATCCGACGGGCTGATGCCCTGCAGACAACCGCCGCACTTCGTGCCGTACCGCCTGCGAAACAAAGGAAATACAATCGTCATCGTCCTCGTATTCGATGAAAAAAATCATTTCCACCGTCACGCGATTACGTCGTGACGAACCGCAACCTGGGGGGGGGGGGGGGGGGGGGGGGGGGGGTAGGGAAGCCGACGAAGAAAAAGCGAGGCGAGAAAAGGGAGGAGCAAAAAACAGGTGAGGAATCTCGTCCGCGAATTTAATCGCGCACCGAAACTCTATACGGTGAAATCGTGGGCCGACGGTACAAATTAGTGTACAGATAATACAAGATAGAAAAACACGTCGAACGAAGTTGAATAAAACAAATAAATGAATAAACGAAAAAACGTGATAAATCATTGTCCCGGCTGAAGTGTACTACGAGCAACACAGTGGTTGGGACTCAACGGGGCGCGGCTGCGGAGTCGAGTTGTGATTTTTCGAGTCAGAGGTCACGTCGTCCGACAATTAATCGACGGAATGCGATCCGAGATTCACGTTATTAATACGTGAATGGGTCCCCGTGGATATAGGTACGTACATACCTAACCCATGTAGACAAGTTGATGTAAGTATCCCGCAAATTATTTTTCGAAAACACCTGTACACGCATATTGATATACTCTTGACGTTATATTTATTACGAGTAACGTAAACGGGGGAAAAAAAAAAAAAAAAAAAAAAAACACAAGTTTTTATAGTTGCCGCGAAAAATATATCCGTATGCGATAATGTAGGTGGTGGGGGTGGGGGGGGGATAAATAGGAAGAAGAGATTTTCGAAAATGAATAAGGATCGAGAGCGCGATTGAATCGTCTGCAACCGCGCGATCTGCACCGCGCCACCGCCCCCGTGATTTATTGACCCTCCCGAAATTATCCACCTATGTAACACATGTTTTAGCTCTATATTATAGTTGTATAATGTACTGCATACGCTGTGACACGCGTGACTATACTTTGATCAACTTATATTAACTCGTCGCGATCCGCACGTGCATAAATACGCGATATAACTTACTTAGATAATTTTGATCGCATCGAATCGCAGCACTAGATGTGTAGAAAATTTTTTGGTATTTTTCGAATATGACCTAGTGTTTAGGCATAGTATATATTTACGAATCGTAAAAATACCGATTTGCAATAGCTACACTATCCTGCAGTAATTTTGTTACCAAAATACTATACACGTGTACCTATACGAGGTATATACGACATACAAATATTGAAAAAAAAAAAAAATATATTTTTCTGTTTTTTATGATGAAACGATTTTACGACAGGTTGTCATACATATTACCGTTGTAAATATATATAATTACATTTTTTCAATTAATAACCCGCTCGCGAATTGATTTCTATACACGCACAATCTATGTAAAATTATATCAATAAATATCTTCATTTATTTGCTCAACTTTATTTGTCACTCTTTTCTCTTCGTTTTTCGAGTATATAATACATAAGTATATACGTCGGTTAGCTGCCGTCAGATAATTAGATTCTCCCGACAATATACCATACACACATGTGTGTATGTAACGTTTGGCTATTTATATATCACTAGCATTCCATATACCTAGTAACTATGTATACAATATTTTTATGTAGCCTCTAGAGTACAGATATACGTACATGACGTATATATACCTATAGATGAAAAAATATCACAGACGTATGTAGCAAATCTGTAACCTATGCAGCTATGATGCAGGAGCATAATGTGAATTGTAACGATTTTTCAGGTAAATTTTCTTTGTCAACGATATCGCCGGTAACGTTGTATAGCGTCCGGTCTTCGGCGAGACTTTGATTACATTTTTCAAACGACCTGCACAGCACTCGGTATATGTTCAACATGTATTCATTCGCGCGTCTCTAATTACAAACGTTGGCCGCCAATTAATGTCGCGAACGTTGAACACGTACACAGGTGGGCAATTAGGCTCCCGAACTATAACCGCGAATATCTGCCCCAGCTCGTGTCAGTTTTCTTATATCCGATTTTTGTCGTACATTATTCATTACCGTGCACACACATGCGCTCACATATATGATGTATACATGCAATAAATAGGCAAATTTATATGCCAGGGAGCATCGCGCAAAAAAGGATCCGCGCGGTCGCGGTGGTGTAATACATATGCACGTATTGAAAAAGAAGAAGGAAAAAGATCGGCGAAGTCGGGGAGAGAGAGAAAAGAAAAAATAGAGAAAATAAAAAGAGAAGATACGGACGGAGAGGAACCGTGCAGGCAGCGCTATTCGAAAAAGTATCTGATCGGAATTCTCCCTGAAAATAAGAAACGCACACGGGTATACCGTGGGCACCTCGAATATATGCATATATGGTATACATATGTACGAGTATATAGTCGGATAGTTTTCCACCTATATGTACTCATGTATCGGGGTATATATATGGTCATGCCGTGTATATAAAACACATTTTAAAAGGCAAATCACACACCGACAAAGCGACCGAATAAAAAACGAAAAGCACCCGATTAGCTACGGCGTGAAACCAGCAACGGAAGGTCTCTTCAACCCCCCCAAAATATAATATGCGCGTTGACGAGGAGAGAATTAAGTATACCGACTATCCGTATAGCTATAGAAAATATACGGAGTATAATATCGCGACGTCGCGACGCCTCGCCATGTTATATGCATGCGATGTTATTTCGCCTCCGAATCCGCGATAGCTTTTGTTCCCTCTCCTTAATTTTCACGTGGATCAAATGAAGACGCGACAAACCGAGATAAGCGAATGGACAAAAATTTCGACGTCGTACGATCGAGGTGCAACGTGTGCGCGCTATCGTCCCATGCGCGAGGCCGCGACGTCGCAGCTTTTTGGATGAGCGACGACTCCGTTGCGGCATGTACGGTAATTAGGTGGTAGTTCGTAGGTAATTAAAAAGCGAGATACTATATACACATGGAATAAATATAACTATGTGTTGGACGGCCGCGTGCGATGACGCAATAAAGCGTAACGTGGGTTGGCAAAAACCTCCTCACGAATCCCCCTCGCGCTCTGCAGACGATGATGATGGGCTGACCTTCCTGGAACGCTTCTCGCGCGCGTACCAGTTTTCGTCGTCACGCCCAACAAACTCAACTCCTATGTATGCATATACACGTTGTCACGGAACATTTATAATATTTCCTCGTTCGGCCCTTATTATTATTACCACACTCGTACGCGCGATGCGGTATAGACGTTCCGCTGCTTCTGCAGCCTCCGCGACGACCCCCTCCGCCGTCGCGGGCGGTACCCCTATATACCTCCGAGTAAAACGCGTACAAGAGGCCATTTATTCATCGAAACGATCCAAACTCCTATAATCCACGCTCACATGTTTCCTCAAATATATCATCTAATTGTACGTGAAGTATGGTGCAGTGTACGAAACTGCGGTATATATGTAGTAGCTTTGTGCATATAGGTATGTGTCGGATGATATGTATCTAAGAAGTTAAGGTATATAGCTTTCGTAGTATGTGTGGAGAGAAAAAATCTGAAGGAAAAAAAGAGAAAAGAAAATGAAATTCCGCTGAAAACGTCAGTCGCATATCCCATGCAAGATCACACTCCCGACCGATGTATGTAACATATATTTATACAAAGTATGTATTTTTCTGCATGTGTGCCGTACATACATCTACATATATATATATATATGTATACGTAAATGTAGAGCAGACGAAATTCTTCGAAAAATGAACATGCCCGCTATGTGTGTGTGTTACATATACGTGTACAACTAGCGTCGAGGAAAGGATTGATGTACATGTTACGTAGAAGAAGAATTAAAATTATTTACTAAACTATGTTTAAGGTGCACCCCGCGTGCGATTATATGCCGATGAAACGCATAAATCCGTCTTTTTTTATTATACTGTTTGTTTATTTATCATTCATTTGATTATTGATCATTCCTTTTTTTAAAGTACGGTCGAGTAAAATTACAATTTCGCGGGTACATAACGTATACCTCTATATAATCATACATATGAAAGAAAAATAGATATGCATACAAGTAAATGGATAAATACAAATAAACTCTACAATGTACGTATTCGATCGGGTATGTATCTATACATATGTATATATAGATATTTGTTTTTTCTTAAATGATATCAGATCATAAATCGACAGCAGGTAGAGTACAGAACGTTACGTTGTATACATTAGGGGTGAGAATGACCGACCTGAAGAAATCGTTTCTGCAGAAGAGTTTCGCTTCCCTGGAGAAGCACTTGTCCTGTAGTGGATTGCGACAGTCGAAACATCGTACACAATCGGCGTGCCACGCTCGATCCAAGACATTCAACAGGAACTTGTCAAGAATAGGTTTCTCGCAGCCCGCACATGACAGGAGCATAGCTAATCCGCACCTTCCTATATCAAATCAAGCGTTTCAAGAATACATGTAGTTGGTGCTTTTTCATTCCGAGATAAAAAATAAATCTATACCAAAATAACCGAGATCCGAACGTCCGCGGTATTTTTCCTTTTTATTCTTACATTATAGGTATGTTATAGGTATATAAGAATTTCAATTTTACGCACTTATACATGAAATATGTACCCGTATTAAATCTATATGTGTGCACGCCTTTTTTATACATATTGTATCGATCCGTGAAGCGAAAAAGGACGAAATTCAAATCGTGCAAATTTGAAAGATTTAGAAAATTTTCACAATTCACATTTAAACGTTGACTTAAACTATGTATCACACATATGCGACAAAGTATGTACAAATTAGATGTATGTGTAACGTGAACATGACTCAATTTCTTTTCTCCATTGTCTCTGTTATACTTTTTTCTTTTTTTTTTTTTTTTTCAATAAACAAGATGGAGAAATATGTATATATCAATCGGACACGGCCCGACAATTTATACTATCGTAGAAAATTATTAAAAAATGAAGAAGTTATTTCGCTGTTGTTACGGGATAACGTATACGTAACAAAGCACGTGGATAAAATGTGGGCATTATTAGATATCATTAGATTCGAGTATTCGGCTAAATTGTGGAATAAATTTTGCTCTTTTTCACGTTATGCGCCCATTCGTCATTGATCCTATACGTTGACGTATAAGGTATACGTGAACACGGATAATTCATGTAGGCACTGATACCATAGACAACGTTTGAACGATAATTTTTCATTCAATCTATAAGCATCCAATTAGAACTGAGTATATCATACGTAATTACAAAAAATCATCACCCGTGTATACGACATCAAATTACCGTATGTAGAGCATAAAGAGAACAGAAAAAACGGATATTATATTTAGCTACGCGTAACGATGATTTCATTTTTCCTTCCAATATCTGCAACGCCTTGGAAAATGCGAGTCGGCGTAATATTTCGTACGAATCCGTACGACATCTTGACTACGACAATAACCGATATGACTGTACATAATACCGTCGATTATGCTCACCGATATTGTGGGCCTGGGTGACGGGAAGGGGCGCGCAACAAGGCCCCCCCAGGGGTGCAACCCTGATCCGGGGGGTTCCCCCCGCGAGTCCTGCAACCCCAGGGGCGCCACCCCCGCCCCCACCGCCCCCGTACCCCTCCACCTCCCCAGAAGCGGCCGCTCCCTCGGCGGGCCCGTAACGGCCGAAGGGTGCGGAGGGCCCCAGCGCACCCACTGTTACAATATTATACCCAAGCCCAACGAATTCCACTTCTCTTCACTTTTAATCTTGATTCCTTTCAATTTTTTATATATCTGTATCACCTATAGGTCGTAGCTACGGTTGTTACGTGTACCTCTGTGTGTAGCTTTATTATCTCTATACGACACGCACTGGCGACGATCTTCACTATTTATTTTGGTAATCAAAACTCGCGCTCTTTTTATCTTTATGTTTCTTATGTTTTTCTATCGAACGACGGATACGAATGAAATTCTATCCTTCGATCGTCTTCTCCTTCGGCTAGTCCTCTTCTTGCAATTTTCTACTACATGTATATAATTCACGTTCCGTTCAACGAGCGAATCAGGTGTTAGGTGGTACGCGCTTATCGAAGTTGTTGTTACTTTAATTGAATTTAATTACTTTATCTGTTTTCACTCGCTCGATAATGGTTTTCTCAATTTTTTAAATCAGCTGTGAATCGCATGTGTCCAATATACATAGGTATGTATTACGGAATATGACTGTCGTCAACTTGATCCTTTCAGAAATCGCCGACGGTTGGCTATATATCGATACACATGTATTCATTTGTATTATATATATTTAGTATATATCAATCTAAGACGAATAATTGATTTCCCAACTATATTTCGTCTCGTTTTGTTTTATTCATTTTATTATACCTGCTGCACCACCACGCACAGCTGCAGCAACTGCAAAATCAAATATCCTTTGTCTTTTTGATTGTTCGCGGTCTCAATTATATCATATGCGACGCAGCTGATAATATATAATAATTCCACTATTACATATGTAGATGTAATTTTTCATAATATATAATTTCAATCATATATTACATCCGCACTTCTTTTTGTTTCTTTTTTTTCTGTTTCTTCTGTTTTTTTTCTTCTTCTTCTTCCAACACGTGTAGACACATGTATATAAATATATGTGTATGTGTGCGTGCAGTGTATAATTAAATGTGTAAAAATTTCATATCGATGCACCGTACATATATACCGCACAATTATTTAATTATGATTAATTGTAAATTACATCAGCCTCCTGCAGTTTAACGTTCACAATAACGAATAAATTTCATTAATTATATCATATATGATCGTGATATCACTGCGCGAATGTATTATTCCCATATAAAAAAAAAAAACAAAAAAACAAAAACACTCATATATATATACCGTATACCATATACATATACATTTACTATGCGGACACTCTTATTATTTTTCCAAATTTTCTATCCATTCGTGCGTCGTACGTCGCTGCATAATATTCCTTTCGTTATTGTAACAACGCGTGTTAATTATTCCATACATTTACAAGAAAAAAGCAAAAAAGATTAAAACAAATGGGAAAATCGTCCCATCTCCTGTGCTCGACGGGTCGGAGGTTGAACTGTGCGTTCGAGCATTAATTATCGTGGAGTTGATCGTTAAATTTTTGAGATCGCGCCGACGATTAATTCAACTGTCGGGATGGTTCGAGGACGCATATTGGACACTTTCGAGTAAAATTTGATAGCGGAAAATGTTTCTCAAAAAATTTGAATATCAGTTTATTCCGATCTGGTTATTTTTTGGTACCCGTCGCGTTCGCCCGCGTTATTGGTGGACGACACCGGGACGTGGTGCACGAGAACTGCGCGACAACGTGACACGAGGCGCTTGCTTGGAGTCCGCCTGCCAACTGGCTGCACCTGCCACAGGAAAAGCCCAATTGGAAGGGGCGACAGGCCCCGCCCCACCCCCACCCCCAGCGCAGTTACAGACAGGAGAACGTGGCGAGGCCGACCCACAGCTTTTCACCCCCGTAGCGCCGAATCTCATTGGATAATTCTCGTTCCGAGGGGCGTGTCCATCCCTGATTCAAGGTAGACATGGCCGCCGCACGGTGCGACGTGAACGCTGCAGGAAAGCACCGAATGGAAATATCTATTGATCCCGTCTGTGGCGTGTACGCCTAAGGATCCCAGAATGCCACAGGTTTCAGAAATTTAATTTTTGAATTATTCAATTTAAGAAAGTGTTTTTCGGTACCACCTCGCCTTTGTACCTGACTACGTGTGTTATGTATACCCGCGTAATGCCGCTGCAGTGCCTCGGGATATTTATAATTATAATAACAACCCGCTGCAGATAAATCGCGACTGTTATAACTTTATAACTCTACAACTTTCGGAGGCGTTTGAAGGGGGCGCGAGGGGGCAGCGTTCCGACAGATTTTTTACCGTATTTATACTTTGCATAACTCTGACCGGTAGCCAGACTTGCTTGGGTATTACTTGGCGATATTTCTTTCGTAGCCTGCAGATTCCGATCCGAAACGCTATAATTTCGACGATTCTTGAGTTCTCGACGTATCATATGTATATACAGGGTTTATTCACCCGTTCAATTCCGCAGGATTGAAAACAGGGGCTCACTATCACGACGCCTACTCTGTTCATATTTTATATCGTTATTATTATGAATATTTATGGATTCACGTACCGTCTGCGTATAGATTTATAAGGAATAAATATTCAGTCTGCAGATGATCAGTTCTGAAGAGGATAAAAATTTCGCATTGAATCGAGAATAGTGCCGTATATACATTATGTGATGTATCTGTTGTATCTATATCTAATACATTACATAATTGCGCAAGTTTATCAATTCACACGGTATATCGATTCGCATTCAATAAACGTATGTATATATTACATACATGGATTCACAATTATTTATGATATATATATACGACTGTATTATATCTGGTATTACGTGAAAAATTCAGAACCATTCGCCTGCACCGCCGGGGCGCGGGAGAGAAACAATTTATGAGAATATAAAACTTTCAAATCAGCACAGCACTTATAGCTCGCGGATACACGTAAATACGTAAGTATATATGCACATAGGAAATGATCAATAATCGTAGGTTGATCTGATATATATTGGTTAAAAATATAGTTTTATACGCACATAGGTACAGATGAAGTAATATATACACATGACGAATTCGAAGCATATGTGTATATACTACGCATGTGTACCTAAATAAATACACTATGTAAGGATCGAGCGAAATTTGATTTACAGTCTTTAATGAATAAATATTACTAGCGAATACGATGTGTGAATATTACATATTTATATATACTATGTGAAATATTATGTGCATGAGAGGTATGTATACGTATATACCTAGCTTCGTCCACACCGATCCTGTTCAACCCAATTGGATCAGAGATGAATCAGCGTTAAATAAGAACCATTTTCCTCAGGCATGTATATCAGGTATATACTGCACCTGCCCCGTAAAACGAAGCGTATCGTTCCACTTATTTTGCGTTAAGAATAGCGGGTTGTGGATCCAATTCTTCGGTAGTTCGTAGAGATTCGGCTGTGGTCATTTATTTCTTTGTACGTATCCACAAATATACCGGTGGAGCTTTTAGTCGTTGCGTATAAAATATCGCGAGACAAAGCTATTCCGATCACGTATTATTTCGCATAGGTTAAAATTCCAGTAGGTATACATATATCATCGAGTCATGTATGCAATTGTTATCTCTGCTGCTTGCGAAAATTTGACATTTCTGTTCGAATATTGTACGCGTACAGAGACATCTATAGTACAAGTACAAAGTATTGCAACCATCTAGTTCAACTGAATTTTTTAAGGGTGCAAATTTTTACTTTTCATCACAGATCATGTTCATCTCTGTAAACTCGACTGCGGAGCGGATAGCAGGCTAGAATTATTCACACGCATCACCTTACTCGACCGATATGTCCGGCTACTGCATCATCGAATGTAGTTCAATAATTTTCTGCTGCGATCAAAAATCATTCGCAATGAAAATAAGGGCTTCATAGAATATTAATCGAAAAAACTATCATAGGTGATGATACCAAGTAAATCATAGTAGTCGAGGAAACGAATTTAAAACGATCAGTAACTTCTGTAAATATTTATCAATGAATAACATTAGATTTATTATAATATGTAACATCTAAAATAATGGAGCACTTATTTAATAAAAACACTTCCCCTATGACACTTCAAGCACTGGCTCTATTTGCCGAGCATTTAATTGTACTAATGAGGACGTTGACGAAACTTGACAACTTGTAGAATAACTTAACGTTAATCAGGTACTTTGTTTGGACTGTATCCAACCCATTGTCTATAAGTGTGGTTCATTCCATCTTCAACCAAAAGATCTATCGGACGAATGATGAAAGGTATAGATGCAAGACCGACTGCTACGCTGACCCAGGGACTTTTAAATTTTTTGTTATTTAATTTCTTTTGTGCCAATTGTACGGCGTAGCATAATCGGTTAATGGTCAGTCCAGGAATAATTACAGATGCGAATCCTTGCCATATTAATGTATCCGATGCAGAAAGGGCCACTTGCTTGATTCGATTCGAAGAAGCATCTTGCTGGAACAAGGACAAGCTATGATTCAAGTGAGATGAAAGTTTCTATTATCGCTCACTGGAAATTTGTCGGTTTTCAAATATTTTTTTCTTTCTCATATCGACTGAACTGAGAAATATTCGCGTTTGCCGATACTCTCTGCAGAATGCTGGTATACCCACTAGACAGTTCATATAATCATTAACAATTGACAACATACAGATGATAACAATCCTATTATATTCTTGCAGTTTGGCAATAATATAAGACTTACTTTTGCAGCCAAAAGTAGATGCAGTATTTCAATTGACGTTATACCAATTCATACTTATCCAATCTTGGCAGCAATTTACCTGATAGACGACAGCTGCTTTGTGTGAAGAATCTGCAAGAACGTAACCGATTGCTACGGCATAGCTTAATCGCACTAAATTCTTCCCAACAATACTTCTGAAGGCTTCGCCAACCTCATTGGCATATCCTGGAATGGAAAGAAAATGTTTGTAAATCGTCGCTCGTGTAGATTTTCCACTTCGATTCGCTTATCTCTTTGCATGCAGCATTATTCTTCATCTACAGGTCGTTGCTGTATATGAAAAAAAAGTTCATATATCTTTTAATAACGAGTAATCAAAATTTTAATTGCTAAAAGAAAATGATTACCGAGATATCTCACGTGTGTATCGCGAAAGATATCCACCTCTTTAATCCCTTTGGCCATATCAACAACGCAATGTGAATCCGCAGCCGACAAAACGTCAAAATTCTGATAGTGATCAGTTTAGGCGGCTAAAATAAATGACGTTGATTATTAGGTCAGATCAGGTTGGACTGTATGGCCATTGGCGTAATAGTCAAAAAAGAGATTGAATTCTAGGGAATCTGGCTACTTCAATGTTGGTGAAACTGAACCAGATACGTCTGGTAGAATAATAACAGAAATTTAAAAAATTTGGTTTAAAATAAAGTTATTTAATTAAAGGCCATTCCATCTGAATTGTGAAATAGAAAAAATTATCGGTTATCTCGTTTCGGGAATGAACCCGATTCGACGTCATGGCGTCTACAGTTTCGAATCATGATTGCACATAACCTAATTTTAAGATGCTCTATATTTTCAAAAAATTTTCTAAACTTGCACTTTATAAATGAATAAACAACAATCCACGAATTGTAGAACATATCGTTACTGAAAGTTTAGGATACCAGGTTAAAGATTTTCCATGGATATGTCACTTGTGAACACAGTTGCAAATTACGTCAACGTGTTGTTGAATGAAACTGTTTGGTACTTCAAAGAAATTGCTTGGCAACTTGTCATCGCTGTGATTGCTTACTTATGTGTCTGTATATTTTTGTACATACTTTTGTTAAACGTCAGTCATAAAGCATGGCAACTTCCTGGACCACCTGCCAGAGTATTATTAGTTATCGCTCATCCAGACGACGAAGTTATGTTCTTTGGCCCAATGATATACTGGATGATAAACCAGAGAGATTGTGAAGTTTACCTGCTTTGCCTGACAATAGGTACCGTGCCATGCATCATATTCTTTCACCTACCAATTCTGTAATGCACTTTGATCCAAGAAATAATTTTTCGTTCTGAAACATTTCAGGAGGTGATAAAAAAAGAAAAGAAGAACTCTGGGCAAGTGCTCGAATCCTCGGCATTCCAGAAGCCAATGTCACCATTTTAATGTGAGCCACCTATCAATCTTTCCTTCTTTGATTTTTGTGGTGAACAATGACAAACAGAACTTGTTAGTAATCATTACCATGCAATGACTATGTTTTCCAAACTTTAGGTCTACACAGTTACCTGACGACCCCAAAGTTCAATGGCCCAAAAATATAGTAGCTGAAACTATACTCCTGCATGTTGAAAGTTACAGAATCAACGCGGTTGTAACGTTTGACAAGCGTGGCGTGAGTGGACACAGAAATCACATTTCTATTTTCTACGGGGTGGCTTCCTTGTGCATGGAAAATAAATTGCCTACTTGTGAGTGCGCATGATTCAAATCATCACCAAAACATGACATCAATTTCACTATTGATATCGAAATTTAAAATCGTTCCTTAACAATATTATCTTTTCAGATTGCAAGATGTACGTACTAGAGACTGTAAATATTCTGCGAAAATATACCCTGGTACTGGATTTACCTATTAGTTTGTTATCCACGTCTTATTGGTATTTGCTCAGCTTCAAGCAACGAAGAAATATACATGTAGGTTGTACGGTATTTTCAAATAACATTGGCAAACTCTATTTGACAGTATGAATTACTGCTAATTTATTATTTTGTACAGACGGCCATGAGAGCTCACAAGTCCCAATACGTTTGGTTCAGAAAATTGTACATGGGGTTTTCTCGGTACGCATTCGTAAATACCCTCCAAGAAATCAACTCGCTTGACTTAGAACTGGACATCGACTTTGACGACGAATAACATCGCTTCGATCAAAATTTCTAACGAAATTTACTATACATGTGTATATTGTAAATAGCAAATAAAATTTGTTCATGACTACGGTATCAGATCATCATTAGTCCCTCTAATGTCTGGTGGTACCAGTACTCATCGCTAGAGTAAATGTGAACATTCCTTCAGTAACATCGTGGTGTTACTTGGTTAATCTACCACGGGTAGCGGGCTTAACGTTCTTCAAAAGTTGCAGGTTATGGTGTCAAAGGTGACATATAAGACAGGTAGATACGACGCCGAATGGGGGGAAATATCGACTGCAGTTCAACGACGTAGATTTATTGGCATACAGAAAATAGACATGGATATTTTTTATCACTTCCAGTATTGAATTACCACATCTTTATGTTGACTCGACGGTAAACTTTATACAGTATATTTTTGAGGTTAAACATTGCAAAATGGCGGATCGTCTGACACAGCTGCAAGATACCATAAATCAAGTAAGCTTCATTCAAACCTGCACTTATTCACCTATTGGAGAAATTCCCTGCACTAATTAAAATGGATGTCGTGCTTTCAGCAAGCCGAACACTTTTGTAACAGCGTTGGCATCCTACAACAGTATTCAACACCTAGTAAATTTCCAGGATTTGATAGAATCGGAACACCGCAGCCACACCAAACCCAGGAAGGTGAGCATATAGACTTTTCTAGCATCCATACAAATTTTTTTCCATTTTAATTGTCGACACGTATAATTTTTCATTCATCAGATTACGCTGCTCTATTTGCTACACTGATAGCCCGTTGCGCCAAAGACATTGATACTTTGATTGAAAGTCTTCCAAGCGAGGATTCATCCCAAGAGCTACAAGTAGCAAGCTTAAGCAGACTTGAACAAGAGAATCAAGATGCTGGTGAGCAGTTGGAAGAGATTGTAAGACAGGGTGAAGCCCTGCTTCAGAGGATTCAAGCTGCACTTCAAGACATTGCACAGAGTCAACTGGATATGCAAAACCCTGCTGCTACAGCGACAATCAATACAAATCTAAACCCACACATTAATTTCAAGCAAGAAAGCTTTAGTAATATCAATACCATTCCTTCCAGCAACTCGCATCAGCCACCTGATCCATCCCCCAACTCTATGAGTCAGTGATATAGAATTCGTTTCATTTTGTGTATAAGAATCGTAAGCTATTAATGAAAAATAAACACTTTTTTATGCGTTCATGTGCAGACGACGAACTGTCGCCAAAGTTTGATTTGCCTAAAATGCAGCGTCCTTCTCTAAACCGATAAAAACCCGTGCGGCAACTGTATAACGAACGGCACGGCCATAATTTATCATCCTTCAGGAAATGAAAGTTAATTGTGGTCAAAGTGAGGCGAGGACAAGTGTTCCTCGAATTGTATTTACAAATTACTTAACAAACCTCTGACAATAAACAAGATCTGTGCTTCATCACTGACTCGATTAATATAATTTAAAAACGAATTTGTTCGACATTATTTAGTAATACCTGTAAATTCGATAGAAATATTATAAACGTATCATCTATGCTTAATAAGAAATACGAACAAAATATTGTACCGTTTTCCATTGGCTTTTTATAAAATGTTTACATGGGGATTTATTTACAAAAATATGAGTAGGGCATGGTTGATTGAAAGGGGATGAACGGTGAGGTGACAAGAAATTAATTGAGAGTACCCCGGCATTGGGGTGCGCCGCAGAGACAAGGAATCTTATCATCCTCCAGTGGAAACTTGTAATCGTAGGTAATTTCTTCATTCACACCAATTGGTTGTTTGCTGTAAATAACAATCTTTTTCTGACTCTCAATCGTTATTACCTTAGCGTAGCAGTTGGGCTGTAACATAAATATTTGTATATGGTCATCGAACGTTTCTTTCTGAATCGAGGCTAATATTTTCTGGATAGATTATAAATCTGACTTACATTACAGCTGTGATTTATGAATCGTGCCAAATTACCGCATTTCGTTGCGTCGATAATAGTATCGAGATCGATACGGAACAAATATGAGCTACCAATACCCGTCGCTTCGTATTGTGTTTCGCGTAGATCCGCAACCACTGGTCTCACCATTTGTCCGACATATTCTATTACCATTTCATCAGCTGCGATTGGTTCCATCGCAAAGAGACCCCAGTCATGAATACCAGACTTTGCGAATTTCAATTGCTTCTTTCGGAACTAAAATGCGAACAAAAATATTTAGAAGTAATTCGAACCACCTTGTGATGTGGAAAACCAGCAGACAGTTATTCACTCTCGAAATTCCGAGTGCTATCGATATTACCTTGAGCTGATTGAACTTTAATAAATCACTGTCGGTATCGATACCGAAAGCTGTTAACAAACGACGTTGGTTGCTTCTTGCTTCACGCGATAAGGCTTGCATTTTTCCAGTTAAAGCTTTAGCCATTGTTTTAGGACCGTTCATGGCACTATCGCCACCCATATATGGCCCACCGCTGTCCTCTACTTCATTACTACGCCTTATACTCTGCGCATAATGATGCTGCAACGTAGTTAAATCAAGGTTAATCAATTACAGATCTTTTCAAAGTTACAAGATAAAAGTTTACTCACTTTGTGTTTAGCTTTCTCACGAATGTCAACTTTGTAATAGCCTTCTGTACGAGCACTTCCGGTAGAATGTAATCGTAACTCATCTCGTTTTCTTCTTTTTGCAGGGCTTGGAATATCCGTTGCCGGATGATCGACCCAATGGGTATCGTTGAGCCAGTACCCTTGGTTGTCATCGGCGAGCAAAGCTTCGTAGCTTCGCCTTAGATATTCTACATCTTCCGCGTCTATTCCTTTAGTAAGAAATTCGTAGAGTACCCCCATTTCGGTCATCAGATCCCTTTCTTTATAAGTTTTCACCGGCTCCTGGTATTTTCTTGGTAACTTTTCATAAGTAAATTCATTTTCGATGTTCTCTTTTTCTTTTTCATGATTTGGATGCGCATGTAGTTTAGAATACTTGTTGTATTTCCTCTTCGTCGGTTTTTCTAACTTTTCTTTCGGTGTTTCTACATTAGGTGGTTTTGTAAGCTTCGCCTTAGCAGGAGCAGGTACAACAGGACCTCGAGACTCGGTTACAGATGGTTCTGGTGCAGCTGGCGGAAGAGAATACGAATGTTCCATGTACACTTGGGATGCCTGAGATCCAGGAGAACTCGGACTATGCTGACCGTTGAGGCGTAAGTCTGTCTCTGCTTGGAATCTGAATAAAAAGAAAATACATCATTATGGAGTACGTCGATCTCCCGAAATATCGGGAGTTTAAAATCAATCAAATGCTCGCTGTCTTTTATTTTTTTTTTAAACGTACCGTATTCTCCTGATTTCCAAACTTTCTTCCTCCGAGTCAGTTGTGGGTATTTCACTGAACATTTCTATTTTTTCGGACTCTTTCAAAATTGGTTCATTGTTTATGTATTTGGCAGATAATGTTTGTAGAGTTCTTATAATATTTGGTTGTAAAGGACCGGGACTCTTGTGTCGTATAATATTATCGTGTCCAGCAAGAGCGATGAGTGCTTCAGCAGCTGAACTTTCCATCCTCTGAATATCTCTGGTTTCGTCTTTCACTAGCGATTCAGTAATGACGTCTGATTTCACTGGTTTCAGTGGTTTCAGTATCCGTACCGGTGACTCGGGTTTCGATTTGTCTACATCAACACCAGGTGTTAACAAGCTGTCTGCTATTCTTTCGGTTTCTGTTTCATCTGTCTTCACTCTAGTTTCGTCTTTGGTTTCTCTGTCCACTTTAGGCGAAGATATCGGGCTTGTTTCATTATCATGTTGAGGGAATTGATCCAAATCCTGGTCCTGTAGCCGCAGACTAGGTACAGGCGTTTCACTTCTCGTCGGTGTAGGGCAGTCTAATGATCTCTGAATTGCTAACTCCATCAAAATTTCTGGATCATCGCTATTACAAGCTAATGGACGATGATCGGATACTCGACTGTCGCTGTCCTGCTGGAAAATCGAATCGTCATTAGAATTTTTTCATCTGATTTCCGATGAGATTTTTACGCTAAAACGCTCCGATTGCTATTTCTGAACCAAATATCATCTGGCTGTATTGATTGATAGACTCAATAGACGAATCTTTTTTCAATAATATGTACCTCGTGCGAACTGCTAGATGTATCCTCTTCATCAGAACTATCGCTAGAGCTGCTGCTGGATTCGCTACTACTGGATTGTTCGCTAGAGCTGCTCTGTGACGTCGACGACGAGGAAGCTGTACCAAGAGACGGAGCGCGTCTTTTAACTTTTTGCACGAGTGGGAGGTCTAAATCACTATCGCTGTCAATTATCTCAGGATCTACGGGATCCGATTGTCGGCTATCTTCATCTTGCGGCGAAGGACTCGGTGCTTTTATTTTCCTCTGTAATTGAACGAAATCACGGAAGTCATTAACCATCTAAGCGAATGCTCAAATCCCCTACAACAGAAGTTCGAACGCTTACCCTGAAGGACGGCATTTTTGGCATACTAGCTCTAATGCCCAATCCAAACCCGTCATAGTTAAGTCCCAACGGAGTTCCTTGTTCTAAAATGGATGACAGTCCTTGCGGCTTGGATACTTCTTCCTTAGGGACATTGTTAGTGACACTAACATCATCGGTATTTTGGGTTTTCTGAGTCTTCTTTTCATCCCACCAAACCTCGAATAGTTTAAATGCTGTATTCTCAATCATTTTTTTATTGAAATCCCTTTTCAGTATCTGCTTCAGTTCGCTAACCACTCTGTTCAGCACCCCATTGATCGTGGGACCCTGACATATGAAACAAAGAATTACTAAAAAACTATCTCACACATAAAAGACCTGATGGAGGAACTATAGATCGGTGTCATTGTGTTTTCGTAATTGAATTTTTTCCGAACTGACCTGTGGATTATCCTTGGTGATATTGTGGTTAGCAATTGCTTGCAGTCTGGACTGTAAAGTGGGATAATACGCAGTTCCTTGAGGTGCACCAACACCCCCTGGAACGGGAGCATTTGTTGGTTGATAATGATGGTTTGGTAAATATGGTGTTCCATAGGGGTAAGGATATTGTGCCGGTCTTGGCCAATTATATACATCTGTAGGTGGTGGGTAATGCGCCAGATGTCCGGGATAACCAGCTCCCGGATACAGTTGATTCTGCGGTTCACTTTGAGCTATAACCTAATACAATACCACAAGTAAGACCCAGAAAATTATTTAATTAAAGGTCAGTACTCAATTCCTGTTTTTGGCATGTCACACTTTGAAATTATTACGGTAACTGTATTCATAAACACCTTAATGTATAAATTACAAAGGCATAAGTTAGAAATTACAAAGTTGCGAATGTAATTTTCCATAGTTCCTACCTCTTCGATCTTTTCATCTCCAGAGCTTAAGCTGCTTAGCGACATTCGATCATCATCTGGAGGAGGTGGAGGAGGAGGCTCCTTTGGTGGTTCCGGTTCCATATCGTCGAGAGCAGGACTGTAACTACCTAATAATGCTTCGTCTTCACTAGAGCTTATTACACTCCCTAACTCTTCGTCGACTGAAAACTGGTTAATATTGTTCTCGCGGGTTTTTCGTCGTTCCTTATTCCGTTCCAAAATCTTTTCAAAACAGGACTTGTACATGTCAGAGGATAGAAACGGACTTGGAGGTTCGGATAAAATTTCTTCATCGGGTTGAAGGGACTTTTTATCGTCCTCTGAATCGCTTCCAAATTGCAGGAAAGGTGGAGCCATGCCTCCAGCCTTATCCTTCAAAAGCATAGCAATTCTGGTATCCAAATCCAATGTCTTACGAGAATCATCCACCGGAGAATCTCTTGAGGAATTTTTACTGACAGCTGGTGCAGTTTCCTTTTCTTTCTTAGGTAGATGGTGTACTTGTGAAATTTTTGCAGAAGTCGACGTCTTTGTAGTGGGAATTAAACTCGGTGTATCTATGCTCGCATTGTGCTGTGCTGCTGGCCACACAGGTGTGGCGGCGTATCCCGCCGGACCAGGATTGGGTCCAGTCGAACCCCACCACATACTCGAATTTTGCTGAACCGATATAGGCTGTGCTACATTCGGCGGCATATTTGCTACATAACTGTTGGGTGGTTGATGATGATAACTTGGGTAGTATTGAGGGTAATCGTAACTTGTTGCAGGGGTAGAATTTTGGGAATAGGTACTCGAGTAGTTCAGTTCACTTGGAGCAGTGCTGTACCCTATATCACTACCAGTGCTCCCTCCAGGTGTTGGATAATCTCTGAATTTATTGAATCTGGAATTTTCAATGTATGGATCTCGGGACTTTTCCAAATTTTGGGTGCTCTTTTTGGCAGTGCGATACTCTTCTCTGTCTTCTGGTGGAAGTTTTTCAATCGGTGTTTGTTTCTCAGGCTCAACTTCCAGTTTTATTTCCTTCTCAATCTTTTTCTCTGGCTTTTTCTCTGTTGTCATATCCTCGTAGATCTTCTTACATTCGTCGCCAAACGGGTCTAAAAAGACTTTCAGGACCTTACCCATGACCGAAGTGTTATTCAATTTTTCTACGCAAGCTTTAGATGCTTTTGTTGCCTCAAATATAACTCTGGCAATTCCTAGATGTTTGTTTGTCATCGGATGATAATAAATAGTCAGTTCTTCAATCAAGCCAAATTTTTGAACCATATCTGTTAAAAAACTTCTGTCTATGTTGTCATTTAGATGACAAAAGGTCACCTCAAGTGGAGGTGGTTCTCCGCAGTAATTGGAATCAATTTTAAAACGAGGCACAGGTAATTCTAGTTGTTCTAATCTCGTCCATATCCTTGTTAGTTGTGATCGTGGATCTCGGAGCTGAACCGGAGGATACGTGGGATCTCCGGGTACAATTCCATCGTAACGGTATAACTTGGATGCGCCTTTTGCCAAGAAAGGATCGACTAACAACTTGTAGTTTCTTAATTTTTGAGCAGCCGCTTGCCCAGCAGCTGCCTCTTTTTGAGCATGTGAGGCATGTGTGTGACTGTGTTTTGACGATTGATTGGAATTGTGGGACGAACTTTGCGAGTTTCCGTGAGCATGATGGTGGTGCGAATGTCCATGTCCGTGTCCATGCCTCTCCATTCCGTTCATTGCCTCCAGGCATCATCCATTCAAATCAAATTCTAGCCCAGAATTCTAAGTTGACTTATTTACCACGATCTTACAATCTTGGTAATTAATTTTTTTCAGTGTAATACCAGATTCAAACAGTCGATAGCTGATTAAAACCCAGCAAGGCAACTGGATGTAATATCAACAAATGTATAATGGGCATTAAACAATCCTTTGTAAAAGCTGCAATGTTGTGTTTTGGAGAATTTTCAAGTCTTGAGGTTGTACATGTATTTCAGGAAGTGTTTTCAATTTTTGCAGTAATTGTGCAAACAGTCTACCGTGGCTGGCAAATTCTCATGTAACTAGTCTTTTTAACATAGAGCAGGATCCCGTCAAAGCAGGACAAACATAACCTTAATGTTTTGTAATCGAAGGTGTTTGATTATTCTTGAAAATCTGTTTTCTCCAACTTAGTTTGAACAATAATCTGGAGAATGGTGATTTCGCACTCGATAAATGAAAAAGAAATCGACATAATATGGCTTTTTTTTTACTTGTAAACCCAACCTCGACGAGCCGTTTATACAGGACTTCGATTCCCCTTCATTTTTAATACGCTTACGACCTTTTGTTGTAGTTTCCCATCCTCAGGAGTCCAAGGGTTATGAATAAACCTTACTTCGCCCTTTTAAATTATCTCTCCTTGATAGAAATTCCGGTTTTTTACCGCAGCCCCTTTCGACACGCTTCGCGCAAAGGCACTCCGAAATTGACTGTTCGCAAGACGCGCTATGCCCGAGTTGAGTGAAATTTTAAAAAGCAGACAAACATTCTTCGCCGAAAAGCGCCGTATTACTTCCAATGGTTCCAACTATCTTTTCTTTATTCAATATTTTAGGTTCGTACTATCGTAATCACCTTTTGTCGATAGGAAAAACTATGCGAGTATTTCTGTATGACGCCATCCTTGTCGCTTGGGTATCATGGTTGAGAAATGCAATAATAAAACCACGATGGATAAAACTATGATAACCGGAGAGTACGGCTAGTCTAATCGTTTGTGATGATAATTTGATAGTATGGAGAAAAGATTCTCGATGTTATTGTCATTTTTATTTTCGTGTGTATCCCCGAAAAACTCGCAAAAACTAACGAGGGCTTGAGGCAAATTACCCATTCCCAAATCGGTTATCCCATATCCTCTTCCGTTGGGAGACATAATTGTTCCCTGAATCTTTTATAAAATACCTGATATGTCCGTGAATGTTTGGCATTACTTTAATTAGCCAGGGTATCTGCATTAACAATTTTATTTTCCGTTTAATAAATCGCCGAAAAACTTGCCGACGGATGATGAATTGATGAATGGCATGAGTCCAAGCATTGGTCCGTATTGTCCTAGTGGAATTTTTAAATACCATCGCAACCAATGGCAACAAAGATTTGGTAAAAAACTTACGCAAAACGCATGCGTCAAGGTTCGTCGCAGGCCCAAGTGCATCATGGTTTCAACGGCAGCCATTTATAACACGGAGTTGGGATTTCAGTCTGCTTGAAAGAGGTGCCTACTGATGAAATTTCTCTATATGTAAGAAGTGTTGCGAAGTTTATGAACTCAGTGTCATTTATCGTTTTGTTTTAGGGAAAATGTCAATCTTTCAAAACTTTCTCACGCGTTATTTGCCAACGGTGAAGGCTTCCGACGAGGAGCTAGTCGACCCACAGAAGCAGCTCAGGGTAAATTCCGACGACACTTGTGTCTTTATTACTTACATAACTGACATAAAATCATTTTTTTTTTTAATACTGGAAAAATCTTATTTCATGTAATGAATCAGCTGTTTTCTGCTAATTATTTTATGCACATCTTATAAGCCGATCTCTTCGTCAGACCCCTCGTTTTTACCAACTAATTACAAGCCCAGAACTTTCACATTCATTTATCCTCTTTCTGACTATTAAATCATCTTGATTTATTTCAGTTCCACTGACATAATTTCACCGATAGAATACAATTAACCGTTCGCTGCACCTCTTGTGAGAAATTACATTGTAACAAATTGTCATTAATCACTATACACATAGGTTAGAAAGATTCAGCTCGCTCTCCTGTATCGACTCATGAGTATACCAAAACAATTAGTTGCCAGTACCTATCTCATTGATCATAGCCATGCCTGGTCATTTGGAAAATTTGGGAATTGAATTTTGACAAAAATTCCTTTGAGAGCTATTCCGCTGGTTATGATTTTGAATAAAAAATTGAAGATTTGGATGGTGTTTTATTCAAGCATCCAATAAAAACTAATGATTTAATTGTCAATTTCAATTCACGATATTTTGTTCTGAATTTTAGGAGGAATGCGGCGCACTTCCAAAGTGTGTCAATCTTCAGGAGAAACTCAACACTTGCAATGATCGTGTGAATTCAAAGAAAAAGACGGCGGAAACTTGCTTAGAGGAATTATTAGATTACCTGCACTGTGTAGATCACTGTGTAGCGAAGACCCTCTTTACAAAACTCAAATAATCGATGAAACTACAATCGAGTTAATCACAACATTAATTAGCTCCCGCATCGTAACTAGTTCTACTCGCCATGTTGTAAATACAGTTAAATATTATAAATAAAGAGAAACAGATATGTAGAACCTTTTGTCGATTCATCATTCTTCAAAAATTCGATTGCTCTCTTGAATACCAGCACTGAGAATAGATCGATTTAGATTAAACAAAATCACACGAGTATGAAAATGACTCATCGTAATTTTATTGATACAACAAATTAACATTCTTATAACCTAAATATCTCAGGTTAGTTGATAATCTCATGCTGTCTTCAATCTTGGAATGATACATTTTATTTCTCTCCAAAATTTGTATATCATTCTGTACCAACTTGCAATACATCGAAGCAAACTGCACAGACTCTCACTGGCTTATTCAACCCAAACTTCAATATTGGCACGTCTTGACCAGAGCATTTGCTACACAAAATTCGCCCACAGTGGCGGCTGGAAAGATAATATGGAGTAGTAGCTAGTTTCGTAGCAAAAAGTGAAAGAAATTCCCAAAAAGTGGGTGGGATGTAGATTGAGAGTACCATTACTGTTGTGATTCAGTTTTATAGCAACTTACCAATGATGTTTTCGCATTGTTAGTCCAAATTTTGTGCCACATTCCAAACATAGATCTTTCTCAGCCCACGGTGATTCTTGGGTGAGTGAATCAAGCAATCTGTACAGAAGCTGCTTGGTGGCTACTTGATAATTAAATATTGTGATACCTTCTTTATTCATTGCCCCCAGACAGGCTCCAGCTTTCACCAAAGTTCGACACAAGTTACCATTCCCTTTCATGTATGCGATTAGCAATGGCGTATTTCCGTCCAAGTCTAAATTCGAAATAAATTTCCTTTATCGGCTGAAGTGAGACTGTCTTTTTGCAGCTCATTCATGATCGTCCTTAACTTTAGAAAAAAAACTTACCAGGTTTGTTCAACGGATATTTTGGCATACATTCCAAAAATAAATCGCAAATGGTAGCGGCATTGTCACGTCCATATCTCGCCAACTCATGTAAAGGATTTCTGCCTTTGAGATTAATGGTTTCCGCATCCAAAGAACACTCTGTTAACAGCGATCTGACCACAGCGATGTGGCCTTCTCGCACAGCTACATGCAATGCGTTATCTCCATCGGCATTAATGGCATCAAAGTTGATATTATTCTGTAAAGAATATGCACCTATCATGTAGTACCTACTTCAATTACCTGGTTCTTGACCATCCAAAATGAAAATGTAACTCACCTGAATTAAGGCTGATATAACAGGTGCGTGACCAGCACGAGCAGCTGCATGCAGCGCTGTATTTCTATGAGCATCAGTATCATTGATTCGGGCTCCAGCAAGAACCAGACTCCGTACCAACATCTCATTTCCAGATTCAGCTGCCAGATGAAGTGGAGGAGTTTGCGTTACGTCTTGAACACGAGAGTTGACATCAACCTGAAAAATCAAAACAATGGATTTTCAAGGTTCTGATTACTTGAAATTTTGCAATAATAACGTTTTCGTGATGTTCGAACTCTGTTACCTGGATGGACAGAAGAAATAGAACGCTTTCCAAATCGTTTTGTTGTATGGCTTTGTGCAAGAAATTTCTACCTTTGTTGTCGACCTGTTCTGCTGCTGTGGGAAGTCTTTCTAATATCACCTGAGCAGCTTTGTGATTTCGAACCGTCAGGGCTGTAGCAAATGGGCTCAAACCTCTTTTGTCTCGCAAAGATAAATCTATATGTGGATGGCACAGTAGTAGGCAAATAATTTGCGCATGATGATTTTGAATGGCTACATGAACTGGTGTTTTGTCTTCAGCATCACGCGAATTCACATTAGCACCATGTTCAACGAGAGTTTGAACAACTTGTTCGAGTCCCCATTGACAACACAGATGCAAGGGAGAACAATTATCTTTTGATTCTTCACCTCCGGACCCCTCTTTCCCAGGACGCCTAGGCGAATTCAAATCACAGCCACTGAAAATAGATATTCCAGTTATTTCAGATTTAGACTGGTAATATACATATAACGCAACTCATAATTTTCGAATAACGTAATTTCCTTATTATTTGTTTTTTTTTTATTCGAAATTCATCTACCTTCGTATCAAGAACTGTGCAATAGCTTCTTTGTTTTCATCAATGGCTTTGTGAAGTAAAGTCTGTTGACATCCTTCAGGTCCTGGTGCCCAGCAATCGGTGTCAGCTCCGTGAGCAACTAAAACAGATGCTGTATCGTCTTGTTGAGAATCAAGTGCATCCCAAAGTGGGCATCCGACAGAGGTATCTACTCCTCTGCGACAAAGTGCCTCGACTACTTCACCCAATCGACAATGGACGCATAGTTGAAGGGGTGTCTCTCCATCTAGAGTTCTATAAAAATGATGATCTTCCATTGAGTGCAAACTTTTGAGGTGCTTCAATGATTTATATTCGACTAATTACTCACCTGGCATTCATATCGGCGCCATTTTCCAATAAAAATATTGCAGTTGCCGAATCTTCCTTGAAAATTGCTTGATGCAGGAGAGTCAATCCCTTTTCATTGCGTTGATTGATATCAGCACCAGCTCTGATAAGAGCAGCCATAATTTCCCTTCCCTTCTTTAGAGGAGCTTTAATTGCTAAACTCAAGGGTGTTTCACCCTCTGTGTCCTTCAAGTTCAACTGAGATGCTGTGTCTTTGGATTTCAGCAGCCCTGTGACAACGCCATGGTGTTGGTTTAGGATTGCCAAATGTAGTGGTGCATAACCATTTGATGAAGTAACTACATTTGTAGATACATCTTTTTTTATCAGTGATTCAGTCAGATCCTCTAGCCCAGCCTTACAAGCTTCGTGTAATATTGTATACCCTTCAGCGTTTGGAACCGATAAATCTATTGAAGGCTGTTCAGCTAAAAATAGCGTAGCTGCCTCCTTTCTCTCTTTAGCTAAAATATGTAAGAGTGTGTCCCCTGTGGTTGCGTAAACCGGATTTGGCGTTGACCCTTCGATCATAAGTCTTTCCGCATAAGTTGTTAAGGGTGGCTCTGCATTCAGTGCAAACGCCAATGGTGTATGACCTTCGTTAGTAACTACATTTAGATTGATGCCCGAGGTATGGATCAGGAGGTCAAACAATGCTTCATTTTTCTCAAAAACGCTACAGTGCAAGGCTGTCCTGTGGAAATAAGAATAAAAATAAATCAGCTATCAACAAATTGCCAAAGTTTAATAATCTTCTGAGTGCAGATATGAACTCATAAATTTTGTGTAAAAAGATCAAGCTAAACCATACCATCCTCTTTGATCTTGTAAATTAGGATTAATTCCTGTTTGAATCAGTCTTGTAGCAACAGATATCATATCCTGTGTCTTGTGCTCAGCGGTAAGATGTAGCGCCGTACATCCAATATAATTCATTAAGCTTTCTGATCCCTTAGCATCAGTCACAATGCGTACAGGCTCTGCCAATTTTTGGGAGTTGTTACTATTCTCGAGGTGTTCTATTATAAATTCAGCAGAGTATGTATCTCCCTTCAGAATTGCAGATTGGAGGAGTGTAAGACCGCATGGATCCCTGGCTCCTAAGTCTGCATGATGTTCAACTAGAGTTCGAGCCAATGATGGTTGACGTGAACGAAGAGCTACTTCTAAAGCTCGGTCTCCTCTAGAATCAACTTTATTGACTGCTTCTGAAAGCTGTGACATAAACAGAAATATTTTCATAATGATACTGAAAAGGAAGCATCTATTGGATTGGTGATTTCATCAAAAAACGACGATGCACCTACGCTGGTCATATGTAACCGAGTATAGAACACACAAGGCCACACACGCATAGAATAAGAGATAAGAGTTTGGTACACCCGTCGGTGTGGTAGTGGGTGGATTGAAAGTGGGCGGTCATTGCCAGTTATTTTTTCGCTAGGCTTCGGTGGCTCGGCGCAGCGCGTGACGTGGCCGGTATGGGAAAAGGGCACGCTGACCATGAAAAAATATAAAACAACTAGCTGCAGCTTGAGGTATTCCAGTATCCGCACGGTAGGCGATTTCAAAAACTGTGGTAATCAGGTTATAATGTGCGATATCCGCAACAAAAATTCGATCAATCAAGACTGACCCGTCAGAAAAACATGTGACTTCTGATGTAAGAAAGGAATCACAGTGACCCTGAGATAATCGTCGAATGTATTGTTACTCAAATAATCAAGAAAAAAAAAACGAATTTAGCGCTTATTGTCAGAGATTAGTAGCAACTATTGAACGTCTGGGCATTGTTATTGAGAAAGAATAACTGTGGTGATCTTATAGAAGGTTCTTAGTATCATTATTTTTTAATTTGACGGCACATTTTTATCCAATTAACTATTATCAGAGAACTATTTCATTACATTTACGTTCATATAGTGTGATGGAAACGTCATATGTGAAGATTCTATATTTGACCAATGACTAATCGTACCTTTAAAGAATGATTGGTATGATACATAATTAAGTGATAATGGAGCAGGAAACAACGCATGATAACGCGGAAAATATTTCTCATGCTAAATGCCAGTGTTAATTGTACTGTTTTACGCCCAAGTCGCTAAGCCAAAGCAACTAAAGCCCCGAATCCCAGCTGTGATATTAAATTATTATTATCTTGTGTTGGACGAGAACAGAAGTAAACTGTAGTATTCAGAACAAATTATAGATTTTAATACACACCTTAATATAATCCGTGTACATATTAGTGTCACATCAACATCCCTGCCCATGCATGAGTCAGGATCAAAAGATGCACGGAATATTGAACTTATTACTGATTTGCTCATGTATGTTAACTTCATTGATTCTATGCTTTTTAATATTAGTGACACGTAAAATAGAATTTTTGACAAGTGTTGCAGGGCATTTGATATTCTTTGTAATTTTCAGATTTTGTAGTTGTAACTTGTTCAAACCTTTGGTGTTTTAAATGCACTGCAACACGAGAAGATCCGAATGGTTTGGCATGTTCAGAGTTCGATTGGAGTCAAAACTACCAAGTCGAATGTCCAAAATCTACAATGTGCAGGAAAAAGACATCGACTATCCCATTAGCAAATGGTCGTAAGTTCCCTGGATGTTCAATTTAAAATCTTTCAGCGCGATTAACCAGCTAGTCGAGTCGTGTATCATAATGTTTAACATCCATGTACTTGATACATTCCAGAAGAAATTAAGAGTATTGAGAGGGACTGTGCCCCACAACTTCAGGATGTTCACAAATATGATTTTGCCAGACGAGAATGGAATTTATCACAAGAAGTCGTAGAGACAGCTTACAGTTCGGGTTGTACAGTAGGCGAAAATAAAGGCAGGCCTGGTCCACCGACAGAATACTGTTATTGCTATGGTCATTTTTGCAACCAGTCTAACTCTATTGGAAAAATTGGTTCCTCTCTTATATTACTACATATACTTGGCCTAATACTTTGTAGTTGGGCACATTCTAAATCATGAGAGAGATAGGCATATGAAAATGGAATTGAATCTTGGTGTTTCTGACAGTGTAATTACTTAGAAAAATATTGTATCTTAATAGTGTATAGTGCAATTCGAGAAAAAGGTTACAAAAGTTGTAAAATAATGAATTGTGCAAAATAAAAATATTTTCTCACCTCCGAATCGTGTTCAACTAAGTATAAAAAGACGACATCTTCTCGAACCAAGCGAACAGCTGAGTGCAAAGGATACTTGCTTTTGGCTTTCAGCAATTTATACAACAATGCGCCTGGCATTTCCTTGAAATCCTCTCCAGTCAAGTCATCCTATAAAAATAAAAAAACCGAAAAATCGAATTATTCAACAGTTGATGATCAATGATCATGACAAATATTATAAAAGATTATGAGTAACGTTTAATCTTAGAAGATTTTTTGCTTTACATGCTTAATAGGTACGGCTATGTTCCAGAAACTCACCCAATGTACAGATATAAGTGAACTGCAGTGATCCCTCAATGCTATTGTCCCTAATTCTTCTGCAGCTGTGTACAAATGAACACAGTCTCGAAGACTGACTATTCCGATAAGATTTTTTTCACATTGATCAACTAATTCTAATAACTGAAAACGGGATGCAGCTCTCATCAGTTCCAAGGTCAAATTTGATTTTTCGGTTTTTCCAGTATAAACCCATTTTAATAATATAGATCCTACATGCTCATCCAAATTACTCCAGTCTAAAAATATTAATCAAACAAATTCATCTTGGATTATCTCATAAAGTATTGTGATCTAATTTTGAGGATCTTCATACACACAAGTATAATGTTTCAATGCATTCAGTGACATAGATTATATGGCTTGTGATTATAACGAATAACAAAAGATGTGTACTGGAGGTGCTTTACAAATTTTGATACTTGATATTTATAATGATTGGTTTTTCATACCTAGTTCTAAGGTACAGCGCAGTGCCGCTTCATTCCAAAAGTCACTACGCGCTGTTAAAACGAATTTATGAGCTGGTATTTGTTGGTTGGGCAAGATTATTGTCAAATCGCTGAAAGAAATTTAAGCACAAGAATACTGATGCGTTTCTGAATATCACACATTGATAAAAAATATTTTAATTATGCGACTAAATGTCTCGACCCAAGTATAATATTATAAAACCAGTATTTAGACATAACATAATGTGCACAACATGTAATCGGATTTTTACTTAATCTTAACAGTATAAAAACAGGTACGTTCCTGATATTCTGCTTCAAAAATGATCTTCGTTTACACAATGGTGTTTTTGTAACATTTGAGTAATTACCTATATCGTTGTTGACCGTAAAGTGAAGCAACAGTGGCTAGAAGTCGGCTAACAAATCCAGATTCTTGGGCACCAGCGGTAGCATTTGCATAATTTTGCTGGAGTTTTGTATGAGCGGCATTTAATTTGACATACTGTTCTCTAAGTAGAGCCAAGTGTTGTTGCCACTTCTGGGATTCAGCTGAGTCGCCTGTAAGTATAATTAGCTTGATGAAAATTCTCTAGCAGCAAATGAGGCAGAAGTTTGGTGATACGAAACTTACCCATGTCGTAAAATCTGATATCAGATACAAAAGTGTTCAACGAATAGTGAGTTAGATAAAAAAAAATTTACATGGCAGTTTTTTGACAGTACGGTGAGACTAAATTCTATAACATTACGCGAATACTAATCACTGTCCAACATTAGTACGCCGTTGACGTCAGGCTCATGATTTATCGACTGATTCAGTACCTGATATGATACTTCGGCAAACTACTCGGTAGCTTTTTAAGTTTCTGCAATTACGCCCCTTGAATTAAGCACATATTTTCACTTTGCCGTATTCGCCGATTAAAAAAATTGTTATCAGTTTAGGCTGTGGTTCAGGGCAGGTCCAACAATAAAATCCCTAGCTCAGTAAAAGCATTTTGTGTATATAGTACGTACGTACTACATAGGCGTAGAATCAGAATGTTTGCCGGAAATGACGTACAATTTCGATGACGTTTGCATAGCGCTAAGGAAATTCTTCCCATTTCGTTTCCAATCGTGAAACGTGCGTGTCTTACAATTCGGCGTGTCCCCCGTTTCGTGTCGTGAGAGACTTAAAAGTGAGTGAGTAATTCTAACGCATCTATTAGTTCGACAATATTACCATTAATTGATTATGTGGTTGCTTTTTTGTATAAAAAACTGATCAATGGCATTGACGGTGCTTCATTTATTAAGATGCTTATGGATCCTCGAGGCTTGCAGCGTTTTTGTGTTTACACGCCAGATGAGATGGTTAACCATTCCAAGCGTGATTCACTTATTCTTCGGACTCATTGATTACAGTAGTTTACGTTTACGACCAGCTTTCTGATATCAAAAATCTTCGTTCAATCTTGCTACAGTTTCATTGTTTGATAAATGATGATTTCCAATAATACCATCTTTCGCCTGAGAGATTGTGATGATAGATTGAAACTGACACTGGATAATTTATAATTTACCGCAGCAATTTATAACATGTGGTATACTTAGTACACCCCTTATTGATGAAATTCTGATTTCGCATTTTTAGAATGCGTTACGTGGCCGCTTACCTCTTAGCAGTCCTGGGTGGCAAGGCATCGCCATCCCAAGGTGACATCGAAAAGATCTTGTCCTCTGTCGGAATTGAAGCTGACGCTGAGAAACTGAAGAAAGTAATTGCTGAACTCAATGGAAAGCCCATCGATGAACTGATTGCACAAGGTATGTACACTTTGTATTAATCTTCGATCACAGCCAGAATATCCACAAATTTGAACACATCTTGCAGTAGCTGCTTCAACTAGATTATAATAATCGTATTTCAAATTCCGTAATTAGTCATGCTCTCGTTTTTATATATGTATGCTTTGCTATCACATCCCAACTGATTCAAAATTTTAATCTTATTTCCTAATATATATGCTCTTTAGCTCTTACAAGCAAGATACTGATGATTTTTTTTCTTTTCTTTTCAGGCCGAGAGAAACTTTCTTCCATGCCAGTTGGAGGAGGTGCTGCTGCACCAGCTGCGGCTGCAGCTGGAGCTGCACCTGCTGAAGAGAAGAAGGGTATGTCTACAAATGATCTACAGTAGTTCAGAGCATATTTGCTTCAAGTTTGACATGATGTTTTTTCATACCATCTTTCGACTGAGTCGTTGTGCTGTAACCTTTACTTACTGATTGATAGCAAATTTTTAATTAACGTTATTTCTGCTGTTCAATATGTGTTCTAAACCCAGTTTTCTTTCAACTCAATAGAAGAGAAAAAGGCCGAGAAGAAAGAAGAATCTGAGTCTGAAGACGACGACATGGGATTCGGACTTTTCGACTGAACAATTCATCAAAGTCGCGGAAACGGACAAGAGTTTATTCTGCAGCAGAAAAGTTCGCATACATATATGTATACTTGCGAACAAGTATACACAGAAGTACAAATTATATTATTTGTATATTTTACACATATGTGACTCCTGCTGAAGAATAAATGATTTTAAGTTTTAATAATTTTCTAATTAATTTTTAATTTGTCGATGGCACCAAGTAACCCCATCCTCAAAAGAAAAATGAATTTGCTGGCTTTCGCTATAGATGAACAGTTGGTGAAAAGAGTCGACCATTCAAAGACCGATGATAAGTCCAATGTCCTGAGACAGCTGAAGTTTTCAGATTCAAAACTCTTGAGTGACAATACTATGTTACATACTCGTATACTTGTCAATGTATTTTAAAACCTTATTAAGACGGATGATTTATTTCTCCCATGAAATGAGAGGTATTAGGTTCAAAGATGAGAGGGGGGGGGGGGGGGGGGGGGTACGTCAACCGGATCATCGTGAATATGCGGTTGTTGTATAGGCTCTGTAGATGATTACAGAGATAATGGATGCAGTAATTTGAAAGGACGCCAAATCTTCGGAGGTATGTCAATAAGATTGTCGAAAGTCCTGAGGGCAGGGTAAAACCGAGGCATCGCGCGCCGTCGCGGCTTCATTCACAAATCAAGGAGTTGTCTGTGAGTCGGCGCTTCGTAGATACCGTAAATCGTTTTTAATATTACTACGCGTAAAATACCTGTCGTCATTTCAGTGCAATTCAAAAATTCAATGATGAAAATTTAGTTTATCCATTCATTGATACACGACAAACATCAATAGCATAATTTCTCCAAGATTCGCATTGTATTTGAAAGGTTTTAAATTTTAATAATCGAACGAACTATTTTTTTACACCGGTGGAAGCGCCGCCATGTTGGGTGTCAGCGGTCTGTGACGGCATTTGCGTCAGTCAATGCGTGCGGATGACTTGATTATTGAGTGAATAACGGGAGAGAAACGTGAAATACTGTGTATAAGTGGTACCGAGGTGCCGCACATCCATCCCAGGAAACTAATAGCGGCGAAGGAAACTAGGGAAACATCGTAAATCTTCGCGAGAATGACGCAATTACTGCCCATAAGGTTTCAGGAGCATCTCCAGGTAGGTGACCTGATTTTCCGTTGTCCTAACGTCTATTGGATTATTTGATTATCGGTTCATCGTCGTTAAATGATTTTACCCCGTACTATCGGGTATCCTTAAGAGCAGTACCTTTCGTCGGTTTGATAAATTGGCAGAAAACAACGGTATTTTCGGGAGTACTAAGAAATACTTCTAATAATTTTTCCATTGACGTTGCGTTGACAGATATGATATATCCGATCGCCGCGGCAAGCAAAATCGTTAATTCCGACAAGTATATCCCATTCCGAGGAGCTACGATATTTATTTTCCCTGTCATAGTCTTTTCAGAGTACCCTTAACCAAAATCGATAAATTATGCGTTAAGACTTCTTTTTTTTCGATAACTCTGATCATTGATAGCATCGAGGGGGCCACGTCTGCGAATACGCCCCCCGCTTCCGCCCACTGGCCAAAGCTTTGAGAAAAAAAATTTCACCTCAATCTCACCTACAATTTCGAGAACTAGGCATATCATGAATTTTTATAATAACTTGATGGACGTCCACTCATGGTCTTTGTCCATTGTCAATATATAGTTCATCTATTTCTTCTTTGAATTACGTCTTGGGAAATCCTTTTTCTTTTTTTTTTTCTATATGCAACAAACTGTAGCTTGAAAATATCTAATTGACGTTATAATATTGATCATATTTATTGCAGTAGTTTTGTACTTGTGATAACTCTGAAGCTCAGCCAAAGTTTATATATTTTATACATCTGTTTATTCTTGTGTTTACAATTGCTGCTGTATTATGAAGATATAGGGATATAGATTTGCTTTGTGACCTTTGCCAATCAATGTGCCGTGTATATATAGAATAATGGAATCATGGTACCAAGTTGTTTCAAAATTCATATTCCTTAGCAAATTATGATATTCCAATGAGATGAAGATTAGAATTGTTCCAGAGTCATCTTGTTATATTTGAGAAATATAACATTTTGTAATTTCTTCAGCTCACTGCTGTGGGAATCAATGCCAACAATGTCAGCTTTAATACGCTCACTATGGAGTCCGACAAATTTATTTGCGTACGAGAAAAGGTTGCGGAAACATCGCAGGTCGTCATTATCGACATGAATGACTCTGCCAATCCAATAAGGAGGCCAATATCTGCAGATTCCGCAATCATGAATCCTGCAAGCAAAGTAATTGCTTTGAAAGGTATGCACATAGTAATTTTTGAAGCATTCATTTCTACGTTATCTGATCTGAGACTGATAGCTGCTATTTCTTTGACCTTCACTAAGCCTCCATCAAATACTGACTATAAATATCGTTGGCTTGAGTTGATATTATTCAGAATCATACTCACTAACAATAATTATTTATCTTTGATTAAACCAAATTTAATGCAACTGCATCCTCAAATATGTTTGAAAAAGAAAGAATTCACAAATTTCATCCTTTGTACTGATGTGAACTTGTCAGAACTTTATTGAAATAGTCGTACTTTATGCAGCCCAGAAAACATTGCAAATCTTCAACATTGAGATGAAATCAAAAATGAAAGCCCACACCATGACGGAAGATGTTGTGTTCTGGAAATGGATCTCCTTGAATACCTTGGCACTAGTCACTGAAACGGCAGTTTACCACTGGTCTATGGAAGGAGATTCTCAGCCTCACAAGACGTTTGATCGCCATTCATCGTTAAATGGATGTCAAATAATAAATTACAGAACCGACCCAAAACAGACGTGGTTATTGCTGATCGGAATTTCAGCGCAGCACAACAGAGTAGTTGGAGCCATGCAGTTATATTCTGTAGAACGTAAATGTTCGCAACCAATCGAAGGACATGCAGCATCTTTTGCCCAATTCAAAATGGAGGGCAATGCCGAGCCTAGCAATCTATTTTGTTTTGCTGTAAGAACTGCTCAAGCTGCTAAATTGCACATAATTGAAGTTGGTCAACCTCCTGCTGGAAACCAGCCTTTTCCCAAAAAAGCAGTTGACGTGTTTTTCCCCCCAGATGCTGGCAGTGATTTTCCAGTTGCAATGCAGGTCAGCTCGAAGTACGACGTAATATATTTAATAACAAAGTTCGGTTATATCCACATGTACGACATTGAATCTGCGACGTGTATATTTATGAACCGTATATCTGGAGAAACAATATTTGTTACCGCTCCTCACGAAGCTTCCGGTGGGATTATTGGAGTGAACCGCAAGGGTCAAGTTTTGTCAGTATCTGTCGAAGAAGAAAATATTATTCCATACATCAATGGAGTATTACAAAATCCTGAATTAGCTCTGCGAATGGCTGTAAGAAATAACTTGTCTGGAGCAGAGGATCTGTTTGTACGGAAATTCAACATGCTTTTTCAAAATGGCCAGTACGCCGAAGCTGCTAAAGTGGCAGCAAATGCACCAAAAGGAATTCTAAGAACTCCAGCAACAATTCAACGGTTCCAGCAGGTAAACATGCTCAGTTCTTACGTAGGGGTATGAAAATTTCCATATCACATCTCGATGAATGCAATGTTCAATGGTTTTTGTGATATAAATTTTTATAGAACGTCTATTTTTCCAGGTCCCAGCTACGCAAGGGCAGACTTCGCCACTGTTGCAATATTTTGGTATACTTTTGGATCAAGGTCAACTAAACAAGTACGAGTCTTTGGAACTCTGTCGCCCTGTGTTACTGCAAGGCCGCAAACAGCTTCTTGAAAAGTGGTTGAAAGAAGACAAGCTGGAATGCAGTGAGGAATTGGGTGATCTAGTGAAACAAGCTGATCCTACTCTTGCTTTGAGCGTTTATTTGAGAGCAAATGTACCAAACAAGGTCATCCAATGTTTTGCCGAAACTGGGCAATTCCAGAAAATAGTTTTATATGCCAAAAAAGTTTCTTACACTCCGGATTATGTTTTCTTGCTGAGAAATGTTATGAGGATTAATCCCGATCAAGGTGTTGCTTTTGCTCAAATGCTGGTTCAGGATGACGAACCTCTTGCCGACATCAATCAGGTGAGTTTGAGGATAATATAACTTAATTGAAATGAGGTGATCCTATCCAAGGAGAAATAGATCGATCCAATATTACTACTCTATTTGAATCAGAGCGAAAAATCGAATTTGATGAAGGTGCTATCATCACTCGATGTATTTTTATCTACGAGTTGTGTGTCATATTATTAGTAGCGATTGTACTATCTCGTTCCAGAATTAGAGAGCAATATTCGAAACACATAGTCCATGCTATTTATACGTTCATACCGATAGACAATCGAAGTATGTTGAGTGTTTGTGCAACCTACAATGTGACTCATGACACAGACACGGAGCTTTCTCGATTTACTGGAACTGAGATTAATTCGAATGTAACGAAGGGCTTTCAACATTTTTTATTTTGTCTATTTCAGATTGTGGATATTTTTATGGAACAAAATATGGTACAACAGTGTACAGCCTTTCTCTTGGATGCATTGAAAAATAATCGTGCGAGTGAAGGTGCCTTGCAAACTCGCTTATTGGAAATGAATTTAATGTCTGCTCCTCAAGTGGCAGACGCCATCTTAGGAAATCAAATGTTTACACACTACGATCGTGCCCACGTTGCCCAACTTTGTGAGAAGGCTGGCCTTCTACAACGTGCTTTGGAACATTACACCGACCTATATGATATCAAGCGAGCTGTCGTCCACACACATCTGCTATCCCCTGATTGGCTGGTTGGATTCTTTGGTACTTTGTCAGTAGAAGATTCTTTGGAGTGTCTAAAAGCCATGTTAACTGCCAACATAAGACAAAACTTGCAAATCTGTGTACAGATAGCAACAAAATACCACGAACAACTTACAACGAAGGCTTTGATTGGTAGATGAATTTCTTTATTCCAAAACGGATGAAATCATCTTTCGTGGAGTTTTTCATTCCCGTATACGTAACTTTGTTCAACAGATTTGTTCGAAAGCTTCAAATCGTACGAAGGATTGTTTTACTTCCTTGGATCAATCGTCAACTTCAGTCAGGATCAAGAAGTTCATTTCAAATATATCCAAGCTGCGTGTAAGACCGGCCAAATCAAGGAAGTTGAAAGGATTTGTCGTGAGAGCAATTGTTACAATGCGGAGAGGGTCAAAAATTTCTTGAAAGAAGCAAAATTATCTGATCAGTTACCACTGATTATTGTCTGCGACCGATTTGACTTCGTCCACGATCTCGTTCTCTACCTTTACAGAAACAATCTGCAAAAATACATCGAAATATACGTCCAGAAGGTAAATACAACTTCATAGGAATTTAATTGCAATTTAACATTTCGTCGCCTTATGTTAATTGTTCGTTATTGAATTTCATTTAATTCGTTTTATTTTAAGGTGAACCCGTCGAGATTACCCGTCGTAATTGGTGGGTTGTTGGATGTGGATTGTTCGGAGGACATAATTAAAAATTTAATTCTTGTGGTACGTGGTCAGTTCTCTACGGATGAATTGGTCGAGGAGGTTGAGAATCGTAACCGACTAAAACTCTTGCTGCCTTGGTTAGAATCCCGTGTTCACGAGGGTGGTGTAGAGCCCGCGACACACAATGCTCTTGCTAAAATTTATATCGATAGCAACAACAATCCTGAAAGATTCCTTAAGTGAGTAGATAAAATTAAAGAACTTGAATTTTTCCTTTCTCAATAGTCTTCATGCCTCGTCAATCGTTCACAAACCTCGTTTTCTTTTCTCGCAGAGAAAATCAGTTCTATGACAGCCGTGTTGTTGGCAAATATTGTGAAAAACGCGACCCTCACTTGGCGTGCGTAGCATATGAGCGTGGTCAATGCGATCGCGAACTTATCAGTGTCTGCAATGAGAACAGCTTGTTCAAAAGTGAAGCTAGGTATTTGGTTAGACGACGGGATCCCGACCTGTGGGCTGAAGTCCTCTTGGAAAGCAATCCCTACAAAAGACCACTCATCGATCAGGTCAGTAATTTTTGCAATGCATTGTAATTATTGGGGATAACGATGCACGTTTGATCGGAGTAATTATAAGTTCGGTGGATTGATCCTTATTTCATTTATCACAGGTGGTTCAAACTGCACTGTCAGAGACACAAGACCCCGAAGATATTTCGGTAACTGTAAAAGCTTTCATGACGGCGGATTTGCCTAACGAATTGATCGAATTACTCGAAAAAATTGTACTTGATACCAGCGCCTTCAGCGATCACCGTAATCTACAAAACCTCCTTATTTTGACTGCAATTAAAGCAGACCGCACTCGCGTTATGGAATACATTAATCGTCTGGACAACTACGACGCCCCAGACATAGCCAACATCGCCATCAACAGTGAATTGTACGAAGAGGCTTTCGCCATCTTCAGGAAATTTGACGTCAATACATCTGCTATACAAGTATTGATTGAACAAGTTAAAAATTTGGACAGAGCATACGAATTTGCTGAGAGGTAAAATCGATCTATTTCGACAAATTTCATAAGTCCGAACGAACCAAATTCACCCCAACACTCGTTCATTTTCTAGGTGCAATGAACCTGCTGTATGGTCACAACTGGCAAAAGCTCAGCTGCAGCAAGGTCTAGTAAAAGAAGCGATCGACAGCTTCATCAAAGCTGACGACCCATCCGCATATGTAGATGTAGTTGAGACTGCCCATCGCACTTCTCACTGGGAGGACCTGGTTCGTTATTTGCAAATGGCACGTAAGAAGGCGAGAGAATCATTCGTCGAAAGTGAACTGATTTACGCGTATGCTCGCACAAACCGACTCGCTGATCTGGAGGAATTCATTTCTGGACCCAATCATGCGGATATCCAGAAGGTAATTGCATCTCAGAAAATAGCGATCTTTGTTAAGTTCGAGTTTCTGCAGTAGCTGCCAAATATATTTTGCTCGTGGCAACTAAATCGAATGAATGATTTACAGATTGGCGATCGTTGTTTCGATGACAAAATGTATGACGCAGCAAAGCTTTTGTACAATAATGTGTCAAACTTTGCCAGATTGGCAATCACTCTTGTTCACTTGAAAGAGTTCCAAGGTGCTGTGGACAGTGCTCGTAAAGCGAATTCTACTCGCACATGGAAAGAAGTTTGCTTTGCCTGTGTGGACAGCGGCGAGTTCCGTCTCGCCCAGATGTGTGGCCTGCACATAGTTGTTCATGCGGATGAACTTGAAGACCTTATCAACTACTACCAAGATCGAGGACATTTCGAAGAACTCATAAACTTACTAGAAGCTGCTCTTGGTCTCGAGAGAGCTCATATGGGAATGTTCACTGAGCTGGCTATTTTATACAGCAAGTACAAGCCACAGAGAATGCGAGAACATCTCGACTTGTTCTGGTCTCGTGTCAACATTCCGAAAGTAATTAATTGTGGATCGTAACATTAAAGTATCATGACATTCTCAAGGGATGTTGAGCGCAAACCTAATTGTGTGGATGATCCTTCTTTGTTTTAGGTATTGCGAGCAGCCGAACAAGCTCATCTGTGGGCAGAACTTGTCTTTTTGTATGACAAATATGAAGAATATGACAACGCGGTGCTCGCAATGATGCAACATCCGACTGAAGCATGGCGCGAAGGTCACTTCAAGGATGTGATCACCAAGGTTGCCAATGTCGAATTATACTACAAGGCAATCCAATTCTACGTTGAATACAAGCCGCTACTTCTGAACGATGTGCTGCTCGTCCTTGCGCCGAGAATGGATCACACGAGATCGGTGGCTTATTTCACTCGTACAGGACATTTGCAGCTAGTGAAGCCTTATCTCAGATCGGTCCAATCCTTAAATAACAAAGCTATAAACGAAGCGTTGAATGGTCTACTCATCGATGAAGAAGACTACCAAGGATTAAGGACATCGATAGACGCCTTTGATAACTTTGACAATATTGCTCTGGCTCAACAGCTCGAGAAGCACGAACTTATCGAATTCAGAAGAATCGCCGCGTACCTCTACAAAGGAAATAACAGATGGAAACAGTCGGTTGAACTTTGCAAAAAAGACAGACTATTCCGGTGAGCAGATGGAAATATATTTTCCACGGTATTGCATCTAAAAATGTGTCTCGTCCTTTGTTGTATTCATCACTTCTTTAAACTTTTGTTTACTTGTGTGCGTTCTAAACTTCTGTTTTCATACAGCGATGCCATGGAGTACGCGGCTGAATCTAGAAATGCTGAGGTAGCCGAAGAACTTTTGGAGTGGTTTTTGGACAGAGGATCAAAAGATTGTTTTGCGGCTTGTCTATTTTACTGTTACGATCTACTTCATCCAGATGTCATTTTGGAACTTGCCTGGAGGCACAGAATTCTCCACTTCGCAATGCCGTACCTCATCCAAGTTGCTCGTGAATACATTACAAAGGTACAATATCGCATGACTTCTGTTCTTTAAGCTACGTGAAATACATTGATGAGAATATAACCTTTCTTTTCAATTCATTTCATAGGTTGACAAGCTTGAAGAAGCAGAGAGCCAGCGTTTGGAAGAAACGGATCAACAAGAACACAAGCCTATGATCATGCGTGAGTTTGCTCATGAATGTTTGACTTTTTCGTGGAACCTTTTCCACATGTAGTCTTCTAATTTTTTGTTCAATGATTATCCTTCGATTTAGAGTCATCGAAAAAAATATCTCACTTTTTTTTTCAGCCGAACCGCAGCTCATGTTAACAGCGGGACCAGGAATGATGGCACCAGGTTATGTACCTCAAAATGTTTACGCAACTCCGGGTCAAGGGGTTTACGCACCACCTACCGCGGCCTACCAGGGTTATGGTATGTGAGACACAATTCACAACACGTTCCACAATGATCAACAATACCCATATTTCTATAAGGTTTAGCTAGAGCAAAGTTATATTATTGATGAGTCACATTGAACCGTCAAAAATCTGCTGTCTGACAAATACTTTGTAATGTCAAGTTCGTAGTAGGTTAGAAGCAAACGAGAAAAATTAGACAGAAAAGAGGGGAGTTAAAGCATTGAAACTTAGAGAAATGTATTCTACAAAATGAAAGCTGCTGGAATAAATGTCAACTAATCGGTTTTTTTAAGAAAAGTAGAATGCCTCATGTAAAATAAAAATTGATGAAGTACAGTTAAAGCATTCTGTGGATGAAACACATAGTATTAGAGAACTTGTAGATGCTAAATAATTGAATGTATGTATCGATTTAGCTGCTTTTCATCTCTGACTAACGATAAAATAAAAGTTCACATCGGTGGCCCTTAGGCAATGAAAAATATCGGGTGGCAGTATGCGTAACGATCCTTGACATATCCATGAATACTTGTTCAATGGCAGATTTTTAACATGGCTTGAAGAAATATGCTCGCGCTAATGACATAATTTGAAAACAATTCGTTAAATTTACTGAGCTCTTGTTAAGCTATGCTAACAGATTGATCTGATGTAGATTACAATAGGCTTAGAATTTCGCAAGGAAAGTGTCTTCCTTAATAATTGCAATTGCAAATAATTCAGGGGCTGAAAATATAATCAGAAAAAAAAAACTGAGACGGGTTTTCTAATTTTGTCAATATCGTGATAGCATTCCTCTATTATACTTTGTTAGCGATCATTTAAACACGTAAAAATTGTATAATTAATATTTCATTTATCGTTCGTAAAAACAATTGCTCGTTTGTCGTAGACTAAATTAAAACGCTACCCTTTCACATTAGGTTTTTATAGAGTATGTCTGAGAACACTATTCATAGTTTTTGTTATCGACATACTGTGTACATCTAACTGTTTTATTGGGGCGTAATAACGACATGTTTCACGCGATTCTTGTTTGGAAAGAGGGGAAAAAAATAAATGAATACTTTTTATAAGTTATAAGCTTAGTGTAACACATACATAATTATAGATTGCCCCTGATCATCGAGTGAAGAAATGAACAGGTGTCGCAAGTCCGATCGGTCGGGTCTTCGTGATTTATCAAATTAAACTTCGAACACACGCTCGAGTGGTTTTGGCTAAACTTGAGCAAAAAAATGTTTCTGTGGGCAATCGTATGAAATAGGTGTTACATTTCTGCTCGTCGGACTTGTGCAGCTTGTTCAGTTCGATCCTCTGACAATGAGTTGTGGTAAAGCCTACGTTTAAGAATCTGTTGAATACCGGTGGTGCGTACAAAGATTTCGCGTCATTCCCAAAAAAATCTATCAATGCACTTACTTTTTCAATATGGCAAAATCAAATCAAGTGAAACTTTTGAAAATTAAGTGGTTAGTGATTTCTTATTTGAATCGGAATTCAACCAGGCCGCATCGCATGTTGTTATTGTATTAATACCATGATTATTTGAATATTCTGAAATATTATTAACTAATTATTACAAGAAAAAAAACCCACAAATCAAGGATTATTAGTAATTATACATATATATTATAAATATATAATGATATATTATATTGGTATTTAGTGTAATATGTAAGTAGTAAACATATGATATGGATTAATATTATTGAAAAAAAAAAAACAAAAAAAAATCGGAATAAATGATACATAAAGCTAACTATCAAGAATGGGTGATCAAAGATCTGGATCGCATTCAATTGTTTTTGCTGTAAGATATTTAAGAAACTGTGTCAAGTAAATACACACAGTGAGAAATAAACAAATGCCTGTTTGATGAAGAATTGTCCGATGTTTATTTTTATGCCTCGATACATTTAAAGCAAAATCCATATTTCTGAAAAATATACTTGCTATCGACTAAGTTTGTGTCATGTAAGATGTTCTCAAAAATTATAAATAATAATCAGATGATAGGGGACTTTCATTTGTGTGACTCTACCTACAAATCGGATATATAAGTAGTTTTTACTTTTTTAACCGATCGCTCAGCAGGTCTGTAGCAGAGCTTTTTTCCAAATAATTGTAAATTTACAGAACCTAATTGTATTTTGAATACGGATGTGTCTTTGGGAATTGCTGCAACAAAAAAATAGCCGAATTATTTACAATGGAATCTGCTGAGCAACTTAATTGAAATCTATATTGCATAATTTGCTTTGTCAATTCGACACAGTCAGATAGGATTGTGTTTAATCATTTCTAATTTTTAGTGTCATTGATAGCGTGGTATGAATAATTATTCACGATGCATAACAAAGATTAATGGAAATTCTATTCATTTGTTGTTATTAGATTGTTGAAGCAGTTATTTTTTTAGGTAAATTGTTCATATTCAAATTTTTTGGTAGGTATTTGAATAAAAGCGTACTTTTTTCAGCTTGATACAGAAAACTGTTGAAGTTCAACTATGAACACTGCACATGGAATTTGTACAGTGTTTGAAAATAGCGGGAAAGACAAAATCATCACTCAATGCAATATTAATGAGGGTTCAAAATAAACTCAATTTTCTTACTTCGTAAAATGTTATCCTCTCCAAGAACTCTGAATGTACATTTTGTGTCTTGTAGAATGATGCCAGAGATGTTGACCAAGCTGGGGCACTTAGACCTGACAACGGTGATCTTTGCTCCATGAAAATCAGCTTTTATCATATGTTGACCCATTATCTCAAATTTTGATTTCACCGGAGTCTCTGGTAAGTCCGTGAAGTCATGAACGTCAAGCATTTGCCGCATATATTCTAACCACATTTCGTTCAGCGCTAAAGCATCTTTGTACTCCAAGTTTATACCATTTTTCAGCTCATTCAAACCAAGAGCTATTCGTTTTCTATTAGTTAAAAATGTTTTTTTCGTTGACTTGCGGCGACGGTGTTTTGTCTTAACTTTGTTGAACATAAATGTCTAAAAGAAAATTAGGATCCGACGATTAATGATGAACAACATTGGAACATCATACTACCATCTACTAAGGCATTAGTTACAGAAACAAATTCGTGTAGGTACTTTTTTCAAATCCCCTGTAAATGAGTCTTTGTCTGACGAGGGCAAACTATTTTGCAAGAGGCTGATCACATACTGGTCACGCTCTTCTGAGGTTATGGCACGGTTAACTATAGATATGGGAAGAGCAAGACACGCGTTACCTGGAATACAGGTTATTTTTTTATTATGTATATGATAATTGATAGTGCGCAAATTTAGAATTAAACTAAAGTATTTCACCTTCCATGATTTATCGAACTACTCTTATAATTCCTATCCCAAAGTAACCTAATCTCACAATTTTGTTTCTGCTACACCATAACTGGAAGAATCAGGTTAGAGTACTCCGTAGAATAAGTGAATGGAAAGGGTATACAAGATCTCTTTTTAGAACAAAGTTATTACTATATTTTGAGAATCAAATTGACAGAACACTAGTACACGTTTTGACGCAAAATAGGATCATCAGTCAACCGACTAGACGACAAACAAACGACACTAGCGCCGCTGGCTGTTCGTCGTCTATTCCGATAAATTCCAATATACGATAGAGACACAGCTAAACAATGAGCAAGCATTGCATTGACAATGAAATAAATGCGAATTTGTATTCTTTATTTTTGGCAACGTTTATTGTGAAGTCTTGGAACTTGCGAAAACATTTTACAATTACAATCACGAGAATGCTTTCCCATTTATATGATGCAATATATTAACATCAGGAGCAATAAAAAGGATGACTATCAACGAATATTTACAAAACTAGAAAATTTCCATGGTATAAATACTTCGAGCAATGATATCGTATTTCGATTATCACTTAACGAAAAAAGTTCAACGAGGTATTGGCTCTATAGACATTTCTCCTCGACCGCCAAAATAACGATCGATATAATGCAATATCTCAAATCCAACTTCAACCATGATTAATATGATTATCATCCATTCCAGGCGAACATGGTGACGATCGCTAAGATGAGACGACAAAAGTTCCACCAGTTCGACGCAGTGGTTGAGTTTCTCGTTCATCACCTAGCAACAAATATTTATAGATGAGATATTAGCACCGATATATACTACTATATATCAGTGGATGTTTGGTACAGCAGAGTCTAATTTACAATATAGGGTCGATGGGATCGATGAAATCCTATCTAGCAGTACAAAGAACGATTTATATAGATGAAAAAACGACCTCAATTATGAGTTTATGGATGTACATATTTTAAGCTATATGCAGTATGTTTACAAGAATAGACAGCTTCAGAAAGTTATTGTTTCGGATATGAATCTTCAATTTCATATTATTCGTCATACTCGAGTTCGCTTGGAGATGCTGAAGTAGCTACACGTCTGTTGAAAAAAATTTTCCAGCTCGTCTCTTTCCCAATAAAAATCTGGTGTATCTAGAAGATCTGAGCTCAAGTTAATCATATGTCTCAGAGCAAATAGTTCGCCCTGCTTTCTCAAGACTTCTTCTCTGCTCATTTTTATTGGTCGACCAGTCTTGAGGTCATCGGTCACAAAGGCGATTGAATCTATGTATCGATCTAAAGATGCCTCCCATATACCGAGCTTTACAGATAAGGATATCGCATTAGAGAATGTGTATTTATCTAGATCTGTAGCCCCTGGTACCAATATTATGTTTCCGTCCTTGAGATGACTCTTTTTTCTGTAACATGTGAAAATATGGAAAGTTCAAATCTACTTTAGCAATCAGAAATTGAAATTTATTTACTAAATCTGAATCGAGTCGAATGCTGATGATATAGTTTAATACCCAGTGTCTGAATATGTATAGGACATCAGTTCGCTTTCAGTTTGAACCAACTTATCGGAATAGCTGTCTTCTTCATAAGCTTTCAAGAATTGTAAGACATTCCCACTCTCAAGTTCTGAGATGTTCCAAAAAACAACTGTGCCCTCCCTGAAAAAGTAGACTTCACGAGGCTCTGCTTCAACTTCATACTTAGCTACGGCGTGTATGACATCTGGCATTGCTAGAACATGAAACAAATTGTTGTGCTCATTTATGGTAGATCCTTTTAATTCGTAAGAATGGAATTGTCTGGACATGGAGAATTGCGAGTTATGGTATTGCAAATACTACTTTATTCCCATTATTACATATTATAAAAAAAATATACACATTCCTAAACATGTGATTAAGATAGTAAAAATGCGTAATAACAAAATATACCAGCAGCCAAGAAGAGAAATTCTTTAAATATTGGCAGAAACTGGATTTAGTGATAATGAAATTTTCATTTCATTGCTGACATCGATATCTTATCTGATATTCGATCGATAAATTATTCTGTCAAGATAACAAGCCAATATTCATGATGCCCAGTATTATAAAAAATATAACTACAGGTAAAAAACTTGTTACAAATATGATGCGTAGCGCTGAGAAAAGATATTGTCATGTCTGTAAACAGGAAAGACTTCTGTAACTGCTAGAAAAAAATGTTATACAAATGCGAATTACATGTGACTTGCTGGAATACAAAATATTTTTTTCTATAGTATGGACAGTATAAACCATCATGAATTATTTAAGAATTATTTAGCACATCTTTGGAAGAGTAAATAATCATCCAAATACCCGACATTACAATACCGGAATTACAATAGTAGTGGGTCAAAGAATCAGTCAATCAAATAAGGGCTATCGCAGGCTCCCAGTCCAGATGCAACCCCACCTTCGTCTGCACTGGCCAGTTTTGTTCGCAGCATATGACCAACTTGTGTATTGGATATAATATTTTTTTCATCGCCTATGATAACACCAAATATGCCCAATTCCGAAACAACTTCCTTCAATTCGGAATCTGTTGTACTTCCAGGTCTTATTTGATAATTCTTTTGCAAAGGTGGGTGGATTCTGTCCATGAGTATCCAAGCTGTTCTCTCTTGTTTGTTTTTCATAGACTCTAAAGCCTTTCGTACGTCTAATCCATAGACATTATTTCCTCCACCTTCTCGCTGAGGTTTTAAAACGAAACGCTCAGGGTCTGCAATTGCGACCTCTATCGCTCTGTCTCCATGTTCGTCAAAATCCAAAGCGTAAAGACCTGCGAATTTTCAAAACACGAGTAAAGCTTTCATCACGTGATAATTCACATGAAATGAAGACGCCAATACTGAGTGCTATCTACCAGTAAATATTCCACGAACTTGTTTCACAGTTCTCTCGTCTTTTAGAAATCGTGCTACAGCTCCAGGTTTAGCCAATGCTTGTTGGACCTTTTTAGCGCCAGCCAAGTGATACTGAATCGATGGGCATTTGATTGCTAGTGCTCTTTCTATAAGTAATCTTGCATTCCATTCTTTTTCCGTAGGATATTGGTCAGGTTCATAGCCACACCTGAAGTATACAACTGCCACTGTACGATTGCCTACGATTAACTCCTTGTTAGGACCCAGACTTGCTTCTACGGCAAGTTGAGTCAGTGTTCTTCGAATCACCCTTACATTGGGGTTGAGTCGTCTAATTTCGAATTCATGGAAACGCTGATCGCAAATGTTGTAAGTTACATCTTCAATGACGAATAAAATAACAGATCTGCAAACATTTAAAGTGAGATAGCTAAAAAATAGATAGCAATCTTCATACTAATAACATTTTAGAATTCAACGTTAATAGACACTGATAAAAATCAGTCTACAATGCTTGTGAGCATTTTTTATACAAATATTGGTTAACCTGTAAATTTTCTAGAAAATTAAGCACTTACTTTGGATCGCCATAAATTTTCCATGCTTCGATAAGCCCAGTACATAATCCTTCCAGTGCGTTATTATCGGGTAGATTCTTTAGTTTTTCAGATTTATTAAGTTCCGTAAGAATATATCTATGTAAATTTGTAGCAGCTGGCCCAAGCCAACCAAATCCTGATGCAATGGTATTGATTTCCACTTGTTTCCAGCAACAATACGGTCCGTAACTTTTGCATCCAAATTCTTCTGGACAACTGGTATCCAACATCAGATCAGATCTCAGCAATCCCAGGGATATTTTCTGCGTGAATCCCTCGTTGTGAACCGTTTCATAAATCTCAAACAATTTTTGAGTAAAAGTGTCTACTTTTATTGTTTCTTTGAGGGTTTCTTTTAGGAATTCATAATTGTAAGCTACTCTGTGCATAAGTTGATTCAAAATTAATTGAATTTCACAGGCTCGCTCAAATTCTTCACGCGGAAACGATGACGGTATAAGTAAAAATGGAGCAAACTGTAGTGCATCTCTATTGAAGTTTTCCTTTGAACGCATACAAGTTCCATGCATGAGTGCCCAGTCCTTTGCTTTCTCAATTATTTCCTGCAGCTCATTCTGCGGTAATGGTAACGAAACACAGAGAGGTATAGTTGGTCGTTCGCCGTTATTCATGTTGAATTTCCCAATAAATGTATACTTTTGTTCTGATTATTAGAATTTTCAAAGATTTCTATGTAGTCATTCAACTCTATAAATTGAGAACGTGTTTACCAAGCACAGTTTTCAAATAGTGTTCACTGTCTATTCTCCTACTGTTAAGTTTGAAACTCAACTTTGTTAGTACTTATATCTCAAGTAACTATTGACATAACGGTTGATATTTAGAGTAACACTGCAGAAGAATTTATTACGTTTTCACAGCACAATTATCATCAAGCAACACATTCCATTCAAGAAGTATCATTTACTCATCAGTGAGTCTGGTGCACAAAGGAACTGAAGATTAAATATAATCATGTGAACAAGGTATTCAGAATGTGCTGTGAGGTATGACTGTTATTTGTTTAAAATTTCTACAGGTAAACTGGTTTATTGTTTAGAGAAAGATGACTTGAAAACCACATTACTTCAACTGAAGAATGTCTATCTTGGCCACTGGCTTCCACAGTCTTTATTGATTTCTTGCATAACCACATTTAACTTTGAGAGAACATTCATGTGATAAAAATTGAAAAGTATTCCAAGCACAACACTCATTTTTATACGATCATCATTAAATGATCAAAATTTTTTTTGTTCACTCAACAAGGGCTTCAGATTGACTGGCAATGGGTACCAGAATTGTGTATGCTTATATGTATATGCAGATACACATCCACATGCATGGTACAATCATACATGAGAATGGCATCATGATGTGGGGGATGATATATGGAGGGATATGCAGATTCAAACATGGTAACAATGTTCTCAAAACAAATTCCATATCTGATCCACTAATCTTACAAGACTTTTTTTGCCAGTGATGTGACAATTAATAAAAACGCAGAAAAAAGTCCAATAAAACTTCGAACAGGAGATAAATATCAATGTTCATGATAAGTCAGATTTGAAAACAGTGCCAAATCAAGATAATAATGATGGTAAAATATCTTATCTATTTGCTCAATGGGTGGAAAAATATCACTTAGGTTCATAAGCATCATAGAAATAATGTAAAAATTTGGTAGTATTGCATCACTTAAAAAAACTTCTGATGAAACTGGAAACTCCAGTTGGTAAATCCCACTGACAATGAATAATTGACTTGACCAAATATTTTTCAGGTACCTATCGTAACGCCAATATTGTTGAGATATTATAATTCCAAGTTCAAATACATCGTCACAAACTGCTAATGCGACAAAAATTCAACACACACAGGTATTATTGAGTTATACCGGTTTTCCTTGTGCCACTGATCGCTATTTTGTGCAAATTTGACAACTCAGTACAATACATTGAAAATACCAAGTTATACTCACATTTTGATGAAGTTCGAATTTTTTCTGGGACGTACAGATCCTGTTTGATTAAACCAACCATGAGGTTTTCTAAATCATATTCTTCAGCAGTGGCTGATGATTTAACATTCCAGAACTGTGAATTTTTTCAAGTAAAAAAAATTTGTATTTGTTCTGTGCAAATAATCTCTTCGGTTTTAATCATTCCACAAGGATAGGGTGTTGTGTAAAACTTACACCAGGAATAGCTGTATCTTCGTCTTCCGACACAGATCTTTTTTTTCTTAAGGGACGTTTTTTCATGTGGAGTGCAGAGATATTTTCTTGTATACCTTTTGTGCCATAAGAAGCACTGTACGTGAAAATATTTCGTTGCAATCGGATTGTAACAGCTTGCTTGTTGTGTGAAAAATTAGGTTCATCGTTTAGAGATTTGATTACTATAGGAACACCACTGTTTTTAGGGATTTCACATGCTGCAAGGAAATTATTTAGACCCCTTATATTCTTCAACAATCCTATCCTGAACATTGTCAATCTTTGAAATGTGACACATGACATTGTTTTTAACCTATCAAAACTATTATCCCCTTACACTCGCTCAACGCACAAGACTTTAAAAACTTATGCATTCATCATACCATGTGTAATCATAGGCTCTGATTTTGCAATAGTTGAGTTTATATCGATGTTATGTGATTTTTTACTTTTTATGAAACAATCTAATAATGAACAAGTAACGTTTGTCGATTGTTTACTAAAATGCTGTCAAATTCTATGAGCCCTGCACAATTTTATTACTTTCACCGCTGTTTACTTTTATTAGGTGTACACCTCTTAGAAGATACATTTACCGCGCTAAAATAAAACCGATAGATCATAGCACATGGGAGTTAAATCCGGTAAAAGGTAGACATCTTTGAACGCAACTTCAATGTATTCCGAATAGGCAAGCAGATCACCAATTACTTTCAACATTAGCATGATAGCTATCATGTTTGAATACAAATTTTTAAGTACTGTTGGAAAAAAATAAAAATAATACAAAGAATTTGAAAGAAAATAAATATACAAACAGAATAAGTTCAACTTAATAAAATAAAATTACCGATTACCGAACTGTTCGACCTTCAGTGATTTTCGGAATCATCAACCGGTAGCGATTTATGAAGCGTTTGTGGCGTATGGTTACGGTAGCCATACATTTATTTGAACATTCACGCATAGAACTTATTTTTCTGTGCTTTTATACACTTCGTGAAGGAATAGCCAATAAGGAAGAAGAAACAGACCGCGATGATCCAAAATGTCAATGTACTGAGAATTTGAATTCAAAAACTGTATGAATATTAATCCAATAGGACAAAGTACAATCACCTAGGGATACAACGTAACCTAGGGAATAATCAACCACATCATTATCTTTATCGACTTTAATTTTTGATGATTAATGCAAATCATCGCCAAAATCACTTTTGTTTGTAGAGTGGTGCAAAGAACTGTATGCATCGATCATATAGGTGTGGGCTAGCTGATCCGGCTTCTATAAATCTGATCTCTAACGAGGAGTGATTGCCTAAAAATAGAATTACGGTCCGATTTTGAAAACCAACCTGTGGACCAATCGGGTAATTATAAAATTTTTATGTATCCAAAAGCTTGATTATCAAGACAACCAGTAATCTCATCTCCGTGAGCCCAAGTAGTAGATCTGCTTCTGAAGATCAGAAATCGCATATTATGATCCCCTGCACCTGTGCACTGAGGCATTAGAACTTTTTAAAAAATAAGACCTAACTGCCGCTGCATATTGGATTGTCAGACAACCTGTGTAAATGTCTAAACTATGCTTGATTTATGTAGACATTATTCGTTCACAGTCATGTCACATCAGGAACTTCGACTGCCGATGCCCTGGGGCCATATCGCTGCCAAAGCATGGGGATCTCCAAATGATAGATGTGTTTTGGCAGTTCATGGTATTCTGGACAATGCAGGTTCATTTGACCGACTGATTCCTCTACTACCGAGTAGCTATTACTTTATCTGTATTGATTTGCCGGGTCACGGATTATCTTCGCATTTCCCTAAGGGAATGCCATTGGAATATCTTAATTACATTCTCGCGATTCGTAAAGTTCTGGATTATCTAAATTGGGAGAGATGTATCTACATAGGGCATAGTCTTGGGGGGAATTTGGGCACGATGTTCACCTCTATTTATCCTGAGAGAGTTACCAAACTTATTTGCCTTGATGCGGTCATTGCTAGGCCAATATCCGACGATGTAATAATCAGCTACATTCGATCTAAGCATGATAATGCCATAAATATTGAAGAAAAAACGGATGCGGCAAGATTATATACCATTGAAGAAATTATATACATACTTATGAACTCTAGATACAATGCTCTGAACCGCCCAGCTGCTGAAGCTCTGTCGAAAAGATCCATCACTAAAGTTGGTGATAGGTACAGCTTCACCCGTGATCCACGGCTCAAGCTTGGCATCTTACCCATATTTAATTATGAACAACATTCCGCTATACTTAAGCATGTTCATATCCCTATACTAGTTGTATTTGCAGAAACAACAGTGACAGCAAAACACCATAAGGAAATGGAAAGACTTAATACACACGCTATGGTCAATCTTAAACATAACCATGTAGTTGTACAGGGAAATCATGACGTTCACAACAATCACCCAGAAAGAGTTGCTCCCCACATCACGGAATTCTTAACTACCCTCAAAAGTAATTTGTGATCTGTCCTGTATTGAAGAAGCATATCTGCAACATTCAGCTTTGAACTTATACATTTAATCTTGAATAGAGTGCAGATCTAATATAATCAGCAGGTAGATTTCAAGAAGTTATATTTCAATGTTATCTCCATTTCCTGATATCGTTCAAACCCATTGGCAAGTAATAGCCGTACCTTGTTGCACAACCAAATATTTTAGGTTCTAGGTTCTTTCTACGTCAGTTCACTAAGATTAAAAGTTCACAAATTATTGTACACTGATTGTAAGCGTCCAGCTAACCGTCACTGATTTACTTCACTGTTATAAGCATAAATGAGTTGATGGTATTTTGTACACAAGATCAAATTTTGTACAGAAGAAACAAATACAAAATTTTGATAATTCCTGAAAGTTTAATTTATTTTCATTGATCAGAATTGTATTCGTGATGACATAACTTCTCATTATGTATAAATTGCAAATCCAAAAAACATGCGCGTTTTATGAGCATGAATACACGAAATGTGTAAACAATTGAAATTTATAAAATTACTCAATTTTTTTGCATACAAATATTGAATTTTTATGGTTGTGGCCGCAAAATAGTCGATTTTGCGGGCAACAAATTACTCCAAAAGTGTAAGTTGTTGATTCACTTTAATCCTACAATGCAACATAGGATGCACCTTACGTTATGTCCAATTTGATGTAAGCTTTTGGCGTTGGGTTTAATTTTGTGAAACCATTAGAACCAAATTATTAGTTACAAGTAAGCTCTCTTTTTTCCCCTGTAGCTCAATCGGTATTTGACAAAATGCTAGAATAAATAGTGTATAACAAAGGAGTGTGTAACAAGTATTTACAATTATATACGAACGAATCACATAGAGAACATGTTCATCTTATTTTGGCTATAAATTTGATGAATTATTTGTAAACTATAAAGCGTTCAACAATAGATTGTGAGCCTTGAAATGTAGGAAAAATATAATTTTAGAGTATTCAGCGAAGTGAACATTGTTTCTATGTAGTTAAAAAGTGGTAAATCTCACATTGGCCTGAAATAAACATACTTGGAATAATGTAAATAATGAAAATATGAAAAAAACCGCGTATAGAAAATATTTTGAATACTCAATGGGAATAAATAAATTGTGGATTCAGGAAAGATTATATCAAGGTTACTGCCATTGTGAACCTCTGAATTTCACAATTACAGGTCAAATTCTATCACAAAATCTTCGTTATTGAATTCCTCATCGTCGGAATTATAGTCAAGGTATAATGCAGGAAAGTCTAGGTCGTCTTCGTCGTCTTGTCCTGCCTCCGGAACCACCCCATGGAAGAGCATATTATAGCACTTGGACTGCGGACTACGGAAATGTACGTAAGGTGTATCAGCTCTTAAACGTGTCCCACATAACCAGCAAAAATATGTATTACAGCGCCAGCACACCATTTTGTTACAACCATCGGATTTCTGATAAAAATGGATCATGATCAATAAGAGTATAAAAAAATAGTTCTGAAAGTCTCATGAACAATTCCTTAATTATGACAAACATTCGGTTATTCATACCTCAATAGCAGCATTGCAGTGAGGGCAGTGGCGGCTATTAGTATTTATCCAGTGCTCGGACATTGTATTTTCGACTAGTGCTTGTAGTTGTTTTCTTCCATATCGCTGCTCAAGTTGGACTTTCTTTTCATCTGGAGCGTTTTGATACTCGGTTACAAGTTTTTCTTTTTCAGCTTTGGAACAAACATAATTCATGAGAAAAAATTACTTGTGTTCAGTTGATTTTGTTATTGTAGTAAATAATCTTCATCTCACCTGACTTGAATTTACAGGGTTCGATCCCATGGTAGACCATTTTACAGTAAACGCAAAAGGCATATTGACAAGCAGGACAGCTTGCCATCCTATCATTAGGCTCTCGACTGACAGGATATTGACAGTGGGGACGTGGACAATAGACGATATCAGTCATTGTATCCAACGTAACACTCAGAAGTGTAGCATCATACTTGGCAAATAATTCTTGACTAACTAAATCCTTGACCTATATGAAAACATGACGATTATTGAACAATGGACAGTTGACTAAATAAAATGACCATGCATAAACTTGAAAGAAGCCATCAACTCACTTGGCCTGGAGTTGCTTCAGACAAACATTTGTCCTCTGGACAACTAATATTTTTAACATTTCCTTCTTTGATTCTTATTTCTAGGTAGGTGAAAATACATTCCTTACAAAAGACGTGGAAACAGGGTACAAATTGTGTACAATGGTCCCCTAATTTGTCTAAGAAGCAAATTTTGCACATGTAGAAGTTTCTTTTAAACTCTGTTTGTTTGCGCTTCAAGTCATAATCAAGTAGCATTTGGACAGGATTTATACCTATTAAACGATCAGAAATAGCCCGTTGGTCTACAAACTTTCTAGTTCTTTGTTTTTTACCACGTTTTTTTGTTGGATGTTTTTCATGAGTCGTTTTTCTGATCACAGATTTTCTCACATCTATACTTGGTTCCATATTTTTGCTCTTTGGATCTTTATTAACCTCTGTTTTGTCACCCTTGAATTCACTAATGTTTCCTGCGTTTTGAGTCGCCTCTGAATTCATTTTGTAGAAAGTATAGGCAGAGTTAATTCCAAGACTTGTTTCTATATTCAAAAACTCAAGTGTCTCATCTTTCAAAAATGCCATCCACGTGAACAGAATTTCCAGTCCCTTGTTCTCCTCCCATAACAGATCTAATTTTTTACATAATTTAGCAAGAACATATTGACTCAACCAAGATGAAACCAAAGTAAATTTTGGTGGTGATTCCGATGGATAGTTCAATGGTAAGGTGAGGAACAACGACAATGGTGGTAGATGAGAAATGGGTACACTTTCAACGGGATCTTCGGGACGCCGACTATCTTTGTACGTGAAAAAATAATCCTTGGGCAGTGTTACATAAGCTTTCAAGGTACATTCATATTGGTCATTCTCCTTGTGGTATGAGAACTCTTCCTTGTTGTAGATGCTTTCTAATGCAATGATTTCATCTTTTTGTTTCTCGTTGTCCATTGACTGCAATCATTACCAGTTTATAAACAAATATCATCAACAGAGCCACTTTGAAATTAAAGTGTAAGAAAATGTATCGCATAAAAATCCACATAAAAAGACAAGGCAAATGTTAAACAAAAGTCAAGAAATTAAAACATTTTCTACTTTAGGATTTAATATTAATGTAATTAAACTTGTAATAAAATGATGATTAAATTAACCAGCTCTAATAATCGTCATTGTAGGCTATTATGATGCATATTTCCAAAGGTTATGTCTAACCAGCAGTTTTGAGAAATTTCAAATGATTTACCATATTTCGCCGAAATGTATTTAGTTAGTTAAAACTTGGACTAAATTTTGAGGCCAAAACGTTATGTTGTTGAGTGCCTTCTTGGAGAGGTATAAGAAAATGAAGTCTGGGACGTCAAATAAAAACAACGAGAGAGATCGGTGGAATAATGTGAGCAACGGAGCCACAACGGAGCAAAATTCCGTGACAGCTGTCGATTTAAATCGAATTTATTTTTTTTCGACACTATCCCTTCTCAACTACTGCTTTACGCCAACGTCAACTCGATCATTGTCAGCTGATTAGAAGAAGAAACCGTGCGCGTTGCACGTAGTACTACAATGAATGTACCGAAAATAGATTCATGCATTATAGAAACAATCCGAGTTTGGTTATAGTGGACAGCATAAGCATAAAGTGATGATCTGTGATCCAAAGCAGTAGGCTTCACGGTGGTATTCAACCGTCTTGTTTGATTGAATTTCATCTTATCATTCGGGATGGAAAGTGATGTATCGTCGAAGATGAGTTTTCCCATATACATTAATGGACTCATGTCAATTGCCTCATACTTCTTGACAGTTCAATTGATACCGAAATTGACAGATATGTTCATCAAAGGTAACCTATACGGTATTGATATGAACAAGAAAAGTGGTGGTAGAATGTAAGTTAGTTTCAAATAGATAATTAGGTTTCAATTTCCCATCAACCTGTCACTTAAAGTTTATAAATGTATATCTTATTTGTCTAGACCGGAAGCACTGGGAGTTGTAACAGGATGTGTGTTTCTCATCACAATGTTTTTATTCATCCCTGTTCCATTCAGCGATTACATATTCAAAAACGCAGACTTTCCCCATAATGAGGTAAACACAGTCACACTTAGCTATGACTCTTGTTCAACTATCCAGCCATCGCTCTCACAATGTCAACGATTCATCAGACCTAGGCTTAAGAACTACCAAATTCAGTTGAAAAATTATCTAATGAATACTAGAAATTGACTGCATAAGTATTATACAATGTGGGCTGAATTTCATATTATAGTGTATGGATTTCCACGTATTCAAATCAAAACTTACTCGGTAATTATGGCATTGCAAATTTACAGATCTTGAGATCAAGGATTTTCTTGATGATTGTTCAGCACTTTGTTTTGGAATTTTCATTTTTGCTACACAAAGTTCCAACTAGTTGAGCTTTTATCTATGCTCTTTGACCTCTAGTATAATGATGAAGACTTGTAAGTTTAAGAAATTGTTGTTGATGATGTTATATTAGAACATTTTATTTGATTCTAGTTTGTGGAATTGTTAGCAGCGCTTTTATCAATATGCTGTATGCTGTTATTGGGATTTGCTGATGATGTTCTGGATCTCCGATGGAGACATAAATTATTACTACCCACAATTGCATCCTTGCCACTTCTGATGGTTTACTATGTGAATTTCAATTCCACATTGATCATAGTTCCTAAGCCATTGCGGACCTGGTTTGGATTTTCCGTCGATCTTTGGTTACTCTATTATTTATATATGGGGATGCTTGCGGTATTTTGTACAAACGCTATCAACATACTGGCTGGCGTTAATGGGTTGGAAGTTGGACAAAGCCTGGTTATAGCGGCCAGCATATCGATCTTCAATTTATTGGAATTATCTGGGAGTTTATGGAAAGCACATCAGTTTTCACTATACTTCATGCTACCGTACATGGCTACATCACTCGCTCTGTTCAAATATAACTGGTGAGTACTTCTTTCTATTTCTCCATATTTACTGATACTTAATTACACAACAATCAGTCTCTGGAGTATTTTAAAAAGTTTAGTGAAATTGACATGAAATGAGTAAATATCATTTTGGATGATAACATATGAGCTAATGCACATTGGTTGTTTTATCCCTATCATGTTATATTTCGAAGACAATTATTTTTCTGAGAGGGCTGTGTTTACAGTAAGCTAGTAAAACAGATTTCATAATAATTCAAATACAAATAGATCGGAGTGTTTTTAACAAGTTACGTACAAATTATTCAACATTTATATTTTAATCAACATATTGATTTGGTGTGTAAATTCGGTCTATACTATGTAATGTTTAGAGTGTCGAGTATGAGATAATATCACAGGCGTGGGTATTGCCTAAATGTTAATAGTAATCTAACTTTGCATAGAAATTTTCTACCAGCCAGTCATACTTCCACGTGTTATTCATTACTATATCAGGAGCAAAATAAGAATCGCGAGATTTGTAGGCGCGTAAAAGTGCAGTCTTGTTGTCTAACCATACGCCGGTTTCGATTAGTTCTTCAACATATGAAACATCGATATTTAGCTTAATATTCTTCTCTTTTATATTTGTCCTGTGATGTAGAGATGTCAGTATGTTTGCGGGGTCCTGACAAAGATAGCAATACCATCCCCCATAGTGATTTAGATCTCCTATAACCAGTCCTAGAGTTTCTCTATCACTAACTTCACCATCAAACTCTTTTGGTAGAATTACTGAATTTTGATGATATGCTTCGTGGAGTAAACTAATTGTAGATGCACCAATGACAATTGAAGTTTTAAGAGGATGCTGCCAGAAAAAACCAAACACAGACCATCTTAATCGAAAGCCAATAGGTTGTGGCCATCCGTCGTATACCTTAAGGAACATGAGTGCTCGTAAATTTAAAATTTGTTCAGATTCAGTCGTTACGTAAATGTCATCATCTCTTAAATTCTGCACAATTTTACATACTTTTTCCCATATATATTTAGAGATTACTCTTAATGGTTTACGTATCTTGCTAGCTATATTAATATACAAAATTTTATCTTGTTCTCGTTGTAGCAGGCCTTTAGCGAGCTTGTGCTTAAAATTATCCTCCGCACCGCTGTAGTCACAGATCACAAACAGATCAACAACATTATAAAGTTCTTCTACTATTATCTCCGCAATTGCCGAATTGTAGTCATTTAATGAAAAAACATAAATGAGACGTCTCAATATTTTGCGCTTTTCTAGTTTAATGTTTTGCTTCGAAGCCATAATTGCTCGCCAAACTACTTCGGGCTGCCCACAATCAGAACCATGCCATCCATGATCGCAAATACAACGTTTTATTGTCTTGCTACTTTCCATCCTCCGTCCATCCACTCCATCTCGCCAACAGGATGTGTAATTATATTTTGTAAATGATTGAAATGCGTATTTGTCTTTCAAGTATATATTACTCTTGATTGTCTGCACAGGTGTTGGCAATCGATCAACTCGTGGTGCACTTTGTAGCGCCTGTAAACAAAAAGTTCAAGAGTCAAAGTTGCTATATTACGGCTGACTTTGTGAACAATTGGCAGTAGTTCATTGACGCGCAACGTTGATTTTACCTTTGGCATTTCAACTTTCACAAATGAGACTGAGCTTTGAGTTGTCGCTGCAATAATTTCTGGAGGGGGTGTGGATGCCACGTAAATTACGACGATAAGAATTTGTAAAACTAATAACGTATAGAGCAAGACCAGCTTCCAATCTAGACGGCCCTGCATATCCACACGTTGAAAGCTCAGTTCTTAGAACTGCGAACTTCACATTTCATTGCTCAATTTTAAATTCGAGAAAAGGGACTTTTTCATTATACATCACATTTGGCCAAAACATTCGGACACGTGCATCTTTTTACCTGAAAAAATTTACCACATATATTGAAGAAGAAAAAAACGGCAAATAAAATAAGGTGCTTTTTAAGACGTCTCTAGGGTCTTTCGCGCCTACGAATGCATGCCGTCCTACATTCGTCGCTATGCCTCCGGCATATTACTTATTATTTCTCTTTCATACTCTGATTTACAATTAGTTGAAAAACCGTTTGTAAATTATAAAGGAACATTCTTTTTAATGATCAATCTCACCGATATAAATTCATCTAAAGGACGTATCCATGAAACTTTTTTTATGAATATCGAAAATCGGAAATGCACAGTTTTTATAATAACATTGTTCTCCCCCCGGCTTTCATTACATCGCATGAATTGTCTGAAGTAAATCCAAAAGTTTTTTGAATTGATAAGAAAAATTCCGCGCTGACGATGCTGACGGCTGTTCACATTTTATATCATCAGTCGGTAATTATTTGACCGTGTTCCGTGAAACAAAATAAGAATAAAAAAAAAGAATAAGTAAAAAAAGTGACGAGTTTAAGAAGAGCTCGTTCTGACAGCAGACGATTCGTCATCACTCGTTGATGACGTCATCCTCCGCAACCCCGCAGATTCGAATCACGGAATTACTTGACACCGACTATAGGCGCGAATTCAACATACATTCGCAGTGCCTAGCAACAGTTCAATTGTTATTAACTCACCGAATCAATTTACCGCTGCCTCTCTGGTCCAGGAGTCAAGACACTTTTGAGACGGAATCGTCCGCCTCTAGCATATCGCATATTTTTAGAAACTATTCCACTCGAACACCAGCCCCATTCTAAAACCGGGTTGAAATATTTACGTTCGGTATATCTCCAACTAACCTGTTCGTTGGTCTCTACTGAATTCAATGACCGAATGCGAATGTGAATGCAAAATCTAAACCACACCCGAAACGCGGCGAAACTATCATGTGCGCAAGGCAGATACGCGCGCGTGCGTCATTTTTCCATCCAACAGCGATTCAGAGTGCAATTTTTATTTCTTAATTGTTAGCTAGGGGTGCTACTTGAATTTCATTAAAAATTAGAAATTCATTGGGGGCAGTATGAGCAACAGGGGGTGATGCAAATTGAAATTTCGGTCAATATATTAATTCATCAAAACTTGGACGATGAAAAAAGAGTAATTTTAATTCGAACTGGCGTATTCATGTGTTGAGCATATTTATGAAAATTAACCGATTCAAAAAGTCTTTCGGAGCAGATATGCGGTGGAAAACATCTTGACGATTGTCTAACCGTTACTTTCTTTTTATTCTGATTTTTTTCAGGTCCTAGTGACAGCACTTTATTGAAAAAACGAAAAAATGATTCGTTTTTTTCAGCGGATAATTACTTGTACACTGACCGTGATTTATTTGTTGTACTCAATTAAATAATATAACGTTTGCGAACGTACCGAGCAGCGGCAGATTTTTAACGCTCACGGTTCCATCTTCTCTTTCAATCTTAGTTTATACCTGTACAAATTTTCATATACCCTAAGGAGAACATCTGCTTCAGGTTTATCCAAGCTTAGCTTAGCAACGGATATACTTATTGTGTAGGGTGGAAGAAGAAGCAGCTGTTCTTTTTTGATTGTCAGTCAATGAACTATAATGGCCACTAGGGGCATTGCTACATTCTATCTTTTTTTCACCCAATACTTCGCGTAGTGTTCTGTGTTCTATTTTATATCATAGAAATTTTGAAAAATATTCCAAGTTTTTTCCACAATTATCAATTATTTCTTTATTAATCATTTTTACAATTATTATCATGATTTTTTTTTACATTTATTAATTTACAGGTATCCATCGCGGGTTTTCGTAGGAGACACTTTTTGCTACCTTTCTGGAATGACCTTTGCTGTTGTGGGCATATTGGGTCATTTTAGTAAGACAATATTACTATTTTTCATACCGCAGGTTTTCAACTTTTTGTACAGTATACCTCAGTTATTTCATCTGGTACCATGCCCAAGGCACAGACTTCCTAGGTAAGTCTCAACCGTAGGTCTGAATTATAATTTTGTCCTAGCTAAGTCGAAGAGAAAAATAAGTAAACTGATTGGAAGTTTTGAAAACAAAAACAACTTTCTCCTTTGATTTTTGGAACTCAAACATAACATACTGCGCGATAAATGACTACTTCTGTAGTACGACCAATTGATAGAATTTAAACTGTTTCAGATACAATAAGGATACCGACAAATTGGACATCAGTGTCACAGTTTTCGAGAAGTCAGATTTAACTCTGCTTGGTAAGTTTAAAAATCTTTCATATTTCAACCGCAAATTGTTTCCTTAGTCTGAAAGAAAAAAAAACAATTTCTCTATCTACAGCTAGACTTTGCATGTGGGTATTTCGCACATTGAGAATCGTTAATTGGAAGGAAGACAAACAAGGTGTGGTGACGTGTAATAATTTGACATTGATTAATTATATCCTACTAATTATCGGTCCCACATCTGAGCCAAGGTTAACTATGATCCTTATAGCGGTGCAGGTAATTTTGATTTCCAGTAAACTAGAAGGGCTTTTGTTACCTTCCTTTATACTCATCTTTCAATTTCTGAATGATATCAAATTTATCGGTATTCAAATTTTCAGATCGTTAGCAGTGCTTTGGCTTTCATGATCAGATATCCACTGGCTTCTGTATTCTACGACATTTAGAAGAAAATTGTTGTTCATAACAAACCTTTTGCTTTCACGCAGTAGCAGTTACTATCATAGGTTTGCTAACTGTTCTGGGTAACTGAAGATCACTGAGATAAAAAGAATTGTACTATTTTGTATATAGGTAATATGGTCTCAGGAAGTATCTAAATATTTTTGAATGCATAGGACCGTACTTGATCGGAAACGTGTCTAGTGAGACGTATGCTATTTTGTATCTAGTGTAAAAATTATTTTCAACTCATTTATGTTATGCTCACGAAAAATAACTGGTGATAATATTTTATTTTGCATTATTTTTGACGTATCACAGAGGTGCCGTGTCATCCCTTAGTTTTCATGTCTTTGATGTGTGAAACTATTGTCGATCATCAAATTTAAAATCTTCATGATTATTACATGCAATAAAATGAATTATCAAACTGGTTCTGTTGTGACGCGCGTTCAAGGTTTCCAGAATCTCTCTATGATGTGAATACTGTTCAGATAAAAAAATTACCCTAATGCACACAAGAGAAACGATTTTTTTCAAAAATATTTAAACGAATACGCGTATCAGGTGTAAAAAATCACATGGTTGTCGCAAGCATTTTTCTATTGCATACATTTCTAATGCATCAAATAACCATATATAACAAAAACACAAAATAATTACATCCTGACTATAGCTGATAAACGTATAGTATATGTATTCATAATTTACTTCACAACGGGAGCTAGTGGTGCCGAAGGACATATTTTACATTCTATTGAGAAAATGTGCCCGTTAGGACACTTGTACCAACCTTCTTCTTCTATCCCAACTACACTTAAAACATTGATACCTTTTACTTCATTAAGCTTGACTCGTGATTTAAGTGATTGACGGAGATCAGATAATTGTTTGAAGATTACGTTTCCGGTGTATTCCGTGAATTTTCTCAAGTTCAACAATCCTAAACGAATGATTTCCATTTGTAGCGCAGGTCCACTTTGGGCTAACCCCTTTGTTCTCTCGAGTTTAGAGAGCTGAACCTGCAATTCAATTCAATTGAATTGACATATGAAAAACTGATACTTGAACTGACACTTTTCAATTTTTGTGGACAAAGAATACTAGGTCAGACACGACTCAGTTTTGTTCTGAGTGCACTTGACTTATGTAAAAAATTTGATATGTGAATAAAAAAACGTCGTATTTGTTACCATGTAATATAATCTGTTGAGCTCATTTCGAAGATCATCAACCATTTGATTGGAGAGATGAGTATCGGGAGAGAGAGATGTCATTAGCATGATCACTTGGTTGAAAATGACAGGACAGTCATTGACATTACGATAAGCACTCGGTACCTTTTGAAGTTCACTTAAAATAGTTTCAGCAATTGTTAATTTGATGCTCATATCTTTGAGCTGTAAAATGTTGAGAAATTGAGCGTGGTCAACAAAAAATTGCAAGCTTTCGACCAGATTCCTGCGAGCTTTTATGTCTGAAAATGTACAACTCCTGTCATCAATTCCGAGTGCCACCAATTTCAAACAAAATTCAACATTTCAGTGATTTAACGTGAAAAAGAAATTCGTGGTGTAAATTTGGTAAAATTTGAGTTTTTCGAACTACCTGGAAACTGTGATGTATACGTCGATAGCAGACGGGTAATGTCGTTGATAATTCTCTGCTTATCAATAATCAATTTTAACCGTTTTTGGTATACGTTGGTGCTGACGAATTGCCTGTTTATACGCTCTCTCTTGATTTGATTTGCATATCGTTTACAATGTATAATACGCGTTTCGCATTGCGGGCATGTTTTAATACCAATTCTGTTGCTTTTCAGCCATACCCAATCAAGGAAATTGCTTTCGATGCTGTGACCACAGTCTGGTAGGTACACAAATCTGCAAAAGTAGGATGAAGAGAGAGTAAAAAAATATGAAAGATTCTCAATATTTGAACACGTTTTAAAATTGAAAACCAGAATTCCAACCCTAATTTGCACTCTTCATGATTGGTATTAAGAATATTCTCACCGCACATCATTTTTATGGCTCTCTCTAATGAATTTCGATAATTCCATTGTATCACAAATCCGACACAGCGGTGGGCATGGTTCACCACAAAATCCGACACATTGGTGACCACATTTAAGCTGCTCAGCGCAAGGTTTGTCACAGTGATCCTGGTCACATATTTCGCTACACATTTTTTTGCATTGGATATGTTGGCATTTCAAAGTACAAGGTTTCTGTTGAAAAAAAATTATATTGAAATATCAACATCTGGAAATTAACAGTATCAATCCTGGAACCGAGTTGCATTAGGATCTATTGGGGGATCGGTTTTTTTTTATTGCCTCCAATGACAGTCTAAATATCTGCAATAAATGTAGGCTTACCTGACATGGTTTGCAAGGTGCTCGACATGCATTCCGGCATACATCATGCTCACATCTTAGGGAGCATACTTCCCCACATTGCGAACACATATCTTTGCAAAGATCCTGGCATCTGTAACAGTGAATTTTCAACATACAACGATGAAGTTATGTCTATCACAGTATTTTGATATTTTTATGAAATTTTTATATTGTAATTTTGAACAATCTGATTGCTTTTCTTTTTTTAGTATACTTGTGGCCACAGAGAAGAATTTTGTTGCATTTTTCACGGCAGGGTTCATGAATTCGCCCTTGTTTACAGGTCCCGCAGGTGCCACCGCACACGTGACCGCAAGGCAACTGAGCTGCGCATGGAGTTGGACAATGTTGTAGCAGCGCATCGGCATATTCTGCTAAACCTGAAAGGTAACAGGAATTTTCAAAATTGCCTGTAGCATGCACCTTCTTGGTAGTGCACAGTATAAAATAACACATGCATGCACTGATACAATAGAAAATCAAGTTAATGAAACGTTTTCCACTTCGAAACTAAGAATTCATTTTGGAATTATGGAGGGATTGACTCACCAGCTTCTATTTTGTAACACGGTAACGCATAAGAGTGTTGACATAAGCCAGGCTTTAGCATAGGCCTTGGATACTCGCATTTTTTTGTGCAAGGTTCAGAACATAGAGCTTTGCAAGGATGTCCACATTTCAACATACGGTGGCATTTACTTTTACAAAGTTTAGCCAATGGCTTCTTGCCACATTCGATTTCCTGAACATGACCACAGTCGGGAATAATTTTATCGACCTGTAACGTTCATGAAATATTGTAAACAAAGCAGTATTGGAATGAAATGTAACGACCCCGTTTGGAACGTCAGATAGTGAGTGATAGATCCTTATCGATCCGAATCAAAATCAGAATCAGAAGCTAGTTAGTCAATACGATTGTTAATCTATTAATTCCTATCTGACATTTTAAAAGGGGTGATTTGGTGAGTCACAAATTTTGGTGAGAATTTTATATCCTCAATTTCACGGAGTTCAGAAAATCACTTCACACAGCAGCGTGTGCTATCTACTAACCATTATTTTACACTGTCCACATGGCTCAGAACATGTGCGCTTGCATGGGTGTCCGCAGGGTAAATTGCGATTGCACTTCTTTGCACAAATTTTAGATTCCACATCCGTTGAACATTCGATGCGCCTTGTATGGCCACATGAACGATCCTTTTTCACAACAATGGCACAACGTTCACATAGCTCATGACACTTCTTTGGACAAAGATGATTCGATTCGCAGCCAATTGCAATTTTTTTACAATTTTCTTGACAAATATACTAAAACATTTTAAAATAGAGCAAAACCATAATACCATTTTGGCAACACTAATACGAGTTTCGAGTTATTTATAAATCGATGATATTGTACCTTTAAATGACAGGGATCGTCTTTGACGTGGCATTTCTTACGACATACATGACCACATTGTAATGCATATTTGCAAGGCATAGGGCACGGATATGTTGAAGCGGGGCGATGACAAGGCTTTGTAACCACGTGGCCACATTGCAACATAGTTGTGATCTGTTGGCACAATAGAAAGTCAATCCTAACATATCTGAGAATGATGTGAAATATGAAATAGATAGGATAGAACAACTTATATTCCTGGTACCTCAACATTGCATTCATATTTTGTGATATCTGTACTACAAGGAAGCTGGCAAGTATGCGAACAACTCAGCGTAAAGGTAATGATGTTTTGACAAGGTTTACAGGTCTCATTACACAGCAATCCACAAACATGTCCCCTTATGCACGCTTGTAGACAAGGTTGTTTACAAATGTATTTTTTATGCTCACGGTTTGATAAATGACAACGCTTATTACAGGTATGTCCACAAGATAAAAGTGCATCACATTGCCGAGTACACCCACCATCGATAGAATGTTTGAAATCAGAAGCAGACTTTACCTGAAATGACACGCTACATTATTTAAAGTCTGTTATTTAGTCGTAGCTTAAATCCTTGTGACTTGCTGGATATTCGAACAATTTAAGCTTATAATAATTCAAGTTGAAAAACTTATTACCAAATTCCAGATAATTTATTCTATCCAATTAATACCTCTGTTAACTGATCGCTGTGTAATTGGCATTGCAAGACCAGATGGTCTCCAAGAGCATTGGAGCTTTCCAGTGTTCTCTTAATTTTTGGCCAGATTTCGTTTCCAACGATCAGATTGTTCATGTTTCCCATAATGTAGAATCCTTCGCGAGCACGTGATAGTGCCACACAAACTCTATTCTCTATTCGTAAAAAGCCAACATTGCCCGATTTATTATTACGCACCAACGATAACAGTATGATCTTGTTTTCTTCGCCTTGATAGTTATCAACTGTTGTTAGGCGCACTTCGCGCAAAATTGGTATGTTCTTTGCAGCCTGAAATTGACATGTGGCCTTAGAGACAAAATAGTTAGTCTAAATGAGTCAGATGCAAGTCAAGGGAATGATTTTGAAAATTCACTGACGCATAAGGCACAAGTTATATGATGTAAATGTCACTTACACCTGGCATATTTACTTATCGAAAAATCGTGTACATATCTGTCTTTTTGAATTCACATTGATGATGATTAAGTGGGTTTGAAAAAACATTGAAAACTATTTGTTCTATACCTATAGATGATGTGATAACAGATTTCATTGTGTATCCTTACCTCTTTGAATTTGAACAACTGACCATTATACGTGCTCAGTATTGTAATTTCTTTTGGTGCATATCCTTGGAACCTTAGATGTTTTGCCAGAGCCAGCAGAAATTTAACTTCAAATGGATTGGACACAGATTCTATGTCCGAAGATCTTGATTCTTCATTACTGTGGTTAAGAAAGAATAAACTTTTATTCATGCCCTTCACCATAGGATGTGAATAAACCGATATATGGTTTGACAATTTTTCGTAGATAGATGGGGTCAACAATGCAGAAATTTCTGGCCTCATTCGGTGTTGAATAACTAACTGCGTGCACTTGTCTCTCATTTTTACAATCCTTTCGAAAAGAGAAATGTCAAGGTTATAATATTTTTCCAATTCATAAGTGGCTGGTTTTGGACGTAGTTGTTTGTGATCGCCAATCAGGATGACTTGTTGACAATGTTCCGTTAAAGAGCAAATTACATGGGCTTCGAGTATTTCAGCTGCTTCCTCTACTAACACTGAAAACAATAAACCAAAATTTAATCATTCCTCAAAACTGTAATCTCTAAAAAAAACTACTTTCATTCAGTAGAATCTGTAAGAAGTTAAAGTAAACATACTATGTGATACATACCTATCGGAGATTGTAGAGCTCGCAATGATTCGTGTAGCCTAGCTGCGCCTGTTGTGGTCAAACCAATAACCAAAGAATTCCGCATTACTTCTAAATCAGTTATACTTTTGAAGTCACTTAGCTGCGAAGAAATTTCTTGATACTCTTTTTCCAAAAGTTTTATTTTCTCCTTAACAGATAGATGGCAGCTTTCCAGCCAATACCAATATGTTTCCCAATTGATGTCTCGTAACAACGGACCTGCTTCTGACTTATGCATGTTTTGCGGATGCTCACTGAGTCTTGCCTATAAATTAATATGTTTTGATGTTGATATGGTTTGAAACTGTTAGTATTGTTCAATTATTTGATAGTGATATCAATGGCAGTGCTGATTTTAAACAAATCGTTAAATATTAAATAATTAAACTTAAATATTGAGCTAATGATAGTTCAACTTATACCAAATGTAGAAAAAAGGTTGGAATTAAGACCTCAAAGGATCCTACAGAGATTTATTAAGTTTCAAGTTTCATAACAGAGAATAATTTCCAAGTAGGATACTATTTTTTGAGTAATGATATTCATTTCTATCTCTTTAACGCTGTACAAAGGGATTCTCACCGTCAAAGCAGTTTGAAGAAATTGCAGTTGAGACAATTGAGAGCTGAGTTGTTTGAATTGGTGGCTGTCTGCTTTATGTTTACTCAGTTCTGTTTCACAATCACGTTTAGCAATATCTATGTGACTGATCTCCAAGCAAGTAAAACTTGAATCATCTGCATGACTGACACTTGCTACTTCCAAGTCATCATCTGCATCTATGTATTCATTTTCAGAGTCACTATCATCGATGAGTGGTGACTGAACAGACTCACATTGAGTTGGATTTATTTGAACAGCTATATCAGCCAGATAAGTGCCAAAAAGTTTAGTAAGCAGATTTCTAGCGGTTAAATTTTGTAATTCTTGATTGCTGAGATATGTGCGGAATAAATTTGGCGAAACAAGTGACGTACAACTAGTTAAAGCCTTAAAAGCTGAATAGGCTTCTCCAAGTTGATCCAGTATCCGCTTCAACTCCCTCCGATAATAACCCGTACGCTGCCAGGCATGATGTTTATTTTTCTCATCTTTCAAGTAATTATCTCGCACAGTCTTCAGTTTATATTTTGCTAACTTTGGATTCTTAGACTGTTCCCCGATACGGAGCAGAGAGTCCGTGTATTCTAGAATACCTTCCAGAAATTGATCTAGAGCGTGATTCGTCAAGCAAACAACAATCATAGGCGTTGGCTGTGCTGGATTATACCATGCTGAGGAATTAGTTATTAATGTACTGGCTATTTGTAGTGCCATAAACGTCTTTCCAGTTCCTGGTGGCCCGTGCAATACTGATAATTCCTGTTGAAGGGCACCTTTGAGTGCTTCATACTGTGATATATCAAGTCCAAGCTTTACAGGACTCGGCCAAGATTTATTGTCCAAAACGGTGATTTTAAATTCTTTATACGCATAAACGGTACTGTGGTTAAGATACTTCGGTGGGGTAGCTGTGGATTTTGCATCTATTATGTACCGCTTCATTGGGAAATTCTCTTCAGACATGTCACGTAAACTGTTAAGGGTATAATAGTATGGCAAGAAATACACTTTTGACTCCACCATGACAAATTTGCAATTGTACATTCCATCTGTGATTTGCGTACCTATACAAGGTTCGATAATGACCTCTCCTTTTTCTAACAATTTTGGATCACGCTCAGCAACGGTAGCAAACAGAACACTGTTGAAATTATCATTAGTTAAACATAAAAGTGATCCATACATGAAGCATTTTGAACGAATCCAGTTTATCTTCTGTTTTTTTCCAATGGAAATGATAAAACCGACTTTGTCCTTCACTATTGTTGGGCTAATTATTTCCACTTCCTGAAAAACTCGTATGTCCGAAATTTGTGTGGAACGGATTCTTGTATCTGCCAATCTTTTGTATTCTAGAATCCCGTTTCTCAATGGAAAGATAAAGTCTTCACGTAACAGACGAAATTGTACATCTAGGTAATGTTCAACTGAATCATATGCGCCTTGAATCCTACAAGGCCTGATGTAAGGATGGTGATCATTGAGATCTTCTACTGTCGGGACAACGCTCAATTGTCGGAAATCCAACATAGTTGCTCTACTCGACGCTTCGTAAATGACATTTTTTTTTTTCTTTTCATAGAGTTGATCAGATAATTGCTTGAATTGTGTTTTTATGTGAAGATCAATATCATGAGTTGCTTGTGTCATAATGGATTGTATAATGTGTTGCAGGATTAGTGGTATCAATTTGTGGTGAGCCTCTACCGGAACAATATTGATGATTGTTTTGAAAAACATAGCCAAGGCTTCCCAGAAACCGTCAACATCTTCCCAGTAAAATTTATTTTCTCTCATATTGACTTGGGATTCGAGGGGTAGAATTTCTAAATGGTATTTCAACTTTTCAAAAAACCTTGATTTACAAGCATCTGTTAGTATATTTCTTACAATTCTTGTGAAATTAGAAAACCTCAGCTCTGCCAAAACCCGAATTGTGAGTACCAAAAAATCGTTGTTCAAATTGCTGTTTAATAATAGCTTAAAATCTGTATTTGCATATACTTCAGCAGCTATTTCATTGCCATTCATTTTGCTCAATCTCAACAACTGATTGAACTTTGAATATCTTGGAGCACGCTTTTGCTCTGCATTAGATTGTCTACTTTCACTCGAGTCTCTTGAAGCACGGTTATCATTTTTATTTACTCTGGAATAAAATAGATAGAGTTTAAGTCTATGTCTATCATGTCCAGGTATGACCAAACCAGGATTATCGATATTCTATCAAGTGAAATTCAATAACCTTTGGAATCTATCAACTATATGTTACCTTTGGTATTGATTGACATTTGCCCTTTGTCTTTTGGATGGTGACTTGCTTCGTTCCGTCTGAGGTCCGTTCCCCCTACCCCTTGGCCGGCCACGACCTTTGCGATTATATCCAGACATTTTCTATCACCTGCATAACGTATTGAAATATCATCTGTAGGACATGTATGTGATGTATCGCGTCACTAGAAGGCTCAAGTCTTAATCGAATTGAACTGATTGTCAATTAGAATAGCGTCATTTGAAAAATTAATATTGTAAAGTACAGTGACTAGGATAATGACTTCTAGGTATAGGTGTGAATGTACGTACAAGCTCAGCTCTTGCAAGGAGATTAATGAGATTTTAGAGTATACGGTAAAGTGATATTTACAATTTTGCGAGTTATTGCGAGAAACAAAAATCGTACGCATCAAATTCGGCTAACAAAAAATGGATAACGTACTGTATTGGTTCTGTGCATCAGGCGGCAATTGTATAAATATATGATACTTATAAGTATTCTTACTTGTATTTGTAATTTCTCACCGTCAAACCGACTGCATGCATCAACGTATGAGGTCCTATTTCACTTGTAGTTGACAACTGTGACTGTATGACATGCCATATGAAACGTGCGTGACGTCTAGAGGATCCCTTATTCCCTGAATCAAAGGTTACGTCCAACGAATTCAGACCTATGACTACGTGCGTAACGTACATACATACGTACGTACCTGGCTGTATTGGCCAAATTCCAAACTGCCGAAACCGAATGACGTCCCGACGAAAGAGGAACCGAGACCACTGCCTAAAACCCTCTCGCAAAAACCGAAAATTACTAACAAGTGAATCAAATACGAACAAACATGATAACTCGGAAGCCAAAACATCCGATGAGGACGAAGATGCTCACCCGCGAAAACCGCAAAAATCACTGTTGATTACATGAAAAAAACTCAATAAATATGAAGACGACTTGTGTTGGCAATGAGGCCTGGGAATCCCCTATGCCCCTATCCAAGCAACGTCGTGGTGGGAGCATTGAGAATAGAATGAGAATAGATAATGGTGGGAGTACTTCCATCGTTGAGTGTAGATAGGAATAGAGGTGCGGAAGACGTGGTGGGGGTATGCTATTTGTTTTTCATGTTAACTCAAAAAGCTTGTCTACTACCCATAAAATGTTTAAACAATAATATCTGCAAAACGCTTGGCCATCTCGTCTTTTTACTTGGCTCACTTTTAGTTCTAGTCTAGCCCAACATATACTATGAATTTGAACGAAATCGGTGATGACGAGTTCTCAGCCTCCCTTTGTGAGTTGCTCGATTGCCCGATTCTGACAATGAGTTAAAATCGTGGAACGCCGCGCGCCAGCGAGAATCTATTGTGTGCGTGCATATCATTTACAGAGACCCGTACGCGTGTAAGTGACCGACTGCAGCGCACCAAGTAGTGGGGCGGGAAAACTCGGGCCGTCCGTGAGCCTTTGCATGTGGTAATCTCATGTACGCGAGAGCGCTCTGCGTGTGCGTAAAATCGGGCAATTTTTGTCAGCGCCATCTACTAGTGGGGAGGCAAAGCTCTTGTATATAAGGAAAAGTACATAAGCATATCCCCACCACGTCTTCCGCACCTCTATTTCTATCTACACTCAACGCTTCCATCAAAGGCATCGTGGCGATTGGGTAAAGTCCACTAATCCTAAAAATTGATAGGAGGGAACGCACGAGAGAACATGACCACCAAAGTTAATTTATTGAATAATAAATTTTTTGAAGATTTCCCGGTAGAACCTGAAAATTACGAAGCGGACGACTCGAACGGCGAAAACTACGGAGCGAACGACCTGGACGTCGGAAACGAAGTATAACAGAATACAACAAAAAAATTGTACAGCAGATTTAATTTTTCCTGGAATAATAATCGATATTTTTTTCATAAAAACAATCGAGATTATTCACTCCTACAGGCGCGGGCGCCGAGCGGGGTTGGCACGCGAAGCGCGCAGGGGCTCGGCTCCTAGTAATTATTTGATATTTACTTCAATAAAACTTATGATTAATTAACGCACAAGAAACAAATAATAAATTCGATAAACAATTTTTTTTCAAACAAATAATAAATTCTCATTTTAGATAAATTGTTATTGTTTTTAAACTAAACGTATGACCAAACAGACTCTTTAAACTTATAACTCATCAAACAAAACTTAAGAACGAATGAATTAACATTAACTGGAGTTGACAAAAAACACATTATATTGTTCCTGGGTAGGCAGGACGTACAGCTCCGTCCATTTCTCCAGCCAACGAGTTATTACTTCTCAATCGATGGCTGGTACCACCAATGGTAGCTCCACACTCGTTACACCTACTCTCTATTGTGGGACCCCCGCAGTCAGCTACAGCGTAGACGTGCCCATTTGGACATTTGAACCAATGACCTTGTTCAAAGCCCATCACTCGGACAATCATTTTTTTTTCGTGTTCGGTAATTTTTTGTCTGGAATTTCGTACAGTAATTTTTAATCCCTCCATAACTTCTAAACCTCGTTCATTGGTGAACCTTTCAATACTCAAAAGTTTTGCTATCAAATCTTTATATTCTTTTCCATCCTTGTCACAGTATTCATCCATGTTACATACATCTGCCTGTATAACAGATATTCAATATAATTTAATTGTGAATGACATCAATAGGATTATACCTTGTAATTGACTTGATAATTTTGGCCTTACCAGATATTTCAAACGTATGAATTCTGCCTCGATATCGTTAGATTCTTGAGGCGATATTTTCCCTGTTGTTGGAATTGCTTCTATCAGCATCGCTACTTGATTTTCGAAAAATTCATATTCATAGACGGAACGAGATTTTACTGAGTCTATTGTTTGCCAGATTCGCAGCAAAAGGTCTAATATAATTTTCAAAGCTTCCAATTCTTGTGCACTTAAAATGTGCTTTTTCTGTTTATGTAACGGCGCTGTTTTTTCGGATAAAATGTTCAACAGAATGTGCAGCTGTGGAAATTCTAAAGACAAATATACAGGGTATTTATTGGGTGACAAGTTCTTTGAACGAATAACTGCAAATTATACTGAGTATTAATCAATATTAAAACTAAACACAAAAGATTACACTGCTGAACATACCTTGTAAGATACCTGCTTCACGTCCACCAATAATCATCTTCTGTATGGTTTTAAAATAATGCTCCTGTTGCTGTAACAACAGTGTTTTGTCGCCAAATACTTTTCTCTTCACGCGTTGTACGTCCTCGAGATCTTTCTTTATCATGTTCATAATTCTCATACATTTTTTTATTGGCGTCTTGCACCTTGGACATGTTTTCACTTGAATGGCTTTGTCATTACCCGAACCCAACGAAACTTGCGACAACCATGTTATAAGTCCATTACTTTCAATACAGTGAGAACAATCTTCCAGAAAGACAAATCTGTGAATAATTCATGAGACAATGATGAAGCATTAGAATATAAATAACTACACGATTCACGGGTTCTGCTGAGAAAAATTCTATTAGAATTAACGCACCTTGCATCTGGTTCGTCCTCTTCGCCAAGAAAAAATTCTTCTATCAAAGCTTCTTTGTCACAAATTCGACATAATGGTGGGCAAGGCTCCCCGCAGAAACCAATGCAAGGATGTTTGCATTTCAATCTTTTTTCACACGGTTCATTGCATGGTTCTATTTCACATAATTCATAGCAAAACTTATTACATTTCCTGTGCTTACAATTCCAAAAGCATTTTTCCTACAAAAGAAAAGATAATGAATGAATAAATAAATACATGAACATTTGGTAGTGTTTATATCCAACTTATCTGATCATGGACATCTATAGAATATATACTGACTTTGCACGGTTTACACGGTATCCCGCATTTCTTATTGCATTTACTGTGGCGGCATCTTGCTTCGCATATCTTTGTACAAGGTTGACATTGTACTCTGCAGGGTATTTGACATCTAAAATTAGGTAAATGTAATAATAGTCTGAAATTCGATAAAATACTGACATATTGGTATTTGATAATATTCCAATGGAATAATGTTACTTACTCGTGTCCACAAACGAGAATGTTACCACAACGCTCTCTGCATGGGATGTGTATACGTCCTTGTTTGCAGAGTCCACATTTTCCACTGCAAAGATGCTCACAGGCCAACTTGCTTCTGCACGGTTCATCACAGTACTTCAGTATCTCCGAAGACTTGGGATCTGATCAGTTCATATTACACGATAATAATCACTACGCTCATTGATTTTACTAAATTCTGTCAATAATTAAAGATTTACCCGTTTTTGACAAGTAACATGGCACAAAAATAGTATGGCCACATAAGCCAGGTTCGGTCAGTTCCACCATCGTTTTGCATTTCTTAGTGCATGGATCTTTACATTTGGCTTGACAAGGGTGACCGCAATCTAATTTGCGTAGGCATTTTCCATTACATTTGGAAATTGATGCTTGTTCATGGCATTTCACCTTAATCGTATGACCACATGGACTCATTTTTGACACCTTCAGGAATAAATGTCAAAGTTTTTGAGAGTGATATAACTGTCATGTTGATTATTTAATAAATTTTTTCATTTTATTCTCACTTCAACTGGACAGCCTGCGCATGTTTCCCAACATTGACGGCGACAATTGTGGCCACAATTCATCTCTTTTTTACAGGCTCTTTTACACAAGATGGCTTCTATATTCACAGCACATTTAACCTTGCGATAAAAATGACCACAGGAGCGTGATTTTTCAACAATTATTGAACATGGATTGCATTCCTCGTGGCATCGCTTCTTGCATGGATGGTGGTTTTCACAGTCGCGGTTATTTTTTGTGCAATCTTTGTAACAAGTATACTGTAAAAAAAATGTTATGACAATCATTATATACTATAGCGTTGTTATGATAAAATTAGATGATGGAAGACACTCGAATGATTAAGTAAAAATTTCGATGTAAGGCAGCGGAGAAATATAGAATACCTTAATATGGTCAGGATCGTTGTTGACATGGCAATTCAAACAGCAACTATGACCGCATGGCAGTCGAATTTCACAGGGGTGTGAGCACACACTATCCTCAACCGGGAGATAACAGTTTTTTTCAATTTCATGTTCACAAGACGGTAAAACGGCAGTAACCTAAGGTTCGTAAAAAATTATTGAATTCAATGTGTGTCATTTGCAACTCTACGATAAATAGGTATTGGAAATTAAGTCAACACAGTTTTTCAATATCTCAGTTTTACAACTCTGATGGAAATGTAGAATCGTGATTCAATGCAGACATACTTTAACGTAGCATTTGAATTTTTCCGCATCCTCGTGGCATTGCATTTTTACAGTGTGGCCACATTTCAGTTGGCGTTCCACAGTTACACAACATGGTCCACAGACTTCAAAACATTTTTGCTGACAAGGATGATCACATGGACAACTTTTCATACAAGGCTGCTTGCATTCATATTTCTCATGTTCTCGGTCGAGAACGTGACACACGCTAGTGCATGAATGTCCGCAAAGCAAATCAGCACCACATTTTTTTAGACAACCTCCTTCAGGACATTGTTGGAAATCATTTGCGGTCCACATCTGTACACGTAATATTATCAGATTGAGAAAATTAAAATTTATTGGACATATTGCTGTAGTTTAACAATAATTCCGACCTGTACAGATTGACCCTGATGAATTTGGCAGTGCAACGTCAAGTATTCGCCAATTGCATTTTCACTTTCTAAGACCTCTTTGATCTTTGGCCAGATCGTATTTTTGATCACGAGATCTTCCATGTTACCCATAATATAGAGACCTTCACGCGCACGGGACAATGCTACACACACTCTGTTTTCTTCCTTGAGGAATCCAATTTTTCCCTCTCCATTGTTGCGTACAAGTGAAAGGAGGATGATCTTATTTTCCTCCCCTTGATAGTTGTCAACTGTTGTCACGCGTACTGGATTAAGTATTGAATACCGTTTTGTTGCCTGGTAATAAGATCCATAATTACGGATAATTATTCGAAACTTCGAGTCTTCCAAAACATTTAGATTAAGTCGTAAAAAGTCACTTCTGTAAATTTTGATTACCTGCATAAGCGAGAAAAGTTGTCCTGTATAGGTACAGAGTATAGTGATCTCTGACCCATCGTATCCTTGCAGAATCAGATGTCTGGCGAATGCAACTAGAAAATTTGTTTCGTGTTCGTTCACCCAGCTTTCCTCACTATTATGACTAATTTCAGCGTTTTTGTGATTTAGAAAAAAAAGATTTTTATCCAAGCCTTTGACATTGGAATAGTTCAGTACTGATTCATGATTATAAAGTGTATCATAAATAGATGGCGAAATCAATTTGGCAATCTGTGGTCTCATTCGATGCTGATATGCCAATTGGACACAATCTCCCCTGATGTTGACTATTCTCTCAAAAAGCGATACATTCAAATTGTATTTTGTCCCAAGTTTATAGACCGACGCTTTTGGACGTAGTTGTTTATGATCTCCGATGAGAATTACATGCTGACAATACTGGGTCATCGAGCACACGACATGTGCTTCTAGAATTTCTGCAGCCTCTTCGACAAGTACTGTAAGGATTAAAAAATTCTAGGCGGCTGAATACCAGAGTTCAGAAAAATATGGACAATGTGAGCAATAACAATGATTGGAGAAATGGCTTGAAAATTACATTCAAAGTTCACGAAAAAAAAATCATCCCTTCAATGAATTCTCTGGAAATAAAAACATATGCAACCATTTAGTATTTACCTATGGGGGCAGTAAGAGCTCGTAAAGATGAATGCAGATTAGCAGCACCATTTGTCGTAAGTCCAATTATCTTGTGGTCACGAAGTATGGCCAAATCAACTAGTTGCCTGACTTCCTTTAGTTTTGCTTGTATTTCACGAGAATGTTCTTCTAACTTTAATAATACACGCATTGCTTTATAGTAGCTCATTCGAACCCATTTCCAATATATCCTCCAGCGTGGGTTGTTTATTTTCTGTGGATTCTTGTTCAGTATCGGGTGTTGTGCCAATGCAATCTGAAAATTTTTAATACATCAGTTATCATGATACTTCAATTCTGATTTTTGCTGGAGATTTATAGATGCTGAGTTATTCATGTTTTTTAGGTTTGATGAATTTGAAATGTTAGAGGTAGATTGATTCTTGGTGAAGGTACAAAATATTATTTAAATAGTATAAAATCAAGTCAGTTGAATTGCCACGTAATGCTGCATGAGGCAATTGACACACTCATCAGAAAAAAGGTAATTACACAAAGTTACCTCTAAAAAGTGCCGCTGTTTATATAGCAAATCCAAGTCTTCTTGCCATTGGAGAGTTGGGGTAAATGGCATCTGACACATATCTCCCTCCGATTGTTGATAAACATACATTTGACGCTGAATACCATTGATTGAAGCATCCACACAACGCAAAGGGAAAATAGGCATTGTGATGGAGTCTTCGGGTTGGAGATCATGTGATAGTTCAATTTCGTCATCCATATGCGTATTTTCATCATTTTCAAGATCCTTTATTCCGACGTCTTCCTCAGCTGGTTTAGGTTGAAGCAAATCATCTGGCTTTAAACCAATATCAGTCCCGACAAGCCAGTTCACTAAATCTCCATTAGATTGGAATTTCCATTCTTCATCACATTTACAAAACTTCCGCAGAACATGCAGAGGTACAATAGCCGCTGGGGCGGTTAAACATGAGACATTTTTATGTATGGTCCCAATTTTCTGCATTATCAATTCTAATTCTAGTTTTGTCGAAAAAAAAAGCGGCCATGCACCATTCCGATCACGATACCTCATTGACTTGCGCTTATTCATCAAAGCATATTTTGCTAGAGTTTCGTTTTTAGATCGGTTTCCAACGCGAACTATAGAATGCGTGTATTGAAGAATTCCTTCAAGAAATTGATCCAAAGCATGATTTGTCAAACAAACAACTACAATGGGACCATAACCTTTCCAAAAAGAAGAATTTTCCAACAAAGTCCGAACTATTTCCAGGGCAATAAATGTTTTTCCCGTTCCAGGTGGTCCTTGGATAACTGCAAATTCTTCAGTTAGTGCACACCTAAACGCTGCGTATTGTGATTCATCCAAGTTCAAATCTGTCGCAGTTGGCCAAGGTTCTTCTAGCCCAATTGGTAGTTGGAAATTCTTGTACCTCAAATGCTCTTGGTTTCTAAGATATTGCGGCATTAACTGGTCAGTGTTTGCGTATACGAGATAATTTGACATAGGAAAATTTAGTTCATTCAAGCGTCGCATGGCATTGAGGACTGCTAGATATGGTTCAAAGTAAATCTTTGATTCAAGCATAACAAAAGGTGTGCTGTAAACATTACGAGAAATCTGTGTTCCTTCGCAAGGTTGAACTAGGATCAGTCCTTGTTCCAACTCTTTAATATCTCGATTGGCTACAGTGAAAAACAGTATTGTGTTGAAATTATCTCTGCTGAGAAGCAATAGACTGCCGAACATAAATCTCTTAGAAGTCTTCCACTTGATGTTACGTAATACTCCGAATGATATTTTAATGCCAATATGATTTTCTGTAACTTCTGGTGCTATGAACGAAACTCTTTTATATATACGAAGGTCGTTGTTTCGATAATTGTTCTGGATATGTAAATATTCTTTTATGCCATCGTGCAACGGGGATATAAAATCCTCTCGTAATAAACGAAATTGTACATCTAAATAATGCTCCACTGAATCATATGCATCTTTGACTTTGCATGGTCTTATGAAAGGTTTTTCATTGTACAAGTCACTAACGGTTGGTATGACACTTAATGTCCTGAAATTTTCAGGTGGCTCTTCTTCAGAATCTGGCTTCGTGGATAGAATCTCAAGGTCCTTGGCTTGCTTTTCAACTTTTCTAATTTCATCTTCTAACTCTTTTAGTAAAGTTGTAGCATCTTCTTTAACATTGTCATCAATTTTATAACCTTTGCTTCCTTCAATTGCTGGAATGATCAGGTTTATTTTTTGCAAAACAGAAGTCAACTCATCGCGAGCTTTGGTGGGAAGAAGTTCCGTTACTTTTTTTATAAATTTGATGAGATTGCGCCAAAATTTGTCGTTATCATCCCAGTAAAGTTTGTTTTTTATTTTTTCTGTGCTGCTCTCAAATGGTAATTTTGACAAATAAATTTGCAAACTTTCCAAGAAAGAAACAGAACAAGCCTGGCTCAATACACTTGTAACAATTTCTGTAAAATTTGCCTGGCAAACATTTGTTAAAACTTGGAGTGTAACCACCAACAGATCAGGTGTATCTATATTGTTCAACAATTCTTGAAATTCAGTTTTTTTTTCAGCTAATTTTGTAACAACGTCATCGTTCTTCATTTGACTCAACTTATTCAAGCGGTTAAAATTGAAATATCTTGTGCTGGATAGATCTTGGCTGATCAGCTGTCTATGAAAACCACGTCCCCTATGTTGTCCGCCTTGATGTCCTTGTCTGCTGTGAAGTTCATTTATATAGTTAGTGGTTTTGAGAATAATTACAATACCACAAAAATCTTGAGGTAATAAAGCTGGTAATTTCTCGTCCAGCAACCAGCCTGATAATAGATAAGAGTTCAACATAAACGACTTCAAATGATATTCAACTGGCTTTTGTTGAGATTTTTACAAGGAACATAGTTGAGTTGTCAGTTAGATATTATGTGTGATAACAGCTAATATCGCCTGTGGCAAAATCACACTATAGAGACCAAAATATTTTCACTTCTTCTACTTGTTATTACTAGGGTGAATATAAATGAATGTCTCTTAAAAGAGGATATTAAAGAATAATTCCGAGGTCTTTTAACAATGAATACTCACTTGTTTTGAGTTCTTCGAAAACCTTGAGGTATGTCATCAGAGTTTTGTGACAGATCATTATTTTTGTTACGATCCCTCCAATTTTTACTTCTACTGTTTCCTGTAAGAAAATTTTGATGGGATATTAAGAATAGATTAGAGGCATCATGAATCACCATGTTTATGCTTGGCATTTTACAGCTTAAATGAGGCCTAGTTCATGCAGTGGTTTCAACTCTAAATGTAGGTATCTACCAATTTGAAGGATAAACCAAGCGTGAAAGTCGCTCATATTTCGATATAATCCATCTGCCAGCCATTAATTTGGCTAATTGTAAGTTCGGCTTTGTTCCAGTGGGAAGGCATTTAACGCAGAATGATCAAGATCGAATCAATTTAAGATAGGATTCATAACGATATTGGGCAACTTTTGACTCCAAATAAGTTAGAATTATGGAGTATTCTTAATTTAAAAATTTAGTATCCAGGGTATAATCATGCAGTAATACATAAATACCAGAACGTTGTCGATTCATATTTGGTCGATGCATCCTATCGTAACTGTATTAAAGAATAATGACGTTCAATTTGGTGCACTATGATCAAATGGCTTCCACGTTTGATAATTTTTAGTACTCCGCCCGTTTTTCGGTTTCCTGTTCATAAGTTATTAGTGAACTATAAGTTGTAACAATTTTCAATGAATATCAAAGAGAACTAGCGGAAAATTACTTCTCAATTACATATCAGAACACTGTATTATAAGCCGCCACGATCTACCGTTGAGTATTAATACACCGGCGTACATTCGCTACATCACGAAGATCACGAATTCAATTCCTCCGAATTACACCAGGGAATTCCCTGCATTTCTGTTTTGAAAGCTCAGTAGGGGAGCTTGCGTACGGACTTGAGAAGGCAAGCGCTCATTGCCGGCAATCGAGGCGGCCGGCGACAGTAGAAGGTTGTCCGATTTAACTCGACGCACTTGGCCACTAGGAGGGTCAACATCAAACACACTTGGCGTACGCCCGGCGAGATTGATCATGACCCTCCCTCATGCCACGCGTTTTGTGCTGACTCGGAGAACGCTCGCAGCAGTTTCGCTCGTCGGGGACAAGTTGCCTTGGAGGCTCGCCGTGATTGACTTGTAAGTTTCCATCGATGGTTCGAATCGGGTTCGAGTCAGGTTGGGGTGAGCGTTTGTACGGTGGAAACACGGAACTGGAACCAGAACCCAACCATAAAATACTCCATGGTTGGGTCTGGATGAGGTTCGGTGGAAACGACAAAAGTCGAGTTCGGATACCGTAGTGTTGCCAACGTACGAAATTAATTGTTCCATGACCGATGTTTATATTTGTTTCGTTTCGTTTCGAAGATGGATAATTATTATTCGAATGAAAATAAAAAAAAAAACCTGTAGCCTGGAACGTAGATGAAACGGAAATCTTTCTGGCAATAATAAAAGAATTACAAGTGATAAACGTAATGGACGGGAAGAAGTTTAAGACTTCGGAAATCTTCAAGAAAGTAGAGGAAAAAATGAAAACTTGTCCAAGCATATGTGTATTCATAATTATACACATTGCATGCCATAACTTTTGCGCTGTTTTCCGTCGCCGATTTTGTAAAATAAGAAACAATTTCTGCATATTAGCATAATACTGCGAAATTAATATACACGCCCGAGGATCCATACTGTCTTATGATAACATAACCACACTTTAATATTGGTATACAAATGTCAATCTGCCTGTAATGTTATGCGGTGGGTAAAAGCTTTACCTTGTCGTTACTCTGGTGTGACATCGTGTAACTAGCGTCGCGTGGAAACAGACAAGCCAACTCGACTCTAACCCAACTCTAACCCGATTCGAACCCGCGATGGAAACTTAGTCATAGTTAAAGTCGTTTGCTGGCGTGGTCTCCATGCTATGATTGGAGCAAACCAAGGTAGCAGACGATTTAGCGATCACGGGGAGTGGACTAGACCATGGACGTATAAATTATACGGATGAAGACAAGCCCCCTGATCTGGCAACGCGTAAGGGGGTTGAGGTGAACTACGCATGCGCCCCCACTCCTTAGGTGGACGCTTGATGATTCGTCAGCGAGTTTTGTTGTGTATTGATCAAATTTGCGTCTCTACGTATCGTGCACGAAGGCTAGATAGGATCCTAGTGGGCATTTATCTAGCCTTCGTGGTAGCGTGCTAAAATGTGAGCGCACATCCGCAGTGCTACGCCAATCTGGAACCGTCCACCTAGCGAGTGGGGATACTTTTCCTCTCCCGGTCTACTAAGTTCACCCCCTTGCCAAAGGTGGGACCTTGTGCTTCATCCCTATATTTTATACGTCTATGCTGGCAACAGCAAAATAGCGTATTGTCGCTTCTGCCTTCTGGTTCTACTAGTCCCTATTCGTTGGCATGGTGTCGCACTTATTGTTCCGCATTCTCTTTCCCTTTTCCAGACATTTTTCATGGCAAAAACCCGTAGTAAAATTACTAAATCGCTCTCTAGACATCCTGTCAACAACATCACAAAATTTCCTAGGCGATTTTGTTTTCATTGTTATTATTGTATAGTTATTATCTATACATATGGCTAAGTCTGAATTCGTTGGGTTAAACCAATGATAAACGTTGGAATCAGCCTTATAATCATTTTACAGACGAACTACGATAAATTGGGAAAAAAAAATTCAGTTCTTTGACAGCTGCGAACGGTGGATCTGATTACGGAGGATTGTTCTGTTCACATTTGGACTATGGATAATGATAACCCAATAATTTATGGTCTTGAGTTTCAAGTAAGAGGAATAATTTGCAGATACAAAGATCATACTCAATTTAAATTTTTATTATCGAAATCTGGTTGGAATTGCTTTTTAAAGATAAAAATTTACTTGGGAGGACACTCTAGTTATCAAGAATAATCTACGAAAATCGCTGATAACATTTAGCTAGCTGACTCATTAGAATTATTTTACCCGGAGCTATGAACGTTTTGCATTCATTCCAGGCAAGGGCATTGTCACCACAGGCAGCAGAAACAGATATTGTAAGATTCTTGGTAGGGACGCAATCGTTGAAATTTCACGATAACCAAGTTCATTTGGTCGAACTCAATGAAGAAACAGGTAGTTTAAAAACTCAGGTATTTCACCATTCCATTGGTGAAATTTGGAATTTACAAGCTTCTCCTGTTGACATCTGCAATTTTATTACTTGCTATAACACACTGAATGGTAATAACCACTATGTACTTCATTAGTTTACTGATGATGCAAGGAAAATTGATTCTTAACGGCTTATTCGCATAGATGAAGGCATATGCCAGATGAAGGGAGCTATCTGGAAACTACCAGAAATTTTAAATGATTCACACGAGATCCAGGATCTTGGAAAAATAGCTGAAATTGATACCACAAGCTATGGAAACGACCTTAAAATTATCACTTATCATCCCACCGATGGTTCGAGAGTTGTTTCAGTAGTTGATAATAACTTTGTACTCTGGGACCTTGCAGCTGATAGTCCAAAAGTATTAATACTTTTGAATCTAGTTGCTATGATTTAATTACTAATATTCTAAATCTCATATATCTTACAGGCAATTTCACAGGGAACTCTGTCTAGCAAAGGTCAACCAAAGTTTACAACTGGTAAATGGAATCCACATAATGCTTGTAATCAATTCGTAACATTAAATGATAATCATGTTCGTGGATGGGATTTTAGGAATCCGACAGAACAAGCATGGACACTACAATCAGCCCACTCTCAAATCATCAGGTGAATATATGATAATTTTTTATCGTTATTGTCGACCAAATTTCATACTCATACATAGCACATGATTTTAAACTTGATTTCTAGAGATTTAGATTTCAATACGAATCGTCAATACTTTCTGTCAACTTGCGGTGACGATGGTTACATGAAGTTTTGGGATATTAGGCAGCCCGACGAACCTGTCATGTCGCGAATGGAACATTCACATTGGGTCTGGAGTATCAGAATAAATCGTTTCCACGACCAATTAGTTTTGACATCAAGTAGTGATTCTAGAGTAATACTATGCAGTGTGACATCCATCTCTTCAGAGCCATTTGGTCATATAGTATCAGCCGATGATGATGCTATACAAACTGATGGAGGATCTAGCAAAAACAAGTACCATTTCCCATTATAAAGCAACAACATGGACGCTGAATTACGATTACAACTTGGTCAAAATTTATGAATCATTTCTGAACATCAATTTTAGATTGGATGACGGTGTTGTCGGGAGATACGAGGAACATGAGGACAGCGTCTATGCAGTCGAGTGGTCAACCGCAGACCCCTGGACGTTTGCTTCACTGAGTTACGATGGCAGGCTTGTCATAAATAAAGTGCCACGAAAATATAAGTATCAAATACTGCTATAATTAATGAATGAGCATTTGTTTATTCAGTGTTGAACCTCCGGTGATTCCCTGGGCACGTTAAATTGCGGCGAAGATTAACGTTGCCAACATATTAGGATTATTGAGTTCGACAAGTATGATGTTTAATTCGTGATTGGAAATATGTACTGTAAGTCCAACATATCTTTTACATTACGTGAAAACAAGTTTCGTATAGCACAATCGTATTAATTTATACAAACAAACCTGACAGTTGATAGTTATTGCAGAACAAGATCTATCGTAGTGACATATGTCATGTCATAAAAAAAATCTTTCAAAATATATTCACCTCCTTTTCTACAATCGCTCTGATATTCGTCCAGCAACATTCCTTAATTGACCGTAAACTTTCGATGGTGGGCTTCCCAAGATCAGGTTACAAATGGCTCTTCGTGCAAGTTGAATATTTTGAAAAGATCCTAGTATATGGATTTTACTATCTGCCAATACTATTCTTGTTTTTGTTACATTTTCGATTGTGAATTTCGTTCTTCCTCCTTTACCTGCTAATCTGCCTATCGCTCTAGATAAATGATCGCCTTTCAATGGTTTCACATCCTGCACTTCAAAAGTTTCAACAAATAAATCATCTAATCGCAGTAATGCTAAGGCATCTTCGACTTCAAAGCCATTTATGAAAGCTCTAACAAAATCAGCAGCTTTCTGAAGATTTGATAAATCTGGAGTATCTGGACACGTCCGGATTTCAACATTTCTGGACTTGAGATTAAAACGAATTTGAAGTTGCAGATGTTCAACAACAGGTGTAAAGATTTTCATCCAGTTTTCCTTCAGAGGGGAGTATCTATGTGCAGGTACTGGAACCTAAAGGAAGTAAATCAAAACTACACATCGTACACACTGTCACGTAGAAAAATATAAGAACAACCATGCATTACTTACCTTTCGCTGTTCTGTACCCTCGACATTCTTCAAACGTTTAGTCGCAGATTTTGATTTAGACTTTCCCTCAATACCGTTTACTGTCTCGACCTGAAGAATTAAGAATCAATGTAATATACCATGAAATGTTGGTACGAATATGTTATTCTCGATTTATTTCAAATTATGGACGTTGGTTGAAACAATTTGCATAACCTCTTACCTCCATGTGTGTTTCGCTATCTTGACGTCGTTTTGCAGACTTTTTTGTTTTACTTTGGGACTCTTCAACCATCTGCATGTTGATGTGATTTTCAGTAATTTTTCGCGAGAATACAGCTATTTACAGCTATGCAACTTGGAATAAACACCAGTAAATGCGTCAACTCAGCGCGGATATTGCAGGCATTTGTCGCAATGAGAAGCAAGCCAGAGACCATTCCAATGATGTTGAGAACATGTTTGGTCTTTCTTATCGACGCTAGACGGTCCATTCAAAAGCTTCATAGTTTGGTCGTCCCACGACTCTTCACGTCCTTTTTTGATCTTTGAATGCAGCTAATCAATGGTAGCGACAATAAAAGTAATAAATGATGTACTTACTTCAGAAGCGTTTTTGCAATCTATTAAAGGAAATTCAAAGATTTGTTGAATTGTGAGAAAAACGATATTTGCATAATTTACAAGAATTCATTATCATTCCAAAAAGTCGAAGCCTATAATAGGTGATATCATCTTATTTGGATAAAGTTTATCATTTTACGATTGTAACGATGGAATGGATCATTGATGTATCCTTGATCGTTATTGTATTATTCTCAATTTGGATTCCCGCCGATTTTGCTTAGTACTTATAAAAACATGAAGTTATGAACGTAAAATTGATAGCCTGAATCTATGCATTTATAGAAAATAATGCACATTTATCAATTATTGTTTGCTGTTCAATTCGTGGTATTGATTCTAGTTTATTCGAACTATTCCACGAAAGTTTTAGTAGTTTCAGTAAATATTAGTATCCCCAATAAACTTAAGTTAATTGGCGCTCTCGCACCTCGTCCCGCACTAAATTTTACATATGTATCATTATTAATCGCATTATTCAAAGTAATGGCTTATTGATACAATATTGCGAATCCGGATGTGAAATGTATTCATTGACAATTTGTCATTTCATTTTTCTTCGATTCTACATGAGCATTCCATCCAAGCGACCATAAAATCATTACTATATCCACCGAATTAATGTCACTTGCTGGGTGGGTACGACAAAAATGGAAGTAGAATGGCCTGTGAAATCAAAGAGTGAAGCATACATCTAATAATATAATACCACGAAGGAATACGTGATAATACGGCTATGTTGGTAATTATCGGCTCCCTATAACCATACCTGGTATTATTCGTGATCTTGACCAACGCAACTGCACCACAATCGAAGTTATTTCGATCGTTATTTTAACTGCCACATACACGTAAATATAATATAGGTGCGAATTGAAACGGAAGTGGGGCGTTCTGCAAACCGCCATTTCTCATTCGAGTTTGCTGTTGCAGCGTCGCGATAATTCAAACAAGATTTGCCTTTCGGCGAAAATCTAATAAATCATCTTAAATGATATAGCCGCCCATCCATAATCCAATAAAAAATGACGAATGCACGACAAAATCCTCTATAAATCTCTACATCCTATCTTGATGTAGTACCTACCTTATTCACCTGCTCGAGGATTTGTCAAAGCGAAAAAATGTAATCTCAAGATAAAGAGAAAACAAACATAGAAATATTATAATTTTTTATGTGCCACGTTACACACACATTCAAGAAATATAAAAATGATTAATCGAAAAAAAAGAAAGAATAGTGAGAATTGAAAAAAAATCGTCTTCGACTTATCGCCATTTGTCAATGGCGTGAAATTTGAAAAGGTATAATATCTATAGCGGTATGCGGATGATATATTTTTGAATGAACGACTTAGATACCCTGGCCTCAACCCGTTTACTATATGTATACCTAATTCTAATTGTAAGATGAAAATTCTGTCCTAACATAACCGAAACAAATTAAAGCAAGTCCTAACTTGTCGAGTGCATTTTTCCAAAGTACAAGAAATTCCGTTGAAAAAAAAGACTATAAGACGAAAGAAAGATCTTTGGTTTCCAGCATTCCTACTACCTGAAATTGTCATTAAGCGAACGCGCGGGGTCCGGTGCAGTGTAGCTGCTACAGTGTGGAGTCCGGTGAATAGTATATTGCCTGGAGGAAGATGACGCTCGACTAGAGAGACTAGAGAGCAAGTTTATCTGTTGGAATAAAGCCATTACCTGGATAGTACATGGTCATCCTATGGGTCCTGGGAAGGATGGTGGGCGGGTTGCCCGGAGCGAGGGGGGTCCGCGACCGGGAATGAGCCAGGGTGCCTGTCGATGCCGCCGATCTTAGCTGCTGCCGCTGTTGCTGTTACCGCTGCTGCTGTTGGTCCAAAGGACGGGTTGAATACTTGGATGTGGATCTATCCGGGCGTTGGATATGTGTGTAGCAAGAGCAACGGCAAGAACAACATCAACGGCAACAGCAGCAACAGCATATTCCCGTCGGTTGGTCGGCGTTGTCGGTGTTTCTTCGTCGACCGAGAAAGGAGGAGATGAGGAGGAGGAGGGTGGGGCGTCAGGGGGTCCTGTACGGGGCCATGGGAGCAGGGAGCCTGCACGACGCGGGGCCGCATTCTCTACCTGTGTGGTAAAACGCTCACTCAGGACCCCAAGGGGGATTCTAAAACAAAGACTACTCAACTACGACCACGTCGTTGTTCTAACATCACCCTCATTACGAAACAATTTCCACATCCCTTTTCGATACTTAAAAAACACCGCCAGGTTATTCTCCCGTCTCACTCCCCCTTTCTCCCCCGCTTACACCCGGTATACTATATTCATCCCACTCCCGCAGGTCCATTCGCTACCTTCGCCACTATCGTCCCGAGGGCCCATTAACCAATTGTCATGTGGTTATTAGTAGGTATGGTTTCAATAATAGCGTGGGACTGACTCTGCTGCACCGCGCGGGCCCCGGGGACACCGTGTGAGACTCGAAGTTCTTTTTCTTTTCTTTTTTTTCTACCCTCCTGCAACAGATAATCAAGTTTTACCTGCAGTCGCATCGTCACAACGGCTGTATAATATTAGGGTGAATCAAAAGTAGATAACAAAAAAATTTCGGATTCAAGTTTTAATGTTGTAGCAAAAATGAACTATTGTATTTGTCGGAGATCGATGAACAATTGTGCTTCACCAGATTCTCGACAGGTTCTATTGCCGCGAACGATTTGAAGACAAAAGCAGATTTCTTATAATCGTTCTCGAGATTTTCAACTTTTATCAACCTCTATCAGAAGAGTGTGCCCACTCTGGTATATTTTCTTTTCCTTTACAGTTCTCGTGTCTGTTGATGAACAATGTGAAGAACCAGTCGAAAAGGAAATCTCTTATTATTTAATCTCATGTAATGGGTGGACGATTATGCGAAATACTCGGTCGGAAATCCCGGAAACAAAAAGGGGTTTGAGAGAAAAACTTTTTGACACTGACAATGAGCAAGACATAATTTGGCGATATTTGTCTTTACCCAGATGTCCCTGCTTCCGAAAAATATGTCATAAGTTGCAGTTTGGTTTTTTGTTGTTTTATGGAAACTATTTTCGGAAAAAATCTACAAGAACAAGGAAAGACTGCATGCAGACTTTAAAAAGATCTACAGACTTTTGTTCATAACTTTTTTCCATGACACCCCGGGCTTGTGAGATATTTGACTGAATTCTCATATCTCTATAGGTCATCTTTCATTGACGGTGAAAAATGATTTTATCCTATTTCATTGTCAGTTACATTCACATAATCTGCTATATCCATACGTATACGTATAGTGTTATATTTATACTTCACCGTTTGTGGCAGCGTACGACGGGTGATTTCAAAATACGCAAAAGGACTTTACCGAACAGCGAAATAATTTATGCTTTTTATGAATTCGATTCTGAAAATTTGGTTTTTCTATGATCAACACATGGAAAACGCGATATATGCGCATACGCGGTGGACCTAGATACTCGCCTAGATAGATGGAAAACTTGGTGCGATTATATTCCCAGAATTCATTCCACCCCATGGCACAAAGATGCCAGAAAGATCGAATTAGTGTATGCATATGTATAGTGGCTCGCGAAGACTGAACGAATTACATACCAAAATATACCAAACCTATAGAACTCTAAGCACCAATTATGGTGAGGCCCCGACGATTTTTTTTTTGTTCTATACACTACAGTCTACACCATCTACTGCAGATTCAGCCGGGGGCCATAAGACGACGATGATGAGGACCCAGAGAACCACGCAACGGTGCACATGCAGGCGTACGAAATAAAATACGCTTCTGGAATTATACGCTTCTGTCGTATATATTTCGCGCCGCGGTATTTCTTTGCTCTCCGGGATACCAACCATATGCAGGAGACGCGAAAGTCGCTGCTGGGGCTGCTGCATCTTTACGAGTGCAAATAGCATTCTTTGACAGACACTTGATTTCATCCATCGGACAAATTGTTGAGCCTCTCGAGTTCCGGAAACAACGGACCCACAACTCGTACATTTGTCTTCGTATGTGCGATATACATATCTATTATGCATGTCTATTATCGGTATCGCCATTATTTTCTATATGCGTGTTATTATGGGATTTCATTTACCTAATTTCGCCACGTATTTTGGAATACAGAAGTCAATGGAAATATAGATATCATCATTCGGATATTCGATAAATTCTGTGATTGCAGCTAATGAGGCAATTACTCCACTCGCAATTAGATTATGTTACATGCGTTGAAATTAGAGTTACCACGCGCGTGGGCGCGGTGCGCTCGTTCTTTTTTTTTCTATTTTTTTTTTCCTTTTTCGGTTTATATTTTACCCTTTATTTATTTGTTTCATTTCACCGCCACGGCACATGCAGCGGGAGCAATTCACAATAAATATAGTCTTCAATGATTAGGCTCGCGTGCTGACGCGCGAATCGTCAGCGTTTGACCGAGCCGGGAGTTCAAATCGGAAATCTTGATTTTCTGTACCGCAATATAAGTCATACACACATACATATTGTTTGTATACATATTTCTCACTTGTATAACATGTGTATAAATACTCAGGCTGCACCGACCATCACGCACATACCCCACATGATACACGCATCTTTGGACTTTGCTACACGTGCATGTGTAGGAAATTCATTGTACAAATCGGCGTGCTTCGAGAAACGTGCACGCGCGTGTTTTACAGCTGTACAATGCTTACAACTTCCAATAGTATCCTATACACCGACCGGAAGTATTTTATTTTTTTTATTTATTTCTTAGTTTATTTTGTCTTCTTCAAGAAATTTTTGATCGCCAAACTTGAATATATTCAACTCCATAAGAACTAAATATATATACCTACTTATTGAATGAAACAGAATATGCACGTGACATATGTTTATTCATATTCCCCTATGTTTCAAAAAACAAAATCGATGTTTTATTTAAACGGTTATGATTGACGGTTGAATCTTTTTAAATGTCGCAAGGGACTGATAAAGATAAATAAGAAATTACTACGGCACAGTTAAAAATTACATTACTATGGTAATATAGAAAAATTACATTAATATGTTAAGTATAGAATATAAAGGAGAAAAAAAAAGAATTACAACAAAAAGAAGAACACATTTACGTGGAATATTTGGTCAGTTTCTTAAGTTTGATCGCAACGAGGCACATTAAAGATACCTCACTGACAACTTGGCAGCCAGATATAACCGGATTCTCTACATACATTGTATGAAATTCAACGGTATCAATTACCATCCTGTTTTCAATCCATTACCTACTCCACTCCGTTATGGTGTCGTATGACCGCCGTAGTTTTGGAGCAACTCGCAACGTTTGCTCGTGTGCTCCTTGCTGCAAATTAGAGGCGATTATGTTTTTGAAACGATGCGATGAACAGGAAGATAATTTTTTTAATCGTCGAATAAAACGAAATTTTATGAAATTTGTTATTTTTAAAAAAGACGAAAAGAAGACGCGTATAGAAGGCATGTTAAAAGCTGAGCACGGATTGCTACGGGTCGTTTATCTTATGCCATCGGTAGTCAACTTATTTTAGGTCGTTGCGAATCCTACGGACTGGATTTAAGTTTAGAATTAACCATCCCTGTCATAAGGTCAGGTAGCACGTAACTTATAGATTTGTATGTACTCACCAATGACTCTTGAAAAGCCTCATTATAGCTACTTAAAACTCTTCGGTTTATTGTATATGGTCTAGTTAACATATACAGTATACCTATAGGTGATTATGGTCGAATGAACAGGTAAGAAGAATTGAGTTGCTTAAAAATTTTCCCTGCAGCGACGAATTTCTTCTGAATTTTCTTGACTTTAGGTCAATGCGCGGTCGCCTTGAACGATTTGTATTCGTAACATGAATTTATATTGTGCAATTCTCGAAAAATTGTTGACAATTTGAAGATGCCGACCAAACTACCTCTGTCAACATATTTTGCAATTATTTTTTACACAGCTACAGAACAATGGACATGTGCAAAAGGAAGGCGTCATTCGAGATGATCGCAGCTCCGCCTCCGCTGAAGGACGTTGAACAGGAAGAGGATGGGCAGCTTTCCTGACTGTCGGCAATTTCGAAAAACCGCAAAGGATTTAATGTACATCCGATGAGGTCTAACAGCAGCGAGTCGAAATCAAAGACCACACGTGTTATCCGTTCGTATAAGGCACAACCATCTCGTTCAAAAGATTCTTATGAAGAACGGTGGCCGCCACAGCATATAGTGGCATATACTATATTATACCTGGTAAAATATTTGGGTGACTAATCGAAACTGGTTAGATATGTTTAAGTAACCTCATAGGAGAAGCAGCACCAGCAGCATTTTCAACTATCAAGGGTCACGTCACATCCCTGATGTGCACGCTAAATCAACAACTAGTTCTGTACATATAAACTTTCAGAAACTTGTAAAGCTTTCGACGAGTTCTTAAACCTAAACCTTGACGCTAAAGACAGCTTGTTTGAGACTTCGTATTTAAAAACGTGAACAAAAGAGTTTAGAGGGTAGGTGAGATATTTGAACGGTCAAATACGGATATACATTTGTCAGGCAGACACAAAATTGTACAAACATCGCAGGCGCAACATTTCAGATGAAAGAAATAAAAAATTCTCACCGTTTTATAGTATATCCTTATACCTTATATGTACATATGTATATTCGGACCCTCTCAATTCCAGTGACTAAAATATTTATGGACCGAGGATTACGTGTTTCGACATCTCCAGCTCATTACCCTGAAAGACAATTGTACGGAATCGGTTTATGTTATGCCAATTGACAATCTCTACTAACTTGACCTTCGGATCAAGAGTTTTTGAAAATTCTTCCGATCGATAATCTTTACTCCGCGTGTATCCGAAAAATGTTACTCTACCCAGAGGCTTTGGATTTGTTGAAGATAATACGACAACACGTATGTATGAGTAAAATTCTGGAAATCGTTGATTCCCCGATTATAATAATAATAACAATAACAATAATAACAACAACGATAATTACAACCTATTGCTTCCAATGAAATCAAACATATCACATCTAAAACTTGAATTTTCTTTTTTCCAAAAATTCGTGATATTTGTAATGAATTGCGTCAACTTGATTACTAATTTCGTTATTTATTCACTATTTACACGCCTTGTATCAATGAAGTGTACATAATTTGTGAACTATATGATATACACATATAATATATATCTATTCAACGGATAAGTAATCTACAATTTTTAACTATAAATATAATAATTATAAAGATAAAGGTAAGGATAATAATGATAATGATGATAATAATAGTAATAGTAATAATAATAATAATAATAATAATAATAATAATAATAATAATAATAATAATAATAATAATAATAATAATAATAATAATAATAATAATAATAATAATAATAATAATAATAATAATAATAATAATAATAATAATAATAATAATAATAATAATAATAATAAGGATAATCGGGATAATAATTATGATAATAAAATGATACTTTACAAACACGATATTTACAAAGTTTACATAATTATAACTATATTCACACATTTTACACATCAACCTAATTACACACATATACATATATGTATACACATATATGTACACCATATATGTATGAAATTAAAACTAAACGTATGTTATATATTTATATATACGTATATAATTTATAAATATGTATACATATCTATATACCTATATATAACATACTATGATAATTATAAACAAAGTTATTATTTTTTTTTTTGTTCTGTACAAATTTACACATGCTTTAATTCAGCTGTTTGTAAAAATAAATAGTAATCCTTAAGCAGGTACAGTTTATGTTTAAATATTCATTCGTGGTATGCGATCACATAAATACATTACTCACATCTATAAATGGGGTACGTTTAAACACACAAGATAGCTTCGAGTGCCACCTGTGACTAAGCCTAAATGCAGTCTCAGCTCGCTTGTCAGGAGCCGTCTTGATGAAAAAAAAAAAAAAATTACATGCAAAAAAAAAGAATAAAAGAAAAAAAAAATATCTTTGAGATCCTCAAAGATCCGTGTTCCCCTCCTCTCAAAGCTTCCTCACATTCCCCGCGATACTCGTACTTTTCACTCTTTCACTCTTGCAGGTCCCCACTTATATTACCACTTGCTGCTTCAACTCGCTCCCTTTTGGCCCACTCCCGGCTTAGATATTCTTATACAAGATGTCTATGTGTCTATATTTATGTACAATTTATCTACTTTATATCCTATAACTTATATATATAAATATATATATATATACGTACAGTTTGTCGCGTCCTGCATGTATTAGGTATAAAGGTATGAAATGTCACGCGGTGGACTTATATTAATACGAGTATATGTACGTGTGCATGTGTTTAGGATATAATACCGGCGTGCGCGACACACCTGGATGCGATCCTGCGTGGCATGCCGCAGCAACGAGTAGCAGCAGCAGCAGCTGCAGTGTTGGAAAATTACCGATTTCACTCTTACGCGATATATTAAAAGTTGTTGACTATCAATGACGCAATACTGACTGACGCGCATTCTTGAAGAAGAGAGGTGTGTGCGCGCGTGTATGTGTGTGTCCTGTGCGTAGCGACGACATTTTCTTTTCATTCTGATTCTCGAATAAATGAAAATTATTCATTATCTTCAATCTCTTGTTCTTCTCTCGTTATTCTTCAACGTTATATACATACATTCTTTGAAGTTCCCTTTCAATCGACGACAGATAATACACCGCATATTAGTATATTATTTATAACGTATACCCATCGATCGATAAAATTAAACTCGGTAGCAAGCAATCGGTTATCATAGCTACACCGCGCGGTTATTATTTAGAGGTCAGAGATCGTGGAGATCTGAGGAAGATTTGCCGTTCATCGAATATACGTATACTATACGTGTAGGTATACGTATGGGCGGTACAGGTGGCTCAACACGTTTTTCGATCTTTGATAAATCGTGAAAATAAATTAAAAATAAGGAATGAAAAAAGTTATAATAATAATAAAACTTGCCGGCCACGAAGCTACTCGACGATGTAGTATAGGTATACATACATGTATGCATACAAACAGTTTGGAAGTCAGTGTGTATGGGTTTATCTTGCGTCCCCCCCCCCCCTCCGCCTCTTTCTCTTCCCCTCCCCCCGCCCACTGTGCCGCGGTTATACCATTTTCGACGACTTTTTTCAATAAGGAAAATATCGTATCGTTGAAAAATATGCATGCTCACGGGAAAATCCTCCTCTTATCTTTATCTTCTCTTTTCACTTATTTTCTTTCATCGACACGTATTATGGGAACATAAATATATATGTATATATATATATATATATTCGTATATCATCTGCGCTTCGCGCTGAGTTACCTCGGAACAAATAGCACCTGCGGTTGCTTATATATTTATAAATCTATACCGGTTTTCTCTACAGCCTTATTAATAAATGACACGTATAGCTATATCCAAGGAGGTTTGGCTTGCCTATCACGCACGCGGTGGCAGCAGCAGCAGCAGCAGCAGCAGCAGCAGCAAGAGCAGCAACGGCAAGAGCAAGAGCATCAACGGCAGCAGCAGCAGCAGCAGCAGCAGCAGCATCCGCCGTAACTTGTGGATCCCGTGGTTGGATAGGCCGCCCGGTTTTGTTGATTACTGAAACTGTAGAGAATGCGGCAGCGTCACAAACGCGCTGTCTCACTCATATGGAAGCATCGAGAAAGAAGCTATCGACTCGACTCTTCGATCCTCCTCCTGTGCGATCGCTCGGGGTAGAATCTCGGGATCCCTGTCCCCTCAGGGGTTTAACTCGGGTAGGTAAGGGTGAGACTGCAAGAAGGTCCAACGGAAGCGGGTCAAAGTTGGTAATGTATAAGGCGTTATTTTCCAAGATCGATTGAAAAATCTTTTCCTCTGGTCATCCTCCGGACTTCCGGTCGATTCGATCGTCGACGCTACGCGATATCCGTGGAGGCTCGAGTGTACGCTATTTTCGTATATTCTCGTATTTTGGCATCAGCGACATCCGCAACCCAGTACAGCCATATCTTGATAATTTTTTAGCACCACTTTGTTCTCCTCGTCGAGGTAGAGCATCGATATCGAACTCAGAGCTGTCGGTACGCAGCATGCCTTTGGCACAATGTTTGGATTCGTCGAATAAACGAGGGTTTGCACGATCGCGTGATTCGTCGAATTCAAATGATCGGCGAGGGGGAATGGACAATCGCCGTGACAGTAGAATGCGTCGTAACCTGGCGGTGCAACGATCCAATCGTTCCATCCAACGTCGACGAAATCTACGTAAAGTGGATGCCGTCGGCAATTCTCGCGTCCATTTTTTCTACGATTCTTTCTCAACGTCGCTCTCCTCGCGCGTCTTTCCAATATTTGTTCGGCCGACGACATCTCATTTCTTCCATCGTCCGTGTAGGTGAACAGAAACGGCCTATTCGCCGTCCAAGATTCCTCGTCCTCTCCCGCGCTCCGTCTCAAGCGTACGTGCTCATTTTTTCTCCGTTTCGCGCCCATCACCTCGACGAGGAGGCCGTAATTTTGCGAAGGGTTTTGTATCCACCTTTCGACCGCGGGGTGGACGTCCAAAGGTACCGAAGAGTTCGATTTCGTGTCGACTAACTTACTGTCCACCAATCTTAGGATCGGCTTACTGCGTCCTCGAACGCCCGGGAGAACTATGTCGTGAACAAGGATACGCTGATACCTAGACGCTTCGTCTTCTTCGTCCGATTCGGTTAAAGCGACACGGGATAGGCTGAGCTCAGCGGCGTGCAACGTCTCTTGTAACGGGACGCTGCTCAGGTCAAACGAAAGCCGAAATCTGTGAGGACTTTGAAATTTCTCATCGATCTTACTCTCTGAAAAATAGAAAATACGAAGACAAATTAGGTATTATATCGTTACGAGGCCGCGTTACGCGTGTTGTATTCGCATCGTCTCGTATCGCCAAACTTAATTCGATGTATTCCATTTTTCGACGCTTAGGCCGGTCAAGGATATCACGCGGGCAACCTGTCGATATTACAAAAAATCCCCCGTAATCGACATATTCCATAATTGGACGTATACCTTAGCATAGGATAGAATGAATTAATCTGTCATTGCAGCGGACGTAAAGTTACGGTGTACGTATATAGAAAACGAAAGAGGGCAGCCGAGTTGGGTATTTTGTACAGTTATATGTTGTAAACCTACAGAATCTTCGAACAACCAAATCGCGTTTGGCAAATTCGAGTCAGTCATCGGAAAGATCCGACTCGTGTTGATTAACCGTCTTACGAAATTCGGAGGAAATAAAATCCGATCGTTATTCAGGGCAATCGTATAATGAAATACACGTCGTGACTGTCGATTGTGCGAAAATCATATCAACACCGCAGCTGCTGTCTTCGTAGGAATTTTCACGTGCGTGCGGATGGTAACCGAATTTTTGTTTTGTTTCTCTTCGTTTTCATGAACGAGAATTATGCCCCCGCTAATATGGGTCCGCGGTGTGAATCACGTTAACGCGTGCAACGCACGATTTTTAGTACTTAATATATCCAAACGTATAAATTTACGAGAAAAAAGTGAACACGGAGGGGAAAAAAAATAACTACCAGCGAATGAGATCACAAGGATGTGCGAGTTGTACCGTATACCCGCAACTAATTCGTGAGGCAAAAGGCCAGAAGAATTTTTTTCAACCGAATATACTTTCATGGAATGAAGCTAATTTGTGACAAAGACGTATAAAATGGTACAACACTGAATCAATTAAGAGTAGTTGGGAATCTAATGAATTCGTGGAAGGCACACGTGGAGCTGATATAAAATAAGTGACACGTGTCTCAACATCGTATAGAAGCACGAGGCGCGTTCCCACGGAGTTGAAAAATACACCCGATTACAAAAAGTTTTCGGAAGTGAGGCATGTTTAGATGAAAAAAAAAATAAATAAATAAATGAAAAAAATGAAAAAAAATATGAAAAAATAAAAAACATCATACGTACGTAAAATTTTTCCGAAATATATTATATTCAATAGTGAAAAGAAGGCCGATTTCAGGTTTTAAACCCATCGTCGTTCGAAAGTTTATTATCATTATTTAAAACCGGATAGGGAAAACTACGGAAGAATTAGGCGTACACCGTGTATTATTGTAGAGGGAGAGCGTAAGGCAGTAAAATAGGTAAATCGACAGAGGGATATGGAGGAATGCAGCTATAAAGGTTTAATGAGTTTTAACAATAGGTGTGTGTATATGTATAACCCCATAATCCTTCCTCGGGACAAAGTAAGGATCAGATAATAAATTCGAATTACTAAACAATTAGCGGTATCGTAGGTCACTAACACCTGGGGACATTGTCTTTCACAATCTAATCGACTGCTTCGTTCTCAAAAACTATAGACACGCATTTATTTATAATATATACATATATTTGCGCGAATGTGCGGAACACATCGTACGAGGATGTGAATTGTGTTTTTTTTTTTCATTTGTTCGCTTTTCGGTTGATCGTGACGCGGAATACAAAATTCACAGCAGCGTTACGACGCATCGAAGTTGTCCGGCGCAAGATAACCGAGAAAAATGAAGAAAAAACGGTGTACGGTCGGGGGCTAGATCACCGCGGTTCGAAATTCTGTGTTTTTATTCTTGTTTCAAGAGACATCCGAGTAGATCTGTCGCCCGAAATCTCCGAGAGTTCACAATGGGTAGATTCGTGTCCCCGATAACCTCGAATCCATTAATTCACGACGACTCAATTCTCCGCGGGCTGCACCCGGTGGTCGTTCCGCTACAAGAATATACTTATACACGTGTCACGTGGCACATGTATTAAACACACACACACACCCAGGAATTTCGTATTTTCTTACGTTTCTATACTCACACAATAAAAGTCGAGGAATTTTTAAAACTCAAATCCCGAATACATCTCGCAACGTAGGTACGTTATAAGTATAGCATAAAATAAAAACCAGTTCTATTTACCGGCGCGGCGCACAGCAGTTTGCTTGCTTCCGCAACAAAAATCATCTTTACTTACGAACACGTATATATACGTCGTATGTGTGTATCCAAATTATTTTTTTTCTTTCACGCGAAATCCTACATCTCCTCAATGCGATAAACCACCGACAAAAATATAATCAACCGGAGTGAAAGAACAGGCCTAGCTTTCTATCGCTACGCGTTTCCTGTTGTGCGATCATATGCTTGTATATTCGTACGTGTAGTACATATCGTACATAGCGAACATACAGATCCATTTCAAAACTCGTACGCTTGGGTATTATATTTGCAGCGGATTTCGAACCGAACATTGTAGCCGATCAATTTCCACGTTTCGCCCCGATACACGTCGCTCACCCTGCGGCGTATATGGTATGTTCCCTCGACTAAAGTAATCCTCACCTCGAAACGTGACTCACGATTGTCGGTAAATTGTTACGGTACCGCACGCGAACCTTTTACCCCTATACCGAGACGTTCGATCGAAAAAAAGAAAAAAGAATAACAATTTTTTGAGATCCCCGAGAAATGTTGAATGTATGCGCGTACGAGTGCACACGTATATGTATATTAGTTTACGTCGAAACTCGAGAATCGGTAGCGGGAGTTGAAGGAGAAGAAAGAGGCGAGCAAGAAGAAGAAGAAGAAGAAGAAGGAGAAGGAGGAAGAAGGGGAGGAGAAAGAGAACGATGAGAAGAAGATAAAGGGACGGTGTTAAATTTTCCGAGAAGCTTGTCGAATCGAATACGACAATTAAAATTCCTCAAGTCTAGTTTGCGGGAAGACAAGAGCTGATCAGTCGTAACAACCCGTCCGTCCGTGAACCCGAGAGCTCGAGGAACTTAAAGACCGGAATATATATTCAAGTTGAGTCGCGCGGGGCCTCACTTCGCGCGATGTGGATATAAAATGAACTGGCGCGCGCGCGCGGCAGCGGCGAGGTCCGTCGTCGCGACGCTACCGTACGTACGTAAGTACGTACGTACGTACCGTTTCGCCGCTGTCGCGCGTAACGTGAGTTTAATCTTCGGCAAAAGACAGCAGAGTCGGGGTATCCGGCCGCGGCGCCCGTAGAAATTCTAGCGAATTAAGTTCCGCGAGACTTCACGGCGACGGCGGCCAGGCCTCGGTAAACATGTTTACCCGTACGGATTCCATCCAGTTGAGATGCGTGGCACTCGGATCGAGCGCGATCCTCCGTACACAGCGCGACTGCATCCTCCGCAATTTTTTCAACCGTATTGTATTTTCTCGTCGTCGTAACCGTTCGCGGATAATTATCCCGTCTCCGGGGGTCGGGTGCGACCGACGAAACCCAACATCGGCGATCGTCTCGCGAAATTTTTCGCTTCCGCAGACCGTTTCTACGCCAATGGCGGAGTCACTGCTAATCGTACCGCAGGCCGAACACGGACGGATGAACGAACGAACGAACGAACGAACGAACGTTCACTGCCGGCGACGAAGAGGCTTTGTAACTGATACCACCCCTCGGCACTCCCCGTCCTCGCCTTCGGCACGGTTTTATTGTTCCTCGTTGAAGCGGGGCGCATCAGTGCTATGTCAATGTCACGGATACGCCCATATTTCACCCTAATAGGGGCAAGGTGCTCTTTGAACGCGTCAAGCGGTGACAACGGCGCCCCGGAAGGGGCTTCGCTCACCCGAGTGGTTTCAATAAACCTGCAGTGCGGACGGCGTGACGAGAATTGACGCGTTCTATTTCAATACCCTCCGTTCGATGATTTCATTGTTGAAAACTATTTGGGTAAATGTACCGCTCGGTGTAGTCGTGGAGCCGTCTATTTTTACACCGATTCGATTATCGCGCGGCCGGCCGTATGCGTACGTGCGGACCTGACGCCGTACCTGCGATCCGACGTCAGGAGAAATTCTCCCGACGCAACTCAGCCGTTGCGAAGGGATCGTGCAGGAGTTGCGCAAGCGAAACACGTCAACTGTACACGCAGTACAGTAAAAAGTCGCGAAATAGCGAGCGATCGAGTCGAATGTATACAATAACGCGGTGTAAACGAAAACCGAAAGGAGGACCCCCCGTCGGAAATTATTTGAACCGTGGAGGGAACTATTATGCCGATGGATTTCCCGAGGGGTACAAAGGGCCCCCTAACCGACGGAGTCCAACAAACCGTGACAATGATCGTGCGCGGTGATGCGGAACGACCCTAAGTGGAGCACTTAATCGTACCGCGATGTTGTTTTTCCCCTTGGACGGGATTTATTTTTCATCGTTTTCCCGCACCCGCCCAATTCCATTGTAACGCCCAACGGGGGTACGGTGACCGAGAAATAAGAGAAAAATTTATTCGACCTTATCGTTTCACTTGTCGCACGACGTACGATTCTCGTATACCCTACGCGTCACGTCACGTCACGTCACGCGGAATGCCAAAAGATACCAACTTCAATAAATAAGCGAACGAATAAAAGATGGTGGCGTAAAATCGTGTAATTACTGCACGTTGAGTACATCGCACGTATTATAATATACGGTAGTATCGGAGCGCGGAGACGTGCCATCGACTTTGTGGTCGATGTGGCGTAACAACGTGCAGCTTCGACTGCATCTTTACAGTTATCCCGACGAACGCCTTAGCCGCGACGTACGATACGAGAGGCGGCTCAAAAGAAGAGAATACCCGCGCGAATTCGACGCCGGAAATTCATCGTTCGTCGGTGCGAAGGTGGTTTCGTACTCGTACCAACGAGTCTCGACGGGGGGGGGGGGGGGCTCGGTCTCGGTCTCCTCGTATCGTTAGTACGACGAATACTGACCTACGTGAGCGAAGGATCGAACGGTGTTCGACGATCTGGCGTGGATCCCAGGCCTCGCTATATCGGCCATTCCGCTGGCGCTCTGTCGAAGATACAATTTCTTAAGTGACTCGGGCACGTGAGAAGGTCCCAACGGTCTGGGTCTCTTCGAAAAGCCCAGAAGGGAAAGGAGGCTAGCCTCGACACCGGCGATGGCTTGCTCGCGGTCTCCGGCTCCCACGACTTCTTCTTCCACCGTATCGGCGGCACCCGCCGCACAACAACAAACGCCCGCCAGCAGCACACCTACTGCCGCTAACACCAATCTCAGCAGCAGCGACATGTGCATCGTGACTACAGTCACTGACACGGCCTCTCCTGCAACAAAAAAAAAAATAAAAAAATAAATAAATAAATAAATAATATTTCACCCGTTACAAAACGCAACCGATCGCCTCCGCGCGTACTCCCCGAGAGCCTTCGATCGCTATCGCTGTCGCCGACCGAAATCCGAACGCCGAAGACCCGCGGAAGGGGAGAGGAGCTCCCCTTCCGATTGGGAACGATTTTTTCATTTTCGAGCGCGACCAACGACGCCGTGATGAAAAAAACCCCGAAAATCACACGGCGTTCGATGTCTCTCTCTCGAGTGTTCGACAAAATGGCAAAACTGATAACACCGACCACCCGAACGAACGGATATTAGGGAACGTGCGTGGATAGTCGTCGGGATGGAATGCCGTATCGAACGAGTCGCGCTCCCGTAACGTTTCTTCCTCTCATACCGCTCAAGTAGAAGTACGCCTCAAGGAAAGCAAGAGTAAATTTATTTATTTATTTGATTATTATCGTTTTTTTTTCTCTCTCTCTCTCTGTCTCTTTAAACGCGTTACGTACGGTTGTACCGCGTACAGACGTCCCTCGTTCGTATTTAACGTACGTTCGAACAACGGGAGGAGGAAAACTCCAGAAGATAACTTTGTTGTTGGCACGGAATAGTAATGTAATGTTTTCATGCCTGAGGGCCCCCCCCCCCCCCTGCCCCCCGCTCACGCACACACAACGTCGTACGTCCATTCGTAGGTGTGTACGTGCGCCTGTGTGCGCCTAATGTACAGTGAATTCATGTGCGTACACATCTATCCACGATACAGCCTCTGGGCAAATGGAAGACGAGCCTCGCTCGTACGAACCGCTTGACCAGGGTCCCACGGCGACACCTGTGCGCGCGCGACCAGCTTTCTCTCGCACGATCATATTATCGTCGCTGCGCGCGGATGCTTTTTTGATTTTTCATAGAAAGGTGAACCGCTCGCCCATACTCGGCTTCGTAACCTTTGTCGCCGTTACAATCGTCGATTTAACCAAAAGATCAGAAAACTCCGTCGTCGCGATTATTGCGACACCGCGACACCCGATTTTTGCGTACCACACCTCTTCGAACCAACCTGCGTACATCGCACGGAAATTCCCTGCATCACTTCGCGGATAATTTCGATCGTCGATCGGCTATCGCGAAGTGCAAACCCCGCTGTGAAAATAACAGGTGAATATCGAGCCGCGCGACTCGACGCGATAGGGACAGGGATAAAAATGGAGAATTTCTCACGTTTCGGACGGAAAGGAGGGATGCGGCGTAGGAACGCGGCGAGATCGAGGTTGTGAGTCGGAGACAGTGAGGCTGCCGGAGCTCTAGCCAAGCTGTCTGCTGGCGCTCTCATAGTCTTTATAATCTCGTGGGCAGGATCTCGAAGAGTGCGAGTGTGCGGGGGCGCGCCGCTGCCTTCCATGCTCCAGGAGCACGACGACCGGCGGTTAGTTTTTTCACCGACCCGGGGCCCCCGTCGCCCTCCGACTCCGGATGACGAGACCTTTTATCGAACCGAGAGGGGGCTCGCGCCCCCCTCGATTTCAATCGCGCGATCGCCACCGATTTACGCCCAGTCGAATTCGTTATTGCGTACGATCGAATCCCGCGGTGTTGTTCACCCGAGCTGGCGGTTAAAGAAGAACGGACACGATCGGAAATCGGTTTCTATTCTCTCGCGCGGGTAAAAATACACCGCCACCTCCGATCGTCCGCGTGCGCGTGCATGAGCCGATGGTTATCGTTTATCGGATACGAGGAACACGAAAGGGATGCGGGGATAACACGGAAATCGGTAGGTCCTTGGATACAGCCCCTGGAACTCGAATGTCAATCGCTTCCGGATTAACATCGATGACTCGACTGTATTTAACAAGCGGTAGCAGTTTTTACCCCCGTAGTCGAAAGCGGATTAACGCGTTACAACCGCCGCCGCCGCCGCACAGGTATATGAATTATTTGACGCAAGAAGGTATAGCCGGAGGACGACGAAAGATAAAACTACCCTATGCACACATACCTACTGTTCTCAAGTCCCGTCGAAACTTACGAACGTGATTCTACGCGACGAAACCTTTTCGAAAAAAAAAAGTACACACGTCGCGGATGATTCCGAAAGCCGACGTATAGCGTTCGCGTACTCATGGTTTGCGGTGACTGATAAAAAAACAAATCTTCGGGATATCTGGTCCTCGCGGCAGGCGCGTATACGTATGTATATATAAAAGCGGACGACGAAGAAGAACCTGGGCATCGGTAGCTCGTTAGGTTGCGCCTGTTGTCGGCCTATACGGCCGCGGAGAAGTTGAGACGGCATTAAAAGTGGACGGTATTTCTCTCTCCTTGGGATATAGGTACGCGCGACATAGATACGCGTAATATTCGATCCGTCGTTTGCGATCCGAAGGTGCGCGCGTCCGCGGAACGGGATGCAGGTATATCGTACGCGGTACTGCAGGGGTAAATAAAAAGTAATGCGGTTGCGAACAGCGAGTGAAAATCTTTTGAGGATCACCAGCCGACGAGGAGAGTAAAAATAAAACTAAGGAGGTAAAAAGAACTCACCGAGCTACCCGTAAGTCCGTAGTTTTAACGACCACGGCATCGCAGCGAGTCCCATGCACTGTACGCAATCGCACTCTCTTTGCACTTGGCACCACCACTCACCATATACCATTCACAACGCACTATATAACTCCGATAGAAAATCTACTCGGCGGATTTTAATATTTTACAGGTGCAGCAACAGCAGCAGCAGCAGCAGCAACAGGATTAGCTACTGACTGTGCAGACACACTATCCTTCGTCACTTATCGTCGATTTACTTTTTCGATATTTTTTCTCCTCAACAATTGTTGTGTCGTACGTAAATTTTGCAACGTATCCTGCGGAAGTCACTGCGAAGTACCACGTATCGTTATACACACAGATATTTCGTCAAGTCCCGCGCTAGATGTAAGACTGAGTGAAAAAACAAAAATAACAAAGTGTATATATATATATCCAGTTGCCACTTTCCATCCGTATTGCACCCGTTTTTATACGTATATATTCATATTTCCATACTTATTCACATAGGCGTGTGTAAGTTACACAAATTTCTGTATCAATTCGAAACAGAATCTGGCCTGGCAGGTTTTCACACAAATATATATATATATATGTATATATATATAAGATATACAACACGCGTTGTTACACACTTGCGGGATTGCACGAAGTGTTGCGTTCAACAGTTTGACCGTCACTGTGGCCGCGAGCATACGGCGAACGTCGGTGAACGACAGCGAACGGTGCGGCGGAGGGTGAGTGGCGAGTACGAGCGGCACCGATCCCGATCCGATCCGAGCAGGCTAACCAGTGAGTTCAGTCGCTGAGGATTGGTCAGGGCCGAAACCAACGAGGGCCCCCGAGTCGCCACTCGACCGCCCTCTTTTCACCGCGCGACGATACCGCGCGCGCGGACCCGCCGCGATTTCCAACTCCGGATCACCGCGGCGTTGTTATTTCCTGACTGAAAATATCGACGTTCTCCGTTACGACCGCGCGTTTTCCGAGCGAAAAGGACCCCTCTCCCTCCGTACGTTCGAAAACCCCGCGGAATGACGACGGAAGGGTGAAATTTTTTGGTTGAAAAAAATGTGCGGGGGGAAGGCCTGTTCGTATTTTCGTCAAATTTTCTCACCATTCTTCTCGTTCGCTACACTTTTTTGCTCGAAGAAGAAAAGCGCCACTCCGATTCCGATCCCCTCGAGATAATTTCGTTTCGAAATGTTCGAAGTTTTCCGTCGTCCGCGGATGAGAATCACACCTGCGATTGTAGAAAAAAAAAACTTAGCGATCTCTCCGGGGGGGGGTAGAATAACGCGTCGTCGAATAAAAATCGAATATTTCCGACGCACGATGAATATATATATTCGGTTTCCCGTATAATCCGCGAATGTTTCTCCGCGAGGAAACAACTGGCTGTCTTAGAATAATATTTATGGGGTACCGAATGGGACCACCCGGTAATTACGACGACCCTGCGGTCAGGGCGGGGCGCAACCGACACGATAGCCTACCTTGTTTCTCAGCGCCATATTCCTTCCCCCTCTACGCCGATGTATGCACGTGTAGTATATGGAATATTATATTCACCATGAAAACCGAATTCTCTTACCAGTTTTATGCCAAATTAATTAAAATTTAACTATGACGCAATAATCTCCGCTATTTTCACCACTGAATAATAATTCTTTGGGTAAAAATCGGCTACGTACACGTATACGTATATGCGTACTGTACGCAATGACGATTCGATCGAACACGTTCGATGTAAATGTATTGCGGCAAAAACGAGGCTCTCGATACGTAATGCGAATCGTAGATGTGGTAAGTATTGAACTTTTCATTTCTATTTAGTGAATGAATGAGAGGAGTGAAAAAAAAACACCTACTATATAAATGGGACCGGCCCCCTCGCGCAGCGCTTCTCGTGGTAATTAATCAACATTCTTCGAGTCCCGTCTGGATTACGGAGCACGTTTTCGGAGCATTGTTTGTTCTGCGATGGAGAATTTATTCGTTCCCCGGTCCTGCAACGATGCAGGGTCGGTAAAATAATGAAAAAAATTCGTAAACGTGGCCCCGCTCGTTATCCGATGGGATCTGATCCAGTCGGCGGTACGGTTGCAAAGCGTGGGTTTTCCCCAGAAATCACTAAATACGATTGAGGTCCAACCGGAAATGGTTTAAACGGTGAATTAGCAAGTGGGAGAAGTGGGCAGACAGCATGGCGCGCATGTCCTCGCGTATTATATATACGCATCGCGCGCGTATATATATAACGCATTCGTATTGTGTCTATGTGTTTATAGGTATATTTGTGAAAAGTGCGCGCGAAGTCGAGGGACTTTCGACTCGTGTACACGGTATAAGAAGCGAGCGTTCCGCTCTTTTACATCCGAACGCGTACAGGTGTGACGCGATAGCTCGAATCACGTTGGTCAACGTTAGTGTCGCGACCCGGGGAGGGACGCTTCGAGGACACGCTGCAATCTCACATCTCCGATATCGTATAGCACAGAATCGATTCGCGGATCCTCTCAACCTTCCTCTCATACCTCGCGTAATTCACCATTTCTTGTACGCGGTTCGATGGTCTCTACGGTTCTGCGATCCCGCGGTCTTCCGTAAGAATTAGCGAATCCCGTCCGTACGCAGGTGTAATAAATCTGATGGGATTGACTCGTCGCGGATACGCTCGTATCGATCAACCACCCGATGATATCGGTCGAGTTATTGAGATGTCTTTGTCGAAGCTTAGACGTGCGAGATCTTCGTATGTCTTTTAATTTTACGCAGGTGATATGAGAATCTTGGATGGATAAGCGCATGTGACGGAGAATTCTCGGGCTATACATGGGTATAACGAAGAGTGTTTGCACGCCATTACGCTCGCCTCTTCTTCTTTGGCTGTATAAAGTACACGCGGGGCGCATCAGAGGCGGCGGTATATACGTACGCGTATAATCAACCGTCGCTGCCGCGTGCGTATAACTTCTGCAGCGTGAAACGACTTATAACGATTCATAAAGTATAGGTTTCGAACAATCCCTACGCACAAGAAATCTTCAATCTGCGATCTTTGAGTAGAGTAATTCGTCTACCGCTTATCCCAAAGTGCCTACAATTAACATAGCCATCAATTTACCGCTATTAAGTGTCAAGACTTCGTCACGTAACGTGCTGCACAACTATCCGCTATACTGCATATACGCGCGGAGAAGGAAATTGTAATAATCCGAAATTTGCAACCAAAAATTACTGAGTTATCAATGTCTAACATCCTCTGGCTAATTTTCGCCTTTTTTCTCTTCTATCGCACCGTATTGTGTCCGCGTTGTATGCGCAAGAATTATGTCGCGTATATTACATGCATTATTATACACGTATGTATACAGAAAAATGTACGAGCAAGCTTAGGAACGGGCACAGACACCGTGGCACCGCTGCAGGAGAAACATCGCGGTAGAATTATATATACGTAAAGTATATGCCTACCTATTTAACTTCATTTCTCATTCTTAACTCTCTGGTATTAGTAAACCACCCACGACGTTGAAGTTAAAGAAGCTTCGAGGCTGTAGTATTGTACGTATACGTATGTGTACACGTTCCCGGGTTTGTTTTTCGCATGGGAAGCAACGAAAAAATCAAAGAGGAACTAGAGAGAGAGAGAGAGAGAGAGGGGCGGAAAGAAGAGGGAGTTCTCTGGAAATCGATTGGCGAACCCGCGTGTAGTATATAATATTTAAAACTATGCACATGTATAATAAATACATTTTGCGGATATTTATATAGCTGTACGCGTATACCTGTACCCACATAGATGAGTAAATAAATATTCGTTTGTTAAATCTTTTGTATATGTATACAAGTATACACTTCTGTAAGTCGTGTATGGCCATCGCGCGCTGCAGGGGGAGGTTAAGATGGCGTCGTGTACGGAAGACGTCCGCGTCGCGAGGTTCTCCGAATCGATTGAAAGGAATTTATTATATGTTACAGCTCAGCTACGATCGTCGGGTTTTGCGGAGGTAGGGATCATCGGCTAAAACAAGACGTTTATGCGCCTCTCCAGATGTTGTTTATTTCAATACAAATGTTAATAAATGTTAATTTGTTGAATTTTTAATCCATCGCGATCCGCCAAACCGAGGTATTATATTATACGGCGTACGGTCTCGCTCGGATCGTGTTAGACTTGTATAATCCTCGTAACCCGAGTCACGCAGATCTAACCGTATGTCTAGATTGTCGAAACCTAAAATTTACCAACTATATAACGAGCCATAACGCTGGGCGTCGCGCAGTCTGGCGAGTGCAAATTGATTTCCAGTAAAAATAACGGCCCCCCCGCCTTTATAACCAGCTCTTCATATTTCATTTATTTTCATTCCTTCCTGCTGCAGTTATCGTTCTTCTTATTCTTATTCTTCTTTTGTTTCGCCTCTCCAGACTATAATGACCGGTATATACTGCACATGCTCGACGGAATAGGATCCTTTTTTTCTTCTTTTTCTTCTCTCTTTCGCATCTCCGGAGAAACAGATAGACTATCTCTACGTACAACATTCGCACTACTGTATCCTCGCGAGTTGCAAAAATCAGCGTAATCCGAATGAAATAAATCGTACGAGCATGTAGGGATAATATATTCTTTGAAATACGTCTCAACGCAACTGTAATTTTTTCGTGACTTCATCGCGCGGTATAAAATCGACGAAATTATTCCAAAAATTGTATATACATAAAATTGAACGCATCTGCATGATAATTTACTTCTGTCGTGTCGAATTTATCATTAAAATGACAATCCGACGGCAATCTATCAAAACTGCAGTAACGTGAGCGAAGCCCGCATAAGGCGCGTTTCAATTGGGCAATTGTACTCCAGGATAAAATATACAATACAGGTGTATGTACATACGTCAGTTTCTGCTGCTGTACGTGCAGCTGTAACTGTTACTGCGTACACGACGTATGTGTACAAGTTGCATACCAACGCGGAATCGTAAAAAGCTCTCTACTCAAGTACATGTAATATTTGCGTAACTATAAAAAGCGTTTAAAAAAATCGAATGATAATTAGTAAATATAGGTATGTACTTTAGCTCTGACAAGTAGGTGTTTCAAGTAAAGTAGCCACGTACATGTAAGCACTTATGTGTATAGTATATACAAATAGAAATTGTTCAAGCCCAGTAGTTACGGACTATAGAAAACGTAGTCCGTACAGATATAGGTATACAATCGATCGCGCACGTTTCTCAGTCGTCTATGAAATACGAGAGATGTTTCATCGATCGGTGTCTTCGAATACCGTTTGGAAAATAGCTAGGAAATTTATCTACGTCAGGGTCAGGGGCTGAAGATTATTTTCATGCTGCTGTGAGGTATACAATTCACGACAGCAATAAAAACGAAAGAAAAAAAAAAAAAAAAAGGTATATAATAGAGAGAAACAATGAAACCGTTTTTCTACCCCTACAATATTATCTCTGGAACCCGGTCGATGAAGTTTTTTTTATCTTTATTTATTTTTTTTTTTTTCTGCCGAATTTTGACGTAAAACTAATCTTTAAAAGTACAACTTTCTCCACTTAAAGAAACCACCAGCCCCAAAACGCCGAGCCCTGATAATGAAGAAGAAGAGATACGGCAATGGATAGCCCAGGTAATATTTCTTAACGCCCCTTTATATACTTAAGACACGGTCAGTAAGTGTATAGGTATACGAACCATTAGTTGTTATCGGAATTTTCACAGATTTCATTATTCGCAAGTAGATATGTATATATACCTCGGTAATTAGTACCAGCTTATATATATATATATATATGTGTGTATACCTACTTACTTATGTATGCACGAGCAGGTGCAGGTGGGTGTGTCGTGTGTGAACTATACTTGTATCTATGTACATTATACACATCGTGAAAGATGAAATCAACCTTATCAGTATGTTAAACGAAGTAAGAAGTGGTAAGAGAATGCTTAAATTATACCCACTGTGTACGACGTACCTACGTACGTGTAGACTAAGCGACGCCTTCGGGTCACGAGTAAATTATTTTATTATTATAATCAATAATATGAAAAAAAAGGATGAATAAATAAAAAAAAACTAATCCATTGCCGCATAATTTATAGACATGTCAAAGCACTCGTATAACGTATATTTGATTTCTTTTTATAGTTTTTCGAATTTTTTTTCTCTCCTTTCTGTCAAGGTAAAAACGATCACCGCTATATGACGATTATATTATATACTCCATCGGCGCGGCGGCATGTTGGCTATCAATTTGGCGTAAGAATTTTTGCTAATAAACGACTTTCAAATATTAGCGACTATAAGAATATTTCACAGAACTGGCAAGCTAGGTATATGAGATTTTATATAATCACATTATATGTAATTTACAGTGTTCCATCTTGGGCAGAAGAAATATATATATACGGATAAACATAATGATGATAATAATTCGTATTCATATATATATATGTATATATATAGGTGGAATTGCCGCTAGCACATATTAATGTAGACGTATAGTGTACGCGGTCGCTGATATTCTTTCTTACATAGAGGTATATAGGGTATAGCCATTTACAGAGCGCGCGGTGGTGCCGAACGTTAAAACAAGGATAGCATTAAATTTTAAAATCGGCCCGACCGTAATGGCACAGTGTAAATTTGGGCCTCTGTCTCTGAGGGGTCTCCCAGAAGATGCCTTGGTCAAGACCACCCAGTTATAACGTGCGGCATTCTCGAAATCGGCTTACTACTCTTCGTGTCCCGCGTGCTCAAAGAATATACGCCTGCACCTTGGAACTCGCTCATCTGAGTCCCACGGCTCGCCTTGAGAAAAAAATCTTCTGAATCATCGGTCTTAACGAAGTATTTTTTTTGTTTTTTATATTTTTCCCTCCTCTTATTTTCGATTTTTGTTTTTTTTTTTCTCTTCGCTTTTTGCTCTGTGCTACATTTTTGTCAAGTGTCTCTCTCGTCGAAATTATCGACGAAAATATGCAGACCGCCCAATAACTGGCAGCGGTGCAATTTATGAGATTCCTCCCTATCGACGTACGTACGTTTGTAGAAATCGCTCCAAATTTAACCACAGATCGCGATGGTACCACACCTATGTGTGAACGCAACTGTACGGAATGCATCGAGATTTTTTCATCAAATCAATGAAAGTGTTCGATCACACGTACACGCTGCACTTGGGGGGAAAATCAGATTCGTTTGAATTGCAAGAATGTCGTAATGAGTTAGCCGGCAAAAAAAAATGTCGTTTATCGCAACGAAATATTCTTCGGAGTGGGTTAAGCGCCAGGAATAACGTTCTTTCGAATCGTGAAACATATGAGAGACTAGTCCGCAATGGACCTGCACTACGATCAAGGTTAAAGGTGTTGATTGAAACGGTGGCTCATTCTTCGCAATGTGGTATAAGTATAACGTAGTCATACGCACACCTCGAGATATGAAGATGATGATTCGAGGAAGCACGCGGTGCGTCGGTCGAAGCCACGTCGGCGTAGCGTCTGCGGAGGTGTATGACGTCAGTTTGTCGTCGACCGGAAGCATATTATTCCAGTAATCCGCGATCATCGCCGCCCTTGTAAAGTGCGTGCCATCTTGGCTACTTCAGCGTGGTTATACATGGTATACGTCTGGCGTAGAGCGTCGAGTAAAAAGTGTAGGAATAGGGCGTTTAATACATACCTAGAAGGAACGCGCGGTGCAAAGATGAAAGAAATAGCGACTTCGAGGGTGGCCCGAATTCGCTATCCCGCGTGGAATCCTTTTCCAGTTCCTCTTCATACCTCCGCAATCTCCTCACCGCCCCCATCCGTTTCCCTGCAACTCTCACGCTTCGTGTCGCGCATTTTTTTAGAAAATGGCCGTCGCCGCTGCGCGTCTCCTGACTCATACTGCGGCCACCGACCCGCATCCGTCCTCCTGCTGCAGGTTGCACGGTTTCTCACGCGGGCGTGGCGCAGAAGGACTTTCCGCAACTTTTTCCGACACTTTTCTTACATACCCGCCTGATTGACCGATACATGCAGTGATAAGAAACCTGAAAAGTTTGAATACGTACCTAGGAATGTAGAGAAGAATTGAACGGCGAGACCGTCAATTCTTGTGAAGGCTACCAGACGCGGGAGATCCACGAGGACCAGCTGCAATTGTGACATCCCGAGCTTCCAAGATCCTCGTTGAATCTCTTTCCGAATTCCGATCGCCTCCAAGCCAGTTTGCCTTTTATAAAACGGGTCGTAGAACCACTCTGCCCACTCGGTTCTGCTCTTCGCTTCCTTCAGACCCAGCTGTCCGCGCTTTATTCGCAAACCACGCCGACGACTACCACGTGATCGCCATAGGACACTATAGAGACATTTTTCTTCCGCAGCTGGCTGTAACAAATAAATGTCTAGTTATATTGCTATCGTCGATATTATTTCCTCTCGAGAAATAAACAGAGGATATACTAGACGGAGCATTCCACGCCGAACGGGCCAATTTTCCATGATATTTTCGACGTTTAGAGGGGTCTCAGCGGATTCGTGTTCCTGGAGTCTTTGCGATTTTGGGGTCGAAAATCCATATTTTTTTGTACTGGTTTTTTTTATGCTTTTCATATGTATTTTGACCTCAGAAATCCGAATCTAGGAGCCAAATTGATCTATCTATAAAATTAATCGTGTTATAGCCAATTTTTCAATTTTTGGAGCAGAAAAATTGAGATATCTCGATGGGAAAAATTCGTAGCTCAATTTAATCAACGGATTCGTGTTGCTGGGGTCAAAATACGTTAGAAAAGTGTCCTGCGATTGATTTTTGAAATACTTCATTTTTGGCCCAAAAATCGAAAAAATCCAAAGGGGTACCCCTTGGAATTTCGGCGATTTTCGACCAAAAAAAAATATTTTATTTTATATGCTAATCTTACGTATTTTGATCCCAGGAATCCGAATCTGGAAGTTAAATTGATCTATCTGTAGAATTATTCGAGTTATCGCCAATTTTATACTTTTTGGAGTGGAAAAATGAAGATATCTCGAAGGGAAAAAATCGTAGCTTAATTTGACTTCCGGATTCGTGTTCCTGAGGTCAAAATACATAAGAAAAGTGCCATACAATCAATTTTAAAAAATAAAAATTTTTGGCCAAAATTTGAGATTTTTCCAAGGGGTACCCCTTACGATTTTTTCAAATTTTGACCAAAATTTTTTATTTTTTAAAATTGATCGTATGGCACTTTTCTTATGTATTTTGACCTCAGGAACACGAATCCGGAAGTCAAATTGAGCTACGATTTTTTCCCTTCGAGATATCCTCAAATTTATGCCAAAAATCGCGAAAAAATGGGGATAACTCGCTCATTTTTGCAGATAGATGAATTTTTCTTTCGGATTCGGATTCGTGAGCTCAAATTACATTAAGATAGACTAAAAAATCAATTTTTTATTTTTGACCCCAAAAAGCTGAAAATTGGCGATAACTCGGTCATTTTTAGAGATAGATCAATTTTTCTTTCAGATTCGGATTCCTGAGATCAAAATACGTAAGAAAAGTACCATACCGACGATTTTTAAAATATTTCATTTTTCGCCAAAAATCAACATTCTTTTTATTCGGTATTGAATAGGTATATTTTTATATGCAAAATAAAACAAAACCGCCATGTATAATAACAGAAATCATCACCGAATATAACATTTTTCATCGATCATATACGGAATCTCAAAAGAATAAACTATTGCCGAAGAAATTCCCGGGCACAATGGTCAACACGAATATTTTGTAAGTCATTAACATGAACCGTACATGTACATATTTTGACGCGTAATGCCGGCAGATTTCTCGTCGTGTCATAAGGAGTCCCGGATAAGAGTTTAGGCAAAACCTGCAGAGGCCGGTCTCTGTGTACTCTTTGAATGACTGGAGTTAAAGGCAAACATTACCGACGCGTGCAAATTGGCCCAGTCACTGCATCTGGACTGGTCGCGGTACTCTCAGACCGGCGGACGACCGTTTAAATTCTTGACGGTCACGCGCGGAGGTCGCTTTTCGAAGCGCGTCCGAATGTCTGTCCTGGAATCTGACTAATGCCGGTGTAATGCATAGCTGCTGTTGGACGTTACACGCGAAACTTATACCTGATGGAGTTTCATGTTGGAAAATCGTCCCTGCAGTGCAACGCAAACGGTCTGTAATTATCGGCCACTCCTGGTACACAACCTTCTGGCGTTGTAGCTGCTGATTCATATCGCGGTGTAGGTATAGAGCCCCGATGCTAAATGTTGAGGAATTTCTCGGCTTGAACAAAAAAAAGAGAGAGACTAATGTATATGGAGTGCGCTGCAGAATGGGAAAGGATCAAGTACACGAAAGTATTATTTTAAGAGATCTTATATAAGATCACAAGTTATACGGCTCGAAGAGATATGCGAACCATAAATTTCGAGAGATAATAAACAATATCGGAAACGAAACAGCCGGCGAAGTGCATAGGTATATATAATATATTTTTCGAAAAATTCAAGAGAGAAGTTTTCGGAATTAACTACGCCTTAAAATTAAATTTTATCAAAGGGGGAGAGCAATTCATGTGTGTTTACAACTTGAAGAGCCTTTATTTATCGTAAATTCTTCACGATTATTATCTTAGGTGTAATATGGTAAAAACATTGGCGAAATCTATGAACCCTCCGTGTGACCAATTCATTTCTAAAAAATGTCGTGTATCGTTATTATACCATACTCTCCAAGTTTGCATCGAGCGCGTGAGTATAAATCTGGAGTCGCGGTGCAGGTTATCAGCGGGTCACTTTTTATACAAGAGTTACGTAAACATGCGACTTGTACTGCACATGATATCATACAGCCGTGTATTTAGTGCGAGACATGAAAGTGGATATTACTCGAATGTTATTATCCCATAAATTCCACGTGACGCGCTTTGACCCGCATCATACGCCAGGAGAATCCGTTTGTATCGCCATTAGTTTTCAATTCTTCGAATGAAATCATTATCGCTGGAAAATAACACAAGCCTTGACGCGACCATTCAAATGTGTGTAGATAAATTTTCGTATCGCACGATATTCGACACGCGACTGATTGATTCCGGTATACGAATTTAAAAAAAATAGTTATCCGAAGTTAATCATCCACTGTACCGACGAATTATTATTTTAACGTGACCAGTACATTTGTTATCATCTACCGAGTTGAAAAATAAAGGGAAAATTATTGATTTATTAGAGGTCTCTGACAATTACAGTCTAATACATCTAATCAAGTTAGAAATAATTTGTCGCGTACTGTCTGTTTAATTCGTATGAAATGCGTAGCGTCATTGGAACAGCCCGAAGATTTGTACTTCCGCAAGATGAATGAAAAAAAAATTAAACTCGTATTTTTTTTCACAGCCGAAGACATTCAGAAGGATGAAAAAATTCCAAGTCGGGTTTCAAGTCCCTGATCAAGTCGACAGAATAATGCCCCTGCATCAGAGGTACACACATGTGAGTGTATTTTTGTTTGTGAATTATAATAATTCTATTTTTCTCTTCGTTGTATAGGCGCGTATAGTCAAGTATAATTATGGTTGACCTAAAAGTTAAAAGTACGAAGGTATCCCTGGCGAGCACCAGCTGGCGCGTAGGTATGTATATGCCCTCGGGGAATAAATATATTAACGCGAGAACCAGCGTTGGCCCTGACTGGCCCTGCAGGCTGGCTGATCGTTCAGCGCGGTGCGGAGGCTGCCCCGGAGACCGGGGAGTTCGGTCGTTCGGCTGCCTTCCTTCGACTTCGGGTTTGCCTGTGAGTCTCTTCTGTACCTGTAACAACCTAGCCTGCTGCTGGCCATTCGCCCATTTCCCTGGCTGCCAGCCTGTTCGGTTGCATTGCCCGTTGGGCTCCTTCTGCGTTCGACGGCGCAGACAGCGCGTCGCCCCGCCCGTTGTAAAGCCGTTATCGTACTTAAAGTCGCTGGCTTGCTCCGTGCGGATCGTCAACCATCATCGTATAGGTATACATATGCGCCATGCACTACGCCAACGCATACGCCTACTGGAAATACGTATAAACTCATGCAAAGAGCGGGATAAACCTCGATGGGAACTGCGAAAGCAAACTCGCAGATCTCGCAGCTCTATGTGATTTTACACAAGTCTGGATATTTTTACTTCGTATCTACGCGAATAGCCGCACTCATCTACGCCGCAGGATTTCCGTAATTTTAGTTCCGTAAATACGAAGATTGATGAATCTACGATTACGATCAGAGATTGTTTTCTGATTGTTTGATTAATAGATTTACGTATATCGGTATGTTTTATAATAGATGTCGACGAAGTTGCTATTCTTTTGCCGGGCAGATTATTGTAGGTATAAATTATACCAGTCGAAATTGTGCAAACGTATGAAGTGATTGACACGTTTTGCTAGTTAACTGGAGAAACTTTTTCATGATGCTACGATATTTGTTGGCAATTCATTGTCCGTTCCGCTTTAATAAAACAATTTTGAATACAAACGGGACTTTTTTGAACGCTATTCTTATGAAATTGTTCTTTAAGACGATGAGGATTATGTTCAACATTTCTCTCGATTATTCTCAAACCCGTTCCTTTGACGAAAATATTAATAGAATATCAACGCATTGTTACACCTGTTCAGACTCATGTTTGAGTTTTTTCGTTAAAATGCTATACCTAACCGTTGTTTGCAAAGGATACATTCTGCCGGCATCAGATACAGACGATGCAGTACGAAAAATAGATTGATACTATCGTTATAAACTCACAAGACAGAGTTGTAATTTACCGCTTATTCGGTGTAAATTAGTTGCGTATCGTTGAATCAATCTTCAGTCAACGTGCGTATCTTGAATTTAAAATCAGTATTTGAACTCGCCTATACACTTTGTGCACTTATGAAAATCCCGCGATAGATGAGTTGTAATGAAAAGAGAATAGCAAAATTTAATGGAATAAAAAAGAAATGATAATACCTCATGGTTTACCGGCTGGAGGCTTCGCAATTATAACTTCATCCCATTTTTGCCCATTAATTGTAAATCCAGCACGCAATTTTTTGATAAAAAAAAGCTCATCGTCGAAGCATATAAAAAGGTAGCGAATCGTTTCTTTTTAATTCCGGCAGGTGACACCAGGTAATTGCCTTCGTTGACATCCACCTCGAAATAGTTAGCCCCTCAATATTGACAAATTCAAATAATTCTTCTGCAATTGATCAATAATATGTTCGTTAATATCCAATGGCCTACCTCCTCGATTGCTGACAATATTCAGTGAATATTCTCCAGTAATCCGATCACTTTTTTATTCGGTTTTGTTGGATATAGTATGTAAAATCTTTGTTCGAAATGCTTCCCCGACAACGAATTCAGGCTGCCAATAAATGTTACCACTGTTACCCCGTGGCAGCGCTCACTGGAAATGGAATAAAAACTTCAGATCGTTCCAGAGAAGGCGCCACTAACAAGACTCATTGCAGCGCGTGTTCAAAAAATAAGCACGCTCTATCCCTTTCGGTTTTCCGCTCTAGCGTCTACAGAGCTTTAGAACTGCAGCTTTTGGTCGTTTACGAAAATGACATTATTGGGTAAAAAAGTTTAAAGGTCTCGTTATAGATTACAAAAAACATCAACAATTGACTTTGTATTGTTTCATTCGTGCGCTCACAATGTGAAAATGGATACTATGCCTAGAAACCCAAATCTAAACGGAAAAGTGTGGTTATATTTTACTGACAAGTTAGACAAGAGTTCTGTGGTTTAAATAAACTTGTATCGATGCGTGGTTATAGATCGGTAAATGGCTTAGATAAAGGTCTGTATAAAATGCTATTCAACGGGTAAATGTGATATTATTGTTACTGTTCAAATCAAACAATGTCTGAAGGTTCGAAAATGGGCCTATTCGGCTCTAAAGAAGATAACAAAGAATCAACTTCAGACGATGCTACCAAACCAGATTCACCTGATCGTTATGCACCTTATTCTATTGACAGTGACTCTGAAACCTATGATACCGAAGCTCTAAGCATTATGGACATTAACGATATTATTGGAGTGCAAACTGGACAAGCAGCTGAATCTACTCTGGATAGTGAGATCGCTGCTCTTTCGGAGATCATTACCGATTCTGGAGCTGAAACTAGCTGTAGTACAACTACGGAAATACCTGGCAAGAAATTTGATACTAAAGTGAATAAGAACACGTTGGAGAAATTTGCTTCATCATCGGCTGGAATCTCTACAATAAGTGACACTGTAGAAAGTTACGACAAACACTCACCATCAAGTAGGACTGTAAAAGAAATCATTGAAAAAGAAGATGTTGACAAATGTGTATTCGAGAGCATTACCTTTCTTGAGAATGTAAATAAAAAAGAGTCTTCACAAGAAATGATATCTACAACTAAATTGATAGATATATCTTCTACCGTGGAACAGAATAATGAGAATATTACAACAACCACAGAGTCAGAAAATATCGGTACAAGAGAACGTTCAACCCCCTGCACTGAAGAAGTTCAAACATCATGTGATATTGAATCCATGGAAAAAACCACAGCTCTTCTAGAAGATAAAAATGTAGAGGATAGTCATTTCGAAGCCAGTAGTGTAATTGGATCTGAAAATGCTGCAACAGAAATGGTGAGCGACCCTATTTCTAAAGAAGAATCACATTCATCAAGTAACGTATTAGAAACCGCTACGATAAATTTAGACAATAAAAAAATGGGAATGAATGAGAACATAATAAAACATGAAAATATTCCTGTTGTTGCAAAAAGTCATTCAGAAAATCATACTCATGTAATACCAGAAGTTGCAGAACCTTTTGTTGATAGTAATTTAGAGGATGAAGAAGCTCAGGCTATTTCAGAGGAAAAATCAACACACATACTAACAAATGTGGGAAGTATTTCAAAGAGCTTACAACTCATTGGAGAAGCTTACATTTCCGAAGATTCTCAGGAAGTTGATGAAACAGATGAGCCTCCAGCTAGGGAAGTTGCTTCACTTGCATTAGATATTTCCAAGAACCAAACAGTAATTGTGGAAAAAGCTGACATACCTCAGCCAGAAGATAGCTCCGATAATGCTTCAACTGAAGATTTGATGAGCAAAACACTCAAGTTCGATGCTACAAATAAACCTGAGAATATAGATGAAAGATGCAATCTGGGTGATGAGAAGATTAAACCCATTGAAGAACCAGAACAATCTGTTAGTACGATGAACATTTTCTCTAATCTACAAATCCTCAACGAGAACAATGACAAAAATCAAGCAACAAAATATAAATCAACAGAGGTCTTAAATCTGGATGACAAAAATATGGATATGGAGCTTGTTGTAGAAACATCTCTACCGCCAGCTAGCCCTATTGTCAATACCATTAATATATTAAAGACTCCAATCGAGGAAGATACAGCTGCAGAGAAGGAAGATTCAACTACAAATGAGGAAGATTCAGCTGCAAACGAGGAAACGCCTTTGCCCCAAATTGAACACATGAAAGATAGTCCTTTGAAATTAGAAATAGATGTAGCAGAGATGGAACCAGAAGAATCAAATGATAGCCCTAAAAAACTCGAAGAAATTATTGCTGAAGAACCAGATATATCAGATGAAAAAAGTGTAAATCCCGAATCCTGTGATGAGTTATCAAATCCATGCATCGAGAACATTGCACAAGCAAATTCTTCGATAAAAAGTATCGAAATTCTGGAGACCACAGAAACTTCTGGCATCGTACCAATCGACATGAATATTGAAGTCTCAACTGCAACAGAGGCTGACTTGGATCTCGAAAGCAAAATTGACAAAGTTGCAGTAGAAGATTGCATTGCTCCAAATACCCAACCTCAATCCAATTCTGAAAATGATTCATCTTCACTTATTGCCAAATCTGTTAAAGAAGGTCCCAAATCTCTCATTCAACCAGTCGAAAGGAGCAGCGATATTGAGGTCTCAGATGTTCCATCTCCTGCTGCTGACACATCTGCATCAGTAATATCTCCTGCCGAAGAAGAGCTAGAAAAAATATCAGACAATATTGAAAAACTACCAAGCAGCACACAAGAAAATTCAGAATCAAATAATCTGCATGATTTGAGTACAGAACAAGAGAGTTTTTTTGTTGAAGAAACTACAGTTGTTGAAGGAGTTGAGACTGAGACTAAAGTCGATACAGTAGAAAAGATAATGGGAGGTCAGGAGTATGAAGAACAAATAACAGCCATGATACCACCAGCCGAGTCTGCAAGAACCATAGAAATTCCACAACTTGAAGAGAAACCAGCAATAAGTTCAGCTACAAACATAGTGCAAATTACAAATGAAGTGCTTATTGAAGAGGCAGAAGATGAAGTACCTCAAACAGAAAATGCACCATATCAGGTAGCTAATTTGCCAAATACCGACAATGAGACAATTCCTGATCATATGCAGATCAATGAACCAGTGGAGGACGAATCATTACATTCAATGAGCAAGGACGTTTTAGAAGACGATTTGGGAAACAAAGCGGATGGTACCACAAATATTGTCTTCTTTGAGGTAAAATCATCAACCACTCAAATTTCAGAATCGACCGATATTGAATCCAAAGGAGATACCTCAGATTCCGAAAACCTCATCAGCACAACACCAGATGCTGCGCAAGATGAATCAATCAATACAAAATTGGGCGAAGATACTCTGGCGATTGGTCAACCAACAGGCCTAGGCAATTTTGGGCTTCACCTAAGTGAAGAGAATTCCGGTCAAAGGAAATCTGTTGAACCAGAAAACATTAGTGCAATAGAAGAACCTTATTCCAAAATCTCAGCAGACCCTGAAGCTTCTGAAATTGATGAAACGAAGCTTTTGGTAGAACAAACCTCTAATACAGCTCTTCAATTAAGAGAAATTGAATCTACTAGCGCATCCCTTATTGATTCAGAAGTGACGCAAACAGAAGATCCCACCGATGAACCAAAGATATCTATAGAAGAAGATGATAAAATTCCAATAGAGTCAAACATGGAAGAGACCTTAGAAGAAACAATGATGGTCAGTGAGACGACAGAACTTGGCAGAGAAGTCAGCTCAACACACAATCTGCTCGGAGAAGGCTCTAGCCTACAGTCAAAACTTAATGACGATGAATATAAACTTGAAATCCAAAACAGTTCCTGTTTTGTTGGAAAAGATGAAGATTGGAATAATGATCAGACTGAAATTATCCTGAAGACCGATGAGGCGAAGGCTTTATCTGATACTGTAATATCACCTACACAAATCAATTCTGTAGTTCAGTCTGAGGATCCAATAGGTAAAGTTGATTCACCTGTAACACTCGACGAATCTGTGCACTCACCTTCACTTGATAAACTAACAGAGCACCTGCACGAAATGAAAAGTGACATACTTGCCAATTACCCTGAAAATTTGGCTGATGGAATCAGTTATCCACAAATTGAAGAAGAAAATCTGCAAGATAAAGAGAGTGAATTACACGTTGTGGAAGACATTTCAGCTCAGTTAATTGAAGAACACGAACATGAGGAGGAAACGTCTGCGATACGTGATGGAAATAAGGGTTCTGAAGTTTTCACTAATATTTCAGAGGAGTCTCTTGAATTGAAGAAATCACCTGAAAATCAGCAAAATATGCAAGACAACTCATCAACTTTACCACCTGAAACAGCCACAATAACATCAAATGATTTGATGAAAACCAAATCAGTGGAGGATGAGGAACAGATATCTGTGCCTATTAAAAAACTGGAAGAATTAGGTGATGAGATTTTAATTGGTGAAGTATCGATAGAAGGTGTAGAACCCTCGGAAGTTCCGAAAACTTTAGAGACATTACCTGAAAGCCATTCACCTTCTTCATCAGTCGTTAGTCCTGAACCAATAAAATCAGCAGAGACTGACGAATTTTCGGAAGTTACAGAGCAGCCTGTGTGCCTCCCATATGATATAGATAAAAGCTGTTTTGTTGAAGATGCAAATCAAATACCAAGTGTATCACAAAGTGCTAATTTTCCAGTCGATGTCATCATAAGTTCAGCAAATATCAAACTCAAAGATAATATAGAAGATATGAATGTCACCAATGTCACTGTTGATCAGTTTGTCCAGGAGAATCAGGTGGAGTTGATAGAGACCAGCGAAAATATAATCACTGGGGATACTACGCCCATAGATCCAGATATCAAAGGTGTAGATGAAGCATGTCAGCTAGAAATTGATGAAAATATTCTTTTAGATAAAGATATTAAAATAGATTTGCCGCTAAAACTCACTGAAGAAAAACTGATTGAATGCGCCGCAAACGTTGCGGGTGATGTCAAAATTGATCTACCAGATGAAGTATTATTCGATACTGATGATGTGGAACAAACTGATGTTCTATGCAGTGTACCTGCGGACAATGTTGATACATCGCAGCAAAGTTCTGAGATTTCTGAACTTGAATGTGCTGTTAAATTTTTACAAGAATCTGAAGAGCAAACTATAGATTCTCCTCTACTTCTTTCACCCAAAGTAACGGAAGATATCTTAGGAGACAGTTTGGAACAGAGCAAGCAGTGTCTTTTTTTATCGGAAACAGAAGTTTGTCAAGAAACATTGGATTTGCCAGCAGAATTAGAAGTGCTTGCTGCTGATTCAATAGCCATATCAGAAGCAGAAATTATTTCTGAAGCAGCTAAATTAGAAAATGAACGCAAGCTGAAAATTGCCGAAGAACTAAACAAGACTCTAGAAACGAATGTGAATTTGAATGTACCTCAGAATATTGCTACAGAAAAAAACTCTGAAATGTTAAAAAGTCTTCTAACTGTATCGCAGGTACCGAATTGGCAAAAACAATCGGAAGAAAATATCGCGTCTACCTCCGAAAATTCTGCAAAACCCCAAATCCCAACATTGCTAGAAAATGTTATTAGAAAGTCAGAGAAAATTCCAAAAATCTCAATTCTAGAAGAGAGATTGAAAGAACCTCCCAAAATTGAAATACCTGCTCCTGACGTGTCTCCGAGAATATCAGATATGCCCATAACTCCCAAAGCAAGTTTGTTGATTCAAAGGGATAATAAGACTGAGGGTAAAAGCATGTACCAGAAAATGTTGGAATCTCCGAAAGGTGCTGACAGAAATGAGCCAAGAATTATGGATACTCCCAAAAAGGACTCCGATAAAAGTGATTTTGAAAATGTCGGCTCTCCAAGAATAATTCTGAAAATCGCTAAATCTGCAATTGCAGATTGCTCTGAGGCAAGATCACCTAAAAGTCCGAAAATACGCTCTGCAGCAAACTCGCCAAATCCAGAGGATAGTCCTGGTCAGAAATTGGGTAAAATTAAATTAAAATTATCACGAGGTGGTCATCCTTCAATCATTTCAAATGAAAATTTTGAAGAAACTACACGACACACAGAACCAATGCTCTCGCCATCTCATATTGGTATGAAAATCAAATTGTCAAAAAGTGGAGATGCCTCAATTATTCAAACAGAAAAATGTGACACGGTCGATGATATCAAAGAAAGTAAACATAAGTTTGACGAAGTTCCAGGGAAAAGAATTGAATCGCCATTAGGCATGAAAATCAAGTTGTCGAAAACTGGTGATCCATCTATAGTACAACATGAATCTAAAGATCCAGCATTAAAACGTAAAATTGAAGTTGGACAAGAAATTCCGAAGAGAACAGATTCTCCCATCGGAATGAAGATCAAGTTATCTAAAAGTGGCGACGCATCTATAATTCAACCGGATAAACAAGAAACGTTAGAAGATACTGTGTTCAAGGAGAAATTCGATTTTACCTCCGAGATACCTAAGCGAACAGATTCCCCAATCGGAATGAAATTTAAATTATCAAAGACTGGTGATGCATCTATAATATCATCGGAGAGCTTAGATGAATTCAAGGAGTCCTCATCAAAGTCAAGGGACAAACCAAATACTAATCAAGATGTTCCTAAGCGGACAGATTCTCCCCTTGGAATGAAGTTTAAATTGTCCAAATCTGGAGGTGCATCAATCATACAACCGGAAAAAGGTGAAGTTTTTGAAGCATATAAAGACAAATCAGAAAGTATGGTAGAAATAACAAAGCGAGTTGAATCTCCCATCGGAATGAAAATCAAATTACTGAAAACTGGAGATGCGTCCATAATACACCCTGAGAAACAAGAAGTGATTGATCATAAAGACTTCGTTATAACAAAACATAGAGCAAAATCAGAGACCAGGGAAATTCATAAACGTACTGACTCTCCTCTTGGAATGAGAATCAAATTATCAAAAACTAATGAGGCTGCTCTGCTATTTTCCGATGAATTGAAAGAATCGTTATCTACGAATACCGAAGGTTTTGAAATTAGCCATGAAGTTCAAAAACGCAACGAATCTCCTATCGGCATGAAAATCAAATTATCAAAATCTGGTGATGCTTCTATAATACACCCAGAAAAACAAGAAACTTTTGATGAAACTACAGATCCTACCTCATCAAGTAGGGGTCATTTTACAATCTCTCAAGAAGGACCTAAACTGTCGGAAGCTTCCCTTGGAATGAAGATCAAACTTTCTAAAAGCGGAGATGCCTCAATAATACATTCAGAATTTTCTCCCGAATCCAAAGATGCACCACTAAAACGCACAGAAAAATTACAAACTTTCCAAGATACATCCAAAAGAATCGAATCTCCTCTTGGTATGAAGATAAAATTATCAAAATCAGGCGATGCATCAATAATAGAACCTGATAAAAGAGAGAAATCTGCAATGAAACAGAAAGAAAAATTAACGAACGTACCAGAATCTTCACAAAAGCGTAAGGAAATGGAATTTCCGATAGAAATGAAAATCAAATTGTCAAAGACAGGACATCCTACTATCATTGCCAATGAAAAGCAGGATTCCTTGGGAGAAATACATTCTAAAAATAAAGATCATACCGAAAGTATCCAATCCACATATCACAAAGGTGGCGAAGCAGTGTCTCCGACCAAAGATTCACAATTCAGAATGTTTAAAACTGGTCACCCTACTATTATGTCTAGTAGTCGATCTGAAGTGACGATTGAACCGATTCAATTGGTTGCACAAAAATCGGAGAGTGCAGTAGATATTTCACCCAAATGTAAAGATGTTTCGATTGTGCCAGTTGATTTAAAAAAATCTAAACTCGAAGCTAAGTTGTCACAGATCTTACCCGATGTCACGATTCAACCGGTCTCGTCTGGAGAACAAAAACCAATGATGCTCGACAGCAAATCAAGTACTATAAGCCAGCAACAAATGAGCGTAATCAATCAAGAAATCAGCATCACTCAAGTTTCGCCTCCAAAACCTAGCGATCTATCAATGAGTGGGAAATTGAAAGAGATTTTACGAAAGAATGTAACGAATTCTCCCGGTACTTCTGACTGTGAGATAATCGAACATCGACCAGAATTGATAATTGTCAATGAAAATTCTAATTCAAGTCAAGACATTATGATAATAGAAGAGGTCAAGGTACCGGTACCAGAAATTAAAATTCCTAGAAAACGTGGAAGACCAAAAAGATCATCTCTACCACCTGGACATCCAACAATACGACAAGTAGCGCCCCAAGATCCATTGGCCTTGGATGGTATGCAACAACCGGGAGTTGGAAAGCCCAGAGAAAGCGACAGGCCAAAAAGGACTTGCAGAAACCAAAAAAGTTATGCTCCACCAAAAAGGGGTCGTGGCAGAGGTCTGTTTTATTATACATTTCAATTCTAATTGATATCTTCATTTCTTCTCTATAGCATGAGAATACTAAAACACTTCTCTGTTTTCAGGAAGGGGTAAACGAAAAATGGACAGAATTGATAGCTCCATTGAAAAAATGCCACGTCTAGAGGATCCACTTACTGCTATTGAAAGGTCTACCATGAGCTTGATAGCTCCACTTCAACCCAAAACGTCGGGACAATCATCGGAACTATATAAAGCTTTGCAACAAAGTCCTACTGATCGAAAGAGATTGATGTTAGAAACTATGGACCAGCACGGGTTTCCTGATACCTACAAAAAACTGAGACCCGAATTTGATGTGGACAAGCGATCAACTTCAGAATTAGCTACCGGATCCAAGTTTACAGCACCACCCATCTCTGAATCAAATGTAGCGTCATTGAATCCAAAAGCTGTGATGCTGTCTGAAATGTTACAACTTTCCGAGCCCTTATCAACACAACAAAATACAGGTGAATCCATTGAAGAACCAAAACCTCAGAATCAAGGCAATAAAGGGATGATTTCGGACGTGCCAAGTACTGAGCATCAAAACTGGATAACACCGTCTATAAAACTTCCTGAAACAACTAGCAAGAGTGAATCAATGTTGTTGGTACAAGTGATGGACGAAGAAACTCGAATGAGCGCAGAGTCCAATTCACGGTCCCAAACCCCAGCCCGCAATATGTCCATACCTGGTAAGATATTTTTTCTTCATTAATTGATTTGATTGGTCTATCAACTATACTTATTGAAAGATAGTTTCGGAATGACGCATGCCAACTTTTGATGTTTCAACATTTAGAATATGAAAAATTTGAAGACACCCTATAGAATATAACAAATTGTATCAAGTCAATGCAAGAATAAGTTTTCATTATCTTTTCCTTGATATTTGAAAATCGGATTGTTGTATATCAGTCTCAGTATCCTTTCTTATCTATGTCAGATTTCTGACTTGTTGCTAATTAACAGATCCGCTAAATCTCTCAATTTTCTATGAACCGATAATTTGCGTTCCAATTCATAAACATGTAATACATTCGATCAACTCAAAGGATAAAATGGAATTTAAATGAAACACTATTAGGATAACATAAATGATGAAAAATCATTAAAAGGACTCTATAGCCAAAACATAAATGTGCTAGTATACCTCCGACTGAGATTTCTAAAAATAGAGCATTTTCTCGCATCTTATTTCTATATTCCCGAATATAAAATAACCATCATGGAGTATTTTGACAAGGTTAAAAATTGTTCACTGTTTTTTGAGTTCATTCATCGCACACATCACAACAAATAATGTAATTACTTTGCAACAACCATGTCCATGACGTTGGAATGCATTAAAAAATGAACTGTTATGATAAATCGGATAATATGCACATTTATGATTGGTGAACTTGTTCCTTATTTTACACATTGTGGCAATTAGGACATATGGTTCTCTATTATTATATTTAGACTAAATATATTTGGTGTTACAGTTGTAGAAACCGTAATAAATGAGGAATCTCAAGGTAGTGTGTTGAGTACTGCTACTACAGAATCTGAAAAGGTCAAAGTGAAGAATCGGAGAATGGAAATTAACTTTGATCCTGACGAAGGCCCATTTACTGTCGACAAAATTGCTGAGTATGAATGGCCACCTGATAAAAAAGGAGACACTTTTATGATACAAGAACAAATTTCACAGTATTTAGGAGTAAAGTCTTTCAAAAGAAAGTACCCTGATTTAAAGCGCAGAATGGTGGAAATGGAAGAAAGAAACTATCTTAGAGAAAATGGCCTAGTTAGCGAGGCTATGTGTGATATGGGTAAGTTCAATTCAAATTCAAATAAAATATTTACCAAACTGAAAATGGCAATTTTAGATCTAATCTAAAAAATGTTTAAATCATCACGGTTTTATGCCAAAATAAAATTGATGATTTTCTCTTTATGCATTTGAAATTGAATCTGCCATACCTCTTGATTAATGAATACCTCTTATTGTTGTTTACTTATGATGACAATGAATGTAACGATGGATTTAACTTTTTAGGATTGACAGCAATTTGCAGTACAGAAGTGCTAGATGTCATGTGTAGTGATTTTCCAGATCAATATGAGGAATATCGTAAACATATGCGTGAAAAGCAAGCCAAAGAGCATTCAAAAAAACAAAAAGAACTAACAGCTGCAGCAAATGCCGAAAGAAATCGTATAGATCTTGCAGAAATGGCTGTACAATCTGCATTGTCTTGGAACGTGAACTTCAACAAAGCACGGAAAGAATCAAGAAAGTATAGTTTGGATTTACAAAGTTTTACAATTCACGTACCAAAAAAACAACAGAAAGTTGACGCGGATCGCAAGGCTAGTAACTACCCTGTTGCATTGATACCCGGACAGTACACTGATTATTATAGAGAATATACACCTGCTGAATTGAGGTACTATCCACTAAATACTGTTCTATACGGTCCTATGCGACCCAATGAACGTAAATTTGATAGTCAATCCGAGGCATCTCAAAGTGACAGCGATAGCGATTCATCATCTGATGATTCTAGGTGAGTAGAAAGATAGCAAGGTGACCACAATAATGTGTTCATCCTCTCCAAATTACAATGTTTCACAAATTAGTCGTGACTTTTTTTTCTCAGACAAAAATCATAGCCAATTCTTGTGTTCCTATTTTTTATAGTTCATCATCTAGCGAAGGGACGCAAGATACCGAAGAGTCGCAATCTACAGTAGATGAAGTTGAAATGGAAATAGCAGCCCACAAGGAAGAGAACAAAAATTTAAAATGTAAAATGTGTTTAAAACACTTGAACAAACATGGAAAGTCCGAAGTACTAATACAGTGTGGCACTTGTAACGGAAATGGTACGTGGAAAGTTATATAGTCATAAGCAATAGTGAATTGATGAAATTTATTGCATTTATTAGTTAGGGAAAGTTGCCGATTTAAACAAGGTAATTATTCCAAACAGTGAACTACCGTTACGTTGAAAGTGTAGGTATAATACGATAAGTGTGACTGTGGTCTAATAACAAAGTGTCTCGAGATAAAAATTATATTTAACTTTTTAGATTTATTCTAATTCATAATTTATGTAGTTTATCACGTGCATGTTCAAATAAATAAAGTTTGATACTTTGCATCCTTTTTTAATCAAACTAGTTTTATCAGATTAGCTATAAGCTAGGTAAACAAAAAAATCCATTCATTATTGGCTCTTTAAGGTTCCGGTCATTACCTCCTCGTGACAAAGTTGAAAGTACAACATAGATTTGTACTCGAACTTACCACAGATAACAAACATATTATTCGGTGATAGAATAAAATATTTTGTCAAAAATCCATATTAAAGCAGCGGGTGGATGACCATATATTTTTTGTTATTTACAGTCCACCCATCGTGTATAGACTTAACGCTAGACATGGTACCTCATATTCAAGGGTATTCCTGGCAGTGCACAGACTGCAAAACATGCGTTCAGTGTCACAATCCTGCAGACGAAGATAAAATGCTATTTTGTGACATGTGCGATAGAGGGTAAATGAATTCACCTTATACTAATCTGAAACAATGATTTAAAATAGTTCTTAATTCTCAAATATAGATATTTCTTCTCATTACTAAGGTCATCATCGCAAGTTCTCCAACATGATACCCATACAAGATATTTGATACCTCATCGATCCATGTAAAAGCAGTTCAATTAATATGATATTACACTCTATGTCTACAGGTATCATATCTATTGCGTTGGACTAAGAAGAGTCCCCCAAGGACGATGGCATTGTCGAGAATGTGCAGTTTGTGCCAGCTGTGGATTGCGACAACCAGGAGGAGCAAATTCGGATAGAAACAGCGTTGCACAATGGCAACATGAATACAAAAAAGGCGAAAGGAACACACGTGTATATGTTTCTACATTATGTGTTCCATGTTCCAAGTAAGTTGATGAAACTTTTCGACTACTTAGTTCCGCAGACCTGTAGCAAATCACAGTGTGTGAACACGATATCCAAATTTTAATTGTAGCTTGGATTAGCTCAGGCTTGAGTTGTGCAATCCACCGATAGCATCTAAAGCACATATATAACTATCAAATAGTATTTTTCATATCAGTATTCTGCGGCATTACTATGCAGTACGATCTGGTCAAGTGGTTTGAAATTCTTCATTCTCAAATCGTGAGATACATGGAAAATTAGTCTGTGCCTTTGCAATTTAGCAATGCATTGCCCATATCATTACTTATCGATTCACATTCATAATTTCTCCTGATATAGACTTATGGCGTGGTGAAGGTAATGCATTACCTTCGAAATTCTAATCCGTTATTTTACATCGATTTCTAGTCCTACTAACTGGGAGTCAGAGCATCCCAAATTCAAATAATCATCTGCTTGATACATGCATTAACTAATAAATTTGAAATATACTAGTTTGCTCTGCTTATCATTATTGCAAGGATTTTTTTTTGTGATAATTATGGTGATAATAACTGATAATTTATCTATTTTACATTTCGACTCCACTAACAACTCAATGATTTATGCGTTAACAAGGCTATGGCGAAAAGGCCGTTACTGCCCACACTGTAGCCGCTGTCACAGCGCCCAACGTCTCGACCTGGAAGCAAATCTAATCCATTGCGGCGCATGTGACAAATATCTACACTTAGGTACTGATACGAATCTTCAATACAATTAAGCTTTTTCATTATTCATTCACACCTTAGTCCCTCCCTCTTTTCTGTTGAAGAACATGAAACTGTTCAATTGTTATGAGTCCATTTAAAACCACCTATATTGAGATATTTTGGGGCAATTTTGAATAATATTAAAAAATATTAAATATGACTATTGCTAGAAGTATGATACATTACGAGAGACCTGATGATTATGAAAAAGCTCATGAAGTGTCATTAAGTAAAATTCTGTTTTGATAGATGCAATAGTAAATATGTGTTGTGGTACGTTTGTGCATGTTGAAGGTAGTTGCCTTTGCGTTTTTGTCTGTATGTATCATCGAATTCAAAGAATTTTTATGTGCGAACCATGAATCACGAATGCAATGTTGGTTAGAGTTGGAATTGCAGATTGTTATTTTATTGAGTTATGTGGTTTATTATACCAAGACTCACACATGTAGTATCTGTTACTAGTAAATCTGTAAGGCAGGCCTTAGTAAGAGGCATCTTGTTTATCACTCTGTCCAAATTATTTTGAGACATCGTCCTATCAATGAAAATATTGCTGGGAAATGCTCGTATTTCAAGTAAAATGTGAAGTATGTACAACATCAGCACGATTAGTTGGTGGAAAATAATAAACTAAGTAGCTGATAATTTACCTGAGAAGATAGAGTATCTTGTCATTTCAGAGTTGCATTACTATTGCATTTGGGCTAACATAGAGTATCTTTTTTCAAACTGATAAATTTTTTTTTCATTTCAGGCTGCGTGGAGATTAGAAGCGGCACATTAAACAGAAAAAATTATATCTGTGAATGCTGCAGTACACCTAATCAACAACCATCAAGGTCCTTTATTTCGAAGACTTACAAGACATAAATTGAAGTTGTACCGAAATATGTTACGATAATATTAGGTATGTAAGAAAGACTGTTAACTTGTAATTCAATCATTTTGTTAAGATATGAAAATAACGTTCTGTAATGACCATTCCTATATCAGTGAATTTTTCGTGCACTAATGATATCCAACAACTTCTGAACAGATATTTTCCTTTAAATTGTACCTTTGTTATTGTACAGAATACATGAAAAAAAGTGTACATAGATTTTGATATTGTATGAAATTACAGTGGTGGGCTGCAAAATGAGAAAATTAGTTCTTAAGTCGTAATACTTATGCTGCTTGTATCTTATATTTTATAATACTGACAAGAGTTGTGTTCATGATACAATATATCAACAGTAGACTAAACTGCCATTCCTCCATGAATACACAACCATGAAACATTTGTCATTATGACAGTAAATTATATTATTTTATCATGTTTTATACAAAACACTAACACTCTTACGTTCGAATTATCTGTGATGGAATATCCGTCAACAATTTGTATTTTTGACTCTGCATCACATGGTTTGATGTAATGATTCCATAGCTTCGTATGTACTGGAAGAATAAGTGCTTGCGGATTCATATCTTACCTCACATGTTTGTATGATGAAAGATACTATGGCTTTCCAATTTGTCACACCTATTCGTCTATCTGATTAAAAATGTAATAAACGAATTCAAATGAGATTATTATCTCAATACTTTACTTCTCCAATTGTGTTTGGAAAATTGCAAGCATTTGGCTCCTGCAGTTTGTGGCTTTACATATTTTGAGGTCTGAATTCGTTGACTATGCAGCTAGACACAGCGGCTAAAAATCGAACGAAAGTGACCTGCAAATTATGATCGTAGTTGGCCTTCACTACCATCACTACCTATGATCACTACGTCCATTTGAAATTTACAGGTTAGGGCGAACAAACGTAACTAGTATGTTTTGAATTGAGACGTAGCAGTAACAATAATAGCAATAAGAAATGGGTTCTAACAAGCGGCATAAGACTGAGAAAACCCGTGAAACCAAGAAAAAAAGACACCGTAGCCGCTCGAGATCACATTCAATTGAACGCGAGAAAGCAGAGAAACATAGGCATCACAAGAAACATAAAAGAAGGGAACGTAAAGATCAAGAAAGCGATGGTGTGTAACCTCAATTTTTGGTACTTCTACCCTTGAATTTGGCGTTTCTGAGTCTCTACGTTTGCAGAGCCTGATGATTTGTTAGATGTAATTGCGAATACTCGCAGACTTAAATAGCCAAGGTGCTTCATTTAATTTTAAGCAAATTCCTTGATTGTAGACTACATCTACTGTGATGTGAATGAATTATTTTTCAGTGGAAATCGTCAGTGCGCCTCCGCCTCCTAAGATATCACGACCATCGCATGCATTGACACCGCCTCCACCTCCTGAAATATCACGACAACGAAGCCCATCTCCATCAAAAGGAGGTGCAGCACAAACATCGTTATCTATTGAAGAGACGAATAAATTGAGAGCCAAACTTGGTCTCAAACCCTTGGAGACTAGCCATGTTTCTGCGGATGACCCACATAAGATTAAAGATGATTTGGGAGAATTTTACCACAAGCCAGCTCCAAATGCTAATGATAAAGTTAAAACGCAAAAAATTAAAGAGAAACTTACAACTCAGAAAGAAAGACGGCAGATAGAATCCAATCTTTCCAAAGTAAAAACATTAGGTGAAAGTGACTCAGATGATGACGCCAAGGCTTGGATACAGAAAAACAGACGGCTAGAATCAGAGAAGAAGAAGGCCGATGAGAGGGTACGAGGCAATTTTACTTAATAAATATCATCACTTTTAATGAAAAATAGATGTTGCAATAAAATAATCCATAGCATTATAAAAATGTTATCGATATTGCAATATCAACTGCTTCAATTCTAATTCCAACTATTTAATACAGGCAAAAATGTTGGACCAGTTAGATGAAGAATTTGGCATAGGTAATTTGGTTGACGAGGAAGTACGAAGTGAGCGCCGGTCTGCCTATTCTAACAAAGATTTACGAGGGCTGAAAGTTGAACATGACATGGTAAAGTTTAATAGCCTATTTAACGTTGGATTGACCCTTTATCATTTTATGTATCCTGTTAAGGTTCATGGAATTGCCACAATTTTACACTCGGATTTGTTTGATTTAAAATCGCTACTATAACCATCTGATTTCAGGATACCTTTGTGGAGGGCAAAACCGTTGTGCTGACTCTTAAGGATCAGGCAGTTTTGGATGGAAATGAAGATGTACTCGTGAATGTTAATTTGTTGGACGAAGAGCGATATTCCCGCAGTAATTTGAACAAGACAAAGAAACCTGGATATGATGCGTATGACGATGATAATTTTGATGAATACGGCTTTCCAAAAAAAACTGTCCTAGATAAATATGACGAAGAGATAGGAGGGCAAAAAAAGGAAAGTTTCGCAATTGGTTACGATAATGCCAAGGAACGTAAGCAACGTCAAACTGAAATCGTGAAAAACCGATTGGCAAACAAAAAATTGGAAACTCTGCGGATGCCAGAATTAAAATTAGCTTCAGAATATTATTCGGATGCAGAATTAGCCAAGTTCAAAAAGCCAAAAAAGAAAGTGAGTTTTTTGGTGTTTTGATCGTGCATTAAAAATAAAATCAAGCGTAGATTTATTTTTTGCACTTGACCTACAGGAAATATCACTTTCAGATACGAAAAATCAGACGAAAAAAGATGTTGAAAGCAGATGATCTTGTACCGGATACCACTGACTATTTACGAGATCTGGGAAGTCGGAGGCATCCAAAACATAAGGAACTGAAAGCTCAAGAGGATTCGGAAAATATTATGGACGTCGATGACACCGAGGGTAGCGTGATACTGTCAAAGATTCTAACAAGCACCACTCCTTTCCTAGTTTATTTTTATCTCTTAATCCAACTTCTAATGCCTTTATTCTGTATTTTAGATCCTACTGAAGATTTGTCAGGTGTTAAAATTGAAGATGACGATAGAGAATTAGAGTTGCAACTAGCATTAAAAAAGGCTCAGCGTGTAAAGCTAGCACTACAATCTGGGGTAGAGAAAGTTGCTCAAACAATAAAACGCGAAGTTGACGATTCCAGTGATAATCAGGCTGGTAATATTGTACTCAATGCAACTGCTGAATTTTGTAGAACCTTAGGGGACATCCCAACTTACGGGCTTGCTGGAAACAGGGAGGAGAACGTGCAAGAACTTATGGTAACGTAGTTGACAATATCTTATCTGTGAATTAGAATGCTGCTTGATAACTGGTTTTGTTCAGTCAACATTGAAAAAGTTTTGTTTATTTCTATAGGATTTCGAGGCCGAGGGAATCAAAGATGAAATGGTAGATGATGGAGAAGACGCTGATGGACGTGGAGCTTGGAATACCGTTAAAATAGGTACTTTGGTTTGTAAATGGCTAGAATTTATGAGTTTCAAACTGAAAGTGACTTTAACATATTTTGGTATTTTGAAGATGAAGCAGCTAGTGAGCCGGTTACGCTGGAAGCTGCGATTCTGGATGTAGAACCATCATTAGGCCAAGGTGTGGGCGGTGCTTTGAGACTCGCAATGAGTAAAGGATATTTAGTGAAGGAGGATACCAATCGACCTTCTGCATCACGGTTTGCTCATTTGCAGGCACAAAATTACTCAATCGAAGACAAGACTTACGGGTATGTTGATCAAATTCTTGAAAATATTCATGTGGTTTTGCAAACAGTAAATAAAATGATTATTAATTACTTCGTACTTTTATGAATTACAGAGACGATGACAAATTTGGCAGAAGAGATAGATTTAATGGGCCAACATCTGAATTCAAAGAACGGGATGGCTTTAAGCCAAATGTCAAGTTAGAGTACATCGATGACGATGGTCACGTTCTCAGTGCTAAAGAAGCATTCCGATATCTTTCTCACAAATTTCACGGAAAAGGTCCGGGTAAAAACAAGGTATGATTAACAATGTTGTGATCCCCGTAACATCGGTGAATTTGTGAATTATCAGCGACAGCTTTTGTATTATAAAATTCAGAATTTCAACAAATTACCTGTGGATTTTAATGACGTTCCATTTCTAGGTGGAAAAGAGAATGAAAAAAGCAGAACAGGAAGTACTAATGAAAAGGATGTCTTCTACCGATACTCCCCTAGGTACCCTCAATCTGTTGCAAGCTAAGCAGAAGGAAACTCAGTCTCCGTATATTGTTCTTAGTGGCAGTAAACAATTGCAAACGTAAGTAATTTCAAGGTATCAATGGTCGTTTAACAGTCAGACCAACTAATAGTGACCTTTATTATTTCTAGGACGAGCATATCGAAGACAAAGCATTGAGAAGAAAACTGATGAGAAAAGTATGTTGTAAATTATTATAAATATCAATAATAATAATTACTGTGAGATTTATTTCTCGACATATTTCTCGTGCATCTTTGAATACTAGAAAATAATCAATATTATTAAAAATTTTTGATCATCTTTTATGTCGAAACATTCATAGTCGTGTATAATAATTTACATCGCAAATCTAGGAATCCATATTTTTCAAATAGCCTGATCAGCGGCTCTTTTTATCGCAGCCAAGCTGTTCAAAATAATTACACAATTATTTATTTATAGGTATGATCAATTTTCTCTTACCAATCAAAGTTCCGTGCCGATAAAAGAACATATTTTATTTTTGAACGTTACTTTATCCAAACTAATTTGTAATATACCTACAACTGACGGTATTTAAAAATGAATAAACTGATCAATAAAATAAAAATTGAATGTGAACATGGTCATCTGTAAATTCAATAAAATAAACGGAATGTCGATAAACTTATTTTAGATGAAAGAGTGAATTTATTTCTCCATTCCTCAAATATTTTTTAGCATCAGTATGATCAATCTTCAAACTTACAAAAAAGAGATTACATCGGACTGATAACGTAAACTTAAATCTTATCTCACCTAATTTCTTACGATTGATCAGGAGGCGACCGGAAATTATGACTAATTATAATTGCACATCAATCAGTTTCTTACCTCAAGTTCCCATGAGATGCATTCTTATCATTATTGTTGATATCTCAAAGTTCGTTAGTCTCAGCAGATATTTCACAGTAAATAACAAGAAATATTCTTCGCTTAATGTTCACATTTATTACAATTAAAACAAGTACTTATAAAGGTTTTTCTTTTTTTTTTTTTCAGCCACATCCACGTTTTGTTGCTGATTTTAGCCTTGCAACTGAAACTCTTATCCTACAATTGGTATCATCACTATTTACATGAGAAATGTATGCAAAAACTTTCGGGTATAAAAAGTAGGGTACTTGTTTTTCGATGATCGTAATTGTCTCAATATTGTTTTTGCATTCTAAGAGTTGTCGCATATCTAATGTAGATAGTGATCAGCAATGCAACTACTAAATTCAGACTAACTATGTGATTAGAAATATTAAGCATAAATTCATCAAGATCAGCATCAAAGCTCGAATTTGTGCTTTCCATTCTATACTTGATAATGATTATAATCTTAAAGTTACTGAAAAACGCATTTATGGCTACCATAAATGAGACGCTAATTATTTTAAAAAATAATTCAGAAGATTTTACAAACTGGTTTAGGGCCATAGAATGAAAGTTTTTAAGCTGTTGAGTTTGGAGAGGGGATGTATCAAAAGCTAAATTATAACAAAGCTATGAAAAATACGTTATCTTTCATTGTGTCGTTCGTAAATGGATTTGAGCGATTTTTCTACGTCACTAACAAATGTTTCTTATTTCTAATATACTTATCATACAAAATTGGCACAAATAAACTGCAGATTCTAATAACCGATAATTGATTTTGCAATTACTGTGCGATGACGATAAGACAGTAAGACATTACCAGATCACTAAACCAGTTTGTTTACGAATGAATCGGTAACGACGAATGATTGCGAGCCGTTGGAAAAATAAAGAATATTTCAAAAGCACGGAATTGGAACAATAATTGGGGAGAATTTATTATAAATTGATAAACATTAATTACTTTCAATTGATTAAACACAGTGCCAACTTATATTTTATTCTACAATTTTCTCCTGTAATACTCTTTGGTTGCTGTAAATCAGTATGTAATTTTCTGTAGCTTAAAGGCAAGAACAAATATATCACAGAGTACTAAACGCTAGGAATATCATAAAAATATTCCAAATACATCTCGCAATACTCATCAACAATTGCAGAGTATTTCTATATGTATACCGTAGCTATACCTAGTAACGTGAACGTGCTCCGGTCTCAACTTAGCACCCTCATTTTGGAGATTGGCGGAATTATGATGTATCGAACAAAAAATTCAGACTTGCAGAATGTAATTCAATACAATGGTTACGTTACTCATTTCAACAGACTAACGAAAAATGATTGATTTTTTAGAGACTTTCTTTAATAATGCTGAATAGTCTTAACACGATTGGGTGCAAGATATTATCGACACATTCGATGACATTTTGGTACACTACGGAGAAGATATCGTTATGATTCGTAAGTCAAGTGAAAATTCAATCAGATATATCGAATAAAAATACGTTATACATTATTACACATTTTTTCTTTGTTCCATGAACCCTGCGATTTTTTAAAACAACCCTAAGCGTGGGATGAAACTTGTACTTTGATTTGCTTGTATTTTTTTCGTATTTTTGTTTTTTCTTCAAATTAAACATTCTTTGATTCTAACAACTAGGTCTCCGATAAAATGCAATCACTTTTGCAGATATTGTATATTAAAACAGATTAGAACAACATAACAGATGTTGACGTCTAGAAATCTAGAAATCATAATATGTTGCTGATATTCGCTATGATATGACATTAATCAACCGCATCCTAATCAATCCTGTGCTCAAAGCACTGGAAGATCCATACTAGAAACCACAGATAAAAACGGACGCATTCTGGTGTTGCTAACAGTATAATTATAGACATATTTATATCCATTTTATATCAATATGATAAAATACCGATAGAATGGAACTGAAAGTAGATTGGGTAACTGAAGCCACAAATACATTCAAATGCGCTTTGTTCTGCCTTAAAAAGAAATTCAGAGATCTCTGTATAGTCAATAGTGGAATTGACTTTTCATTGTACTTGGTTTCATTGTAGTTTTCCAACATACATATTGCATCACAGACAAGTCATCGATACGAAATGTCTCATTCCAATTTTGATTCATAGAAAATATATTCTTCGTTAAAATTGAAGGGTCCCCCCGAGATAGTTGGTGGACCCTCTTGGAGTGACTTTTCAATTTTGTTGAGAAGTATATTCGTTTTAAGTACTCTTTTTTCTTGCAAAAAAATTGAAGTTCAATTTTCAATTTACTTATAATCTATGAATTGATACATACGCATGTATAGAAATATCATGAAAACGCCATAGTTACTAAAAAGTAATTTCACCAACAAGCGGTGTAGTATATGAAACATTTTCATTGGCAAACCGATTGCATTAAAACAATGTGACTATGAAAATAATCATATGAATGATATCGGTGTTCCAAAGCACAATACATTTAATTCTGGTAGAAAAAAAAACGGTAGGGCAATCAGGCACCAATAAATTGAAGAAACGCTCATAGATATGAAAAGACAAATAATGAAATGGTCGCTAATCATTATTGTTAGTACTAATATTATAAAAAGGAAGAATGTTAGCTTTAAAGTTCTTCAAGATCTGAAGTTTCGCTCGAGACCAAATTTGGTGAGCCCTTAAAGGGATAAATTGAAATGCAAAATTATAAAGAGAAATGAAAGTCAAAACAGAAAGCCGTAATTGTATATGTGAATGAAAAGGTGCTCGTGAAGAGCAATTATAATACTTTACAGCAACGAAATCATTAGGATATGGATGATGGAACACCTCTATGAATACTACTTGCATTCAAAGCCAATGGGAATTCTATTCACTAAAAAATTTTCAATTAATGACCTCTAAAAAATATAATGGATTAACACGCAGAAGTCGAGCAGTTTCAAGCATTTCAATTATCTTACGTTATCTAATATTAAGAAAGCAAGTGTATCGTTTCAATATTAGTAATGAACTTTTAATCGAAGTAAGCTATCTTTATGGAAAACTGATAAGAACGAAAAATAAGAAATGAGGTGCCGCTATTAATTTGAACACCGGGAAATAGAACAATGTATTGGAGCTGGGTAAAAACAAATTTGTGCACATTCAATTCAAGGTAACAGCCCTCGTGTATGAAAATCGATGCTCATTAATATTCTGTGTACCTAATCATGGAGTTAACTATAGCATAACTGATGTGCTATAAATTCTGTTATTCGGTATTCCAATAATTTCTTGTTTTTTAATTAAAACTACATTACATTCTTATTTACTTATCGCTCAAGTATGCGCACTGCTATATCAATAATTTTCCTAGCTAACTGTCCCAACTTTGTCTCTTCAGTTCTAACCGAACTAAGAAGCAAAATTGATAGCACATGTACGGTTTGGGAATTCCACTTGCCTAATTTGGAAGCTGCCAGTAGTGTTAAATATTTCAACTAACATGCTCAAAATATTGTCTAAATTTTCTGAAATTATGTCCTGGAACTGAGTCTTCACCGTGTAGCTGTTATAGTAGAAATATGAAAGAGATTCATAACTTTCGGTAGAATTTTTTTTGGCAAAGTAATTCAACAGGTCAAAATAATTGAACAGGTCAAAATAACTCAACCTTTATTTTGGCACTCGATTCGCATTAGTTAGATTTGTTGGGTTCCTACTGATGATATTCAATTGATGAAAAATTAATAGTTTTCATCTTCCTGCTGCAAGTATACTGCTACAATTTCAAGATATTATGAACACGTTGCTACCAGACATTTTACCTATACCTACCAAGTAGTTATATAACTTATAAAACAATTTATAGCGTAAAAGCTGACTGAAATGGATTCTTGGCTCTTAATTTGTATACTTTACCACATTCCTATAATATTTAACTTCATTGAGAAGTTTGTATCAAACGCGATAGTCTCGTGAGCATTCAGATCTACCGAAGCTACAGGGGCTGAATGTACGTACCTTCTTCTCTTGCTTGAAATCAGAGGGATAAATATAAATGGGAGATTGTCATTGTTGATAGAAAATTGTGGGGGAAAAAACTAGAAAACCGGAATGAAAATAAAACTAGAATTGAAAGAAGATGGATAAGATTTACCAACAATAATCTACACTGTTGAAACCTAGGCATTTTGTCTAGCAATTTGAAGTTGCAGATAGTTTGGACACAATTTGCCACATGAAATTTGGTTATCATCACATACGGATATAAATGCTTTTGAACGATTTTGTGGTGTTTTCAATACAAAACAACAAATGCCTGCAAAAAACTATGTCGAGTAACATGGTTATACGTATCTCCAGTATTCATAGTTTCTTTTTTTCAGTGAGCAATGGCTGTTTGATGTAAGTGTTATGGTGGCCTCTTTCTTACAGTCGCAACTCACTTAGATTTGTACATCTCTACGCCGTATTTGGGAAGTGAGTAAATTTATGACTCATTAGAGCAGCACACCTGCCAATGGGGATGATCACTGTTCAGAGTGTTTTCGCTTTCTCGAGCAAATCATTGATAAATTTCTGGAATAAAAATCGATTGTCTGCGTGTAATTTCTCAAAGTCAAGTGTTAAACCCTTTGCGAATGCAAGATGAGACTTTGTTGCTTTCATTCCGTTCAATGGAAACGTGACTGTTTATTCTACCATACCCATGCGTATCTTGGCATTTGGAAGGATAGACCTACGTTTTGGCGACTATTAGCAGACACTCGTCCGCAAAGGGTTAACTGTTTATGAAGTGATATCACGACTGCTATACAATTACAAGACACCCGTTTTCAGAGTCTACTCACCTTCACGTCATGGGGTGATTTCTTGGCATCCACCAACAAGTCCTGAAATGTTTAAATGTTTTTCTCTAACTCATGCCTAGAATTTGCAGGTAACAAGAAATTTTATAACTATCGATACTCTTACACTAGATATGAGGGAGAAAGGCAGAGCTAATCCAGCGAAGTTAATAACTTGGCTGTTTAGTCTCGGTAAAATATTACCCAAATAGTACAAAGTACCTGCAAATAACTTCGTCTATGATCATCAGTGTCCATATCAAGCAGTTCATCGATGTCCACCTCAACTTCTCGAGTTTTTCCATTTTCGTTCTGAGATATAAAATTACATTGATCATTTTCAGCATGTTAACATAGAAAATACTACAGAAATTCTAGGCAAGTTATAATTTATGTTGGCTCAGTTAAAAGCAAAATTAATTGTCATCTGATTCTACAAATTCTACTGTCAATTCGGTGTCATATTTATTGAACCTAATAGGGAAGATAGATCAACAGATTCTTCGTAATTTTTTTTATCAAAGTACGATGAGCAGCATAGCTACTGTGACTATAAGATATTAGTAGACTGCAAAGCTCATTGAGCAATTAAACAAACTGTGGAATCCAGATAAGAGAATATAACAATCAATCACACCGTTGAGTGTTATGACTTTTGAGCGATAGCCTTTATTGCATTGCTTGCTATAAAAAGTATATGCGTAATTATTCATCTATACTTTTTGTATTGATAGTATAAAGCAGTCATAAGAGTCGTTCATTATCCACCAGTGATCGTACTGAGGTTCAAAAAACAGAGCAAGGTAAACTCATGAGTCATGTAAAAATCACGTCGCTAACAGAATGGAATTATTATTTACAAAGAATTATCTATTTGTATATTCTTACCACACTTTCGTAAAGCTTCTGCAACTCATCGAATAGCCACATTTCAACAGCAAGTCTCTTGCGTATAAGGGACATTTGATGCGATCCATACTTGGCTGTTAAAAATTTTTCTCTACGTTCTTTGACCTCTCCTTTTTCAGTAAAGGCAACATGGAGATTAGCACGTGCAGGACTTCGTTCTGCCGTCAGAACACCACCACCACCTTCCATAGCTGTAGCTAAATTGAAAGATCATACCATCAATTACCGGTCTTTTATCTGAATGAGAAAACTACAGCACACATACTGGAGGCCAATCAATATCAAAAGATATCTAAATCCTAAGATTATTATCCAGGAAGGTTGCATGAAAAACAATTTTTATGAATGATTTGTTGAAATTTCTATCCCCACCGAAGTTGATGAACCTGGGATAGTTGATTGATCCAGATATGAAGATTCAGTGAAACCAGAGAAATTTCAAACAAAACTATCTTTCAGGATAATTCTTAGGGCTGGAAAAATTATTTCAGTATCCTATTAGGATGTGAATTCTGGCAAATCAATGTCCTTGTATATGAACTATTAAATATGAGTTATATCAAGGTAACCTTGGAAAAATTATTAAATAAATGCTGAGTCATGTAGAAATTATGAAGTTCAACATTCTGGTACATAAACTCAGTTCAGATCTCCAAATTATCTATAGATATTCATATCAGGAAGTCAGGATGTTGTAAATATTGATGTTTCCAGGTGTGAGCTTCATCTATTATATGTAAGTCCTTTTGATCGTGCTCTTCAACCTGAGCTGAACGCCTCATGGTGTGTGATTGTAATTCTTTATTAAATACTATAAAAATGATATCAGGTAATAAAAAATGGATAACGTACAATAGATAATGTGAGGTAATGTGATTATGCACGATATGCTATTGCTTTTAAAAGCAGGAAAATCGTTTGTTTCGAATGGCGTTTTTCTTTCTTTGTACACGGAAGCAACTTTTCAAATGTGATTCACATGTGTGGCAATTATGTAGTTGTGACAACTCATAACTTCAGAAGACACGTTCGTATATCGGCATGCAGCAGGCAGACATACCTATACACGTACTCTCGTAATTATGTGGTTCTTGCGGTTCAACCCGCTTTGGAATCATTCGGAACAAAGAATTTCATTCGAGGTCTGAAGGAATGAAAATAATGAAAGAATGCAATAGCACTCGTCAACTGGAGGAATGTTTTAAAGATAAAAATACCGTATTATGATTTAAGCTAATCAAATTCCTGTGAAAAAAAAAATCGGAGGAAATGGAATACATTTTTACAGCATAGTTATAAAATGTGATTGATAATAGAGGTATTATTACTTGAAATAATTTATCTCGGCGATTTTGAACGTACAATACTCGATTTCTATAATAATCAGTTATCCTAATGTCATTGTTACTTGTTACTCACAGAATAGTCCTGGAACGACGCGTATCTTTATATCCAATTTAGAAACCGGCAAAGAAGATGCACAGCATGCACCACTCCCAAAATAACCTGGCACTGATCTTACACCGACGCGACTTTAAAAAGCGTGTGTTTGTGAGCAGATCGCTACCATTAAACTAACAACAAAGACATCCGAGCTACAATCAACCAACTGATTACGGATTACGGAGTTACGGGCGAACGAACAACCGGCAATGTTACAGATTTACAGTAGACCGGGGACATTGCCCGCAATACTCAACGGGCACAAGCCTCCCCGCAGGTTCGTGGTTTTGCGACCCAACTACACTGTGCGACTACCGTCGACCGTCGACCCAACTGTCAAATTGCATTTGTAACTTTTTGAACGCCACCTGTTGTTTGTTTTTTTAAACTACCACCGATATGGCAAGGATGTGGCCACGGACATAGAAATAGTACAGATGGTACAGACCCCACTTTTGTAGCAGACAGCCGGCGATGTTTTTTTTCTTGGGTCTTGTGGAATTGTATTTGACGTCACCATAAAAAGTCAATTTCTTGCGTTGTAAACATTTGTGACAATTAAAAGATTTCCTGATATGATCAGCCTACGGGAGAAACAAATAAGTATGTTAATTACATAAATGTCAGTAATTATTAGGAAAGTTTCAGCAGCAGCAAATTTTTGTCTAGGTTAAGTCATCCATCTGCCTAATGAAACCATTGAGATTCTTCGACAATAATATTTCTTTTCACCGCTAATTGACACGTCATTCACTCTGTTACTTTAAACCGTGGGAATGAACAATGATCTGTCGTCCTAAATTTGCATTTCGAATGCCTTTCAACTTCTTAAAACAGATATTCAGGGAATTCACTATCTGACTTGGAATTCAAAACGTCATTAACAAGTTGTTTTTGTTTTATAAACAGTTATTTTATCATGCACGTATGTCATTTCAGATGCATTGAGGCAGATGCTAAATCTGAATGATCCTGAAGTGAAACTTGATGCTGCTGAACCAACATGGAAAATCCTAATATACGACAGAGTTGGCCAGGATATAATATCCCCTCTTATTTCCATAAAAGAATTACGAGAACTTGGAATAACGCTTCACATGTAAGTATAACTTATCAATTATTGTTCTTAACGAAATTATTATTGATTTGTTACATACAAATGTGAAGACAATATGAAACCTATCAATTATAAGAGTAACCCAAAGCAGTTATTTACTTAAAGTCTCATTTCTCTCCCCTTACAAAATAATCATAATTTGCCAGCAAATACTGAATTAAGATTTTTAATGCACAGGCAGCTTCATTCGGACAGAGATTCCATACCCGAGGTTCCAGCTATATACTTTTGTGCGCCAACGGATGAAAATTTAGGTCGTATTGGACAAGATCTACAAAATGGTTTATACGACATTTATCATTTGAATTTTATATCCCCAATATCACGACAAAAAATGGAAGACCTTGCTGCGGCAGCTTTGCAGGCTGGAGCCGTGGCAAATATCCATAAGGTTGTAAACTGAAATTGACACTCATAAATTGATGTTCACTTCAACTTGTAACACTATATGGTTTATTTAAGGTTTTCGATCAATATCTCAACTTCATCACATTGGAAGATGATTTGTTCATCTTAAGACATCAGAACAGTGACGCGATCTCGTATCATGGTCTGTATTAATATGACTAGGATTCCGCATAACATACATTCAAACGGAATCATGATTTTCACTACGTTTTGGTTCACTGTTTAGCAATAAATCGCGCGGAAATAAAAGATACCGAGATGGAAAGTATCATGGACTCGATGGTTGACAGCCTGTTTTCAGTATTTGTTACGCTTGGCACGGTTCCAATTATACGTTGCCCAAAAGGTAATGCAGCTGAAATGGTTGCAAAAAAATTAGACAAGAAACTGAGAGAAAATGTCTGGGATGCAAGAAATAACTTGTTTCAGGGCGAGGTGACGGGCGCAGGTCATTTCAGGTATTATTTTAAAAGCGCAATAGCTCAATCTACCATCCCTTTGATTTTTTATTATTTTCCAACTATTAATCATCCGTGTCCTTTTGATGTTTAGTTTTCAGAGACCGTTGCTTATAGTACTGGACCGCAGTGTGGACATGGCTACGCCGTTGCATCATACGTGGACGTACCAAGCATTAGCACACGATGTACTAGAGCTAGCTCTGAATCGTTTGGTAGTAGAAGAGAGTGCAGGTAGATCACCAGCCGGTGGAGCACGTTCAAAGACACGTGCTTGTGAGCTAGATAACAGAGATCGTTTTTGGTCAATTCATAAGGGAAGCCCATTCCCCCTGGTGGCAGAAGCCATTCAAGAAGAATTGGAACAGTACCGAACTTCCGAAGAAGAAGTGAAAAAATTAAAATCCTCGATGGTATGAATTCCAGAGCTGCTTAATTCATATGACCCGAACTTCTGAACTGGCATGCCTGTTATTATATTATTGAATTTTTTCTCAATTCCTGTAGGGTATTGACAGTGAAAATGATGCTGCATATTCTATGGTATCTAATAACACAGCGCGCCTCACAAATGCTGTGAATTCATTGCCCCAGCTTCTTGAAAAGAAACGCTTGATTGACATGCATACAACGATAGCAACAGGTTGGAAATGTCATTCGAATTATTACTGTTGTAATTCTTCCGAAAATTATATATAATCACGCATCATGTCTGGTCAATCACAGGTATTCTAAATTCTATAAAATCCAGACGTCTTGATACATTCTTCGAAATAGAAGAGAAAATAATGAGTAAACAGACTTTGGACAGAAGTATATTAGATATTATTAACGATCCTGATTCCGGTACACCTGAGGATAAGTTGCGTCTATTCATTATCTATTACCTCTGTTCCAACATGTCCGATGTGAGTTGAGCTAATTTTCTACTCTTCTAGACGATGTTCTTTGTACAGTCGTTCCTCATTTTTCGTATTTCGATGATGGTTTTACAGATTGAATTCAATAAACACGAATCCGCCTTATCCAGTTCTGGATGTGATTTAAACCCGTTGGCATATATAAAGAGGTGGAGGTGAGTGGATGAAATACACTTCCGAAACATTTATCAGAGTGTTTGCTTTGTAATCTCACGACGTTGGCGAATTGCGCATATTATTAGCAAAGCATTGCAAGTTTCATCTTTCTCTGCATTTCAGCTCTGTGATGTAACTATATATTTATTTTAACAGAGGTTATACCCGAATTGCCGGGATCCAAAATCAATACGAAGGTGGTGGCACCAAGACAGTTAGTATGTTCTCAAAGCTGATGAATCAAGGTTCTTCTTTAGTAATGGAAGGCGTAAAAAATCTCGTCGTTAAAAGACATGTAAGCTACTTCTTTGGAATACACCCGGATAATATGATGTTTCTTTTCCCCCTTATACATTGCTGATTTATTGTGATTTGTATCCAACAGAATCTTCCTGTGACAAAAATAGTTGACGAGTTGATTGAGATGAGGCAGTCAACGCAGAGCGATGATTACCTTTACCTGGATCCTAAACAACTCAAGCAAACGGATCAAGTACCAAAAAATAGAACCACATTCCAAGAAGTGATCGTTTTTGTTGTCGGAGGTGGAAATTATATCGAATATCAGAATCTGGTTGATTACGTCAAGGTATGTTTACAAGTTGAAGGCAAAAATGAAGTTACAAGTTGTTCTATTTCGATGTTACATTATTTTATCTCATTATCCATATGTAGCTTTGCCAAACGTCGATTTTATGTTTTTCATTTAGCAAAAGACTGGAGGAGGATCGAGCAAGCGTATTGTTTATGGATCATCGACTCTGGTTAATGCCAGACAATTTCTTAAGCAGTTGTCTCTCCTGGGCCAAGAAACGCATTGATACAATATCTATTAATTGTATTTACAGCTGTACACATCAGAAATGAATTTTTGTAATCAAACACATATACACACACACGAGTATGCAATGATTAGGTACATGATGACGCTTGGATCTATGGAAGTATTCAGCCACCATTATATTAAATTAAATATTCATATCTTTTAAAAAATAAGTTATGATCAATCGTTCCTGATTATTATAAAATAAATTTTATTCAGTTAACAATTCCATTTGGGCTTTGTGAGCGGTGACAACTGTATAGCAAGTCACCGAACTCATTCAATCAGTACGCGCAGTAGTGAAATCGGTAGTTCTCATTTTATATTCAAGATCAAGAAAATAATCAAATACTTTGTATTAAGTGAGGTGAGAAAATATATTTTCAGAAAATTAATGAAGTGTTCATAAGTCGTTCGATTTATTTATTATTACGAATGTTTGACAAATTGAAGTTCTATAGCAAACATTTGCGTCAGTATTACTATTATTCGTTGAGACGTGTGTTCGTCGATCCTGTGGCATCGGTAGTAATTATAGGACGCGAGTATCCTACCCTAATATCTGAATAAAGTTTTTGTTAATTTTTTTGTCGTATTTTTTACGAATCAAGTTGAGTAACGTGCCCTACATTGGAACAATAAAACGCAAATATCGATCGGCAGTTAAATGCGTATTTCGAAGCATGCGCGTATCCGCGGTCACTCCACTTGTTCAATCATGTTTTACCGAATTTTACATATTCTTTTAAGTTTCGTAACAATTTTTTATTGTGTCAACGGCGAAAATGTATCCCGGAAAAGCGACAGGCGTGCGGACGTCAATTTGCAGTTGTGTGTTGAAAGCTTTGACATCCACAAAGATAAAATTATCAGAACTGAAGATTCCAGAGAGATGGGGGCCAAGTACATTAACGAAATAGACTTGGATTCCCGAAAAGAATGTTTACGACTTTGTTGCGAAACAGAACAATGCGATGTCTTCGTTTTCGAAGAAAAGGTAAAATAATATGTCAAATTACATCAGGTACTATGTATCACAAAACCCCTATCTGGCGACAATATGTATCTATATTTTTAATTCCATCATATCAGATTTACCATAGCTCCACCGCGATTCTTTCGCATTTTTGCCATTTCATGGCGATATTGCTGATAGACATATGTTAATTTTCTCGGGATGCCACGTGAAATGTATGCATGCCCAATTGACGATTGTTAGAAAGCTGTAAATGACATGTAATTCCGTATGCTGCAGAGACCCGGGAGCTGTTATCTTTTCCATTGTGGTCCGCCTGATGACTTCAAGTGCAAGTTTACAAGCCATTCAAATTACACTAGCGCTGTTCTGACCACAAATATTAACACTCAAAACACTGTGGAACTAGAACAACAAATTCGGAGAACTCAACAAGATCATGATCTCGAATCTCTAAGGTAACAGCAACGTTACCTTCAAACATTCAGATCAAATTGGTCACCAACTTTTGAAAATTGCAATGACCAGCAAAAATTTATTGTTTCATTATCATTTGATTTTTATTTTGGTCCATCTGTTGCGAACTGATCCTTAAATGTAGGCTTTTAACATCACCCATGTCATGCATAGTCTTGGTTTTAATATCCCAACAGATAAGATCTAATTTTCTTTACATCTACTTATCAGAAAGCTGGCAGATAATGTTCCTGCTGAATATGCCGCTCCTGAAGCTACTCCTGCTGCAGTTACTGCAGCACCGAAAGTGTTAGTACTTTCAACAACAGCAATTCCAATTAGACCAGGTCAGTATTATTAAATGTCGCATTGATGACAAAATCTGTACCAGACCGATTCTTTGCCAATCTTTCTTTTGAATGTACATCACAGTAAGTTGTTGGAGCTATGCAGAACTTGGATAACAAAAACTATTTCATATTTCCTAATATCCAGCGTGCAGCCGGAATCAGTTTGAGTGTCGTACATCAGGAGACTGTATTGCTATATACAATGCATGTGATGGCGTTCCGCAATGCGCGGATGGCTCTGATGAAGCAGCAGAGTTGGGCTGTCCTACTGAAAAACCTTCAGTTCCATCACCAATTGCAATACAACAACCCCTATCAGCTCCAGCAAATTCGCTGAAATATCAGCAAACAATTCAGCACCATAAACCTTATGATCCAGAATATGAGCATCAAGAGAAGAATTCAAGGCCGTGGCAACCCTCTGCTCATCAGTTGATTCCTCAACAAGAAAGAATACCGTATCCGCAGCAAGTTGTTATTTCACAACCACAAGTAAATTTAGGTTCCCAAAGATATCAGTGGGAATATCAACCCTTATATGAGCAAAACAAAGGAACTTTCAATTCAATCAATTCATTTCGTGGACAAAACAACATGATCCCATACGAGCGTAAGTTCATTAGCATTCGAATATGAACTCCTACGTATTGCCATTGGTAATGCCACCGAACAGTGTTAGGTTCATTTTAGAATTTCAGAAAATGTAAAATCCGAAAAAGTTATGAAAACATACACTTTTTCTAATAAACGATTGTCTATTCTTAAATGTATTTATAGAGGAACAGTCGCACATCTTCAATCATAAGGGCCCAGGAGTAATTGGTGAAGATGGCGTTGGGTATGAAAATATTCTTTGTTCTACCTAGTATTTTAATATCAATTTTTTACTGGTAAAACACACCTGTGATCGAATTGTTGTGCGTTTGTTTTTAACAGTGGGGCTTACATAGATCAAACTCGACAATATGCAGCATACTATCCTCCAGATCGTGGTAATTGGCAGGAGGGTCAGCCTCAACAACTGCCTTCAATATCTCCAACACAGCTACATAAATCGCCTCTTTTACCTAAATTACTAAAGCCTGAAGTTACAGCTGAAACCCCACCATGCAAAGTGAGCATGAAATGAGTATCCTTTCTCAAATACTTAATACTTTTGAAGTTCGAAATCCATTAATTGGGAATGGTATTATTAATTGCAGCCAGAGGAAAACCAAAAAAAGCCTCCAGAAGCTATTGATGTAGCAAATCTAAGTAAATCTGTGGAACAAGAGAATTCTATCAATTCAAAAGTAACAAGTAAACCTGCAGGGACTACAAATTCACAAGAAAAAGATAAGGCACATCATAATACAGTACAGACAGATAAACCACACAGTAAGTATTACGACGTTACATCGATAACGCCCCACCGGCTAGTTGGTTCCAAAAATATTATCAAAAATTTTTGTGATTGGTTTTAATTGGGTTTATGAAGTCAGTAATTTGTACAATTTATAATCAGCCATTAAGATACTTCTTTAACATACAATTACAGACCATAACGAAGCAAAGGTTTTTACCGGACACCTGGTGGAACAAAAACCCAATCATTTGATCATGGAACGTCTACAAAACAGCAACGAGGATGCAGACCTCAGACCAAGGGGTGCCGTAATATCTTTAGCATTAGGATTGACAACAACTGCAATGATGGCAGCTTTAATAGCATGTCGATTGAGGGTGGTTAGACGTCGTGGACGTCGTGGACAAGGGCCTTACGCGCATGATGCTGATTACTTAGTCAACGGAATGTATCTTTAAACAAATGCTAGTTGAAGTATTATATTAAAATTGTTAAAAACAAAAATATACATTAAAATGATTGGATACAATCATGTTTATTCGGTTGAGGCATCGTCTGCGGCAATAAATTCTTTTCCATAAAATACACGCTTTTTGATCCAGCTTTTTATCGAAAAAACCTAAGTGCGGAAAAATATGACACCCCGAATTTTTTTCTTTGTTGATAATAATCTTTTAGATTTATTATTGTAGCTCATGCTTACAGATGCGAATGGGTTAAATACAATATATTACAGTGAAACACACAGTTATAATTTATTGTTATTGATAATATTATGTCTATAATAATATTATGATTAACTTATGAATTATTATTATTATTATTACCATATGCTGACCTCAACTGATACAGAAGGTAGCACAAGACTGTAACGGGAGATTTCCAGCAGAGCTTTAGACAACGCTATCATATTATTGTAATAATCCCCAGTAGCTGTACTGCAGTAACTCTGATTTCAGTAATAAATAGTTAACATAAGGATAAATATTATGCTACCGCGGCAGTGCGCTCCCTGGATTCGGGATGGGAAAAGGGCTTTTCTAAACATTAGGTCTAATAATTAATTAATTAATTACATTCTACGCTGGGAACCCCTTCCTCCCATCCGTTGTGGATTCGCTCAACCCTTCAAACCAGTGCGACATGTTAACATCCGATAAACATGGACCCAGGACACTATCACGTGCTGCTGCGTTGCATGGAATACCACACTGGTTAAAGATCTTGTGTGTTTTTACCACTTTAGGGTACTGTCATTGGATATGAAGTTCGATACACAGATGTAACGAACAGTCAATTCCTCAAGAAATGTAGTGGCATACTGTTCCTTTCAACTTACTCGATGAAAATCCGAATCAATATTTTTAAACCAAGTTTCAAGAGCGTGAAGTTTAGATACAGCACAATGTTCTTCTTCACATATTGCATAATAATTATGGTTTTTTATCACCTTGACACCACAGCTCACAGCAGCGGAGCTGAATTGGCAAATATCTTCATGTGATTACAGGGATAGCTCAATCGAGTCGCCAAAGTGATGCTCCAATGGCAGGAGTACGATACTATTCAAGTGTCCTTTGTCCGTGAAGGGTCAAGACGATTATCAACAAATAGCGTTTACATTTTAAATTATTTGAATAAAACATTGTGGATAATAATTTCCTATAATATGAGTATCGGAATATGCAATTTGATACATCTATACTGTTCTCATTAGGTAGATCGATAAAACTAAAAGAAAATTGGAAGTGGTACATACAGGTAAAACTATTCAAAAAGAACATGAGTACAAAACCGTTCTGCTATAAAGATAAAAGTGCGTTCTAATTCAGACATACACCTTCGCCAAAGCATCGGCTCCAGCACTAGCGATAAATTGTCGTGAAGGATGAAATGCTACGTCTAAGATGCTTTCATCGAATTTTTTACGATGCGCCGTTATGTCTTGAACACATGTTTTATTATCCATATTCCATAACCGTATACTGCAGTCGTGACCTGAAAATCAGATTTTTTTGTTCATATCTGAGTGCTCCAAACGCTGATTAATTCAATGAGATTTAGAAAATTGCATATTCATACTTCCTGAAAGTAGATACAGGCCATTGGGGTCAACGGCAAGGCTTGTAACAGCGCCCAAATGAGCAACCATTGCATAAGCTAGAGTAGCTGAGCGATGGTCGTAGAATCGTAGATGCCTATCTTCGTGGGCTGCAACGACAAGTGGTAGAGTTGGATGAGCAACGACACGGTTTACTCCTTTAACGCCATTCACTTCAAGCCGTGCTACAATAGCTGCCGTCTCTGTGTCGAATACTGCACATACTCTCTCGTAAGCCACTACTAATTTATTTGGTTCATCTCTTATAAAATCAACCGATGTAGGGATTCCATCTGTGTAAAATTGTGAAATACAAGATATAAATCATATGCTAGCAATTGATTACAACAAATAATTACGTGTAAAACCCAAACTGAGATTCAAGACATCCGAAATGAAGAGAAAAAATATAGAATCAACTCGCCTTGTTCTGAAGTGTACGTATTTAATAGAGGAACTTTGCTCTGTGGACTCCAAAGTTTAACAGATCCATCAGCACTGACTGACAACAATTGAGATCTTGGATGATACATGCTCAATCCCCAAACTGCGTCGGTGTGTCCAGTTAAAGTTCCACTAAGAACGCTTGGATCGTACGAGTCGTAGGGATCTATATTAGCTGAAGGAAGCGTCCAGCAATGTATCATGCCGTCTAAACCTCCACTGTAGCAATGCTCGCCAGAACTGCTCATAGCAAGACATAGTACCGGGCCTGTGTGCGATCTGAAGGTATACAGCGGTTCCACATCCAGTGATGCTGATCTGTAATGTGACAATGTTTTATGTACAGCTTCGAGATTTCAACCAATTGCAATTGCTCAAGGGTTGAGCTACACTCTGCTATTGATTTTCTATGGTTTCAGAAAAAGAGGAGATGAATTGATTACTCAATCACTTACTTTTTTGCTGGAACAGTTTTATAGACATTCCATAATTTAAGCGTATGATCGTCACTGGCAGTGATAAGTACAGGATCTGTGGGGTGGAAGACCAGAGCTCGTACACCATCAAAGTGGGAACGTAGAGTATACTTCGCCCTCCATGTCCGTCGGAACGCTTCTTCAGTAGTTGCAGCCATCTATATAAATTTGAAATAGAGGAAAAGAAAAAAATACCCCGTGCAGAATTACACTAGCATCACGTTTTTCTTGAAGATTCAGTAGGTCGACGTTAGCATTTGGCCTCAGTGGTCTGATTAGGTAAGTTCTGAGCTTGTGGTCATCAAAGTAATACTTACATCGTATGCAACTTCAGCATCATTATTCACTGTCAATTGAGCTAGTTCACCTAAACCCAAAGATGAGTCGAGACCCTCTTCATCTGGGCAGAGAGCACGTCTCGCATCTTGTTGGAATCCCATGCCTGTTGAATCTGAAATTATAAAATATTCTTGTATTACTACAGTATGTTCGCATTTGTAGTTTAAAGATTCTGTATAAACTGACTCCAATCAGTAGTGTCGCCTTGTGATTCTTCTGACTCTGTTAGCTGATTTAATTCGTTCAGAACCTCTTCTGCTTCAGCATCCACATCTTCTCCTATCATCATTGATGTCTGAAAATGATTTTAATAGCAATAGTTGATTGAAAAAATTCTTTCTATAAAGACAAATGTTATTCTTCCCATTCATTACTTTGTTCGGTTTGGTGTCTGAATTTGCTTCATAAATTTCTTCTTCACCATCTCCTTCTTCTTCTTCCATATCAATGTCAGTATGAGCCAAAAATTCGAAATTAGCCATTACAGCAGCTTCTGTTTCAAGTATCATAGCTTCGGCTAGAGGAGTCGGATGAGCCTAAAACATTAATTGCTCACTGAGATTATGGCACTGGTTATATTGATTCTACAGAAGTTTTGAGCACGTCTGTGATGTCAGGTTCATTTTATGAATCTCTAAATAATAATATTTTTGCAAATATTCTTTTAGTAAATTCTATTGTACCGTATTAACTAAATTTTTCGTTCTCCACTACCTGGCTAAGTAGCCTGAGTTAATAGAATAATTGATTGCAAATAAAGCAATAGAACATGATTATTTACCTCTATTTTTTTAACAGGGGCTCGTCGTCCCTGATTCTCGCTAGCTCTCTTGTTTGATGACTCGTTTCCATTTAGTGCAGGTGTATTGAGATCATCTGAATCCGTATTATTATTCAAACCAAGAAGCGATCGAACTCTATTTGACCGGACATCTATAATAGTGTCTGTGTAACCAATTTCTTGCAAGTACCTGTAATGTAACTAGGTGTGACCAGATGTATTATCGATACACCATTAACATGCAAAATGGTAATATATGAACTTGTAGGGAGCTCGAATTTCAAATGAAATATTCATTACCTACCCTACCAACAACACCCACACAATATTCGCAAATATACGTAAGTAAAAAGTTACGGTTAATTTGAGAAAGTAACGAGACACAATACAGAATTATATAGGTAAAATTATCATGATTTTAAATTAGTAACCAAATTGAAATCAAACAAGGTTACCTAATGCAAAAGGAATGAACATCTTAGAAATTTAAAACACTTATGAGATGAAATATACTTACTGTCTTAAAAGCTGACGACCCTGCCTCCAGCTTATATTGCTAACCGAGGTAAATGGAGCCTCGCCATCACCTCCGCCACCATCAGATCCACCACAAGTGCTTCCTTCATCGTAAATTGGTGGCTTAATATCACCTTGTACCACCAGGTCGGTACCATATTTCAATTTGTGATACTTTGCCCTGGTTTGTTAATTAATTATTAATGGCTACACTAAGTTAAAACGATATTGTACAATTTGAGCACTATTATTGTCATTATCAAATGTAATAGTTTATAAATTCGTCATTACGTTTCTTGGTTAGACATGTATCACTTCATCAATCATCAAGATATGTAGTTATAATACCATTGGGAACTCACCGTTCTTGCTTTAGTACGTATTCCAACATCTTTATCCGCCGCACTAAATCGTTTTTCAAATTTTCCTGTCCCTTCCTTTCACCTTGCAGGAAGGCTATTCGGGCCTGCAAATTCAAATGGGATGAATATGGGTACATGAACATGAACAAAATTCTATTTATAGATGAACATTTGCTTTTCACTCGAATATTGAAAATACGTATCAAGCCATGGCTAATAAATGTACGACCTACTGATAAGCAATCATATTCTACTCCAAATTTGTATCATTACAAATGTTACTTAAATTTTTCCACACCTTGTGTCAGTCAAAATCAACTTTAGAGATTCGGTGGAATGTGTAAAATTTTCATGAACACAGCTGAAACTATGACAAGTATAATTTATAACACTAGATGCATAAGTCCATCAGTAAGTGGTCATTAGTTAACAAATATTCTCATGTGTCGTTAAAAACTTGATGATATTTTGGTACGTTGTCACTTGAATATGGAATACCTGATGGTTTTTGAGGTATAATTACATTAGAGCAATTTGGTAGTGTTTTGAACAATGGGACTGCAAAGAATTTTGATTATACCATTGAGTCTCATATGATATTATGGTATGTTCAATTACCATTAAATTATTGTACGATACTAATATTAATATAGTCAGAGCTGATCATTACGACAAAGCCAAACAATAGTAACAAGGCAAATATAAGAGTTCAATGATAACAATAACTTCAAGTGCTAAGCTGTGGGAAAAATTGGCACAGTATGTTTTTGGCTATCTATTTGATGCAAATCGGAACATCATTCGTCTTCTGACAATAATAAAATTTTGAACTAATTGTTCTATAACAAAACACTAGAAACAAGTGTACATTTGATATTGAAAATTCATCTGACAAGAACAAGCACTACGAATGTATTTTACAAATGAACATAGGCTTGAATGTAACACAGAGAAGATAAATGCTTTTGTTCCAGAAAGAACACTGCACGAGTATGCAGAACTCAAATGATTTCGAATTATTGTATACATAATCCATGATTACATCTAATACAAGGGCTTTCTTCGGAGTGAACAGATAACCCATCATAGGGCATAACGAGGTAAACACCTGTGAAATATTTGGACAATTAATAAAACGCGAGACAGCAATTGGGGCATACCTGAAATTCGGCTCTGTCAACTTCCCACTGGGATCTTTCGAGCTCAAAGCGAGCCCATTCGTGTTGAATGAAATGCAGGATGCCTGGTATTGAATATTGCGGTCTCTGGTCACCATTGCCGCCGTCGCTGTTTTGGGGCTTGTAAGATGTGTTCGCCCCTACTGCCATATTACCTAACTGTTCGTCATGCCCCATCGAAGTACCACCGGATTTATAGTCCATCCTAATTCTAGGCTCCATAGTGACGATTTTGGCGTAAATTTGACTGGGCACCTTCATTTCCATGACATGGCAGCCATTACAGTAACTTCTTTCTTTCCTTCCCTCGGAGATGAGATTGACGTTACGTAGATTACACGCTTTGTTCAGTATTTAAATAACCAGGTTCACCGCACACGAACAGAACGCATACGGTTTCACTGAAATTTACAACTTTCTATGTTTTTATGTGGCTTCGACACAATTATTTACTGTCATTAAATCCAGTCAAGTCAAACGAATAATACGTCACTTGACGAAGGTGCTATCGGAGTACACGATCTTACCAACGTCAACCCGGTAAACATAAAAGCAACTATGCGCTCCATTGCCATAGAAATAACTAGCAGAACAGATAAGCAAAATCCTTCAAGTTCTCGGAAGCTTCTGTTCAACAACGCCACAACTAGGAGTCCGTGCTAGGAGTTAGCTGACGGCGATGTAGGAAATTTGATTTCATACTGAGCTAGCTATCTTGCTGATGATTAACGGCTGCACGGCCGATTGAACTGCTGCTGACCAACGTCAACTGCATCCACCTTATGACGTGAGGCAATTGCGTTCAAAGAGTTTGTAGTGTATCCCTATCCGATGACCCGACAAGTACAGTCAATTTGTCGTCAGTCATCAACATCCTGCATGAGCTATTCTGAAGGTCTCGACAGTTGAGATTGTCCTGGCCAGGACATACATGATTAAATAGTATATAATTTGTTATAATTAAATTTGTGGGAATTATTAAAAAAATTGGGGCTGTATGGCTTATTTTTTTGTGAGGTTGAATTTAGATGGGCAAGCCAAATATTTTTATTGTCATCTTAAAAGTCAAAATACAGATCTTCACCATAACTGTTGATCCAAGATAAATAGTACTCTAATTTTTTTAAGTGAAGTCTTAATTTTTCTCTGGGTATTGCTGTAAGAAGTTTGCCGTGGTCTGGAAATCGTTTTGTAAATTCCTTATCCATATTATTTGATGGCTTTTTCCGTTTGCTCAATGTTTTAGCTTCCATAAAAAGTTGATGGATATCTGAAAAGGCTGCTTTGACGTAGAAGCATTTGTTGGAATTTTCAGGTCCTTGTAGGATGGAAAGACAGGCACTTTTTGCGGCTGATAAATTTTCCGGGTCAGCAATCAGCGACTGACACTAGACATAAAAATATGGCTTTCTTTAAAAACACATTAAAATTTCTTTTGGTGTAAATCTAAAGGCTTGTATATGTTTCCGAACATGCACTGTTAGAGGGACATTTAATTTGAATATGGATAACTTCTAGAGATTGGAACTCACATTGATAGCACGTTGTGAAACAGATTCAATAGCCAACTCTGGTTCATTGAATATCTCGTTCTCTCTGAGGTTATTACACAATTGTAACAATATGAATATTGCTTCTTCAGCAAAATCGTGATGATTGCCGTTGAAATACAATACAGTAAATGTATAGGCATGCAGAACATTCAATACATTATTTCTCACACACTTCGCTGGTGGAACTTTCTAAACAAAGAAGAATCATCAATTAGTATAGATGTAAAATTTTCTGACCAATATAACGCTCTGGAAAAAATGATTCTGGAATAATTTGTTATTGTTTGTGATAGATTAAGAATTAATATGATGGATTAAGATTTAATCAACAATCACCGATATTTGGTCATAAGGTTTGATTTCCTTTAATTTAGGACAGTTTGTTCGATAGTCAAGTGGTGAGCTGGTTGGACTTAAGTCTTCGACTAGTTTTGGTTTTGCGTGGTGAGACCACCAGGGATTCCATTGAGGTAACAGCTTTTCTGCTTCTCCATTCTGCAACAATGTTTCAAACTCTTGCCTCTCGGCATCAGTCAGTGCGGCCCAGACAGAATCAGCATCATCCAAGTTTATGTTCCGTAAGCGTTGCGATAAGTCAGGTGCCTAGTTTAGAAAACAGATCATAAAGATAAATTTCTTTGTTAAGTTATGATGAATTTATGGGGTCAACAGTAAAAAAAAATGCTAGTTGAAGCAGTTTCCAAAATACTTCTTCATCATCATCTGAGTCTAATCCATGCTGTGCTAAATCTTCTATTTCTTCCAAGTCACCTGCATGTTCTTCATGCATTCTTTGCAAAACTTCAAGCATCCTTGTTTTAGTCTCGGGGTCTTGTTCATCCAGTTTTAATTCTTCTTCCACACATTTTTTATAAAAACTCTCCGAGCATTCCAAATGAACTTCTGCTTTGTAACAAGCAACAGAACAGTACCCAATGCCGCATTTCGGACACAAATATTTCTGTGGCTGAGTATGGCATCTGTAACAAAATTGCAGTTTTTTAGAGAAAAGGCCATAGCAAAATGATACAACCTAATAATGCTTACATTTTACATATTCTCACATCACTTTCACTCTCCATGTTGTTATTCAAATGGATCTCATTCACGTTTTTTTTTTTTATTCGGAAAGGTACTCATTCACGTTATGATGTATGATTTTGCATATGAAAATTTTTCCAAATGTTGTAGGTTATAAACACTACTAATTACTCCAAGAATATGCTCCAACTGGCTCCAACTGACAGAGTTCCAATCGTTCCAATTGAGCTGCAGTCAGCTGATTTGAACATGGCAGATATTGAGCGTGAACGCGCCTTATTCGAAATTCAATCAACAGTAATCGACTCGATTGACTTTCTCGTCAATGTTTGATATCTTCAAAAATTTCGACGTGAAAATAGTTAATTATAGAATGAAAAATCTTATTACGGAATAATGTGTGTAACTGTGTCAGTTTATTGAGAGTGTTGACTGTGAATTCAGTTGACGGTGATAGACAATAACGATCGTAACTACTTGTTAGATACTGTACTCAGGGCTTTAATACAAACTTTTTGTCGAAACAATGTACGTCTTTACTTCAGATCTATGCATGTACAGTTTTATCCACATGGTTGAGAATTTCTGGGTGATACAGTCTAGAGGGAAGTTCGGAAAATAAATTCGGTCTCAGAACCCGCCAGCCAATATACCTATATTAATCTATTTTTGGTTCAATTTCTCCCTTCATATGAGGATTCGTTTTTAGCTTGATCTAAAATCTTGGCTGCGGTAGAGGATCATCTTCATCCATCTGATAATCCAGGATGTCTATTTTCAATTCCTGATGCCGCTGTCTATGGGTTTTCAATGATCCTGGTTGGGTGAATGTCTTATCACAAATATTACATGCATAAGGCCTTTCTCCCGAATGAATGCGCTCGTGTCGAATGACATGACTCTGATGATGAAAGCTTTTATGACAAACGCGACACTCATATGGCCGTTCTTTAGTATGTGTACGAAGATGTATATTCAGGTCCCATTTCTTGAAAAAGGTTTTTGGACAGACTATGCATTTGTGGTTACGCTCTTTCAAATGATCCCGTTTCACATGTTCCTGCACAAAGTAATACGATATCAGCATAAAGGATTCTCAAAATATTAACATAGCACAATGAATGTTTGAAATATATGTACAGCAAACTTAGTGGTGTGCAGGGTTGATGCGTTTAGAAGTGAAGTTTAACACTCACGTTTACTTGAGACCAAGTTGTATAGACTTTTGGGCAAATCTCGCACACAAATTTCTGTTGTCCACCAGCTCGATGACTGGCCATATGTTTATTGAAAGTAGACTTCCAGGCAAATAGTTTCCCGCATTCTTTGCATTTAAATTTTTGTCTATTGGCAAAATGTGTTCCAACGTGTTGTTTGTAGTTGTAACCTTTAGAGAATAATTTTTGGCATACATCGCAGCTATATTTTTTGGAATTATTTTTATGTTTTTTTTTGTGAGGTGGGTCCCATTCTCTTTTAGTTTTGTCATTTATATCATGGACCGTTGGGCTAGATTCTAGACGTGAATTCTCAGGCATTTTAGTACAACTTGTAAGTGAGTCCGTTTTGTTGGCTTCAACTACTTCTAACTCTTGCGGTTCAGCAAATTCCATATCACCTCGAATAAGCTCGAAAAATTGTGCTCCATCTTCATTTTGTACGAGTCTAACCATGGGACCTTCTTCTCTTTTAGTTTGTTTAGATTCGCTTTTATTTTTGTCATTGGACTTGGAAGGACTGCTCTGAATTAGTCTGAAAAAGTCTTCGCAACTATCGTTATCTATTGGCGACTCATAATTTTCCATACTTTTGAATCTATTTAATATCTGTGGATTATCGAAACTTGTTTGTGACATATTCTGTCCTACTACATCTGATACCAGATTGAAATTAACTTGTTCTTGTGTCTCAAAGGTTTCTATTTCAAAGAAATCAATCAAATTATCTTTATCACTCTGGGTCAAGTATAAAAATTTTTCGCTTTTATTCTGTGACAAACTCTTTGCTCTATACTTATCATTATTGGTTTCTGACAATGTCTCGGAATTTCCGTTAATAGGTTTTGTGTCCAAGGCAACCTTTTCAATGTCTTGCATTTCAGCAAGATTCTCAGGTATGTTTGCAATATCAGGTTTATCTGACATAGTGCTTCTTGATATTCCCAAAACTCTTTGACCATTTTCTAATTGTACTAATTTCAGTAACGATTCACCTAGTGGATCATTTTGTGCGATTTTTATATTTTCGTTCACAGTTACAGCTGATTTTCTGTCAGGCTGAAGGGAGTTTTCAGATTTTTCTGAATAATTTGAGATTAGTAGTTCATAAAATTGCTCTCCATTTTCTGTTTGTACCAATCTCAACGATGGTTCCTGATTATCGAATTGTCTACTAACAATTGTGTTAATATTATCTGTACTACTTTTTAATAATTCTTCAATATTTTCGGATGACAAAGGACTTGTACTCTCAATTTGCAAGCGATCATTGTCAAATTGTTCAGTGGGTTCTACATTGTCAATAGAATGTTGGGATTTTAACTCTCGCGTTTGTCTTTGATTCAATTCTTTAGCTCCTGGTACTTTCACGGTTGAATTTTCATTTCTTGTTAAATCGGAGGGCCGTTTGACACATTGTTTTTCACAAAATTTCATTTTTTGTGTGTGCGAGTGCTCTGTTCGTGGGATTAAATTTAAACTTTCATTTGAGTCGTTGTTCAAGTCATGGCATTTTTGTAGAGTAACATCGAGGGAGACGTTACCACATAATCTACCACTTTCATTTAACAATATAAGGCCATCTTTATGTAACGATTGAACGTATAAAATATTCTGGTTGCTGATCTCAGAAGACACAGGGTGTTTATAAGGAACTTCGGGCTTGCTTTCATCAGAAATTTCAATTTCTTTCCAACAACTGTTTATCATATCAGACACGGCAGTTCCGTCATCACAGTATCGAGAGTTCATATTTTCAGCTTGTGTTGAATTTTCTGAGGCGAGTTCCATCAAGTGTTCCTGTAAAAAATGATTTGCTGTATCGACGACTTGTTTTGTGTTCATATTTGAGAGCTGGAAAAAAAACCGACAAATATAGTTATTTCAATAACTACACATTTTAGACAAAAAAACCGACTAATTTTTTTGATAGTTGTGAATAACTGGAAGCCTAATTTATTGATAGATGTCATAGGTAAAATTATATTCACACGTACATGTTCAGAGGTAACATAAACAACAGTCTCTTTAGTCTGCTGATTATCTACATGTTTCTTTTCAGGACTGATGTCTGTGTTCTGGCATAATCTCTGCTCGAATTCATTGTTTTGTAGATGTTTCAGATCGTTTAAATTCAGTAGCTCCGTCAATGTATGCATTTTTCTACAATATGTCTCATAGGTATCTTCATTTATGCCTTTAAGTTGTTTGAGAACACTTTCATTTCCTTTATTCGTGTGCACTTCACTCTTCGATTGGACTATTACAGCTGCGGGGTTTTCATCAGAAATTATTTTTTTAGATGTTACATCACCAGCATTACGTAGCTTTTGGTTTCCACACCTATGTTCTTTGATTTCATCCGTTTTGTGGAACTTCTGTAATATCACAATTTGATAAATACCAAATTTGCCAAGATTGTGCTAATGACAACAATGTTGTAACAATCAATGATGTGATCAATGTCATGATGATGCGATGATTAAAGCTTTAGACTGGTAAATTTTCTGACCTGATTACAGCTTCTGCAGTCCAAGGTTTTAAAATTTTGGTGGTTTTTTTCATGATCTCTCAACAATTCCACAAACTGAAAACTTTCACCGCAAATTTTGCAATGGTGCTGCCTTTTCATTATTTTTCTGTGATCTTCAGTGGCCTCTTCTACAACCTGGGAACGTTGTATGATAATGAGTGTTCAGTGATCAATTATAGGAATATGAATCTTGAGACTGAGCTTCCCAAATGATAATTACTATGGGGATTGGGATCTTGATCAGACATCGCAATATTTTGTCTATTGAGTATAGTTGTTAGTCAGATTGCAATGAGTATTGTACAAAACAGACGTATGTATGTACCTTTGGCATTTTATGGAAGTATTCAAAACATCATCTACTTACTCCATGCAATTTTTTCATGTGCTCCTTGAGACGACTCTCAGTTCTGTATTGTTTGTCACAGAAACAACAGTCAATACTCTGATATCCTCGGTTATGAATAGCTTTGTGCCTAACCAGTGTATTGATCTGTGTAAACCTCTTTCCACAGATGGAACACGGGTACGGCTTTGCCCCTGTGTTCCATTGGCTCTGATTATTACTCAACAATTAGCAGCACAAGAATATGATCAAATGTTTCAATATAACGATGGAATTTTAGAAAGTCTGGAAAGTACAGTCTATCGACTGAGATATTCTAATAGACGTCACAGACAATTCTACACTTTGTTGCAACATGAATGATAAACTAGTAGAGTTTAGACAAACATATTGTATCTTGAATCGTTTTAGTGTGTGGATATTAAATAATTCTTTACCTGAATGTATTCGGCTATGCCTCGTTAAATTAGATACGTGATTAAATTTTCTTCCGCAGACTTCGCATATGCATCTATTTGTTCCCAAGTGAATGTTCAGATGAGTTTTCAAATCTGTTTGACTATAAAATCCTTTGCCACAGATCTGACAGATCTGTGATCTTTCTTGGTGATGTACACTTCGTCTATGCCTGTCCAGCTGTGACATTCTGTCGAACATCAATTTGCAGAGACAACATTTGAATGGCCTGACTAGATATGGACTTGAGCTGTCACTTTGTTTTTGTTCAACTTCTGAGTAGTTTTCCTTCCTCATTGTCTCATCATGCACTAAACCATTTATCGGCAACTGGATGCTAAGAGCTCTCGAATGGTTTATGAATTCTTCTTTAGTTTGAAATGTGTCATTGCACATGGAGCAAGCAAGCTCACATGCGTTATTAATGTTAGTGTCCATAATGATTTTTTCAGGTCGTTCCAACTCATCTGCATGAATATTGTCAGAACTAATTTCGATGCTGTGGCTCGTAATCATTTTGCATTGAAAATTAAAAATATACTGCAAATGTGATTCATATTTAATTCAAATTTACGTCGGTTATTCAGATATACTGCGTCCTGTGAAGAGTAAATTTATTATTTCATGTATGAGGAAAAAAACATTAAGCGATTTTTGAATTATTATCGAGATGTTACATATTATGTCTCATCATCACTTCCAAGTGATAAGTGTCACATACCTATGTATATTGAATTTTGTAATCAATGTGAGAATAATTATTTTCGTAAGGCCATTTAAACCGACGTCACAGCAGAATGCCATGAATATATGTATGTGTATACACATGTGTGTGCTCTGAAATCAAGGAATTCTGTCTGAAATAGAACAGAGGCAGAAGACACGGTGGAAAAAGGTAAAAATTAGTTTTCGGAATTGCTCAGTTACAAAATCCTCACCAACTCATAATAACTGAATGGAGGTTTGGTTTAATGGTTGTTGATTTGGAACTCCATTAATTAATGTCAACCTTAAATGAAGAAGCCAAATGCTAGCCAAATGCCAATGACGGTCAACGTGCTGTTCAACGAGTGCTGTTATGGCGCGGAAGTGTATGGGACGTAATAAAGCATCTATGGTGGACGTTGTCTATTTGCAGACAGTCAGTTATACAAAAGTCTTGTGCCCAACTACAAAAGTCTCTCGAGCTTACGCCCTCTTAACGTGCAAACCAATATTGGCTAGCAGTTTCATCGTAGACACATGGAGGAAAAGGTAGAAACGCAAGCGCAGCCACGTCAGATGGCCCAAAGGTGCCCAAGGGTCTAGGGGGTCGAAGGTTAACTAACCTTAAACTCAAATCAGCCTATTGATTGTTTACTTCCTTCATGAGAAATCGGTAATGGGTGTTTTTTTTTGTGATTTATAGTGCGTCAAATCAGCCATTGAAGCCTGACATAAATACCACTTAACAAATAGTCTCAAATCATTACAGGTCTTGATCTCAACCTTGCTGTTACATTTTGGACTCTAAGGACTTTGGATTTGTCGTTTTCATCGGTACTCTTTCTAACTAAATAGTGTCAGTAGACCAATTTTCAGCAAAATGCCGGACACGATAGAGGAAGACATGGGGCTTTCTGTCAGATTGACCAACGATGATTTCCGTCGTCTCTTGATGACTCCGAGAGCTTCGGTTCCATCGTCGACCCCAGCGTCTGTCCCTGGAACAATGAGGGACACTGCAGCAAAAACTGCACAGACCCCAGTGATAGCTGGTGGTAGCCGTGCTGAACTGCGTAGAAAGAAGAAGAGCTTTTATGCAAAACTAAAAAAACAAGAAGAGGACAAAATGGCAGAACTGGCAGAGAAGTACAGAGACAGAGCAAGGGAGAGGAGAGATGGTACTAATGCGGATTATCAGTCCGAGGATCCTATGAACACTGCCAGTGCATACAGAGCTGTTGCACCAGATGTGAAATCTGGGATGGATGCAGCCGAGAGAAGACGTCAGATGATACAGCAGTCAAAATTCTTGGGAGGAGACATGGAGCACACTCATTTGGTGAAAGGTTTAGATTACGCTCTTTTACAAAAGGTACGCAGTGAGATTGAGTCCAAGGAACAGGAGCAAGAAATCGAGATGGAAAAGCTGGTTAAGCCAAAGAAAGAAAAAGAAAAAGACAAAAAAGAGGTTGAAAAAAAAGAGGAGGAGATGCAATTCAAAACAAAAATTGGACGCAATATACACAAGACATTGACTACCATGCGATCGAAGCATGTCGAACGAAATGAATTGTATTGTCCTGGCAGAATGGCATATATTATTGAGCTCGATGATGAAAACGCAGATGCAGATATACCTACGACATTGATCAGAAGTAAAGCAGATGTTCCGACAATTGACACGACACCAACACTAACGACTAATGATATTGTTATCAACAAATTAGCTCAGATTTTATCGTATCTTCGACAAGGTAGTCGCCACAATAAGAAAGGTAAAAAGAATAAGGAAGGACGGTCAAGACTTGAGGAACTCAGTGAAATGGAAGTTCCCGTAAGACCACAAGATGACAGCATCTATGGAGATATTGGCGACTATGTTCCATCAACAAGTAAGAGTAAAGACGCCCCGCATTCTAAGGACAAAAAGAAGGGATCATATTTCGAAAAACCATCAGAAACCTTCATCGATGACAAAGCAAATGCTCCACAATTGCCGCCTGTACTTGCTCAGAGTATTGAAAATGCCCCCAAAAAAGGAATGCTATTGAATAAACTTGCCGCCGAACCTGAGGGGTATGCCGAATGCTATCCTGGACTTGATGAAATGCAGGATGCAATTGATGACTCTGACGATGAAGTGGACTATACAAAGATGGACCTGGGCAACAAAAAAGGACCCATTGGTAGATGGGACTTTGACACTCCAGAAGAATACAGTGAATACATGAACAATAAGGAAGCTTTACCTAAAGCTGCCTTCCAGTATGGTGTCAAAATGGCTGATGGGAGGAGAACCAGAAAGTACAATAAGGAGAAAAATGAGAAGGCAGAATTAGACAGAGAATGGCAAAAAATCCAAAATATTATGAATAAAAGAAAACCAACTGGGGGTTCAGATACAGCACCGGAATTCAAAGTACCACGATACTAAAATGATAATCGCTCAGTGTGTGTTATAATTCAGTCTGCCAGGTCGAGTGTGAATATTCTCAAGCTGTGTCTATTTTGATGACTGATCAGAATAGTCAAAAAAGTGTTATATCAAAATGCAAATTTTGCATCGTGAATGGCAGTATAATTGGAACATTTATCAGACATTCTAATGAGATGAAGAAACAAATCCATGGAATACACTGCTTCCTAAAAAGTTGTACTTTGGCTCAATAATTCAGGCATTCACAATTCTGAATCATATTCAATTATGCCACCAAACTAGGTGCAAGAAAACTAATGCAACAGCTGAAAACTTGGGAATAACACTTGTTATCCAATAACGAGCAATCCTTTTCTTGTTCACAGCCACATAGGTATTCGTGCATCTAGGTATAATTACAAATTTTTTTTTGTGTAATTGTATATAGCTGACATATGCACCGAAATGTTCAAACTGAATCCTATTGGAGCCATAGTTTTTGCATCGAGTTATTGTATGTTTGCGCACGATTCTCAAATTCATTCTGGTGAGAAATAGTTTTTATCAGAAAAAAGTAAGTTTCTGTATTGTTCAATTAGTTTGTTCTATAATTCCCTCAACTTGGCGATCACAGGTACCAATAGACTTTTCCTATTGTGAAACCAGGTGAAACGACAAGTTATGCAAAAGATTTCTGAAATTATTTATTCAATAATAACATAAAATTATTAGAATGGAGAAATAATTTTTCATGTGGCAGAATTATTTATTGAAAAACCATATCGCATCTTCAAATACAACTATTTTTAATTAATATTTGGTGAGGCAAATATAGTAATTTGAAGTTACTTTACATTATCATGTTAATTTGAGAATAACAGTATCAATCAAAATTTAAGTGATTCATAAGACAACAATAAATTTTCAGCCGAGTATCATGCTGGCTAAGATCTGTGCATTGAAAATAAAATTGTCATTCCTGCAAAAAAGATAGTGATTACATAAGGAATAAGTGACAATCGATAAATAGAAAATAGAGAGCTTGATGTGGTGGGTGGTAGTCCATCGGTAGAGAAATTTCTACCATAAATAGCGAAGGTTAACAGGTCATTTTTCTCAGTGTTTAAGGTATAAGTGATGGTTGTATGGGAAGTATCGGGAATGTCATCTTGTGCATAGGTGAACTCATTGGTACTCAAAGGAAGAATGTTCATGGTTAAGGAGTCTGGCATCTGAAACATACTGGAGTCAGTTGAAAAGTTTCCTGTGATAACAATACTGTGGAAGGTAGTTGGCCTGACAACAGTTGTCGATGTAGCAAACCTCCTACCACAGGTAGCAACGGTGTCACCGGTGCAAGCAATTATACTGCAAACCTGTGTTCCACCACTCCTTATACCGCTGTAAGTTCTGACTCCATTAAACACCGCTATTCGATATCTGTAATAACTGACACTTGGGTTTATTTTATTAGCGTTAAATGTCTTGCTTATGTTGAATGAACAGCAAAGTCCCCGATCACAAAGTTCCATTGAAGTTTGTGTTGTACCACTAGTCAACTCCAATATCCTTGTGGTATAGGGCTCCAGGATGTCTGTTATCAAGGCCTGTTGAGCCACCGGCCGGATATCGACCAGAGTACTGATTTCCTTGTCACTAAATACATAGGTCACTGTAGCCTCAGAATTGATGGAGCTGCGTTTTCCATTAATTACCTTTGGTACTTTTGCTACTAAAAGAGTGTTTGTGGCATTCTCTGACCAAAGAGAAACCAGTTGTCCACTTGTTCCAGCAAATATACCACTGCCTCCGCTGCCCGTAGCTGGATTATTGTAGCTCGACGCCAGTAAATTAACATCATTGGAATAAGACCAGGCTGACTGTGCCTGGACAGCAGTCAAATAGGGCAACTCAGAGAACCAGTGCGTTGGATATAGAATATCCGTAATGTTGTAATGGTTGATAAGAGACAATGTTGGAGTTTTGAAGAGGATGTCAAAGCAAATAAAATGACCAAATGTAACGCCAAAGTCAGTTGTAAAGGTGGATATGTCAGGAGTAGAAGTTACGTTCAAACCAGCTTCACCAAAGAGGTTGAATTTCCTGTACCTTGATACGATAGTACCATTTCGATTGAATGCTACATTTGTATTGTAGAAGAAGTAACCGTCGTTGGGGCAGGGTCGGAATTTTGTTCCCGTGGCAGTGCAGTCTTCCATTTCCACCACATTTACCATAAGGTACATGCTTTGAGACCTCGCAGTGCAAGACATCAACCGTATAGCCTGATAGAAAAAATTAGAAGAATTCGGCTATCAACTAGATCGTTTGAATTTAATATTCAGGTAATAAACCCGATAATTCTGTTGAACAAACCGGTGACACAAGAGTCGAATCGTTGGTGCAAGGTGTGTCTGTGTTCGCATCGGGTATGGTGCTACTGTATGAAAGGAAATGAGTCCTGTTTGTTTGATAATTTGGGAGACCTGGTGCCAGACCGTTTTCTGGAAATACGATAATATCTGCATGCTGTAAGAATTAAAATATCGTATTTAATATACTAATCTATATGTGGTACGTATTTATGTATACAGCTGAAGTGCTCAATTATCCGGCTGTGCCGAGAAAAATGCATCTCATAAATCTACCCACGTATTCCGACGCTTTCTTTACTATGGTGACGATATTCTCAGCGTTAGCGAGAGTGTTTATTTGACCGTCTCTGCCCGTACGTGTTGGGTAGTATTCGGCCACTGCACCTATGTAGGAAGTTGCATCTGCTGCCGAAATCTGGGTATAATCAAAAAAATGCGCATCTATAATTACTCATTTATCTTATTCCGATGAATCTTATAACTATTAGCTACTGCGTCTGACGCTAGATCATTTGTTATTACATATAGGTCTACATACCTGCAGGAATGTGAATCGGGTCCAAATCGCTAGTCCGAAGATAATGATCGACAATTTGGTGGCTGCCATGGTTGCAGGTGGCCTAAAAATGTGTAATCCGCTTACTGTTCCTCATAAATAGTATTAGACCTCTTTAGAAATTGATGGATTCGTCTTATAAACCCATCGTAATTATCTGATGCTGATTCAAATGTGATAACTATGGCAACACCTGAGGCCCTTATATGTACGTAAGACGTGTACGTCAGAAATGGTTTTAGATGGATTGGTTGCTTTGGGGAAAAGGATCACGTTAGAACGGATCGTTGTAATTTGTAGATGTCGCGTTATTGTAAAAAGCTGTGAGATTTAAAAGTCCCATTTTCATATCTCGCCGGATATCTTCGAGAGTATTATTCGGAGGGCGGCGATATTTCTACTGAATTTGAAAGTTAAGAAGTTGAGCGCTTCAATTATACTTGGCAACGTAAACTTTACTGTTGCAGTAAAAAATGAACTCGCGTTTATTCCAGGTGAAATTAACTTTCACAAGTACTTACTGTAATATTGCGTCGTTCTTACGTGAGTTTTAGAAAAATCCTTAAGACGCTGCGGTTACTGTTCGCGAATTCGCGACATCTATATTTGTAATACAAATGACGCCGCACGCTTCGCGTATCTGTATATTTATACATTGATTGTGAGTTCAAAGTACTCAGTGACTGCATGTACAAAAAATATACGACAATGTCAAGCAATGGCAGCGCTACTTCACTTCGTGTAACAGAGAGTGATAAAATATTTCGATTTTGTCACTATTGTCCAATCCTAACTATTGTCCACTCCTACTGACAATGCGTTATCAAATAAGTTGATCAGTTTGTCGAATAGACATATGTAACATACTGATTGTTACGTTGTATTGTAGTCATGTGTTTACAATTAGTACGAATCAGCGATATACATTGATAGCATCTTTGCGTAACGATGAGGGATTAACGTTACGTGCAGAGAATAATTTTCCGCTTGAATTTTGTCGGTACCTTTCCACCTGAAGATAGTGATCCGCTGAGTAGAAGATCATGCGTTTCGCATCCTCGTAAATACCTTATCTGCAGATAGCTCTGCATAGTGGGTACAGGATCGACTAAATTCTTGCTTTATTCAAATTGATGTTACTTTGAATTATTATTTACCCATCATTGATTATGGCCTGATTGCCACCAAAAAAATATTAGCGATTACAATCGCAAGATTCGGTACACGAGCCACTGTAGACCATGACCCCGTTGGTGCTTCCGTGGATATTTCAGCGATCGTAGCTTCTTTCCAATCGCCAGAAAAATTCCTCCCGAATATCGCGAAGTTGAGCAGGTTTCTTGTACCCGAAGTCAAGTTGTAGACGATACTCCGATCGATTGAGTTTTCGTAATCAACTGCCGAGTACGAAAAATCGCTGGGGTTGAGAGGCAGAATGTCCGTTGTCAACGAACTTGGCATTTGCGCCATGTCAGCATCGGTAGAAAAATTTCCGGATATCACAATGCTGTGGAAGACTGTGGCTGTTACTACATCGTCAGTTACGGCGAACCTAGTGCCGCAGCTTTCGAGGGTAGCATCGGTGCAAGATATGATGCTGCAGACCTGAATTCCACCGGTACCGATACCGGGATACAGTCTGATCCCATTGAAAACGGCGATGCGATATTTGTAGTATTTGGAGGTCTCCGTGACGCTTTCGTTGGCGAAATTGCTGTTAACGTGGAACGAGCAGCAGAATTCTCGATTACAGACTTCCTTGGATATCTCTGTCGTACCGTTAACGAAATCTAATTCGCTGGTGGTGAAGAGAGTGAGGTTTTCCTGGGCGAAAAGCCGCTGAGGAATCACCTCGAGTCCGACGAGAGTTGAAATTTCTGAGTCGTTAAACGCGTAATAGAGTGCCGAAGTCGATGAGACCAACGATACGTTTCGTTCCCCGTTGATAAGTTTCGGTACGGTTGCTACCAGAAGTGCATTCGATGAGTATTCCGGCCAGTACGTTATCAGATGTCCATCTTTCCCGGCGTATATACCGCTACCTCCGCTACCACTTGACGGATTGTTGAAACTCGACGCTAAGAAGTTAACGTCGTTTGCGTAGGACCAGGAGGCCTGTACCTGCAGGGTGGTCAGGTAGGGCATTTCGGAAAACCAATGCGTTGGGTAAACAATGTCAGTGATGTTGTAGTCCTTGACCAATGTCAGAGCTGGTTCTTTGAAAAGGATGTCGAAGCAGATGAAGTGGCCAAAGGTGACATCGAAGTCCGTCGTGAAAGAAGCGACGTCGGCCGTTGAAGTTACGTCGACACCAGGCTCCGCGAAGAGATTGAACTTTCTGTACCGAGATATAATTGTGCCGTTTCGATCAAGCACCACGTTTGTGTTGTAGAAGAATAAGCCGTCGCTCGGACAACCATGAGATTCGGTTTCGGAGGCGTTACATTTTTTCATTTCCATAAGATTAATCACCACGTACATCGAGTAGTTTTGAGCTGCGCATGATAGCGACTGCAGAGCCTATAAATTAAAAAATTAGAGTATGAGGTGAAATCTTTCGAAATCGTCGATCCAAGTATTGCTTAAAGATAGCAAGAATATATTTTTGTCGGTATGGGTACAAGTACAAACCTCGATGACGACGGTTTCGGAGTTTTTACAGGGTACGTGAGCGTTGTCATCGGGCAAGAAGGTACTGAAAGAAGGATACATCGTTCTGTTCTCTTTGGAATAAGTAAAACCCACCGTCAATCCATTTTCTGGAAAAACGATGATGTCTGCGTTCTAAAATCATGAAATACAAGCAAAGCTGTAATTTGACGTGATTATGAGGGAACATCTGTGAACTCGAAACGATGCATCGGAATCACTCACGTGCTCCGCAGCCTTCGCCATCATCGTAATGAAATTCTTAGCATTCTCGTTCGCGATCTCTGTTCCATTATCTCCAGTGAGGACCGGATGATATTCCGCCACTGCACCTACATAGGAAAATTCATCAGCTGCCGAGATCTATACAAAATAAATAAAAATGAGTTAGCTAATAGTTATAGATCATAATAATTGATCACGATTGTTAACTTTGCGAAATATGTTCGGCGCAATAGCAGGTACCTCGTATATCAGTTCATAGAAAACCGCTATCCCAATAACGGCACACAGAAGTCTCGCAATTTGCATTGTTTCTCTCTATATCTGTAATCAGAAACCGATGCCTAACGACATCAGTGAAATGAATGTTAACATTGAATGAATGTTAATTAGGTCATCAATATGCCAAATAATTAGGTGTTGCTTTATCAAAAGATTCTCTAAACTATACAAGCCTTATAAAAAATACACGTACGCGAGTAGCAACAAATATACCTTTAACTTTTTGGAGCCACACGTTTTCCTGTCGGAAGAGCTAATGGCTATACAATTATTTACAGCGCAAGTTTAACTTCCTAATTTTTAATCACTATCGCACTTCAACCGTGAATCTGAAAGGAGCACCTGTCACCATAAAGGCTATTCGGGTTTTGCGTACCTGCTAGCGGCTTTTTGCTGTGCGGTAAATGAATGTGGTTTTTGCGAAGTTTTTTTTTTCTTGAACGTGGGGCATCCCCGCGTATCGTTCTCGCTAGACTCACAAGGCCAGCTTCTGCATACAAATGTAGAAGCGTATATTAACTTATTGTTGTTTCACAATCAGTCAAGTTGGTGTGTCCGTATGTATCTATATTACATATGTATACATTACATTGTATGTATATAATATAAATAATTTTATTCCTGGTATTGCATACCTGGTGATTCACACCTGAACGCAACGTCATATTTGTGGTCTAAGGACATATTCTTTCGACTGTGATGACAATTTCTCAAGTAGATAATTGTGCAAGTTGATCTATGACTCCGTTGAAATCACGAAACGATAAACCAGGCAGGGTCATTTATTTTATTTTTTTTTAATACTGTTTGACTTAGGTAGAAAAATACATCTCCACATAGAAAAAATGTGCTCTTTCTACGCTAAGCAGTCACAGGTTTGAACTACACATTAGAATCAGGTATGCATCTACAAGCATCGATAGGTATAAGCTTCTCAAGCACTTGTAGGAATTTTGATTTATGGTCGTTATTGAAAAACGAACTAACAACATTGTGTGGTTTGTCCACAGTTAATTTTTATTGATAACTGATAATGACCAACCGTACCAGCCATAGGCACATTAGAGCTATTTGTCAAATGATGTAACAGGAATATCCGTGTGGACTCTCTGATAAAATCATGCAAGTTGTACCTAGCACTATAGGTACTACTTTGATTATGACTTCAAAGTTATACTGACTTGGTCACGAAGCGATTCATTAAGATTAAACATCAAAAATATGCTCTCTCCTCAATTTCTCTTCATTATTCAACTGCCGAAGCACTGCCATATGCATTCTTACTTTGAATCGATTGTTTTATGTCTAGAAAATTTTCGTGGCCACTGATTATTGCCACATCGCTACTAAAAATGTAATAGCGACTGCAATTGAAGAATACGGCACATGAACCCCTGCAGATGCTCCGGTAGTTGGTGACTCCGTTGGCTCTTCAATGACGATCTCTTCTTTCCAATCGCCGGAAAAATTCCTCCCGAATATCGCAAAGGTGAGCAGGTTACTCGTACTCGAAGTCAAGTTGTAGACGATACTCCGATCGGTTGAGTTTTCGTAATCAACTGCCGAGTACGAAAAATCGCTGGGGTTGAGAGGCAGAATGTCCGTTGTCAACGAACTTGGCATTTGCGCCATGTCAGCATCGGTAGAAAAATTTCCGGATATCACAATGCTGTGGAAGACTGTGGCTGCTACTACATCGTCAGTTACGGCGAACCTAGTGCCGCAGCTTTCGAGGGTAGCATCGGTGCAAGATATGATGCTGCAGACCTGAATTCCACCGGTACCGATACCGGGATACAGTCTGATCCCATTGAAAACGGCGATGCGATATTTGTAGTATTTGGAGGTCTCCGTGACGCTTTCGTTGGCGAAATTGCTGTTAACGTGGAACGAGCAGCAGAATTCTCGATTACAGACTTCCTTGGATATCTCTGTCGTACCGTTAACGAAATCTAATTCGCTGGTGGTGAAGAGAGTGAGGTTTTCCTGGGCGAAAAGCCGTTGAGGAATCACCTCGAGTCCGACGAGAGTTGAAATTTCTGAGTCGTTAAACGCGTAATAGAGTGCCGAAGTCGATGAGACCAACGATACGTTTCGTTCCCCGTTGATAAGTTTCGGTACGGTTGCTACCAGAAGTGCATTCGATGAGTATTCCGGCCAGTACGTTATCAGATGTCCATCTTTCCCGGCGTATATACCGCTACCTCCGCTACCACTTGACGGATTGTTGAAACTCGACGCTAAGAAGTTAACGTCGTTTGCGTAGGACCAGGAGGCCTGTACCTGCAGGGTGGTCAGGTAGGGCATTTCGGAAAACCAATGCGTTGGGTAAACAATGTCAGTGATGTTGTAGTCCTTGACCAATGTCAGAGCTGGTTCTTTGAAAAGGATGTCGAAGCAGATGAAGTGGCCAAAGGTGACATCGAAGTCCGTCGTGAAAGAAGCGACGTCGGCCGTTGAAGTTACGTCGACACCAGGCTCCGCGAAGAGATTGAACTTTCTGTACCGAGATATAATTGTGCCGTTTCGATCAAGCACCACGTTTGTGTTGTAGAAGAATAAGCCGTCGCTCGGACAACCATGAGATTCGGTTTCGGAGGCGTTACATTTTTTCATTTCCATAAGATTAATCACCACGTACATCGAGTAGTTTTGAGCTGCGCATGATAGCGACTGCAGAGCCTATAAATTAAAAAATTAGAGTATGAGGTGAAATCTTTCGAAATCGTCGATCCAAGTATTGCTTAAAGATAGCAAGAATATATTTTTGTCGGTATGGGTACAAGTACAAACCTCGATGACGACGGTTTCGGAGTTTTTACAGGGTACGTGAGCGTTGTCATCGGGCAAGAAGGTACTGAAAGAAGGATACATCGTTCTGTTCTCTTTGGAATAAGTAAAACCCACCGTCAATCCATTTTCTGGAAAAACGATGATGTCTGCGTTCTAAAATCATGAAATACAAGCAAAGCTGTAATTTGACGTGATTATGAGGGAACATCTGTGAACTCGAAACGATGCATCGGAATCACTCACGTGCTCCGCAGCCTTCGCCATCATCGTAATGAAATTCTTAGCATTCTCGTTCGCGATCTCTGTTCCATTATCTCCAGTGAGGACCGGATGATATTCCGCCACTGCACCTATATAGGAAAATTCATCAGCTGCTGAGACCTGATGAAAATAAATAAAAATGGGTTACAGAATACGGGTAGATTTTTATTATTGACTTACGATTGTCAGATCTGCACAATCGGCTTCATATAGCGAACCATACCTTAAATGTTAGTTGGCAGCAAATTACCAGTACGATGACGGAAGACAACAGTTTGAAGACCCACATGGTTATTTATATCTGAAATACGAATCAATAATGTTCATGTGGTAGGAAATAAATTGTCGGAATACAAGTCGATCAACACAGATTTTCAATCGAACAAAAAACAATTTTATGGCTTTGCAATTATTTATAAAAAAAAAAAAAAATGCCAACTCTTGATCGGTAAAATTTCGGGTATCGGCATTAGGACAATATAGATATCCGGATAACTGATTCATAATTCGGCCTCAATATCAGATTACTCGACTCGAAAAGAATGCACTGCACTTGACAGAACACTCTCAATTAATTATTTTAAATTAACGGAGATTTCTTATCACAACAATAATAGTATAACAATTACTTTTTCCAATATGCAAGAGCACTATACGCGTTATGCTTCAATGAAGATTTAAAGGCGTATAAAGTCGATGTTTGAAATTTCGTAGAATTTGAACTTACTGCAATGTCGGTCGTCGACCGAGGACTAGAACAAGTGTCAGAAAATAGTCATTTTATATGATTTTTTATACGTCACCGCTTTTATCGTGTAAATTTATCTTTGGGCTTCCCCCACGTTTGGTGAATCAAATACATACAGTTAGTTAAAAATAACACTCATCCAGTATAGATTAATTTTCGCGATACGATTGCTCTGATTTGATTCACATTCTACGTTTAATTTTCTTTGCGGGGTGATTAATGTAGCGATGAAATTGATTCGGCCAACAAATTTTTGGCGAGGATACTTCCACAGTCTTATTATTAGCGAAATGCAAGGTTGCGATCAGAATTGAATAATTCAGATCCACGTCAAAGAAACCTGTGTACGTATCTGGTACAATTGTGAGGTCCCTAGACTCCTCAAGTAGATCTTCTTTGATCTTCTTGGCGCACCAAATCTAAATGAAATAAATTCAATTTTCATTTCCAGCGGTATTATGATTGCATCTGATGATAAAGTCGCTGAAATGATGGACAAGGCAGTTCGTAAGATTTGGAAATTGAGAACAAAAACCAAAGGACGTAAATATTGCCTGTTTTTTCTCCGTAAAGAGTGATCATGTTCTCCCCATCAGTAAATTTTGGTAAATCTCATTTACCAACTATGTTCTACAGTCAGTTTTTTTGAATTGTATAATTGTCCCCGTTTTTTGTGTCTATAGTAGGTGTTTGAGTCAGAAGTTGGAATAGAATTTGTTATTAGATTATTGTAAAGCTATTGGGCTTTACTTGCACAGCTATGTTCACGATAAGAAGAAACACACGTCTGTATACCTATAGTTTTGCAATAATTCCTCAGTTGGTTTCCGAGTTATCATTCGGCAAATGATTCTGCAGCTCTCTAAATAACAGAAGTTGATAAAAAAAACAGCGCGTATAATAAAAAAAACATATGATCTATCTTGATCCTCAATATAATCTCTGCATGATTCACAGATTCAAAACTACGTGTAAATGAGTAATTATATATATAAGTATATATGATTTGGTTTTATATTGCAGATTATATCGCATAAATGAAGTCACCCATAATTTTGGTGTCTATACACGAGCTTCGCATCCAACGTTCGTCACAAAAAATGTGGGATTAGAATGATGAAGGGTACCTACTTTCGCACGTTTCACTTACTGATAAATCACAATACTGTTCAATATACAAGTATATAATCATCACTCTTCCTAAATAACACGAGTGCAAAAAGAATTATGGCGTTTTATTTTGAAGTACAAACTAAAATGGTCGATTTTCATACATTCTTTCGAATCATAGCTCTGAAAAATATGTTAGGATCATCAGAAGTTCACAGAGGATGCCCCCTATGATCCGCAAAACAGAAATGTGATGAATGCTAAAATCACCTGATCCCGAAAAATCATCGTTTCCAGGCTTCGTCACGTCTGAACCATCGGTAGCAAAATTTCTACCATAAATAGCAAACGTCAAAATATCATTCCGATGTTCGATGAGTTGAAATTTGATTCTACGGGTTTTCACCAGTTCATCGATTTCGAGGAAAATTTCGTTAGCTTGCAGCGGTAGAAGTTGCTCATGCGTTAACGTCTCGACAATTTGCAATTTTTCCTCATCGTTGGGAAAGTCTCCGACAATCGTGATGTTATCAAATCTAGTAACGTAGTCCATAGATGATTCACTCGGTAAACGACGCCCGCAACTCGCTAAGGTATCGTTGATGCAAGCGAAAATCCCGCAGGTTTGTATGCCGCCAGTTCTAATGCCTGAGTAATCTCTCACCCCATTAAAAACGGCGAGACGATATCTATAGTAGAATGGAATTCTCCGTGCAGGCGAACCCTGAAACAAATATGATTAACATTGCGAGATTTTTATAGCAAACCTTTCGAGGCATTCTTCTGTAGCTAACGGTATTACTCGAAAATATGCTCTTGTAAGCTTGGTATGTGACTCACCTTGATTGAGTCGGAATCCAAAGAATCGAAGAAATTGATTTTGTCGTAAAGAACATTAAAAGTCCATCATAACTGTATAATGTATCTGTATGTACTTACAATATCCGATTCCGTATTTTCCACCAGCGTCCGGGTAATGCTCGTTTTCAGATAAAATTGGCAGCAAAGTCCTCTATCACATAATTCAACATCATGTTCATTCTCTCTTGGATCGATTTCCAACGTTGTATATGGTTCCAAATTGTCCCTTCTGAGGGTAATTTCGTGACTAGCATTTTGGTCAGCTGTCGAAACTATCTCAGACATGTTGTACACCATGGAAAAGTAATTTCCATTTGCTACAGGGTCGGTTCGTGCTGGAACATCAGCAACAATCAAAATGTTCGAGTTCGTTTCAGGCATAACCGAAGCCATGGTGCCACGACGTCCACCGAATATTCCACTTCCGCCTGAACCGACAATTGGGTCATTGCACCCAGAGGCAAGAAGGTTGACGTCCATCGTGTATGACCAGGCCATTTCGGTCTGAACGGCTGTAAATTCAATCCAAATTCAAGCCTCAGGAACACGAATCCGTCGACTAAATTGAGCTACGAATTTTCGTCATCCAGATATCTCAATTTTTCTGCTTCGAAAGGTGAAAAATTGGTGATAACTCGATCAATTTTCTAGATAATCAATTTGGCTTCCAGATTCGGATTTCTGAGCGCAAATTACATAAGAAAAGCATAGAAAGCCCAATAAAAGAAATGTTGATTTTTTACCCCAAAATCGCAAAAACTCCAAGGGGTACCCCTTTGGATTTTTTCGATTTTTGGGCCAAAAATGAAGTATTTTTAAGGTGGCGGTGGGTCTTATTGTACGGGTTATAATGGGTTTTCAGCGACACGAAATGCTTGGATCAGACACTTCGATCCCCGCTTTCGATAGAAAAACTTCAAAGCTGTAGATCGATGTAGGTGGTTTTATGGAAAAATGAGACGCTGCGATACAAGAATAAAACGATCTATTGAAGGAGCTAGATATTATTTGCAGAGACGATATCACGTGTGAGTCATTGTACTATGACGGATCAATCGATCGATCCACCAATAAAAATCAAACAAATGTTGTTCGCGGTATTTTGATGTAGTTGAATGTATTTCGAACTCCATTTTTCTGCTCCCAAAAATGAAAAATTGGCGATAACTTGATCAGTTTTTTGGGCCAAAAATTAAGTATCTTTAAAATCGTCCGTATGGCACTTTTCTTACGTATTTTGATCTCAGGAATCCGAATCTGAAAGAAAAATTGATCTATCTCTAAAAATGACCAAGTTATCGCCAATTTTCAGCTTTTTGGGGTCAAAAATAAAAAATCGATTTTTTATTCTATCTTAATGTAATTTGAGCTCAGGAATCCGAATCCGAAAGACAAATTGATATATCTGCAAAAATGACCGAGTTATCCCCATTTTTTCGCGATTTTTGGCATAAATTTGAGGATATCTCGAAGGGAAAAAATCGTAGCTCAATTTGACTTCCGGATTCGTGTTCCTGAGGTCAAAATACATAAGAAAAGTGCCATACGATCAATTTTAAAAAATAAAAAATTTTGGTCAAAATTTGAAAAAATCGTAAGGGGTACCCCTTGGAAAAATCTCAAATTTTGGGCAAAAATTTTTATTTTTTAAAATTGATCGTATGGCACTTTTCTTATGTATTTTGACCTCAGGAACACGAATCCGGAAGTCAAATTGAGCTACGATTTTTTCCCTTCGAGATATCTTCATTTTTCCACTCTAAAAAGTAGAAAATTGGCGATAACTCGATTAATTTTATAGACAGATCAATTTGGCTTTCAGATTCGGATTCCTGGGATCAAAATACATAAGAATAGCATATAAAATAAAAAATTTTTTTTTGGTCCAAAATCGCCAAAATTCCAAGGGGATTTTTTGGATTTGGATTTTTTCGATTTTTGGGCCAAAAATGAAGTATTTTAAAAATCAATCGCAGGACACTGTTCTAACGTATTTTGACTCCAGGAACACGAATCCGTCGATTAAATTGAACTACGAATTTTTCCCATCGAGATATTCTCATTTTTTCATTTGTCAACTTCGGTTTTTTCATCACATTTTGGAATGATCAATGGATTTTGACATAGTTCGTGCATTTTGTTGATAAAGAAATAGATCATTACGCGTGGATGTACGGCAATAATCCGATCGAATCTTAGAAAATTCGTTTTCGGGTTCACCGGGTCGGAAATATTGAATATAGCGGAAACGTCGAAATTTGCAATTTTTACCATGAATCCAGGAATCGTAGCTATTGGGGATTCTTACTTTTGACGTTAATAAGTGGTCTGAACATTGTTCTATTAAGTTTGAAACATATTTTGGAACATGTGGCCGTTTGACGTGAAATGCCCCATTTATATTAAACTGCAATATTTACCAGTCATGAATGGCAATGCTGAGTACCAGTGTATGCTATAAACAAAGTCCGTTATGTTCATTTTTCGAACTAACGTCAGACTTGGTTCTTTAAAGATCATGTCGAAGGCTATGAAGACCCCAAAAGTAACACCGAAGTCCGTTTCGAATATTGTTAATTCTGGAAATTCCGTTCTGTTGAAACCAACTTCTCCGAACAGGTTGTATTTACGATATCTTGAAAGGAAAATTTAATATTAATATGGATATGGGCATGTTGGGATTGCAAATTTCAAAATAGATACAAAATAATGATGTTGAATTCATTTTGAATCTCGATGATTCCAAGTAACCACATCTTCTACAGAAAATGTAAGATAAACTATACTTTTCTTTGAAACAAAAAGGTCTTCAAACCAATTACAAACTTGACTGAATTTAAAGCCGTTTCAGTCAAGAGCCCCACCCAGTTTAATTGATGGTCATTAGCAACAATATGGGCGATAATAGAAATTGCCATGTACCGTCAAAAATCATCAAGGCCAAGTCTTTCAACGTTGAAGCAAGTTGAAATAGGAGCATGAAATTGTGATGTGACGAAAATTCTGTGCAATTCGAATTCAAAGGTCGTTCGATAAGACGACTGTTGTGATTACCTGGCGATAACTGTTCCATTTCTATCAAAAACTACGTTTGTATTATAAAAAAGATATCCGTCATCGCTGCAGTTAGTTCTGTGTGCGCAAACAACCTTCTCGGAGACATTAATAATTACGTAAATGGAATTATTGCGCGCCGCGCAAGCCACTATCTTGATAGCCTGGAAAAATGTAAACTTGTTTAATTCAAACAATGTATTGTTCGTACCGTTATGGTATGAAAATTTTCATGCAAAGATCTACCTCCAGTGTATCCGTATTATCAGTGCAAGGGTTTACTTCATTTTTAGGATCTGGAATGAAACTGCTCCACATGGGGTAAACGTCTCTGTTCGTGCTGTCTCTTCCATTTGTTAAACCACTTTCAGGAAATACGATAATATCCGTGTACTGCAATATCAATCATCACTTCGCTTACACTAGTAAGGTTGAATAGTGTTCGATCTATTATAATATTCTTACGTATTCAGAAGCTTTTTCAATGAACTTTTTGTAGTTGTTGGCATTTTCGTTGAATATTTCTTCAGGACTATCGCCAATTTTGATCGGATGATATTCAACGACTGCTGCCCTATACGCGATACCGTTTTCTTCTCCTGCAAATGCTGAAAACTGTAAGTTTCTACTGTTATAATTTTTTGATAAACTAATTGCTTTCCAAAAGTTTGAACAAGCTTTAAAAATTGTTCGATTCGGATGCAAATTTCAGGGGCATAGCTTAAAAAGCTCAACACTGAATGCTTCGCTCGGAATTAGTATTGGAAAGGTAGAAAAAAGCTGTAATCGTAAACGTACATGGTGCACATCAAGCATTAGTTTGTGAAGCGAGATTACAAAAAAATCATACCTCTACACAACAGAGCTCAGCAATCAGAATCTGGAGGACGAAAGAGACACGTTTGACCAACATCACGAAAGAAGTAACATTTGGATAAAAAATCTGAAAGAGAAAAAAGCGACGGAATTGAAAAACGTGACGTAAATTATAATAAGGTACGCGTCTTCAGTTTAACTGTCATAAGACATAATTCGAAAGAGCTCGTTAGTTCCAATATTACAACGACGCCACTACCGCACTAGAATTGTTATCTGCTGTAATTTATTATCGTTATTACCAATTGCAGGATTTATTGTGTTGGGGGTAAATGTATAATTTGTAAATTTTATCACAACATTTTTCAATCAGTTTTGCTAATGATTTCTTCTATGAATTTTATGTGAAATTCTGCTTGTCAGCGATCAGTTTGAAGTCTATTATCAGTACAAGTAGTTGCAGACTCAAGTGTTGGGGATTTTGGTGACGTGAATAACTTGGAATCGTGATCGATCTTTATTGGGATGATGTGAGGATTATACGCTTGACCGCTTTATCGCCTGTTCGAATGAATTATAATGGTCTTATATAGCGGAATGCGTGACTTTGATCACTCTATTTATATGTATATCCAGGTACACCTTTTTAAACACGAACAAACCTGCTTACAAACATAAATTATGCATTGGCACCTGCAGCCAACGCTGTTTTTGGACCGTACAGTCGTTAATTTTACATTTCGCATAAAATAATCCTTGTTTTGAACATGTACTTTTATAATTTTTTGTTCTAATAAATTATGCGTCTATGGATTTCGAACCAGTGTCGAATGTACGATATAATGACACCGATTACCTTTTATTTTTACTGTCAGATGATTCAATATTTGATGAATTTATTATGGTTGTACAACATTACATTGTAAAGGTGTGATAAATGTTTTACGATTGATTTTTGAGATCCTTTATTCGTCGGGTGAACATACAAAAGACGTATGTAACGGGCATGTGTTGCAACAACATTAATTATTAAAACCAGTAATTGGTTTTCTTAATGAACGTAAGGAGTACTTCAATTTCCTACTGTGAAAAAAAAAGAGGAAAGAAATAACAAACCAAGCCTCGTTTCCAGTCGTCGCCTGGAATTTTAGATAACAAGAATCGCATTATTGGTACACAATTGAGTCACACAAAACTTATGTGCAAATGCCATACGGATCGTAATATTTCGATTAGATGAATGACGAAATCGTTACGATTTATTAAAATTATTTTTTTTGTCTCTTATATATTATAATAGCAGATATCAAATCAAAACATTCTAATTTCGAAAACGTAATTAATTGTAAAACGCACCGCTTTCGCGTACCAATTAATATCATATTTTGAATAAAATAAATAATCCTAAAGTATAAAAAGTAATATGTATCTCTTGTTCAACAAATTGGATATGTCTTGACTTGCTTCCGTTGATTTAGTTTCCATTTTTAGTTGATTTTCTTTTTTGTTTTTTTTTGTTTGTTTTCCACGTTTTCGTTTTTAAATATACGTACAATACATAATGAGAAACATATATTATTACAAATTCATAAAATCATGTAATCTCAGAAAATGACAAATCATCGCGTAAACTACGATACTTAAAATCGCGAAAATATAGGGTCTACACAGCTAATCGTATTGTTACACATCTAGATACAAACATATGCGCAATTATTGTTATTCTTCAATTCGATACCAATTCTGGCACCGAACTGATGTGGTTAATTCTTTGACAAAACTTGAATCTACAATAATTCAAAAAGGTTTGAGGCAGCTACTGGTAGGTACGGAAAGTTTGTTCATACATCAGTATGTAAATTACAACGTATGGACAGAATTTCACATAAGTTGGTAGGTACGTACAATAGAGCTACGGAGATATTATTTTAATAATTCGATGCTATATCGATACAATTCATCATGTGAATCGTAACCACTTTTACCACAAATAAATGTGTCCAGAAAGAGTATTCTGCTAAGTAATTGTTTTGTACTTCCAATACTAGCAAGCCAGTAGTAAAATGAATTTGTGGTATTTATTTGTTAATATAAATTATTAATTTTTAACAACTCGAACGCGTAAATCCTTATACTGATTCTATTCCATAATAGGTATATAAATTTTTACTTTTTTTTTTTCTTTCGAATAAATTTGAACATACTTCGCCACTAATAATGTGACGTTTTTTTAAGTTTTCTTTTTTGCTCTTTTGTTAAAAAGCCTAAAAATACACACAAGGTTCGCTGAGTGTGGTGCATGAAGTCTTTGAATTTCGTAGTATGTTTTTTATTCTTTTATTTATTATGAAAATCAATTCGTCAAACATTGACGATTAGCTTTTTTCTTCTGGGACAGTTAGACATATGAGTCTTCTATTTTTTGAAGATTAATCTATGTAAGAAACATACATATATTTGTGATTCTGCACATCATTAATCCTTGGCTTTGACAGCAAATTATTGTCTCAAATACGGGAAAAACAACAGAAAAAGTAGGCAGATAATTTATAATATAATTAATTTAAGGAATTGAAATATCACTAGCTAAATCAATTTTCATCACGAAGCTGCGTCACTTGGGACACTCTAGCGTTGCTACAATTGTTATAATTAATATTTTCTGTTCTCGCCTTTTTTTTCTTCCTTCTTAAATCACGCGTTAGAAAAATTCAGTTACGAAAATTAAATGTTAAATTCATAAGTTACAATTATCATTCTCGATTATTTGTATAATTTTTAACTACACTATCTATGCAATTTTTTTATTAGTTACTTTCTATTTTTACGCTAGGGGGGGGGGGGGGGGCAGAAAAGGGGTTGACTTACATCACGTAATTCATTACCAAGTAGTATTTATATCAATTACGATTATTAAGCATATTATGAAAGTATATGGGTATATTCAATATCTCGTATTGAAACTATTATGTAAAATAGATTCCAGGCATCCCAAAAATTGATTCTGATTACATATAAACAGGTTTTGAGTACTTAAGAACCCAAACCATCGTCTACTGTGAGAAGTGAAAACTAATAAAAGTTCCAAAAATCGTACTTAACGTCTTCTGATTTCTAAATAGCTTATTATCCAGAATACAAGTTGAGCAAAAATAAAACAGCCACTCACAGCGCCAATATGGAGTTTCAATGACTGTTTACCTGAATATTGTACTGAATCTGAACGTAATGATATTTGCCGTACCCATGCAGAATAGGTAAATTTGTGAACGTTCTGTAAACCTGATTCCATTATACATAATATTTTTCCATACTGTAAGGAGATATCCATTCACAGATTCGTCTGCATCTATTTATGAGTCTATACAAAATAGAGTTCATAATCTATCAATGAATGGTCCTATATCCACTTCGTGTTTATGTGAAGAAAGTGTTAACGGAGCAGAGTTAAGTGTTCGACATGTTATCTTCTTTCGAATTTGAATCTACACCAGAATTCCCAATTCTTTACGGAGAGGTCTTGGGAGATTTTATTATGAAAATCACTCAATCCTCCAAAAGGTTAATTTAATGTGTACGTGTGTCCACCGTACCACTAAAGTGTTCAAGTTCGAGAGGTTTACTGCTGAAAATCGTATAGCGATCAGTATTTTGTCCCCTTTTTCATCTATGGGTGTTCGACTGCCTGGATGGTCGTTTGATATTCTCCAGAATATACCTTGCGACGGACTATTTCAGAGAAATGGGCTTTGACTTTTTGATACTTTAACTAATGCGAAAGTTTTGTGAGAAAATTACTCAATCATCCTAACGATAACTCTATATTCCTTATCCTGCATTGTAAACAATTTTTCACATAAACTATGATACTTACGACATATACTTAGAAAGATTATTGATATTATTAATAATAATTTTTTTTTTTCTTTTTAATTTATTATATATTTTCTCCCACGAATGGAGAAGTGGCAAAAAAAAAAGTTATTGCAAGCAATTTTGTTTACAAGGGTCACGCTGCCTCGTATAAAGTAACACTGGCAATATGTTGATTAGCCATTACTTCAACGATCGCATCTCGTACCCCATAACAAAATGTACATCCGAATGGATTTGTTGTGTTTGTCGAAGAGGCGCGATTTAATACAACTGGTCGTGCACTTGCCTTCAACTGCTCGCTTACTCTGTCCCATTTTGTATAGGCAGTGATCTGCAAAACATATTGTGTCACAACCCATGAATTGAAAAATCATCTCACATCAAGTTTTCACAGTCATTGTGCAAACTCACCGTGACTGGGGACGGAGAAACATCAATTAGTTTCCCAGAATCGGCAGCGGAACTGGCTTCCGGGGGTAGATTTAGAGTGAATTCACAACGGTGGTACATATTAAAATTATAATGCCCTGGATAATTTGTATGCAGTACAAATTTTTTCACCCATTGAGTTTTTGCGTCGAACAGAACGTCCTAATGAAAATATGAAAATTCATCGAAACTCTCGACAATGTTTCGAGTAGATGAGTTATGTTGGAAAGGAATATTTTTATGTGAAAATTGTTAGAGATGATATATTTCGTTATTTCGTGTACATCTTGTATTGTATGAGCACTCACCAAGCCAAGGGTAAAGTAATTGTAGAAGAAATCAGAACGTCGGGTTTTGTCCCGTTTGTGTGCATGCGGGCTGTGGATTCGCATCTTGTCTTCTGCCTTGAAAAATACTCGGGAAGGTGCACCAAGTGCACTCAAGACATCTTCGCACGAATCCCCAAACAACACCTTGAACCAAATTTGCTCGTCATTACATCAGCTTTTTTCATCTGTACCCTAAAGTCTATTTATTTTCGAATGAATAACATTCTGTTTTCATTGTTTTGTATAACCAAGTATCAAATAGCTTTCACTACCTCTTTGGTAAAACGATGTTTTTTAGGCTCCAGTAGAACCCTTGTGGCTGAGCTGCCCTCGGTGAACAGGTGCAATCTCAAGCCGCGTGTATGAATTTTGTCCCTAACAACCTCAGCCTTCTCCAAGTACAAGTTATTGTGGTAGCATACCTAAAAAAAGTAAAGGTGAGTTCACTTACTGTTAGAAATATTTTTTGAATTATCAGATGAAAAATAGTTCAACATCTGATGAATTTGATGTAAAATTCACGACAAAATAAGAATATAGCAATACGAACGAGAGGTAAGGGTGGAGGCGGCGCCTTAAGACTGTGTTCTTCAGCCCCGGTGGCCGCTCCCGTAGCTATGTTATTCCCAACGTAAATAGCTGTTTTTGCAACCAATGGTGAGGCTCCATTAGAAAATTGTAGGGAGCCCAACCCATGTGCATAGCCTGGCTGGAATTTTGAATCTATGGGGAAGTAGAAGGACAGACCTCGGAAGTTCAGGACAAATACCTGAAACATAAGTCATCATTAGTATCGTACTATGGAGAACAAAGTACGACAGAATGACGAGGTGTGATTAAGTATCAAGAATCTGGGAAAGAATGATAGAATCTAGTTACAGTTTTTTTAAGCTGAGTCTTGTTAATACATCGAATTCAAGACAATTAATTGATCAACGATTAGATTTCATACTATAAATTTTACCTGTTTGTCGCTGTCGTATACGCCAGGATGAGTAGCCCCAAAAGAATGTTCTATTTGTTCAATGGATGGAAGTACTTCTGGCGAGTTGAAGGGTAGACCACAATATTTGAGTTTAACTAGCTTCATGTTATAGATTTCAATGATTTTCAACCTCTGCGCCACCGGATCGAATATAAGTCTCACTCCGTCGTGTGGTAAATTTATTACTAGGTCTACTTCTAATGGATTCTGAAAAAAGTGTGAATCATGAATTACAAGTTTAATAAACGGAAGAGGTCTGAAATGTTTTTAAAAGAAAATACAATTATGTGTTTTTTGTGCATTTGGAGAGATCTGAAAGGTGTCAGATTCTCAAGTATAGATGTCAATGACAGATGTCACTAGTTGACAGGAGCGCAAAAGCCCATCCCACTGTTTACACTCGCAACTCCTGTCTAACATTTACTGAGCAATAATTTATTAATTATTGTGGAATCGTAATACTCACAGTATCACTGTAGAGAACTTGTACTCCCCTTATAATGCCCACTTGTGATTGTATTATTGCTACGGATTGAGAGAAATGCATTCCTGTAAATCAAGAAAACACAATATCACAAATATATCGGTAAAGCTAGGTGTGATAATGTTAAATGAATCGTATGATGTACTACGTACAGGTGTGTGTGTGTGTGTATAGTACGTACATACAAATAACATAAAACACGTGAACGGTCGTCGTCTACGTATGACAGACAGGAGGAGAAAAAATAAAAGTAAAAGTATTTAAAAGCCTTGAAAATGTGAAACGATCTCTTGGTTTTCAATAAACTTCACGAACAGGAATACTGACATTGAGTTACGAGAAATATAACATCACGTTATCTTCCTTTGTTACAACAATGCCAAAATCGCACGTCTTGACTAATGGTATTAATATAAACATACGAATTACATAATGAGTTATGCGTTGGCTTTTGTGTAACATAGTCTGTTTACGTACATAGCGATAACTTTGTTTACGTACAATTGTCAGAATAATTGTTTACAACTATGATAATAATCGAAACAGAACGTAACGGTCGATTAGGAGGATGACAACCGTTGATAATTAATCCGAAGACAAATCGATAACGCGAAAAATTTAGCAAACTGTTAGATTTTATTTTTCAAAGAATTTCTACGTAATATATGTATAATAAAGAAGTTAGAACCGTTTCGTCACTTGCCTAAAATAAATTCCCACTGCTCGCAGCCGAGGGACCTCTCGGGTACCACCTCAAGCTCCAGCATCCTACGTTTTAGTCCGACACCTATCAGTCACAGAGAATTAATCAAAACCACACCACACGGCCGCAATTTTCCAGTAAACTACGCTGTTTCTTTGTCTGCGACGTACGATTTGTGCTCAGCAAGCGGCCATGTTGACTTTCCTGTCCCACACCATCCCCCACCATCCGACCGCGACTGGCAAACTGTCACTGAACAGCTGATCTCGTGCGCCACCCCCGAGCCTGCCCAAATGTCCAGGAACGTGACGCTGCTACCGAGAGCCCCGAGTGTCCCGTAGAAGGTGCGGTCATCAAAAATTAACTTATTTATTCGTATCACATTCGATAGGGTCGTTCGAGACGATCGATTGGTAAACGACACTTTTTGAGTTTGTCAGGATTATAAGAGTCATCACGTGTTTAATCACACGGTATGACCTTTTTAATGAACGTTACGGTGGGGTCACAATGGTTGAATCGACAAACCGAGTGTGGCGACGTTCCTTTCTTCATTTGTGACTGAAACGTAACTAAAAAATCGTACGTGTTCGCCGGTAAGGGTTGTCTTTTCATGATCACATTACCGTTCACAACTCACAAAGCTTGAAAATCTGTGTTACCGCCATCGCGTAAGTGCATGCAATCGTCGGTACAGCGCGGTAAAAGCTCCGTTGCGTTAAGTGCATTTCTATGCAGAAGACAGAGGACGCTGGCAAACAAGAAGATGCGAGATCTTATCGTAGCCGCAACCCTTCCAGGCGTACATACGATACATAACACACATGGAATAGAATAAATTGAGACCGCGACGATGAATGGACTCGTTGGTCCAGAATTTTTTTTTCAAAATCATTCATATTTCCAGTGGGATCAACGAGATCGGAAATACGGCATTCTGGAAATTGTGCACTTTGAATTCCTCCACCGACGACACGCGCCCTTTGAACTCGAGCACGGATTCGCTGGGGGTGGTTCCTGAAGTTCGAAAATTCCATGTCGCCTGGGAAACGTCTTTCAATCCCTTTGAATTAGACAACGCGTCACGAACTGAGGATTTTTAAATCGATCCCTGAGCTCTAATCGTGCAGAATTTGAGATATATCATGATTGTTTATCGCAGACCGATATGTCGTAGATGTGGACGACGTATCGTTATACACACAGAACTGTAGGTTGTAGATGAGCTGTGGATACATACATGCAATTGCCAATCTAACAGAAAAGGTAATTTACAGAGCAAAACAAGTTTCTAATTGGCGTCGCGTGTGTGTGTATCAGAGGCAGAAAATTTATATCAGTTAGTTGACGTCAGAAAATGCGACGTCAGTTGGGGGCTCGACTTCGCGATACAAGTATACCGTATTCACGAGCATATAGGAGGCTATACAGTCGAATAAGATGCAATGTAAATGAGCCTCGATACGTACAAGATACATACCGTTTTATAGACGCGTCATAAGGCGTTAAATCATTCGTTCGTTCGTTTGCTATATTCTTTTACTTATCGTCTAGGACCATACACCATACATGCGAGAAGCACATCGCACACGCGTGATTGCTGGTTGCATCATCGCCGAGAAAATACATCCGAAAAGTTCAGGTAAATTTACTTTTACCCAAAGAATTACGCCATGTAAGATAAAGCAATGACACGGGTATCTCGTATACATTTTACAACAAGCCTCGTATCGCATGGGGGATTCTCGTGGTGAAAAAGCAGAGGAATTTGCGGAACCGGCTGGAAAACTTTACATCAAAAACTCGATAGCTTCAAAATGGAAATACAGGCGTAATCGTGGACGACGATTTCGTAATTATACACCGTGTACCAAATCGCGGTGCAGATGATACGGTAATCGGTGGCGATGTTCGTTAAATGCACGAGGCTTATAAAACGATGATAAATTCCGACACTCGGAACGATATCAGTGCAAAGCTCTCGCGCCACGCGGATTGCGAAAATACTCTGCTGCCTGCTGTTGCCACCACGAAGAGTCACGACCCCCCGCGAATCCGTAACCCCTTTCTCCCCATCCCGACGCTTTCGCATTTCAAGAAATATACTTTTGCGATATGAAGAAAAAATCTCATAACCTTTAACATTCACCGGGGACTTCTTATATTATAATGTGTATATTATTGACCTCAGACAGGCCTTCGGCATTCCCCTTGTTGATAGATTTCATTTCGCAATGGACCCGTACGATAATCGCACCGCAATTCCCCGCGCATTTAATATTATACGCACAGTGTACTACACGCACGCGTATAGACTTTTTGAAACTGTATAAGTTTCCTTTGCGGCTGTATAGGCGATTAATTTTTATTCCGGTCCTCCGAAGTCTTCCCGAAATAGAGGAGGGTTCCGAATGCGCGAAATATGTACGTGCGCGCGTGTATCCGACAAACAGGTCAGGCGAACTGGCCCCTTTCGCAATTAATTTGACTCTTTATTTTTTATCGAGCTAAAAAATAGTCGTACAATTGGTGCGAAACATTATTTGAATATGTTACACGGTTTGAATAAATGTCAGAGCCGATCGAGGTGACCGGGAACGAGTTATAATAATTGTATAGTTACATAGAAAGTCTCAACAGCTCTGCATAATTAACTACCGCGTAAACTTCTCATTTGAAATGGAGTTTGAACCACATATATCTCACGGTACACAGCTGCGATATTGAAAAGACGTAAACTTGACGGGGTTCGGAGAAGAGAACTACATCACAAGTTTAACAAATATTTATTACTTCACGGGTTACCGTGTCACGTACGCAATGATTAATGAATTCATTTTTTTATCATCGTACCGCAATATATATAACGTGTACGGGTCCAACATGATTTGAAAATATTCCTGTTAATTTTTATTACATCTTGTATGAAACGAGAAATAAAAGTTTGGCGGAGCGTGTCGACCTGAGCGAGCTAATTGTAATAGTTCGTTTGGCTGGAATATTCGAGCAAATTGTACGTTACGTGAAAATCAGTGATCTGTATCAGTCGTTACGTCGAATAAATGATCATCTTTTATTTTCAGTTTCATCCGCTATTGCCGGGGTTAACCGAAACGCATGAAAGAATCTCGCTCGCTAGCCGCTCTACAGACATCTCACAGCAAATATACAATTGTTTGAGGAAAGCTTTAGCGTTTAACAAATGCTAAACAGGGTTCGCAGATAAGGTGCGAATACATAGCCATGTGGACACATAGTAAACAATATTTGGCCATTGCGAATAGGATACAGTAACTATCGCAGGGGGGGGGGGGGGGGGTGTATACATATGTATGAGGCTGAAATTGATCAAATTTCTCAGTGAGCGAAATTATCTAATTATTGGCCGTATCAATTTAATCTATCTTACAAGTTTCACAATCATTCCTGGTTTCGGGTCGGTCCAACAGTCCAGGTTCAAAGATCCGTGATATGTACGTACACGATCCAATTAATTCTCGGGCGAGTCGATAGCCTTTGTCATCATCTTATTCTGCTACGTACGAGTGTACGTGTCAAGTAATTTAATGGACTGCAGTTGCGCTGTGCTATACATATATATAATATAATAGTCATCGTCAATAATAATTCATTTAAAGGGCATTTGAAACCGGACAACAAGCTGCTCGTACGGAATAAAACATAAACATTATAATATCGCGTGCGTTACGTTATATACCATTAGCGGAATGAGTTATCGCCTCCGTATGCTACTCGCGGAGATAGTGTTATGCCTTTTAGAATTGGTTTCAACCAGTTCAACGTCGGTTTCCCTCGCTGGCGCAGAATTAAACGTTCTTATAACGAAGCGGGAATACTGCAGCGCACGTATCGTAAACCCTCCAATTAATTTCAACTCGAGTTACAAAAATAATTAAATTATCGTTTCGTGACGAAGCGCGGCTCGGAACTCGCGGGGACCAGAGTCCCTGTCATGATCGATTGTAATCCGAAGAGCTACGGGCAGCGCTGCGTTATTTCGCGACAGAATTTTCCATCATTCGAATCGGTCAGGCCCCCGAAATCCATACGCATGATTCGATTATTTTCAGGTGTTCGTATATGGAACCGGGGACAACGTTAACCACATTATATTCCCATCGTCGTCGGTGTCGCTCCGCAGGCACGCGTCTCTGACTTACACGCTACTTTTACATAGAACTAATTTTATTTGCGCAAATACAAACACGTGCTTTGATATACTGCCGTGTTTCGATATATCTATGCTGCCGTACTAGACTGTCATACGCTGATAGTGTCCCTTATTATCATCATTATTATTATGTGTTTTATTGTGCCACGCGTGCCACCGAGCCAACCTGTTTGTATTAAAATAATATCCGCGTGTCTACTTATGTCGTATAAGCAATGCTGTACGAAGCAGCATTAATTAAACGCAAGACTATTTGTTCATTTTTCATTAATTTTTGGCGTGATTAACGTACACACATCGTCTCATGAACTGTCGTGAAGCAATGATCGAGAATTAGATTGAATTATAATTACTAGTAATCTTCAGACGTGGCTTTTGTGCGTGAACCGTGATTTAGCAACTAGATCAAACTTAATTAGACTACGTTTTTTTCCTTCCATTCTTCTTATTTATTTTTCTTTCAGATGTTTCTTCAGTATCTAAATTGGGATTAAATTGATTTTCGTTACATGTACTTCGTGACTTTAAGATCGGTTTTCAAACGCAACATCATCTCGTGGGTGGAAGAGGAAAGATCAAAATGAAAAAAAAAAAAAAAGTGATAACATCCCTTACGAGGACAGAGAAAATGTCAGACTTGGAGTCACGATCGGTTGATTTAATTTTTTAAGTAGCCCTCGCCACGGGCCATAACCACCCACTGCCGATGATATGCGATGGTTTAATTAAACGACCCGGCCGAGATCTTCGTGACCTTCATATATTTATATCTGCGATTGATCAAATTTCCATACAGCGTAATGCATACGGGGAAGGTTCGGACGGTTTTCAACTTCCCGTTTAATTTATATAAAGCGAAATAGGGAGTCTGCATATTTATGTAGAGGGAGTAAAATTTTTCGGCAAATTTGAAATTTAGAAAAATTAGTAAATATTCGGCCTCGTTTTTTTTTTTTTTCTATTTTTTAAAATTTACGTAATTTGGCTTCGGTTTCCTAATGCATACAAATCATGCGCACCGTTCAAGTATGTATTTACCGACAATGAAAGAGGCTCGATTTGTTGCGAGTCACGAGAGTGACGCGGTCAGCCAGAAATGTTGACCAATCAGAATGAGCGAAAGTGCCGAGCCCCTCGCGATAGAATCACGCGTGGCATGTTGTCAATGATTGTCTATTATTATTGTTACACCGATATTTTACTTTTCGCAAGATAGCTGTCACGCTGTACACACGAATTCCTAATGTTGACATTTGATCTATAAAATTGTGCTCAATTCCGCTCGGCCCACCTGCGGACTGAAAACTTGTCCATGAGTTTATCCGACGATCGACGTGGCAGAAATTTCTTTCGAAGATTAGATTTTGATAGGAGATTGCAAAAATAACAAAACAATTAAGCGATCCTATCGTTCGATTATAATCATCGTCGACGTGGGTACTTTCAAATAATCACACCACGTCGGATTAGAATCCCGAGAGAGTCAGTTTACCAATCGGCATTTCACGCACGTTTATATTATACCTATACGATAACATCGTAGGCGTTACAACATTTCGTGAAACTTTTAACCATCCAAGCGTGTATGGTGTCCAGTTTAATCCGGAACGATATAATGCAGTTCAGGTTATGCGAGGGCAGAAATCAGCAAAGCAGAAACTACAGGAAATTTCGTATTTCACTCCGATCGGCAATCCGCTTCAGCTGGGAACGTGTAGATCAGCTGTTGATCGACGCACGAATTACGTAATAAATGTTTACCACGTACCTGCTGATCACGTCAGCGTTTTATATACATATAATCGTATACCATCGATGTGCGATCAGATGATCAGTTAGCAAAGTTCAATATAGATACCGGTTGTTATTCGGACCTTTCATCATAGGTCTATTATTGTATAATATTTATCTATTCTTCATTAAATTGCGGTGAGACGAATCAAACGTGCGAATTCGTTCGCGTGCCACTGACGATTTATTTATTTATTCATTTATTCGTAAGCATTTCTCTTTTTTACCGCAATCGCTTTCAATTTTCGTTCGAATCTCGTAAATTTTGTGCGCCTTGTGCGGCAAAAAAATTTCCCTGATCGTATTATTTTACGATTTTTCCATATTGTTATTTGTCGCGAGCTATTCAATTATATCGTATCTGATTGTATCTAATGAAGCTATTTGGTCTGATCTCTAGACTCTCCGCGGTGATAGCTGCCGATGACGCAGATCAAGGTACACGAGCGGTCATCACCTCTGCGGTTCCAGAGCAAGAATTCACTTCGTAACTGATATCAGCTACGTCCAATTATAAACTCATCGAGATATTTTGTTTATTTCTGAGAAACGTTGACGATTTATAGATTCTATGCGCTGATCGATTCTCATCGTGGTATATGTATAATGCGATGATTTTTCGATCGTGCAGCGCGAGGCCTGAGGAATTTTTTCTTTTTTTTCTTTTACAATTACGTGAGTACAGTATACACGAAGCGATCGTATCGCAGTGGGTTTTAATCGGATTCTTAATAAACTTCGAATTTTTCCATGTTTCAGAAACTCGACGCCGCGGAAGAGTTGATATCGAATCAGTTTCAGCCAGATCTACAGTATCAACAACTCCGAAGAATTAATTTTAGATATGGCAGTGTCGCAAAATTCGGTGTACTCTGATTGCGGTTGACACGTTAATTTTCGAGATTTGTTTTCTAAGTTTTCATTAATCTCTATTATCTCTTTAATTAATTGCTGTACAAATGGAATATTCTCATTCCGCATATACTAATAAACATTCCAATACAGGTGAAATCAGAAGTAATTCATTGTCAGCGACGGTCTTCAATTATATCGGATTCGATCGAAATTACATTTCCTAGATTACCATTTAATCTATTGCGGGAAAAAAGTTTGATCTGCGTCACACTCTTTGGAGATGGCAAGATATCTGTACAGATTGTACACCCCGATTGAAACGATGACGTACGTGCAAAAATAATATCTAATGCAATTTCTTTTTTCATTCATGGTTTTCTCGAATTCTTTTTGTAATCGTCGCCGCGACGTCGATTGGAACGAAGTTCAACGTCTAGTATATCACACGGGAGTCTCGTATCGGACCGAAATTGCAGAAAATAATATAAGCTAATCAGATCTCAGCGGAGTCACATGATTCGAATAAACAACGTACCCTGTACCGCTTGGTCGTTATCGCAACTAGACGCTACGTGGACTACGAACCTTCAGCTGGGGGATTCGGGCAAAGTTGATGTTGCGCTCTGATTGTAAGAAAGAAATTAGAGGCAGGGGAGACGGAAGAATTCACTCGAGGACTTTGTTCGAGATATCCGCACGGAAATTTACATTTCGTCGCTCGACGTCGGTATCAGTATAATACGTACGACACCAGATGCCGAATAATCATCGTGCGCCTCGACTCGTATTCGATGATTTCGAAACGCTTGGGAGTTGGTTTGAAAGAAAAAAAAAAAAAAATCTTATTCTTTGATTCCAGGCTAAGCCAACGCCGTTTTTCCATTCGGCGTGATTTTCACGAAATGGTTCAAATATTTTTCAACCGTGTAGAAATTTAATTGAAAAATTCTATCGAGATGCCACGATAATAACGCGGGGTAGAAGATATTCCAGCACATTTTTTATGTGTTTACCGAGGGTACGAACGTAGGTCGACTTACGCAACGTGATAAGAGCGTTTAAAATAAATAAAAATTCAAGAATTTGAAACTTTGTTCTCCTTTTTCTTGTTTTTTTTTTTTTTTACTCTGTTTCCAATTTTTGTTTTGTCTAGGTCAACAAAAAACACCTTTTCACATGTCTAGATAACCCCCACCAGAAAATCTGTAGGCTATTCTTTTGCGTAACCTCGTTGCTCAATCATTAAAAAATGTTTTCTTCTCACGAACCAAGTGGTTCAGGTAATAACAAAATGTCTGATGATAAATTAAGTATTCTCCAATTGCCTTCGCTTTTTGACCCCGTCAACCCCGCATCGCAATCAGGATGATGAAAACGAGCGCGTGTTGCATCTCCGTTCAAAATATGTTGAAAAAATCATTCGCAAATTGCACCCCCTGCGATACACATTTTACTGATATCATTTTGTTTTCATCCATAATTTTTTTTCATACGTCACCGTGTAGAGTAATCAATCAAATTCTGCGCTAGGAAGAGTGACTCGAGATTAGTCGCCGTTTCTGAGAAGCTTCAGAAAACGGCCCGATATCACGAATCCCCCACTAGAAAAAAAAAGAAGAATTTCCTACGTTTTCTGGGAATAGCTCAAATATCAGAAGATTCTACTTTTGGGGTTCGTTACTCTCATTGTCGGTATGTGATAACTCTGCCACGTTCTCTCGAATGCCCTCCGATATCGCGGGGACGACATGCACTTTGGGTCGAAAACGATCGATGCGAATCAATTCTCCCCATCTTTTCATTTTTTTCTAGTAAAATTCTATAGACCTCGTAAAAGAAAGTCGAGCAAACGATATCGATACCGAGTACGAATCCACACCTGAGTTTCCGGAGTCTCGCTGGTTAAAACTATTGCACTATAAATACACTGCAGTCGTCTGGTCTCCAGATATTACGGTTTTTCTTCAGAATACGCTATAGACAAAAGTACGGTGATTGATCGATGACTAATTGTCGGACTGCTGCGCTTGTTTTCTAACGGAGTTAGACCTCTTGTATCATCGGTAAAGTTCTCCGAGAAAGTCTATATATATCCGTATAGTTAATGTATAGATGCGTACGATTATAATGCGTGTTATATAAATTAGGCGATGGAAATTTGTTCGGTGTGATGTCCACTTGAGGAGAACATTTTTTTGTTTTTTTTTTCTCCTCTCTTTGTCGTCGGATCGATAAGAAATATTATCAACGTACATTATGCGCGTGGCAACTAATTTTCAACAAATTTTATTTACGTTAATTATAAATATGCGGACCGATATTCGATCACGTCAAAAATGGGTTGGCGTGAAAACTGTTTTCTTTTTCTTTGGGCGCAAATTTAGTAAATTTTTGAGTGATGAATTGAGTAAACTATTCATGCTTCTTTTCCTCTTAGACGAGTACCACCTAATCGTATTGCCCCAAATAAACAAAGTACAGTAAGAACTCGACGGAATAGAGTTACTTGCACTTTATCTATACTTGCCACTTACTGTAGGTCTAGCAGTTCCCATGGACTATAACAAGGAAATACATGGAAATGCATAAGACAGAAGGAGGGGAAAAAGGTGGGGTGAAGAGAGTGGAATAGTTTCTGAATTCCAATATACTTATAATAATATTCCAAGTCAAGCGAACTCCGATGTCCGTTAAGTTCAGTAATCCGGGGTCCGTCCGTTGGTCCCAACGGGTTCGTCGTTAACTTTCCACGGAACATTCCACCCTCGACCGATGCAGGCGATGACACCCCGCGCAGGAAAGTCTTACCATTTTCGAGACAGTGGCAAATTTTGACCGGTCGTCGAAGTGCTCAACGGTAAGGAAGACGTGTATAGTATAGCGAGGGGAGAAAATTTAGAATTAAATTTTACACCGATTTCATCGAATGAATAACAATCGATTTATAAATAACACGATGCGGACTATGCGATAACCGTTGCATAATCAAGATACGGCGAACGAAAGAAAAAATTGCTCTATTTATTTCCCGTGTGAGGTGTCAAGGATTCTTTTTTATTGATATGTATATTTTTTTTCCATTTAAGTTTCTATTTTCTTGTTTACCAAAACCCGCGCGTATATCAATCTCGTTGTAATTCATTTGCCAATATAACGAGATAATGAAATAAAAATTTCAAGCAAAAAGTAGAAGAGAATAAAAAGAAGATCGGTTGAGAACGTAATGTGCAAGATTATTGCACGATTGCCTCATGCCAATCGAGATCAACAAGTTTAAAGGGGAGAGCTCTCACTTTGACATCTAGATATTAAACTTGAGGTCGCGTAAGAATAGCACTTACTGTTGTCTCAAAGTTACAAACATTATGAATAACAATATCTCGTACGCAAATTGACAGTTTGTGAATCTACGTGCGTAAACTTGAATGTTTTCTTATTATATATTACGAGAGAACAACAAGTTTGAAATGAGGGGGAAAAAAAAAAAAGAGAAATTGAAAATAATGAAACAATTTGACCGTTTTGCGCAGGGGGACGAGGGGAGGAAATCGGCGAATTTTAGAACCGCGGAATTGGCTGACGTTCCATTTAAAACGCCCACAGCAGCCCCGTCGTGTTATCTAAGCGCTGGCAATTAAACGACTACAAAGAAGACAACAAAAGCGTGTTACAAAATATCAGTATCGATAAGAGAAGACTCGGACACCAATGGACATTGGCTAACCGTTACGAGCAGCAACACACTCGAAGCGGGGTGAGATAGCTTCGATAAAAAAAAAGAAAAGAGAATTTATTAAAAAAAGAAGACCGAGTATTCCCTATAAAACGAACGCAAAGTGACCCGATCCTTACATCAGTATAGTGACCACGGATTCATTTACTTGTGGAGTCAGACCCGCTGCCCCCACCCAAGGATATCACGATAGTTTGGCCAATCGGCTGCAAGAAACGTGGGGCTTGTCAACGAGACTTGCCACTCTTACGATATATAAGAGTTGCCCTGCACCAGAAAACATGTTAACGCTCAGGTGTACTTCGTCTGGGTTACCGATAGCTAAGAACATCAATTGTTTGAAAAGTTATTCGAGTTTGAATAATTTGAAAAAAACCAGCCATCGGGAATTCATATCGAATTTCCAATGTCAGAGGAAGACGATTTACGCTCGAAATTTTTCAACGCTTGAAAAAGCGATCGCACCGCGAAAAAGTTATTTATCGTACGCCATTTCTACGGTAGAAAGAAATTATTCCGAACAAGTTGTCAAGATGCCAGACACCGCCGAAAAATACTATCCACAGTGAGTATATCACATTTTTATTCATATACTCTACGTTCACCGCGTAAACTGCAATTTCATAACTTTCTCGCCAACGGGAAATTTCGTTTTCACCCACAGTGACGAATTAGCGAAGATACACATTTATCCAATTGCCATTTCACTGCGGGATACGCGACACTAATTTTCCATCATCTATAAATTTCTATGGTCCGCGCAAAGCGATATCTTCGACGTAGACTTTGAAGTTGGACTTTCCAACGGGTGCGAATAACATCGAATAGTTCATTGGCATGGCGTCCTCGAAGCACCCATGGGCAGATTAATCAGTCAATTATCGGTTTGCTAATCAACCTTATTACTTCGCTACGACTGTAGGCGTAATAGGTACGTGCGAGAACAAGAAGCCCCGACGCGTAGCAAAGCCTCGTATACTTGAGTCCAATCGGAAATTGCAAGCCTTACAAAGAACTCATTTGTTGTCTTTTGATCGCCACCAGCTCTCGGGAGTCATTTGCGAAATATTTGCGAACTGATCGTCCACCTTTACTGTAAATGTTATTCCACGCTGTTTTTCTCTTTCTCGCACACACGTGTGATTCGCATGATGTAAAACTCGCGCCGTCCGAGCTTCGAATTGACAAATGATCTTTTATTCCCCCCGATTCGCCCTGATTTTTCAAAATCAAACTTTTTCGTTAACCCCCGGCAGAGTGTCGAACGTTGTCACCCACCCGACGAAGACATCTCAGACGTCCACCTCCGGAGCTCTCTATGACCTCATCAAGGGCGTCCCGGTGGAGAGCAGGCTGTCGAAACCACTAGCACCCAAAGTACGCGCCTACCTCGAGGAATGCATAGCTCTTTGCGGTCCCGAGAGCGTCTACGTTTGCGATGGCAGCGAAGAAGAGAACGTTCGACTTCTCAAGATGCTGGAGAAAAAAGGGACGATCAGAGCTCTGCGTAAATACGAAAATTGGTAAGTTATGCGGTTCATACGATGTGCTAATTTCCTTGTTAATTCCCCCTCGTGTTTCTCTTCTTGTTTTTTTTTTTTTTTTTTTCTTTTTCATTTAATCTCCTGTCAAAGGCCGAGACACTTTAACGTGCGGTCGCCGCTCACTGGAGCAACTTTTATCAAATCGGACACCCAGCAGCGATTTTGCTTCGCTGTCTTTTCCATTTCTTTGATAAGCTCTATAAATAAATCGCGCACAAAAATTAACCGCAACGAACGAGATAAGAAGGAAATTTCCGCGCGAAACGACGTCCCGTCGGGTAATGAGATGTCGGAAAATAATCGACGAGTTTCCCAATGAAATTACAGCTGGCTCGCCAAGACCAATCCCGCTGACGTAGCTCGGGTGGAAAGTCGCACTTTCATAAGCACCGAGAACAAGAGCGACACCGTCCCGACGCCCCGCGACGGAGTCAAAGGCGCTCTCGGAAATTGGATGGCACCGAGGGACATGAACAAGGCTGTTCAGGAGAGATTTCCCGACTGCATGAGAGGTGAACATTTTTCACGATCATCCGTTCCCCCCGAAAAGATCAGCAGTCTTCGAAAGCCAACCCGCCTCTTCCTAGCATCTCTTCGCAAATTTTTCACGCGAATTTCTTTCCCAATTCCAGGGCGCACGATGTACGTTATTCCCTTCAGCATGGGTCCCGTGGGATCGAGCCTGTCGAAGATCGGTATCGAGATAACGGATTCGGCGTACGTGGTATGCTCAATGCGTGTAATGACGAGGATGGGAGGAGCGATCCTGAACTCCCTGGGGAACAACGATTTCGTCAAGTGTCTTCACTCGGTCGGTACACCGGCGAAGAACGCCACTCATTCGGTGGTACCCTCCTGGCCGTGCGACCCGGAGAGAACGATAATCCTTCACAGACCCGCGACCAACGAAATTGTCTCATACGGTAGCGGTTACGGCGGCAATTCGCTGCTCGGCAAGAAATGTTTCGCTCTGAGGATCGGCTCGACGATCGCCAGGGACGAGGGATGGTTGGCCGAACACATGCTGGTGAGTTTGATTCCCGCGAAACGTCGCCGAGGAGCGAAATCAGTTTTCGTTTCGAGGCAGCGAGAAAACCTTCGCCGACTTTTCACGGCCTCTTTTCGTCACCAGATCTTGGGCATCACGAATCCGAAAGGGAAGAAACGGTACATCGCGGCCGCGTTTCCCAGCGCGTGCGGTAAAACAAATTTGGCGATGATGCAGCCGACGCTACCAGGGTACAAGGTGGAGTGCGTGGGGGACGACATCGCGTGGATGAAATTCGACAAGGAAGGTAGATTGAGGGCGATCAATCCCGAAAATGGATTCTTCGGTGTCGCTCCCGGTACAAGCACCGGCAGCAATCCGAACGCGATGAAGACCATTTTCAAGAACACCATATTCACCAATGTGGCCGCTACCAGCGACGGTGGTGTGTTTTGGGAAGGCATGGAGGACGAACTTGGAAAAGACGTCGAGGTGAGTTGAACGGTGGATTCCGAACTTTGCGACAATCTCCGCGTTTCCAACGTCAATATTTGCTCTAATACGAATCACCTTCGGTTACAGGTCGAAGATTGGTTGGGCAACAAGTGGATAAGAGGTTCGAAGGCCAAAGCCGCTCACCCGAACTCGAGGTTTTGTTCGCCGGCTGTCCAGTGTCCGATAATCGATCCGGCCTGGGAAGATCCCGAAGGAGTGCCGATAGACGCGATATTATTCGGCGGTCGCAGGCCCGAAGGAGTCCCCCTGGTTTATCAGGCGAGAAATTGGCAACACGGTGTTTTCATCGGTGCATCGATGCGTTCCGAGGCAACCGCCGCGGCGGAGCACAAGGTGAGTTTCGATCGTTCGCTAATTGACCCGATCAAATTTCCGAGCGAAATATTCGCAGTCTCGTCGCTAAGGTGGACGAATCCGACTGATCGGTAAATTTTCGTTCGCAGTCAAAAGTCATCATGAACGACCCGTTCGCGATGCGTCCCTTCTTCGGCTACAATTTTGGGCACTACCTCCGTCATTGGTTGAGTATGGCCGACGTTCCGAACGCCAAATTGCCAGAAATCTTCCACGTCAATTGGTTCAGAAAAGGTCCGAAGGGAGAATTCCTCTGGCCGGGCTTCGGAGAGAACTCCCGCGTCCTTGACTGGATCTTGAGACGAGTGGATGGCGCCGATATCGCCGTTGAATCTCCGATCGGACTCCTACCGAGGCCTGGTTCTTTGAATTTGGAAGGTCTGAAGCAGCCGGTCGACGCGCAGGAACTATTCAACGTCCCGCAGGAATTCTGGCAGCGCGAAGCTGCCGAGGTACGCCAGTACTTGGAGAGTCAGGTGGGCGCCGATCTTCCCGAAGAAATTGCCACGGAGCTGAATATTCTTTCGGGCAAAGTTGCGAACATCTGAGCTAAGTTCGCGTTCGCGAATAAGACCAACTTTCGGTCGGTCATAAAACGAAAGCTCGAACTACCGATGATGGCATTTTGTCCATAACTCAACCACGCGGTTCATCGATCCGACTAAATATCCGTCTACAGTTTTCTATTTCCTTGTCCTTTGTTTTGTTTTTTTTGTTGTGTGATTTGACAGATCGGTCGGATGTGTCTGTGAAAATCCGGTTTATCGTGAGAATTAGTATTTCAGCATATGTAAATTCGAGTCTATCAAATTAGTTTAGACAATGTTTTAGGTATTAAGAAGTAATTGCACTGGCTTCGTCTGTGCCGCGCGTGTGTTTCAAAAGAAAACCGTTTTTGCACCTGCGAGGAAAGTTTTTATAAAATATTCGGCACAATCACGGTGCTCGAAGGTCGTGTATGATATAAATGTGATAATGAAAATGTCAATAGATGAATGTCGTTCAAATGTATAAATAGTATTATAAGACGATTATATATAGTATCGTAAGACATAGTATATGTATATTACTGTTGTTATTTCACATTGAAAAAAAAAAAAAGAAACAAAATAAAAATATTTTTATAAGAATAAAACAAAACGAAACGATACTCCAATTTTTGCATTCATAAATCCTAACATTGCTTCGGACACGTCGCAATGAAAACCCAATTACAACCCCAAAAACTTCAAGCTCTCCGAGGTAATGCAATATTTGTTGTTCCGCAATGATAATTAGACGTGGAATTGCAATTGGTTGAAACGCTATTTCGAACCGCCTAATTCTCACCGGTGTTTTTCGAACGAACGTTGCAATCTTTGCGTTCGCCAACTGCCACGGCCGTATAATATTAATCTTCGGCCTCGAATGCCGCAGTAAATTTCGAGGTCGATGGAAATAGTTGTGCGGAAAATTTGTAACGATGGATCTGCGTGCTCAAGGTGTAACCGTGATCACCTGAGGCAGTTGAATTACCAGATAGTGAACACCTATTTATATTCATTCGATTACACGATCTTCACTGGTTCGAACGCTGCGATTAATCTGATTGAATTCACCAGTACGGAACAGTTGGGATCAGAGATTTAATTTTTTCGAAAATTCGGGTATCCGCGAAAATCATGCACTTTCGGTGCAAAAGGGCGGGACACCGTTATCAACAAATGTACAACATTGAGCCAAGGCTCCAGATTTTAATCTCATCTTTTCAAAAAGAGAATTCAACTATGTGAGTTCGATACTAGGACATACGATCTTCTTCTTCACATCGGATGTGACTTATTGGGACAGTTGATAGGAAAGAGATCGTCATAATCACAGATTTTTGGTCTCGGTGTCCACATGGCAATGGAGTCGCCTCGAACTTTCCAACAATCGCCAAGTCAGATAGCTGCCTTCCTCGGCTTCGAGTGAATAGGAGTCACACGTTACCGATGGACCGCTTTACTGCCGACGACCGTTATCGACGTATCGTCGGCAGGAATTCATGGATTCCAAGGTAACGTGACGACAACCGGCGATATCGAGTCCTCCGTGGATCGACAATAAATCTGTACGGTCCGATGGTTAAAACTGAACATGTTATCCCAAATTAATTCTGTAATGAGACGAGTGTTCAATAAACACTTCGAAGCTTCGAGTCGACCTTACAAAAATTGTACATCCGCGGATGTCGGCTGAAACACCTACCGCCCAAGAAAATGTTTGAACTCGGTGTTATCGAACTAGAAATAGAAAAAAAGGAAAAAAGAGAATAAAGAAAACTAAAGTATACCGTCACGACCGGAGTTCGTACTTCGCGTGTCCGTACGCCACTTTGTATTTTATCAAAGCAAAAAGGTAGAGGAACAAGTGTCGACACCCCGCTCTCTAGGTACCCCTGCAATCTCCTAATTAACCACTACTACTAATTAATCCCCTTTCGAGTAATTGCAACGGTGCGTGGTTTCACGTTGCAAAATAAACTACGACTACGTGTAAGCGAAGAATCTCGAGCCGACGGTGTTCAAAATCCAAAACATCCGGCCCGTCCGATTGTCTCGAAAAATAATATGGAATAAAATCCGGTGTCTTCTCTTCGCGTATACCAATGAAACGAACTTGGAACACGTGTACATGTATAGTACAGCAGTACCGCGTCGAAGGGTGAAAAATTTGACCCTCGCAATTTCCGAGTCTCCAGAGACACCATGGTTATACTCTCCGGTTCCGATCGCTCCCGGTTTCGTCATCGTTACCGCAACCCGACGAATCGGTGGACGGACAATTTTTCATTTTCTTTTTCGTAATCCCGCGTTGTGCAGCGAGCGACGAGTCGCGATCCCCGGGCTAACGGATGCGGGCAACGGGTCGAGTGTCCTACGGTCTTAAGTACATACGTGTTTCCCCGACACACATTCACACGACGATTCGAATGTGAGGCAAGGCGATAGCCTCGAGCCTCGAACCGCCGACACGGACGGGCCGTGTATACGGCCGCTATTATCTGACCAGCGGAGTCAGCAAGTCGAATCGAATCGCGCACGAGCGAGCCTCTCTTTATTCCTCGGTTACTTACTTAGCGCGCATCGAAAGTTACCGGGGGGGAGGGTAGGGGGGGGGGGAGGGGGAGGGGAGCGTTACTACGGTGCGTAAGAAATGCCCCCTCCATCCCCTGACGCGCATCCCCGTCTTCCGTCTCCTTTTTCCTCTTCTCCGGATAAACTCGGCTTCACCTCACCTGCAGCGCACCGGGAAATGGTTAACATTCAGCTCGAGGTGCATGCATCGCGCTGTGAGCCAGATCGGTATTTACGATTCAAGAGAAATCCTTCTCGGGCAAGAGCCTCTCCTCCGTCCATTCGTCCGTTATAATTTCTCCGCTAATAGAATCCGAGATTTCGTAGCCGATCGTGCGGAGCATCGACAATACCTCGGCGTCGGATCCTCGACGGACTCTCCTCGGACTTTAACGCCCGTCGGGATACCGCGCCGGTGAAGCTGCTCTCGAATCGCGTAGACGTCGATTCGCGAACTCCCGGGCGAACACCGCACCGACGCGTCGGCGAACCGTCGCGAGCTCTTACGCGATCGCGCTCGACGTTCGACTCGTTAATTGATTTAAAAAACGTACCACGCACACGCCTCCCTGTTATGCGATCCTCTAGCTGACCTGGATACCTCTGCGAGATCGTTGCGGGAATGCCACCGGTCTCGTTGATGTGAAAAGCAAAATCGATTACGCCGATTCTTCGCCGCTCCTAATGTCAGACATATGAAACATATCCCGAGATTGATACACGTATACCTGCGTCGGGCGACGAAGTGCAGGTATTCGCGTTTGAATACACGCGAGTTGCTCTCGGACGTCGTTGTTATTCCATCGCGAAGGAGAGAGAGATGGATCCCGTCATCCTGTTTGTCGTCCTCCTCGCGGCGCGTCCCCCTAGACCTTATCGGTTGCGGAGTCACGTGAAAAAGCATCGCGACTTTATGGTTCGGTTATCGACCATATATACATATATCGCGAGTATGGAGAGTAATGGCCTTCCTATTCGGTGGCAAATGCTTATTGGCCATTATCCGGCATTGCCGTACGCCCGTCCGCGCGTACACCTTATTGGAGAGAACTTTGTCCGGCTATAGCGCGGTCACGTCCTTATATCGACTGTCGCGTACTCGGCTTCCACGGTGCCTCATCTTCGAGGTGAACCCGTATTTGGCGGTGCCACCCACGCTCGATGCCAGTCGCATTCGTAAGAGCCTAGCCAGAGAAACTCCGACTGGGAGTTATTATCGCCGTTGCCGCAACGCGAGGATCGTTCAGCGCGCACAATTAACGTCGATACGTTATTAATTCCAAACGACGACGAGCTGGCGTCGGCACCGACGGAAATCGCCGGGGCGGAAAATGGCCGCCGGCTAACTTTTTTCCAGCGAAATCCGCGAGTCCGTTTAGCGTTCCTAAGTATCGATCGCCGGGAGGCACCGAAAGATCGAGTTTTCGAGTCGCGAACGGCGAATCGCCCGAATCAGTTCGGACCGGACACGGTCGACCGTTGTCCGTTTCCTTGTAGGGGAGCGCGCGGACTCGGTCTACCCAGAGATTTGGCAGCTACACGGCGGTATTTGGCTCATCGGTAGCGGTAAATCTGGACGCTCTCGAGGTCCGGCGACGCGCACGCACCGCAACATACCATCCGCCCGAGTCGAGGCGTGTATTCGAGGACGTGCGCGACGACCGACGTTAACGCGTCGGGGGCGACCGTGGTTCGGGGTGTCGAGGAGCGGAGGCGAGGCTACCCGTATAACGACGACGAACCGAGCGGCCTCCCGAGAACCGAAGATGCGACGTGCGCGGTGCAGCCCGCGGGAGAGACGCGTGATCCGAATGCTTCACCGCGGACATCGGAGGGAGCCTCCCGCTCCGAGAAGACCCCCGGTTCCCGATATCGGGTAAGGGTCTTCGCGGAGCTACGAGGGATCCACGAGCACCAATAAGAATTTCCACGGGCCTCACGACGCCGAGAGCTGAGAGTCGCGGCTCCCCTCGTCCACGCGGAAGCCCCGGCCCGCAACCTCTTTCGTCCCCGCAGGGTTTGTCGTCGGAGTCGAGAGAAGACACGTAGTACAGTCGTGTCCTCGTACACGTTTCGTCGGTCTCTGCAGGCTTTATAGGCGTGTACGCACGCCTGACCGACGTATATACCTACGCAGGATGCTCAGCGGCGCGTGTACGTCGTCGTTGTACGGGAGTGCGCGTGAGACACCCGGGTAAATAACGACGAATGTGCGCACATTGTACGCCCGAGTCGTAGGAAATAAGGTTTGTGCGGATATGGTCTGCGGTACTTGTTGCTGCTTCGCGAATACGCCCGGATCCCCGGAGTAAGAATTAATGGAAGGTGAGGACCCCCGGTGTCATCGGGAACGGTTCGGTACTTTTCAGTTTCCGGTCCCCATCGCTTCGCCGAGTCTCGCCGTGCGGGGAATTCGTTGTGACACGGACGTACGCATGTATGTACCGTATGTATAAGCGAGCGAGCGAGAGGCTGGCGATCGCGTAAGAATTTTTATTTTATAGAAAGTACCGATGGCCACGACGCGCTACGTTCTTGCGAAATTCGTCGGTATCTGGAAAGCCTGTTGCGAACCTCCGCGTGTCGGACGCGTTATACGACGATCCGACATGCGGTCCAGATTTCGATCTCGAAAACGAAGCTTTTCAACGGTCGCAGTCGGTAACGCGGCTTTTCGCGCAACGACGAAACAATCCGCCAACGAAAAAACAACAACTATATACCGTTCCGAGTATTTCGACCAATCATCATTCCCAAGAGTTTCCTTGTGCAATGAAATCGAATAATTTCATATTCTATGCGGTTTGGTAAGACCCGGTAGCGAATTTGGATTTTTGAAGGCGTTCCTCCAGCTGACACCGTCATCACCCTATACCGGTTACAAACCTCGTCCGGGAAACTCCTCGCCAAGGCTGCTGAATGACGTGTAAATTTTTTTTACCGCGGATTTCAGCCCATCGCAACCGTCAAAAAAACTCAGGGGGCGATCGATGTAACGAGCTTGCGGAACGCGATCGTCGTTGTTATTGAAACAATCGTACGATTCAAGGATGAATCGCAGGTGGTATCGAATACGATCGATCTTCTCGGTAGATCGTCGGATGGATGCGCGGTGAAAATGAATGGTCGCGGGCATTGTTTCTCTCGTTAATGGCGTGAAGTACGAGTCGAATAACTAATCGGTTACAAATGTGGGACAAGACCCTAGATGTCTCGTGAAATGTGTTCTCCATTTGCCAACGACGGCAGCGGATCGGATATATCCGAGGCTCGTTGGGCCTGCATTTATACCTGGTTTCACGGAGCGTCCGACGCTACGCCCGTAGCTCTCCTCTTTTCCTCGTCCGCTCCGCACCCTCTTCTCTAGTCTCTTGGCCACGAGCCGATCCTAGTCGCATAAAAAATGCACGACGCGTAGCCGAAATAACTGTTCGGATATACGTACGACGCAGGGGCATCGACAACGATGCAAAGTTAATACGAATGGCGTCACCACCGCTGATGAGAGGAAAAAACAGTAACTACCCGTACGCCCAGCGCATGTCCGATCGACGAATTCGTCGTAACGACACGGGCGATAGGTCACGCCATACAATAGATAATTTCGAAAAGGAATCTCGCGATCCGCGTGCAGCTTGAGATTCTCGATCGATCCTCGCTCGAGGTGTACCGATATCGGCTTCGGTTTCTCTCCGCCGTTCGTTCGTTCTTCTTCTCTTCGCGGCGAGCCGATTACGGTATACGTACGTACGGGTAATGGTGTACGGTCGTCTTTGTGCCGTGTAATTACCTCCGATCCGACGACCCCGAAGAGCAGCTGGACCCTGACTTCTTACCTCCACCGAAATAATATTATATATATGTACGTGTATACAATATAAGGCATTTGGGCGCCATGTAATATCCACAGGGCGCGTGCTGCCACCGAAGAAGATCATTAAATCTCACGGACAGCATCTATGCATGCTCGCCAGCTGTTCCGAGCCGAAAAGATCCTTCCACATATCGCGGCTACGCGGCCGTGGCCCGTGGATTCGTTCCCTCAGAGGTACGCGTCGCGAGTATATAGGGATGTTGCACACGTATATACATATATACGTATTGCTGAATTTTAATTCCTACCTTCGGCGATCGTGTCGATCATTTGATCGGGTTCGCATCCATCCAGGCTTCGCGTGGGAAGCTGCGGGTTGCAGGAGTCAGAAGTTTGACGAAAGTGCATCGATGACGCTTCTTCGAAACGGTTACCTGAGTCATACGATCGACCGTCGAGGGACGCGTTGTACGCACGGCTCGTTACGATTACAAGGGCGCGAAACGGAAGACTGGACGAGTCGATCTCCTACCTGGAAGAAATACGTAATTTTGTTTCGTCCGCGTTGACCCGAATTAATGGAATAGGAATTAAGGCCGATACAAGAAGAAGCGAGTGCGAGTTTAAAGGGACACGGATAAGTTGGGAAATACAGCGGGTATTGTATGTACGTGTACGTAGTACAGCGTTTTATGCGCGCTTCTTCGAAACGCCGGTGATCAAGAAGCCAAGAGGAGCTCGATCGACAGTCGGGTCATGCACACGCTGAATTCTTATGCTAATGCGAGAAAGGACCCAAGTAAAATACAATACAAACCCACGACGATGATGCCCCGTGTTCCATCCGCTGACCGCCGCGCGTCCAATGTCCACTGAATTAATACGCGGGGACGTGGAGACGGTCGGTGGACTCGGATTTTAGATGAGGAGAGAGATCGTGATCCCTAACGAAACGACTCCACGGGTGAACTCCTCGAGCAAACTCGATTTCCCCCGGATGACACGAACATTTATTCAATTGTGCCATTCGCCGGACGGATCGTGCGAAGGGCAAAGGTCCGCTTGTGTGGCCCTCGGAGTTTCGGCGTGCGGAAAATCGGAAGATCGTTGCGTCAGAGCGTCGCGCGGTAAGCGATCAACGCCTTCCGAGATTTTTGCGAGATTATCATACGTACTGCAGCCGCACTCCTTACAAAATCCGAGAGCGTCGCGCCGTTCTCTTTGTTATACCGAACATGTCACACCGATTTTTACGAGAAGAGGAATCGGCGAGGAATACATATTATACGTGAGATCGCGCACGGTTGTGTCCAGATAACGAGTTGTAACGATCGATGGATATCGATTGCACTTACAATTAGGACGATATTTGGGAACGTTGTAAAACTTTTCGTGAATCGAGCTATATCGAACGGATCTCCGAATCTCATTTCTCGGAATTTTCGAAAGTGTCCGAAGTAACGCCGCGTGAGCGAAATCAGCGATTCAAGAGGTATCCCGCAGCCCGCGCGGGATCCTGCATACGCGTTGGTTGGTTTCTGAAAAATTCAATCTTGCCCCGTTGCGAAAATTTTCAATCTCAAAAAATAATGTGCGAGACGAGAAAAAATTTCTGCAGAATTTCTGCGGAGCGGAGGTGCACGCGCGGGTGATTACGGGATGAAAAGGAAGGCGATCGAGATATCGCGGTATATATTTTCATCGGCGTGAAAAAGATCGCGGAACCGCGATGGCCGCTCTCGTGCAGGTTACGTTCGCTTGAAAATCTTTATACCGGCCAGGGAACGCGCGCGTCGCAATCTCACATCCATGAAACTTTCGCCTTAGAAAAAATAGCGCATTACGTACTAACACATTTATGAACGTTCGACAATTGAAAAACGAACAGCAGGCGTGTCGAGTCCCGAGACATTTAATCAAACGTCGGAAGAATAGAGAGTCGTTTCGATCCGCTGTGCATGGCATAAATGATAGCTATCGCCACCGCGATATGTTCACCGTACCTCAAGCCAGCCGGTACATATATTTATATATATCTATCTATCTCTACCTGCCGCCAAGTTTCGCGATATAATGCGGATAAAAAAAAAAACTCGGATTCAAACGGATGACAGATTCATAATACAAGGTAATAATAACATTTTTTCCTCTCCCTGCATCCTTTTATCAATTTTTTGGGTTTCCTTTTCACCCAACGTATGGCGCATGAAAAATTTTTTTACCCTACGCACCGCCCTGCGTTTCCACATACGACTGTATTATGAACGCGTCTGTGTGTCGATGAATCTTACGCGGCGCATCGCGCGTCCATACGTACGCGGAATTATTATCATTATACGGCGGGTATGCGTTACGAGCGCATGTAATTCTGGGATACACCTATACGGCGGCGTCCGTTTGTTCACCCACACCGCTAGCGAATACGGTGGTCATCGAGAGAGACCGTCGATATTAGTCGGCGGGGGCACAAATGTACGCGCTTAATTCACTTCACAAGTCAGCGTCTGCACCGGCCATTACTCATCGATTAGAATTCAGCGGCTTTCGCAATTGCTTTTTGTTTCGACGGCGGCGCCGAGGAAGAACGACGCGGAGGCGACTACCAGCCACGATGTAGGTAGGTAGGTGTACCTAAGATTTCGGAGGATCGCGCGGGAGGTGTCACGGCTGTAATCGATGTCACGGTTATACAGCTGTGTGTTACAGCGTGCGCGGCGATAGAATTTACGCGATATTGTGTCGCCATCGCACAGATAGAGTTGAGCGCGTTACGCGGGCTTTTGTTCAGATATTCTCTCGACGATATCGGAAAGCTCTCGATCGGAAGATGAAATATTGCCGACTGAAAACGGCACACGGTATACATCGCGTTTCGTACGGTCGAAACGAATGGGAGATTCCGGTATTCCTTATTCCTCGGAAATTTCCAATTTTCATCATCGCCGTACGTACGTACGTTGTACCTGGGAGTGAAAAGAGAAATTTTCATTGGCATTCGACTAGTCAGGATATTACACGTGTCTTGAGACTTTGCCTGCAACGTAAATAATTAATTTACGCTACGTACACCTTATACCTACATGGTACAACGTTAAACCGCGCGCTCTTGCAAACTATACGATATACGTATAGCGGCTACTTTGTTTCAACGGTGAGCGCGAGTTCTGTTTTTTTTTTTTCAGCACCTCCGCGTTTCCCTAGCTATCGAAGATCTTCGAAGCCCGTCGGCCTCCTTCTCGTGCCTCTCGAACGGAGATCGTCACCCCCGCGATTGTCATCGCCTCCTCGAAGATCCAAAATATCGGTAATCCGAATTGCGTACCGAGTCGCGTTACGATTCGAGCAATAAATGATAAGGATAGATACGGAGAGTAGTAGTAGTGGTGGTGGTCGTCGTCGCTAGTTTACGGGAGAAGTATAGGTCGCGCGTACTCAAGATAACGGTCGTTCTGCCTGGCCAAAGAAGATGAGTGCAGAGTTTCTCGCATCGCGTATCTCGCGACCGACCGACCGACCGACCGCGTACGTCGAAATATCCACCCATATCCACGACGTTGAGCACGCGAGACCGCGACTCGCACGCACCTGAGACACCAACTCACGCGAACCGTATATACATTGTATAACGTACGATCGGTCAGGGAGTGGTTCATCCTCCCTCAAATTATATCCCGGCAGCTGTACGGGTTTATACCATAACCGAGCGCGTACACATATGTGTACAATCTGGTACGTTTCCACTGCGGAAAAAGTTGCGGGTATCCGTATCTCGTACGGGGGTACGTAACGAGAGGCGAGTCGTCTCATGACTTTGGACGAAATGATTGTTTTTATTTATCGAACGAATACACCTGTGCGTCTTGTACACGCATACGTGTGTATACGTACGACGGTACGCGGTATCGCATCGCGTCGCAGGTTGCATCAGGTACGATGTACAGTTTTTCGTCTTGCGGGTCAATCGAGGCTCGGTGGCACGCGACAAGACCACAACTCGCGTTACTTACGTTCAACCTTGTGTGAATCGGTGAGCTTCATTCTGCGGTGAGTGGTAACCGTACAGTTCGCCGCTCGCTCGATCTCCGTCCACGTAATTCTCGTTCGTCCCCGCATTATCGTCACTCGTACGTGACTGAGATTTATCCTTATATTGCGCTCGGTTTACTCGCCTGTGGCAAGCGGGAAGAAAAATTAGTGGAAAAATTTAACGTCGTCGCCGTGAAAAATGCGGCACTACGCTATAATCGCCACCTCCGCGGATCGTTCGTTCTCGAGCGCAAAATATTTAAATACTGTAAATTCTGTCTTTGATTCTTTTGGTCATATCTGGGTATATTCGAGGCGACGAGTTCACGATGAAACTGAGGACTACGATGAGCTCTGTTTCCAATATACAACTTGGTTGGACCGACGCTGAGTTTCTGAGGTATAACAATTACGCCGTGTACACCGGTTAGTTTTCCGCGCTGAAATTATATCGGTCTTTTTACGACATGCATACCGTCGAAAGGAAAAGTGTGGTCATCGTTAAGAGAGAGGAAAAAAAGGATTAGGGAGAGAGAAAAATGAGGAAAAAAAAAAGTTAATTATACGTTGTAACGTACCTAATTAATTAAGCCAACGGGTATTACCACCGTATACAATATATAGAGGATCTCGCAACGGCGACGATTAGAATAAATGGGACAGTCGTACATTTTCGAACGAATATTTCATCTCCGTTCTGATTTCCGACATTTTTTTCCTCCAACTATAATCCGATTAAATCTGGTGACCGCAGGCCGCCGGATTGCGCAAGCTGCACACGGATTAGGAATTGAAAAAAATTTAATTATTCTTATTTTTTATTTTTTTCTTTTTCCCCGCCTCGTTTCGCCGATGCCCAGCGATATCGATCCGGCGAGAATCTCACCCGGTCGAAGGCTGCGGGAGTCAGAATCGAACGAGGCTTTCGTCAGTAATCCGTAATGACGAGGCGGCCGAGTCGGTCGGCTGTACTCGCGGTCTATATTAAAACTACGCCGCTAAATTACCATTTGATTCGTAAGAATCGTGCAACTAATTTAGCCGCTCGGTTTTCTATTTGTTTTGCGGGCCGTGTGTATTTATATAATTTCAGGTTACGCAAGAATGTAGAAAAACTGAAAGAAAGTATAACCGTAGCTTACAGTTTACTCGCTCTATCGTATTAGCGGCAATCTCCCGTATACATACATGTATATCGGAATATACTTGTTACACATCTACAGCCAGCCGGACGAATGCTCGCCCAGGTTATACCGTACACAGGTAAACGTACGGTGCGATACATCGTCGTCATCGACGCAGCACACGCACACAAGCGAATAATCGAGCCACGAGTGACTGATTAACTAGCGCTTTCCTCGAGTAATATAGCGTGCTCAAAACTTCAAACGGATATATAAGGTAGGCGCGTATGTAATTCCCCCCCATATATACATATACATATAGTTTTTCTTTTAATTTCGTGAGCAATAAATTAAATTCAGCTCTACGCGTGTATAGGTATATACGTCGCGTACGCGATATACAATGTGTACGAGGTGTGCGCTCGTCTGCGAGATATCCGTTACATGTATATATCCGCGAATCAAATTTTCCCTTCTTTCTCATCGCTCGCTCTCTCGTCTCCCTCGTGCTTCTCGCTCTCCTTTCCTTCGTTCTTCTGTTTTTTACCTCCGGAGGGAGCTACGACGAGCCCCCCCCCCCCCCCCCCCCCCCGTGGTAATGTAGAGGCTGAGGATTGTGAGATACGCGAGCGGAGGAGACGCGACGTAGAGGTAGAGAGGCGAAGAGAGGTAATTCCCGGCTGGGAGTCTTGCAGAGGTTTCCCACTTTGTACGGTTTCCCTTCTCCCAACGTCCGTCCGTACGTCCGTCCGTACGTCGGTGGGTCGGTCGCGGGGGATGATGCGTCCGGTCTGTCGCCGCTGCGGGGGGAAGCATCTCGTCGTCTCGGTTCTTCGAATTTTATAACTCGAGGCTATCGGTTTTCGTTTACGTCGATCATCTCGCCGTGTCGCGTGATAAAGAAAGCCGATCATTTTTCCAAGTCTCGTTTGGTGAAGCGAATTTTTGAATTCGGAGCGAGAATTTTCTTGCAATTATCGCAGAGGCGTGAATCGAGGAAATTCCGCTCGAAATTGTGGGGGCGCAGATGAGATCAGCGGACGTAACGTCCAAGAGGAAGATCCCGAAGTCCTGGAAAATTCTCCTGCGGTAAAACTCGGAATGACGCAATCGTTCATAACGTGCGATTTACGCGAGTCGTGGATTTTTCGGGTTCGAGTTACGCGTCGCTGAAAAAAAAAAGCGCAGAAAACTAACCGCTTTTCTGCGGCCAGATCTCGCGACATCCGCGTCCATGAAGTCTCTCGCCGCTTTGACATCGTCGCGTCCCGAGATTATCGCTCGACCAGATATATAAATAGACCAGTTGAGCCATTCGCGTCATCCTCGGTTAAAATATCATTTTATCGTCAACCGGAAGAGGAAAATGGGTAAAGAAAGGAGGATCGCAGTTCGACGATTTTACCGTACTCGTATCGTGTTAGTAGCTTTTCTCATCGCGCCGCATCTCTTTCGGACGATATGAATTGAAAATTTCCTCCGTCATAAGTCGTCGATCGTACGTCGAGATTATATCCTTTCGCGTGCGACCGATATGGCGGAGCGGAGACAATTTGCATTCGTCTCATTGTTCTCTTTTTTATTTTTTTTTATTTTTTTTTATTTTTTTTTTGCCCGATGTCTCATTATACGTCTCAACGCTGTACGGGGATGTGTGCGATTACCTTGTACGCCGACTGAGTTATATACCTGCCCGGATCGGTCTGCGAGAAATATAGCCTCCTCCTCCTCCTGCGACGCGACCTTCTTAGACTTTAGAGGATGCACAGTCTACCGATCTCGTCTTCCGATTATATCGCCGGTCTCGTCCCGACGCCCCGCTCCACCTTACACGCGGATCATCCGAGTCCCGGGAAAACGACGCGCCGGCTGAACAAATTTTCATCATTTTAAAATCAATCGGAATCGGGCCCGATATAATTAACACGTCTCACCCCAAGCCGCGCGCTCACTTATCTGTATATGTATACGTTGAGAACTACAAATGATCGGCAGGCGTATACCCCGGCCGTACAAAGTACCTCGTCACGTGACAGGGCCGGTAATTGAAGCGGGAACCCACCCCAACCCCCTTCCCCCCCCTCCCCCTCCCTGACAGGAATCGATGCCGCGACAAAACGAATTTCCAAGGGTAATTTTCTATGAAATTATAGCAACGAGTTACCCGCCGCCGTCGCCGTTCCCCGGGCGCACCGTAGCCGAGCGAATGTTTAGCAGGTGGTTACCTGAGTGTGTATAAAACTCACACACGCGCGGGCGCGCGAGCGAGCGCACCGCATGTATCCGTCGTACCTCCGCTATTGCTGCTGCTGCTGCTGCCGCTGCGGCTGCTGCTGGACTCGACGTTGCGCAGGTGATACAGACGAGCGAACGTACGAACGCACGAAGGATGGATGGAAGTTGAGCGGCGGTAGGGGTGTAGGTGCGCGCGTACCTACGACTCGTACGTATGCGCCCTATACGTTGTAAAAGGGCGCACGGACATACGGCGCCACGAACGTGCAGCAGACCCGTGGCCGCGAGGGGACAACGGACCGACAAAGATAGCCGGAGCACTTCCGGGCAGAAGGGGAGAACTTTCGTATCTGTTGCTGCCAGCGGAGCGAGTCACGGCTCAGCGCGTGCACTTCCTCTATTCTATCCTCCTGCGGGTCCCTCCGACGGACGTCTCCCTGCAGCAGTCTCTCTCTCTCTCTCTCTCTCTCTCTCTCTACCGTTCCTCCCGACGCCCACCTTACACCGTACACGCGTGTACGTGTTCTACCGTCAGAATTCCCGCGACTCTAGATCGCGGCGTAGGGTTCTTCCAGAAGTTTTGAGAAAAAAAAAACCCGCGCCCGGTTATCGCCCACCTCCCGTTTTTCTTTCGTTCTCTTCGAGACGCCGACGTGACGAGTACGTCCCGTCATTCCTCACCTTTTTTTGACGAAATTATATTCAGAAAAATGTGCGCCGAAGGATCAAGACGGTCCGTTGGAGTGGAATGATGGTAACGAGGAGAGGGCGGGAGAGGAAGAGGAAATGAAACAGGGGAAACTTTTGTTCGCTCGCCGAGGAAGGAGATGATCGCGTGGTCGACGTAGGTACTCGATTTTCAGAGGTATAATATCATGGACGGGCGTTAATCGCGTGGACGCGGAGCGACGCGGGGCGATCGGGTGATTAAAAATGATCTCGGGTTGGAAAGTTTTTCTGAAATTTTCCGAGGTCCGAATCGAAGATGGACGATCGTGGTTATTATTGATAAAAATGAACGTCGAAAATAGTTTCCGAGAAATATTTACGTATACGTTACAATATAACTATGCGAGAATAGCTAACAATGAGCGGCGGTTGGCGGGGAACGAGATTGTTATGTACAGCTTACGCGCGTATTATACTTCTGGTATACATACTATATCTTGTAGTCGAGAAAACTGCCGGTTGGCTCAATTACGTAAAGATAAATGTGAAATTTAATGGCATTGTATATTCCATTTGCCGAGCAGAACGCCTTCTCAATTAGTCTCGCCGGGGTCGCGAACATCGACTACGATCCTATTTATTCATCCACCCGTTATGCGGCCGATGACGTCAATAGAAGTCCCTCCGCAGATCGGAATTAAACTAAAAAGTCAAGGTCACCTTTCCACTCTGATCCCACGGAAAAGTCTATCCGCTTATATATATATATGTATATATATATATACAGCCAAGTTTTTCGTCTCTCGCATTTTCAATTCTCAATTATCATTGTTATAATTATTATTTGGTCACACTTGTTTTTCTAGCGTGTCCCGCGTGTATAGAGGTGCGTGTCATGTTATATAGCCGACAGCTCGCCGGAAACCTTTATCCTTCATATATTTTACTCGAAAGCCAAACCACAGATCGTGGATAACTCCGATAAAAACAAGACGCCAAAGTATCTCGATTTTCACATATTTTTCATTTTCAGACGAATCGGTAAACAAGTGGGTAAGAATTCTCCTTTTTTCTTTTTTTCTTTTTTTATTTGCTTCTTATTTTTCCGTTCTTTTCTCTCCAGATAAGACTTATTTTTCAATCCTCGGGGACCCCAGGAAGTGGGGATCTTAAGTGGTTACTCTGGTCAGAAATGGACTTCCGGTTTAAAATCCGGTGAACCGACTTGGCCATGGCTTACAACATCCGACATCGCGAGGTTCAGATATATATATTTTCGAGGTACAATACGCCCGAGGTATCCACAGTAATTTACGTCAGCCTCTCGCCCGTAAGTTGAAAACGAACAACTTAAACGAAACGCGCAATTAACATCTCGACTCCTTGAAAAAAATTATCTCCGACCTCGGGCGATCCCTGAAAAAAGTTTAACGAACGCTTCCGAAGCGAGTCGACGTTTAGCCACCGTAATCGGAATCGATCGGCGATTTTCCGATCCTCTCCAAGGTTGATCACTCGTCTGTTCCATATCGCTGTGGTTCGGTACCCCGATCCCCCCGGCCTAATAAAAAGGAACGATCCGCCGTATAGCGCGGGTCGTTTGGCAGAGGAGCGCGGGAAGGATACGTACAACGTCGGTTTGAACTATAAAGTCAGTAAGTTTCAGTCAGCTGCCAGGATGTCTCCCCCATCTTTGGGAACAGCGAGGCACCCATGTGAGACACCTTCTCCTCTTCGAGCGACAGCTTCTCCGTCCCTCTCCCTCTCCCCCCCCCCCCCGTATCCCCCCGTTCTTCTCCTCTCCCTCTTTTTCCATGGCCGTTTTCTTTCCATCCCGTGTGTGTCCTACCCACCGTTCGCTCGAACGCTCAGGTGGTGTACCTATATCGCAGCGCTACGCGGTGCGCTACGCGGTGGTGGTGGACCCTCTTCCGCAGGCATATAAACCAACCGGTGGTGGTGGTGGTGGCTGCTCCTCCGTCGCCTCAGCCTTACTCTGTAATCAGCAAAGTCACTTAGGTTCGCCGGGCGGCCAGCGCACCCATTTCCTCCGAACGTTCCCCGTTTATCCGCCGCCGCCGCGTCCGTCCGTCCGTCCGTTCGTCGATCGTCCCTTCCCGTCTTTGAGAGCGGAAGACCGTCCCGCGACGGAGAGCACCGAATCATCCTCGTGCGCCGATTTTCCGTTCGAAGCCGGAGTAGCCGGTGCGGACGAGCGTGATCCGGAGCGAATTTGTATATGGCTCGACGTCCAGTCCCGCACATGCCGAATCTCAGGTTCGGAGCAATCGAACACTCGTTGCACGCGACGCTTGCCTCCGCGTAACGCGATATGTCGCGGTTCTAACGTTCCCCCGGAAGTTGAGATAGAGAGAACGAACGAACGAACGACCGACGAAAACCTCGCGTCATCTCGTTTGGGTCGTTGATCTCCATGGGTACCGACGTCTTTTCTTTTACCGATTTTTGCCCGGTCCTCGCTTATCCCCTTTTTTCTTCCGAGGATTTCCCCGAGTCGTCGGATCGATGTGGGTCGATTCTTAACCGCCGACGAACGATCGGGAAAATCGTAAGAAAACGATAAATGGATAAAAAAAAAAAAAAACGAGGCGAGTCGGTATCGGAGACTCGCGTCGACGGAGGATGCGACGCGGTGCACGGGGGCAGGGGGGCAGGGGGAATAGTTGGGCGCGGGCGGGTCAGAGTAAAGGGAGAATCGAGGGGGGGACGCAAGTGCAGCAGTCGGTAGCATTTTGAGTTCAACGATCTTCGATGCGGGGCGTGATGCGAGGACGCGGTGGGTCGGGGCGTCGCTTACAATGTGATGGAAATGGGACTCCGGTAAACGTCACCTGCACCGGACTCGCGCGCGCTTACGTGGGTCGCAGTGTCATCAGGAAATTTTTCTCTCCTCTATACCCGTGAAACGTTTTTTTTTCTTATTTTTCTTATTTTTTTTTTTTTTGATGTTCCGTTTTCTTTTCACATTTTCGGAATCTATTTTACCAGGCATAGAGACGTATGCGGGTCGCGGTAGTTCGGAGATGCCGATAATCGTATATGGCTTAATTATAGTCTTCGATCTCCGTCGATGTCACGTACACGCGATTGTGCGTGATTCTCACACTTGTTCACGATATTCGTAGGTTAATTTCAAGTTTGTTATACATATAACGATGATCGTTTCATCTGGTTTATTACGTAGCGGCGCAGCGCGACTCGCGATGTGTTTGAGTAGGTCTGTATGAGATAAATATAAGCGTTTCAACGAATTCGTTCGAGACGGAAAAGTCTGGTAGTTATGACGACGAGGTCGGCGTCGACGGGCACGAGAAGGTGGCGGTGGGTCTTATTGTACGGGTTATAATGGGTTTTCAGCGACACGAAATGCTTGGATCAGACACTTCGATCCCCGCTTTCGATAGAAAAACTTCAAAGCTGTAGATCGATGTAGGTGGTTTTATGGAAAAATGAGACGCTGCGATACAAGAATAAAACGATCTATTGAAGGAGCTAGATATTATTTGCGGAGACGATATCACGTGTGAGTCATTGTACTATGACGGATCAATCGATCGATCCACCAATAAAAATCAAACAAATGTTGTTCGCGGTATTTTGATGTAGTTGAATGTATTTCGAACTCCATTTTTCTGCTCCCAAAAATGAAAAATTGGCGATAACTTGATCAGTTTTTTGGGCCAAAAATTAAGTATCTTTAAAATCGTCCGTATGGCACTTTTCTTACGTATTTTGATCTCAGGAATCCGAATCTGAAAGAAAAATTGATCTATCTCTAAAAATGACCGAGTTATCGCCAATTTTCAGCTTTTTGGGGTCAAAAATAAAAAATTGATTTTTTAGTGTATCTTAATGTAATTTGAGCTCACGAATCCGAATCCGAAAGAAAAATTCATCTATCTGCAAAAATGACCGAGTTATCCCCATTTTTTCACGATTTTTGGCATAAATTTGAGGATATCTCGAAGGGAAAAAATCGTAGCTCAATTTGACTTCCGGATTCGTGTTCCTGAGGTCAAAATACATAAGAAAAGTGCCATACGATCAATTTTAAAAAATAAAAATTTTTGCCCAAAATTTGAGATTTTTCCAAGGGGTACCCCTTACGATTTTTTCAAATTTTGACCAAAATTTTTTATTTTTTAAAATTGATCGTATGGCACTTTTCTTATGTATTTTGACCTCAGGAACACGAATCCGGAAGTCGAATTGAGCTACGATTTTTTCCCTTCGAGATATCTTCATTTTTCCACTCCAAAAAGTAGAAAATTGGCGATAACTCGACTAATTTCATAGATAGATCAATTTGGCTTTCAGATTCGGATTCCTGGGATCAAAATACATAAGAATAGCATATAAAATAAAAAAAAATTTTTTGGTCCAAAATCGCCAAAATTCCAAGGGGTACCCCTTTGGATTTTTTCGATTTTTGGGCCAACTAATTTTCAAAATAAGTTGAATGATGCTTTTTCAATGTATTTTGATCCCAGGAACACGAATCCGTTGGTCAAATTGAGCAACGAATTTTTCCCATCGAGATATCTCCATTTTTACACTCCAAAAAGTGGAAAATTGGCGATAACTCGATCACTTTTACAGATAGGGTCAATTTGGCTCCCAGATTCGGATTCCTAAGCTACGTTCAAACAGCCTGGAAAAAATATATTCGATACGTCGTTCATAAATCCAAAAATCTCGAAAATCATGATCGATAATAAATAAAATAAAAGTTCCGCTTGTGTTAGCAAAGCTCGAATACAGTTTCTGATTTACGGAATGCCTCATCAGCGCCGTTGATGTCATCAGCTGAACAAGCCATTCGAGTTTATAGCATCGACGCAGCTAAACGTTTGTGCAATGCTCGATTTGTGAAAGCTTTTCCCAAAATTCTCCAGTCCTCAGAAGTTGTAAGACCAGAATAAAGGGGCAATAGCACTCGCCTAGAGACCTTGCGGTTATATCTTCGCAATGTTTAAATATACCCAAGTATATGTATATGTACATATATATATATTTGTGCCTACACAGACACGACTATACGGGTAATGCCCATCGTTCCGATAAAAGTGCATCGATAAAATCAGCTCATTAGAGGCAAATGGTACCATCCTATACGACTGACGAAACTGAACCATTTTCTCCGAGTGAGATAGATATCCGATGATCGGAGTAAAGGTAATTTCCACTGAGGGTCATTAGCGGTGCCTCGAGAATCCAATACCTACACAACACCGATACCTGGAGAAATACGATGTGCGCGGCTGACGCTCTTCGTACAACTTCAACTCGGCGTCGTTGACGACATCGCCGTGAAGACGCGTCAGCTTTCTAATATTTCTAAAATATACCCTCCACCGGAGTACGCACGTCGCCAGCTGTCGTACATCGGCGAAGAAAAATCCGACGTCCTGTTCGCACAATCGCGCCAGGCAATTAAATCGGTCGGAAAAAAAAAACTGGTATTCTCTCTCATCTCTCTACCGAAAACTGAAAATCGCCTCTTCAAAATTCCGGAGATGACGATAAATTTCGCAGCGGCGTAAAACCATAAATCGTTCGTCACCGCGGCGTCACAACGTCCCGGTAATCGAAGCCTCGAAAACCCTCTCAAAGAATTAGTAATAATTGAGGGAACGAATATCGCTGGGAGGTTCGCTCGGATATATATTGCGTGCAAACGACGGTTAACGGTACGGAGACTCCGGCGCGTATCCCTGAGTGAGTCAGAGCATATAACCTGGGACACACGTATAACATACATGTATACCTGTATATAGTCGTATATTTTAGATATAGAAAATACGCGCGAGAGGGTAAAATGAAATGGGCCAAGGGACGGGGTTCGGTTCGGGGGTCGCGCGAGGGTCCGCGAAAGGGGGAGGGCGAGGGAAGCGGAGCGGCGAGGCGGGGAGGTGCGGGGAGGGGAGGGGAGGGGAGGGGAAGGAAAAAGAGAGTTTTGTGAAACTAGGTTCCAGGCATCGCGTATTACACCTATAGTACCGCCCCGGGCGGAGGAGGGTGTTTCCAGGAAGCCGTGACGGGCGAGAGGACGCAGGGAGGGTTGTGCAGAGAAGCTCCGGTGACGCTGGTAGACCGTGCAGAGGTGAACCAGCACCGGCCCCAGGTATTGACCCGTCGTAGTGTGCCGGGGAGGCACTGTGTCGTCGCTTGGCAACCATTTGTGGCCAACACACGTACAACAGGAACCTTGAGATCTGACGGGAGCTCCTACGGTGATGGCCCTGGCTCGCCTATCCGACGATAAGATGGCCGCCCCCGCATCATCGTCGTCATCCCTCCGATGATATTCGTAAGGGATAAAGAGGAACGAGAGGGTGAAAAATTTCCCCCGGGTTCAGAGACATATACTTCGCTATCTGGATCTGATTTTTTTCAGACTCTAGACCCAAAAACGATCAAATTCGAATCCGTCGATAAGACGAGAGCCAGAAAATATGCCTCTGGCTGACTTGTGAATTTTTTCGTCCAATGCGACGACGATAGGTATCCGTTGAAAACTGAATGGTGAAAAAAAACGAATTTCATCCCACGAGTAGGAAAGCCCGCAACTGTCTACGGACGTATAATGCGGGCGCGGAGGTCGACGAATGGGAAGACACCTGCCGCCCTGTGGTGTAGTGCTGCAAGGGGAGAATTCGGTGATCACGGAGCGTGGCTGGTGCAGCGGGCCTTGTGTGCGGAGTGCGCGCGGTACGACGACGATACAGTCGTCGTCGTCGTCGTCGTCGTCGTCGTAGTCGTACCTCGGAGGTTCGTATAAATAATAAATTTCCTGCGCTAGGTGAGCGGCAGGGGTGTGTGTGTGTATACGGGAGATCCCGCGATACATGCGATGCCGGAGGAGAGGCGAATGAGCGGAGGTCGGCCGGAGGTAGCTGAGGGTAGTGGCTGGGAAACGGACGGTTGCTCGGCAACGGGCACACCACCTATGCGACCGCGTCGCGCCGGCACTCTGCACGCTCGGCTCCGGCGGGACACGAACACCCCGGCAAAGCTACGAAATCAATCCTCGTTCGAATGTACGTGCAGAGGGATAAAGTCTCGACTGTGTGCAACCGACGGACTCGGACTCCGCGCGCCCACATAATCAGCCGCGCGATCCTCCTCCTCCTCCCCCTCCTCCTCCTCTTCCTCCTCATCCTCCTCCTCGTCCGTAGGAGCGGAGCGGCTCCGATCAATACCGGAGCCAACGCGACGCCCCCGCCGACTCACCTGGCCGCTCATTCACGCCGGGGTTTCTTCGTATCTCTGTCGCGGAGGAGTCCGCGACGATTCCGACGACGCATCCCGCGTCCCGGTTGGACCCGAATCGCCCCGGGACGCGGGCTTTCCTCGGGGAGGAGGGGTGCGTCGACGAGACGATTAGCCCCGACGTCGCGCGCTATACCGATCACGGGGAAATCGAAGCTCGGCGACGATCGGCACAAGGTCAGCGACGTACGGAGCGGCGGAGATCCGACGGATACGGAATGGAAAATGTTCTCCCGAACGCGCGTTGCCCCGCGGGAATTACGTATACGTCGTACGATCCGCGCGAGACTGCAGATCAGAGTTTTAGATAAAAAGCGACGAGGTACGAAGATGAAGTTCAAGGTGTTTTCCAGTCACGCGGGGCAGCCTTAATAACGCCCCGCAAGTGCACGGCGAGGGCGGGGAGGGCGGGGGAGAGGGAGACAGGGGGGAAACCGATGATTTCGACCGCAACGAGGCGAAACGAAGACAGTGCAGTCTTCTGTTAATGTTTCGAGTTCGGACTAATCCTGCTAACCTGTCCGAGTTCTGACGAGGTATATATACATACACACGTATGTATACGAGAGACTCAGTTCCCACGTTTCGAGAGAACAGAAATTGGATGTACCGGTTTCGCCGATGGACGTTACGAGAACACGCAAATTTTTTGACGCTGGAAATTTTTACAGGATTCAATTTTTTTCATATACACGCACGAAAATATCCGGGGAAACCGATCTGCGAAACGCGTGGATCTTAATTCCAGCGCGCTATAATCGATCGCTCGCCTTGGATTCCGATGGCTATCGTGAGTCTCGCGAGTGTATGTATTCAAGGTGACCGAATCCGAGGAGAATCGAGGACACGAAATAATTTTCCTTTTCTCGTTTATTCTTAAGAGAGGGGTATATCACGTATACGAGTGTATATATACTTGTACACACAGGTATAAGTTCTGCGTTGCGGAGACCTGCAGCCATCATTAGCGACATTCCACGTCGGCTGACTCATCAACGATATACATACCTCTTGGCCTCCGCAACTCTACATAACTCGGAGCTTCGGTTCGCACTCGTTCCTCCTATGCTTCTCCATTTTCTCACCTTCCATATTTTTCTCTCTCTTATCGCCCGTTCGATGCCTCCGCCCGTACGCGTCTCGATATCCGGATGATTCGACTACGGCGGACGTATATATCCGCGTGAATTTCGAATGACGATGATCCCGTGGGAGTATATCGCGTAGTACACGTATAATGCAGCGTGGGTTGTACACCGCGAACCATGTATAACGGGGTGGTGGTACTGTTATGCCTTTTCGTGATATTATTGGTCTCTGTGTGGCAAATAACAGGATACGCAGTGTCCCATAAACATCCTACCAACTGACGCGGCATAATCGCGTCGGCCTTATTCTCGCGTTCCCTTCTCTCGTTTTGCCCGGGTGTTGTTTGTCAGCGTGCGGCCAGTAGTCGCGCGTTATCGACCACAAGCCAACGCGGGAGGTCGGTCGGACGGACGGACGGACGGACGGACGGACGGACGGATGGACGGTACGAAAGGATGGACAGCGCGCTTCGTTCAACGCGAATGCCGACTTCCAGCTCGCTAATCGCTACCTGCGGACTGTTACGCCGGAGATAACGCTCCGCGGCGAAGATGATGAACGCACCGAGCTTACGATCGGTCGATCGAGATTCGGGTCGATCGAGTCGAAAAAGACAAAGGAATCACAACGCGATGTCGCGAATCTGTCGCTTCGACGCCTACCCCGGCGAAGGGCGGCGAATAATAAGTGGGCAGATTAAATTCGACTCTTGGTAAATGTCAATTTCCGTGACCCCCCCCGGCCCTCCGGTTCTCCGCTACACTTCGTCGCCCCTCGTCGACAACGCGGGCGAACAATGAGCCAAGGGTTTGTTTCAGTCTCCAGGGGGGGGGGGTCCAGGCGTTCGACGTGATGTAGTCGGTTGTAACACCGTATTGTTGTTATAAAAACGAAGCATCGGAGGGATGCTGCCGCGTGACATTTGGCCACCGTGGCATTTAGCGCTTTTTAGGGAGGCGGCGGGGGGGGAAGGGGGTCCGCAGCGACCCGACTCACGCACTTTCCGTTTCAGCCCATCCAATTTCCTAAATCATCCCGTTCCGTCACGGGATCCCGTTATTAGGAGGCAGAGATCACCTACTCCTACTACTACTACTACGCTGCACCTTCGACGGGATGACACAACGTATACTGTCAAAAAGACTCCCCTGTGTGCTCTTCCCACGGAGCCGGTAAACGCGATGAAACACGAGATATGGATCCGCGGTGGCAACATCACGAGTCAAATATTTGCCGTCGTTACGCTAATGTAGGATACCGTTCCTCCCGTTCCTCCCACCCCCCCACCCCCCTATGTTTTCCCCTTTTTTGTCGAAACGCGATTCACTTACGTTTTCACTTCCCGAATGGACCCAGCGCGTGTGCGACGTGTAAATAAGTAAGTGTATCAGAGAGAGCCATGCCATTGTTGATACGACGTGTATATTCGTTACGAACATAATCGTCGCGATTAATCGGGTTTCGGCGAGGCGCGTTCTTTTGGTCAGCCCTAAATATGCCCGTGCAATACGAATGCGTATCGTTCTGGAATTCGGTAGCGATTTCTCATCAAGTCGAAATCTGTCGTCGTCGCGCGGTCGGTGAAAGTTTCGCGTCGATCGTGACCGTCCGACAACGAAGGAGTAGTACGCGCGGCACGCGGGCCACGGAGTATAATTATTTGCCCCGTTTCGATCGAGGTGGCCCGTTAAGGGCACCTTCCGTGCAACGCGAACTTTATACGTAGTACAAAGTAGCTCTCTTCGTGATTTTTCCCGTCGAACGGGAAGGGTGGACGGAAAACATCGAGCCCTTCGATTGTCTTCGTTGGATCGATTTCCCATAGATATACATATGTATACGTATATCGCGGTATATATCGGTACGCGTATCGAGCATCAGCTGTACAGCCGTCCGTACCTATGCGAGATAATAATAATAATAATAATGACGACGATGAACGCCCATTATAAACCGCCGGCCGAGGGGGAAAAAAAAAGGAGACTTTATCACATCTCGAGGCCGAGGGCAGATGACGCCGAGTCAAGATCCAGCTGCTCCGCGCTTCACGAATCGGAGCGGCGAAACCCAATTCTTGTATAGGTACACGAGTGTTAGAGCGTCATGCGGACGATATCCACGCGATCCACGTATATATCGCGGCTCGACCGTACATACCGCGCGCCCGCAGTCCCTCTCATACCTTAATTATGCTAATCGCTGCGTCTTAATTAACCACGCGCATAAAAAAGAACGAAGAAAATTCGTCGTACATTTTCGAAAAACCCACGACGACGATCGTTTCGATTTTTGAAAAATGACAACAGAGAAAGCAAAAAAAAGTACATAAGTTTCTTCGACGAATCGTTTTTTCGGCGTACGTCGACGATCGAGGTATCGTTCGCCCGGAGCGAATAGCTTTCGCTTCTCCCGAGCGCCTATGTATATGTATATATTCCTCTTCTCGTTCGTCGTCCGCTTCCTCGAAGAAGGACCAGGTCGGGTGGCACGTGCGAGCTGTCGGCTCGCGCGACTCTGGCAGGTGCCATTGAACGGGCGATTACGTACGTGTACGTTCCCTGTACCGATACACAATAAACTCGCACACTCGTATACGAGCGTATTTCTTTTTCATCCGCTGTACACATACAAAGATACATTATACCGGTGGACGTAAGTTCGTTGCCCACGCGCCTTCGGTATATGTATACAACTGCGGCTCGGAGAGCTACCGATGGAACGAGACAAGATGGTGTGCGCGCGGGATCGAGGCGTACCGGCTAACAGACGCGCTACCGAAGATCTCTCGCTTTTCTCCACCCGGACAACGACGCAAGGTGCGTCCCGTACCAGATGGAAGTAGCGGAGTCAGAGTCTGAGGCGGCGGCAGCGGCAGCAGCAGCAGCAGCAGCAGCAGCTGTTACGTCGCGCGCTGTTCGGCGCGTGCCATCGGGTAGAGAAAAACGGAAAAAAGGAATACTTAAATTACGAACACACATGAGGCGAGAGGGCGACGGGGGGGAGGAGGGGGGGGGGGCGGGGGGAAATATAAGACGCGTGGAGATAATGTCTGAGCAAAGGTACACCGCACGCGTGCCTAGTTGTTATTATTATTATTATTATTATGATTATTGTTATTGTACACGGGGATCTTAGGTGTTCGTTGAACTACATTATACGAGAATGAGGGGAAGTTTCATAGAAAATATAAGTTACGTGTCATATATACGTGTACACATGACGTGGACGTTGCGCTATATATAAGTACGTATATCTTTTGTCGGCGAAAAGAAGCCTTTGTCTATCCTAAAAAACTTGAACTTTTGCGAGTATCGAGCGTCGTGGGAAAACCCTTCGGTCATCAAATCCGGGATACAAACTGTATCGAAGTAGCGAAAAACTTCGGATCGAACGATTTCCGCTATTTTTTTTTCTTCTTCTTTTTATTTCAGGTATCTCGCGTCTCGTGGGAATAAGCGAACCGCTGCTATCGAAAATCGATAAAGCCACGATTAGCCGGCGGACCTCGTTCGATTTTTTCAAAAAAGCTCCCTTTCTCTTCTTTCCAAAATTTCGTCAGACGTATACGCAATATAATACGCGTTTATTCGACTCGACCGATACCGGGGAGTCTTCGCCCTCGATCTCCACCTGGTGTCGCGCATTACACACGAGGCCCGCGCCTACCTGTGCGCTTGCCTGTGTCGTCTACGTATTTATTTTTTCAACCGTCGCTTATGATACGGTAGACGCCGCATCGTGCAGGTACTTATCTCGCATCTCGATCGTCGCGAAGAAAACGATCGTTCGAATCAACTGTTACACGCGTCCTTGAAAGCTCGGCAGTCCCGCGGGACGACGCGAACTCTACCCATGGTACGTTCGATGCCGCCGTTAATTGCACAGGATATACATCCCGATAGGAGGCGGGGGGGGGACACGTGCGCGAGAAGTCGGAGAGCAACCCCGAGAGCACGGGGGATCAAGGCCGGGTCGTCGATACAGGGAGTGCCGCGGATGCGGTTAGCGTGTGGAGGAGCGCCGTCTGCGGCCGAGCAGCATCTGCCGTATCGGTTTCGATCCGCAGCCCGTGTTGCGAGTTCTCCTCCAGCGGCAACGAGCACGAGCCCCTCCGAATACCGGAGATTGAGAGAAAGAGCCTCCCCGAGTTATACGATAAAAATAAACAAGCGGTTATAACAATATCCCGCTCCCACCCGCCGGACGGACGGACGGACGGACGGACGAACGTCCGACGCAACCGCGTAGCCGTAGGAAAATACATATATGCATGTATAGGTGTGTAGAGCGTATCCCGCGTGTACGTGCGCCACTCACCCCGCACGTCCGACGACTCGGATTAATTATCTAATGCCACGACAACATCTGTCATCGTATATACCCGAGTCTCCGGACTGAGCGCGCAGGGCGCAGCTTTGCCGAGTCATCGTCCCCGCATGATTTTTATATTATACATACCTACCTACCTACCTTTCCGCAGCTTCTGACTTTTCGACGATACGACGTGTTTCGTGCAACGGAGGGGCTGGATACGACGCGGCGGACGACGTGCATGCGTAGAAGAGCGAGCTGAGGATGGAAGCGCGCGTTCAGGGGGATGATCGATTTCCGCGAGTTTTTTTTTTTTTTTTTTTTTATCATCATCGGCGAGGAAATTGTTATTCGCTCGTTTAATTTTTTGAGCAACTTACAATTTCGTTGTACGTATACATGTATGCGATAGAATTACGCGCTTCTGTAGGTAATTATATAATGTTTATGGAAATTGGCGTAGTTAATTATTGTTCAAAAGAGGCGTCGACGCGTAAGCGCCGACGTATATAATATACGCCGTGCGTATACCGCAGCTCGGTTTTACGAGCGACCGCGTATACGCGACGGTGTGCGCGTCTGCTGTGTAGATATATTCGGAAAGTCCGAGTTTTTTTGAACCAAGCGACGAATTTCGTACTCTCCGATTCGCGCGGATTATCATTATATATTATATATATATGTATACGATATCGCGTTTATCTGCAACCGCAACGCTGCGAAATAGCCGAAAGCTTATCCCACTCGCGACTCGCCTTCTCCGAATCTGGTGGTCCGCTCGATGCGAATATCAAGTATATTAAAGCATGTTTTTCACGCTCGGAGTTATACGAACCACCTAGCGAGTGACGATAGCGTACGGAGTTGGCGATATAGCGAAAAAACAAATCCGCGACTACCCGTCACCCGACCACGAGCCAACGGGGGGAGCATCCGATCGTTGGTAAAAAAAAAAATAAACAACGACTCTCGAAGCTTTGACCGATGAGACGAGAAACGTTACGAGGACGTTATAGATGAAGATATTTGCAATATTGTCACGCGCATCCTGTCCTAGCTCCGCGTGAACACTCTCCGAACCATCTAACGCGGGACATAGTTCGATGTCTTCGCCATTAGAGCGAAACGGAATTCGTGCGTTTCATTATTTTATTTTATTTTATTTTATTTTTCTCTCTTTCTTTTGTTCTCCAACGCCGCGACGTCGGTGCGGGTCGGCCTTTAAATCCCGTTAACCCCTTTCCTCCGGGAGACGACGGTCAAAATCGACGTCCGATTATCAAAGTGCGTCGCTTTCCGCAGTCCCGAAGATCGAAGAAGGCGCGAGCAGCCGCACGTTCGAATCTCTGGTTCATATTCATTCGGATCTCCGGGCTCCGTTCGGATCTCCGGAATCGGGTATAACGAGCCACGGGCGTTGAGTCGAAGCTTTGACTTCGGCCAGGTTGGAGCTCGGCAGGTGCGCGACGACGTTGCCCCGGGCCACGAACAGCTGCCCCTGCGGTAGAGGCGCACGCGCCAACCGCACCCACGATATTCCGCTATTCGACTCGCGGACCACCCGATATGTATCGTCCGGCGATTCTCTTTAAGTCGGGCGAGAGCCCCCCCCCCCCCCCCCCCCCCCCCCCCTCCGATAGCTGGACCGATCCGCGGAGGATGAAAATTCTCGTTAGATCGAGACCAGCTGAGGACGCGACGTCGATATGCGCCGAAATGAAAAACGACGAGGTATTGTAGCTTTTCACCTATAATAATAATAATGATATCCACGATCATCGGGTTGTATAAATTAATTCGATACCGTCACCTGTTCAGCTGCATCTTACGTCGACGGTCACCGGCTATTACACGACTCGATACGAGTTTCGCGTAACGTAAACTATAGAATTATTGTTGTTCGGAGAAACGGCGTTATATGCAGGCGAAGAAATGTTTCTCCGATTACCGGCGGATCGATCGACGAATCAGCGAAGTTATCGTACCGTGGCGTAGACGTGACACGAGATAGAAGGAGGAGCAGCCGATGAGAGAGAATTGAAAGAAAAAAAAATGTGCGAAATACGTGCGTCCGGAGTAGCAGGGGAGTTCGTACTACGAGCTTTAGCACGATAATCCGATGGAAATTTTCGTCAGCTGAAAAGATAAGGAAAAATTAAATTCGAGGTAATTTTTCTGATATTCCGTCCATAATCTGACCGCGCTTTATATCCGCCGACTTATACTATACGTGACTCGGCGGGACTTGTTATTATATCCCTCGTACAATATATGTATATAATTCTCAAACCACCGCGGCCGCCGCACTGCAGTTTCGAGATACGAAGAGGTGGTCTGCGACGGGCGTATAAAGAACAAAACATGGATATAATCTAAGCGCGTTTTTATCATTAACGCGAAGCTTATTGTTAGTCCGATACGTCGGCGAATCGCAAGCGATGCACAGAGAATTCCCCACATATATCGTCCATTGTTCCATTCGGAAATCAATCCGCGGGGGCGTTGGCCCACGATACAATACGCGTCGGCGTAAACGTGAAATCCGACAACCCCATTGGTTAACGAGGGCCACACGGATCCCTCGGCGGTGGTCCAGATCAATTGAAACGCTCCCTACTCGTTGCGAGCTGCGGTGCTTCGCTCTAAATTCCCATTGGTCGACGTCCGAATAATCTCTGCGCCCACGAGGGTCGTGCCCTCCCCCCCCCCCCCCCCCCGGACGGCTCGGAGGGTGATTCGAGTGAGGAAATTTTCCTCTTTTTTTTTTCTTTCCTCCCTCCTTCTCTCATCCTCTGATTCGCGACGAACGGCCGATACCCGGTCTATAGAGTCGATCGATAAAGAATCGACGATATCCGCCTTCGTTTTAATGGCCTTCAAAATTTACCAATGTGTCATTGTCTTACGACCGGTGATACGTGGTAATATAATAATGGAGATGAAAGATTCAATTCGAGCGATGACCAGGCGAAATTTTGCCTGTCGTCACTCGCTAACTTTCGTAACACAAGCGTAACCACCGTCACACCTCCGTATCCGATGTATGCGTATTGTAATCATAATCATCATAATAATAATAATAATAATTGCGTAACGTCGTCATCGACACGCGTCTGTAAGTACGCGATCGCGAGCCATCCGATTCCCGAGTCGAATCTGATTTCGAATCTCGCTTTATCGTCCTATCTGTACGAAGGCATCGAATCGAAGAGCACAAACCGTGCGACTCGTCCGTATGATACACGCACCTTATGCAGGAAATTACCTTCGCATCGCGCCGATTCCGGCCAGCCGATAGATAATGCGATGACCGGAGTGTGCGGATAAATTTTCTACGCACACACGATGATGATAATACGTATTACGACGACGGCTGGTTTCGACACGCGGTGAACGCGAATCTATATATATATATATATATATATATATCGGTTATAATTTTCACCGCGCGCCCGCGACAGGTGAGGATAAATTTTCATTCAGTCGAGTAGCGCGCGGCGTTCGTACAAGCTTCGGAACTCATTGTTCGGTACGTAAGAGCGAAGTTATAGTCAGCAGCCGTCGCGCGGAGGGCGATAAGACCGCGCGACGGCCGTTTCGTTATCGGGCAAACCTTTCTTCGCTCCGCTGTGCCGCGCGCGGGAACCGTATAACGTCCGTACAGGTAATATAGGAAGATCCACTCGTCGAACGAGAAGCGACGCGGGGAACCCCCTTTCTCCGCTCTTGTTGTTAAAACTCCAGGTAGACGGATATACGAGCGCAGAAAAAAAAAAAAAATGATTATTCATCCGGAGGGGGGGGGGGGGAGGTTGTCGAGGAGACGCGGCGAAAATAATTGATCGAAGCGTCGACGCTCTAGAGGCCAGATTCGACGGGATTCATTTTTTGAATCGTTCGAGGGCAAGAAGAAGAAAAAAAAAGAAATTTTTTGGAAGCGATCGACAATTTTCGTTCGGTATTCGCCTCCATTGTCCCGTGCACCTCATCACACGTACACGTCGCACAAAGTAGAATTCGTCGTAGCGCAATGAGTGAACAACGACGATAAATCGCCGCGCGTCGCGGCTGGCCTGGTCGTTTCGCATCTCCTCGTCAACGGAGTGCCCGTTGCAAGGCGTATCGAACATTGTTCGGTATAACATTTGCATGACAATGGGGTGTCGCATGACCGGCACCGTCCGTTGATATCGCGCGAAGAGCCCCGAGACGTCGTGTGGTTCTGTCCGGTGTTCGATCGACGCGGGCGACGGCGACGGCGAACGAGCGAGGGAGCGCGTTTCGTCGAGATACGACAAACTCCTCTTTCCTTCGTCCCTCCGTCTCCTACGGTCTGTTCGCCCCGCGCATCAGGGGTGATTGATTCCCGCGAGGAAAGTAATATCCCCGGTTCGTCAATCCTGCCAAATAAACGGTCAAAGTGATTTTCTGTTGTGGCGAGGATCGCGATGGCAACCGACTCGGTATCCCTGGCAACGGGGCTGAGGGCTCGCTCATTCGGGCTCTAATTCACGGACACCGAAGCGCCGAAGGGGCAGACGGGCGGAAGGACAGAGGGACAGAGGGACGCGAACGCCTCTGTAACGTTCGGGGGACGAGATAGCGGCAACCGTTGGCAGGTGAGAGAGAGAGAGAGGGAGAGAGAGGGAGAGAGAGACGGGGCGAGGGAGATAGAGGGGCGGAGGAGGAGAGGAGCTCGGTCCGGGTTCGTGTGTTTCTCTATGCGTATCTATGGTAACGGTTCAACTTTCGTGGTTGGCGTTGTGGAAATGGCTCATGAGGTCCGTCGATCCTCCACCTCCTCCACCTCCTCCACCTCCTCCACCGCCTCCTCCTCCTCTTTCTGTCAGTCGGCCTATATATGCGCTAATTCGTTTTTCCCGTAATGTACGCGGGGTGTCGGTGTGCGTATCCCACGCTCGTACAACACGAGGGAGAAAGAAACACCTGCCCCGGCGATTAGCCCGCGGAAAGAGCAAAAAAAAAAAAAAAAAAGGGTAACACATATGTAGATATATATATATATGTGTATGTATATAAATAAAGTAAAAGAACAAAACGAGCCGGATGATGCACGAGCTTACAACTCTGCGTTATCGATAATAATTATGCTGAACTGGTCAGCGGCTGGTTCGCTATCTCGGTGTACGACACGGTGTACCTATAGCTTTACCGTATAGGTATATAGTAGCTTATGTGCGCAGTACTACCTGTACTCACACTCATACACGCGCACAGGTGATTATTCTCGGTGAAAAAAACTATACGAGTGTACCGCGTTTACCGTATGCACAATGCAAATACGTCATTAAATTAAAACGTCGTTTATCTGCGCTCGTATATATACATATACATATCGTGCGGTATAAATATCGCATGCAAAAATTGACTTGACGAAAATTTAAAGCGCGGATGCAACAACTCGGATCACGAGTTCACGCGGATGCGAGTCGCATCCGGATCGGATTATCGCGTACGTATAACGATTACGCGTTAACGTTTCTCCACACTTTTTGGAAATTTTAAAATAGCGACGACTCGACCGCGTGTACACCTCGTGAATATTTCGATCGAGGGTTATTAATAATCTCGTACGAACGAAGGATTTGTTGTTTTTTTTTTCTCGTTTCTTTAAATTTATCTCAAATTCGGGGTTCTTTTTCTCTATATTATTTTCACGCGCGAAAGATGACGATATATACGCGCACACTACATATCGATCCGACATCATCGTTGCACGCCACAGATCCGCGATATCCGTCTAGAATTTCTATTACATAAATGGTATTTCCTCCCATCTCGCAAGCGCGACGTTTTTCATTGTGCGTGTCGGCCGCGCGCGCACACAAACATCGTACATTAATTACGACGACTTATACCGCAACCTGCAATCACGTTACGAAATAGTCTCCTCCGCATCGCACGGATTGAGATCGTGGACACGCCGCGCGAACTCTCCCCGAAAACCCAAACGATCGATGACCGTTATTGACGTGCACGTATGACGTCTTCGACTCGTACGGCATATGCTCGAAATTTTCGTACACCTACGAGAGCCCTATATTGTCGCGTCGTCCCCGCGCGGATCGCGGCGAGATGCGCGGTGTATCGCGGCGCGGGGATGACGCGATAATCGTCGTTACGGACGGCCGGTGGATTCATAAGTATATACCCGTACAGTAGTTTTCCCACAAGCGGAATTGTTCTCGATGACCTGCGACCCGATCCCGTGCGCACGTCGTCGCCGACGTTCACGCGAACAACAAAACGATCGTCGCGAGGCGGAGACGCGCCTACCTACACACGTCCGCGGTTATACACACACACGCGACACGACACGTACGGCGGCGTGGTGTGGGTTAGGAGAGGTGCCGCTCTGCCTTTTTCTCCGTCCGACCCGGTTACCTATGAATATGCAGAATCGTTCGATATCGATCATTCATTGATCCCAAGGCCCAAAGGGCAACGCGGTGTGACCTGGTCCCCGTGGCGTCCGCCTCGATTCTTCGTCGGCTTCTCTCGCGTTCGCCGCCGCCTTCGTTCAATTTCCGTTCGAATCCATTCCGTTTTTATAAAAGAGATAACCTCGGCCGTAGTTTCTCACCTGCGCTACGTCGTCGGGCGATCTTCGGCCGGTAAATAACCTTCGAATTCGTCGCTCGCAATTTCATTGGGAAAATCGAATCGTCTTCTCGGCTAACGAGAATGCGTCGAATTTTCAACGAACGCCAGCGGGGGTGAGGTTGTGTCGCGGTCGTCGTTAGTCTTCGATCGCACGCTCGTGCGAGGCGATATCGGGCCCGCAGTCGAGTGGGTGTTACGGCGTTGTATACATCTATCGTGGATCGGTAGAGGAGGAGACACCGAGTGCGGCCAGGTAAGTAGATAAGACAATGAGACCATCCACAGGGATCAAGTGTATGCAAAGCAGGCGGTTACCACGCAGATAGCCGGTCGCCTCGTCCGTCCGTCCGTTCGTCCGTCCGTCCGTCCGTCCGTCCGTTTGTCGGTGAAACACATCGGCCTGCACCGTCGCGAGACCGGACGTTTTGTCTGTAAATTTATGCTAATCGCGATGTATCAGTAGCTCTGGAAGCGCAACACACCGTTGGCCGAGCAGCGTCAAAACTCCCGAGTATAAATACCGATAATATTCCCGCGAAGGTGTACGAAGCGCACACCTTAGCTCACGAGCGGTTAATTTCAGTCGGAGACCAGCGGGGACTCGCCGAGCGACGCGATACGAACGACGTAAGAGGGACACCGAAGGGTACGACGGGCGTGGGTCGCTGTTTTCCGTTTTCTCATCGCTGCGAGTTTTTGCTCGGAAAGCACCTTGGGCAACTCTCGAACGGTTCAAAGGTCCTTTTTATACTTGCCGCTGGGAATTATTACGGACTAGCTACTCTTTTTCCGAGGATTGACAAAGATCGCGCGCGCGTATAACGCCTATTCTCTCGTCGAGCTATATGTATACTACTTTAATTATTTCGTCAGACTTCGGCGAGAGCGACAATTTTTCTCGTCGGTTCGAAAGTTTTCGATTTCCGTTTCCAAAAAAAATTCTTCGCCAATACGAAGGTGGAATGGATGGAAAAATTTTGAGGAACTCATCGATCGCCGTATTACGCTCAACTTCGATTACTTTTTTATATCGTTGCGTTATAATCTCGATCGGGCGAATCGTAAATTGAACACGGACTCCAAGAGAATGCGTGCCTCAGACCGTTCGCGTCAAATGAGATTCGCAGAAATATACGCGTCGTCAGCAGACTCGGCTGTACATCGACTGTAAAAGCAAAATTTGCATTTCTTGAGGACACCGGAATTCAACGATAGGAGAATAACGAGCTATACGCGACGAATTTGAAACGACGCCCGAGTCTCGTTTTCGAAAATTAATTATTGGGAAAAAATCTGAGCGTTCGTACGGATCGCGTCGTAACGACCGTCGATAAATAACGAAGAAATTCGTCGGCGTGTATTTCAGGTCGAAATACGACGACTTTTTCAAGTGTATACATATATACCAGGAAAAATAATATTCTCAAAACGATTACAATTTTTTATCTATATAGGTAGCCTATAAATAAATACATGCATACGATATACATATACGTACACTTATATCGCAGTGGCCATTATCGGGCCTCAACTTCAACGGTCGGCATTCTGCGAACATCTCCGATGACGTTGCATGTCCACCGCGGAATATAATAGAGGACAATCGGTATTCTCGAGAACATAACGCGTGTCTTGCAGTTCTTTTACCTCGTTCAATTTTTTTTCGCTGACCGATCGTCGTTCCGTTTCGTCCGCACATAACTCTGCCCCCTGGCAAGGTCGCACAGTTATACGGTACAGCATAATTGTATAATATACCCGAGTATAATAAAACTCGGGCATACGTACATATATTCCACAGGGCGAATACCTACCCGGGAGGGTGAAAAATTTCACCTCGACGGCGATCGCTCTACATTCCCATGGCGATTTCGAGGACGAGGATCTTTCCAACGGTCCTCCGCGCCCGAATTCAAATGAAACTGGGGTTTCTCCGGGAGTCCCGCATAAGGAAAAACGGACAGCGGCGGACCGCTGGTCATTCGTCCCCGCGGCCTAGCCCGGTGGACCCTACGTCGCAGGCAAAACGGATCCGAACGGTCAGACGCATCTACCTGACCCAATTGAATCGGGGGTGAATCCGGTGGGCTCGCATGTGCGTCCCGCAAGGGTGAACCGATATTATAATTTCAATATTGAAACCCGGACGGTCGAAATGGTCAGCGAGAGCCGCGTCGTAGGTTCCCATGGCCGTATACCTCGCGCGCGGCCGCACGGACTACCTGATGCGAATGTGTAACAATCCCCGGATCGTCCGATATTACCTGCAGCTAACGGACGCTGACCGCGGTCACGGCGCGGTGGCCATTGTCGGACGGTTGGTCCTGTTTAAATTAGACCGAAAATAATACGTCGGTTAGCGCTCCTATATTCCGTCGCGATGTCCGTCGAGCGGAGACCGTCCGTTGGCATGGGTGCCCTGGGAATTGCGGCGAACTTAATTTCAAAAACTTCTTCCAGAAGCTTCTCTCCGACCCAATCCCACACCTGCGGACGTCGAGGTTCGTCGGACGTTGGCCGGCGTTATTTTTTATTTTATTTTTTTTTTCTCTCATCGCGCTCCATTTTTCTCACCCCAATTCGTATCGCGCGCTACAAACGTGTCGCGTCGTGCGATCCGCCGCAACGGATTTTCATCCCTTCCACCGATCGCGGGGACACCGGAGCGAGTTGAACGATGTCGAGTTCTTCGATACGAAGCGAACTACCTTCCAACGGTCCGACCTCGACCCCGACGAAATCGTAACGGCGATTTTCCCGGACGACAGAGATGACTCTCCGTCTCTTCTTCGTCCGAAATTGTACGCTCTCGTCGTTTCACCGGTCTCTGCGGAGCTGAGATACCGGCGCATGAGGTATGTACAGCCGAACAACGCGTCGACCGATAATTTTTGCTCACCTAGCGTCCGATAAATTCCCAAGTCGCGTCAGAAACGTACGAACGCGTTTGCTTATATATATACGGTCGACTCGCAGGTGTAACGGGATGCGATAAGACGTTATACCTGCGAATATAATGGGTCGACTGCAAACGTCATTTTCTTCAAGTACGAAACTTACGTAAAGTGGACGGAACAATTTTAAAACGTCTAATGGTTTCAGCCTCACAAACTGACTGCTATATGCGTACAATGTCCAGGTATAGGTATATGTTAGAAGCAACGTATCTTACGTATCGCGTTATATAAAACAAAATCCCCTCCACACACGGGAGTGTAAATATATGTACACGATATCCCGTACGTAAGTATATACATATATGCCCATAAGAAATCAAAATTGGAGCGATTAATCAAGAGTCTTCGGTCGCCTGCCATTGTCTTTTTTTTTTTCGTCTCGAGGAAAATTTTCCTCCCCGGAAAGACAACGGAGCGCGTCCGAACGGGGCAAACACCTTTAGCCTAATAGATCATCGCCGCCTTTGTCCGCGCGTAGTGTACAAAAGCCCAACGGCTATTCCTAGCGACGGGGTAGTGGAAACCCAGGGGACCATGAATTAATGAAGAAGAAGCCTCCGCCCGGCGAACGTAGAAACGTATAATATCCTACGTCTGCAGCTTTTCGGACGCGCTCGTTCGCTAAGAAATTGAAAATCGGGCATTTAAACGGACCCCCGGAAGGGTTACATCTACCTGCCTGACCCCGCGCCCTTCCGCACTCACGTAATTCGTACCCTCCGCGTCACGAATTGACCTGCGGCGCCCCTGCATCCCATACACGTACACGCGAGAAATAAGACCCCCCCATTATACGATACGTCCGGAAGGAACTGCCCGGTCGTGTCCCCCGTAACCCCCGTACCCCATCCTAAGAATCTACCTTTCGGCGCACGATTCTCCCTCAACTGGAATACGAGATCGTGTGCAGGTATGTGACCCGGTGGCCGAAATGCCCCGGTGAACGGATAACCTTCTCCTCCGAAGATCCTTGGAGGTTGCGAGGTCCCCCGTATACTTCGTGTGTCCGCACGTGCTTCGAGTAATTGTACGTTGAGCGGACCCGCGGGACTGGTCCGAGATTTTTTTTACCACCCCTCTCCGCGCCGATGGTGTTTTTTTTTTCTATCATCCCGGTCGACCGGACGGACGGAAGGACGGACGCACCCCGACGCGCGGGGCCCCTCACGGTCAGAACCGAGAGCCCGACGATTCGATCCCGACAAAAAATAGATATCCCGGTGTCGGGTGCTCGGACTCTTTTTTCCTTTTTTTTTTTTTTCTATTTTCCTCAGTTCAAACTACACGAATTTCCGGCCCTCGACTCGACCGTTTCAACTGTCCTGCTCGAATAATCGGCTCGAATAAATTGACGCAGGAAGTTCACGGTCGAAACGCGACTTAATCAGACGAAGCGACGCGAGCCGCTTCGTCGTAGTCGACCGCAGTGTAGCAGACGACGCGTCTAGGCTGATCTAGGTGACATCGATCGTTATCGAGGGTATTAATATTTTTTCGCCTCGGATAGGACGTAACGAATCGAGAGCGAATTTTAATTTTCGTACGTCGAATTCGTCGGATTCGTGTCTCGGGTTAGCCGCGGGGTGCGAGACCCGTATAGTGCGTGGGACAGCTCGTTAGAAACGAAGCCTGCCGATTGGTCTTTTCTCGTCGGCCAATGAGGGACGACTCGACCGTAACCCGCCCACAGATTATAACCGGCTGTTGGGTCCAGCCTTTCGCCTCCCGGGGTCTAGATGCTCTCTCTGGACCCAACGGTTCGCCGCTGCGCTTATCGGTCGGCGAACGGGACGAACGAAGGTGGAGAATGCAGCCCCTGCGGGTCGAACGATCGACGTCGACTCCGTCGAAAACGCTTCGTTGGATAATCGTCGTCGAGATTGTTCGAAAACCGTGACGAAAAAATGTCAACTTCGACGAGATTTGTGGAAATCGGCCATCGCAGGTCGACGCGTTCGGGAATCTCTTTGAAATTAGAAGTGAACGGATATATATAATTGCGAGAGCGTTACAGTTATATCTGTTGCATTATATTAGTCATACCTATAACAGGTATACTATATTCGTCTATATATAGATTACGAGCGAGCTAATTAGGTTAACGCAAGAGATCGTCAGAGGCGATGTTGATATTTATCTCAACTTCTATTAACGGAAATTCTTCGTTCTACCTGGATCTACTTATCCGTACACGTACACGCAGCGACGTATACCGATGCACGTGTACGTCGCCGTTATACTGTAGTGTAGAAGAATCGCTAACGTGCGGAGCTAATTGTAAGCGAGCACTTTATTCTTGAAAACGTTATCGCCTGCGGAAAATAAGCGGTCACCTATCGAGCCCCCGTTGCGACGACAAAAAAGAAGAGGGAAAGAAGAGGGGAAAAAAAAAACACGGGAAGCATCGAACGAAAAAAAGGGAAAAAAGAAAACGGTATAATAACCCGTTAACCATAGTTTAACAAGGAGCATTTTCTGATAAAATTCAATATACGTACGTACTTCGAGTAAGAAATGACGATAATACGCATCGCCTTTGAAGTATAATGTATAATTAGAAAATACACTCGCCTTCCTTCGCGTTCGCTTTTCTACGGAAATGTATATCATTATTTTTCACGCTCGACTGTTACCGTTTTCGTTTCCTCCGAGGTTCGCGCCGCCGAAGATCGAGTTCTCCGAGTCTCGCGTGTAGTTCAAGGGGGTAGGGAAAAGTAGGCCGCGCGACCTATATTTGGACGGGGACGTTTTCGGATCAGCCCCTAGAAAAGCTCGCTCGCTCCGCGTCGGGATCGCCGAGTTCCGGGATTGGTCGGTAAACGGGAGCGTCGCACAAAGGGGGGGTTGGTCTTGTCGAGATCGGGTTAGTCGAGATTCGAGGACTCGTTCTATTTTTCCAAACGCTCTTCGCAGCCTCCTCGAGAATCCACGATAATCCGCCACGCATTCAGATCTCCTCGAGCCTCGACGCGGCGCGGAGATCTTCAGATCGCGAGAAAACGCGCTGCGCTGTCCCCCCCACCCCCCGAGTCGATCGTGTGTCGTGATATACATCGCAGTGACCGTCGATTGACGCAGTGACCGTTCTCGCTGTACAGCGCGGGCCATCGAAACTGCGACGTATAACGGAGGGTGAGTAATTTTGCCGTACCTATATTTCGTTGAAAATCGAAACGAATTTTAGTTAGCGATTTTTTTTTAACACGACGCGATCAGCTAAAATCTGAGATGGCGTGCGCTCGGTGAGCGCGGTATCGCGATTCGATCTTCGTCGATCGCGGTGAGTCAGATAACTCTCGAGCATATTTCGTTATCCGATTATTCGAGTTTGAAAAATGACAGTCTCGTCCTCTCGAAGCCGCTCTTGAATCGTCGAATGTAATCGTCACGAGGGTAGGTATATATGAATTTCCAAAAATGCACGATCGATCGAGATTCGGCGCGTCGCTAATTTTTCTTCGATCATCATCGCGCGTGTTTTTTTTTTTTTTTTCATTTCTGGAAACGAGCGCGAAGAAAAAACCAACCGGAATAACACGATGCATAGGTGGACGTACGTATAGGTATCATTAGCCGGAACGGTGAGCCGATAGCCTGAATGATAAAAATGAAGGTCCAACTCCGCTTCTAATCTGCCGCTAAGTATACAAACACGCCGACGACCGGCTCGCGCATGGTGTACACGAGTGTTACAATTTTTTTTTAGTGTAAGTGCATCGCGTGTACGTGCGCCGGTACGATATGTACCTATCACGGTAAAGTCACGCGTGTGCGAAGCGTCGGGCTTCGTTCGTATATAATATATACAGAGCGGTACTCAATAGGATGCGACGTACGTCGAACGACTTGTATAGGTACGTATGTCGGAAAAAGGGATGGAATTTCGAACGCGGAGATACGCGGTTTGGTCATTCGAGATGCGATCTGGTTAATCTGGATATAACCGAACTTTTGAAAACCCGTATCAAGATGACGATATCGCAACGCCGATCGCGATACGATCGGAAAGCTGACGATATCGTTGTTGTTTTTTTTTTTTTGCCCAACTCGTTCGAATCGACGTGTGAATGAAAAGAGTCGCTCGTGCCGATATCTCGACGGTTTTTTTTTTTTTCGCAGCTATTTCTCGGATCGAAAAAATTAGAAGAAAGGCACCTTTCGCAGACAGTTCGATCGCATCCACGATTTTTCAACGCCTTCCTTGCAGGCGTCATATTTTTTCTCCGATTGAGTATATTTCAATTTCAATTATATACCCCGTAACGATATGATTGAATCTGGAATCGAGAGTCTGATCGTCATGCCCCTCGTGAGTCACGCGAACTTGTACACCTCGTACCTATGAGTATATTTATTTTCGATGCGTGCAGCTACGCGCTCCGGAAGACACGTGATTCACCAACGACGATCGTCGAAAACGACGGCGTTATCCTCACCTTCCGACACAATTCTTCACGCCTCTGCAGTCAATCGCGGTTCCAAAAAAACATTTCGCCTCTACATTTCGCATCTCCGTATCATGTCATATTTATAAATTCGAAGCCACGAGTCCCTAGAGTTAAATATACCGATAGAATATTTTTCTGGAATAGTTATAGGAACGGTACAGTCCCGTGGCATCGGATGTATTATGTACCTAGAGAATTCGGGGAATCAATTACTACTCCCCATTGTCCACCTGCCAAATTTGTCACAACCGCGTTTTATTTCTTTTTCTCTTTCCATTTTTTCAATCTTTTCATTTTTTTTTATTACCACCGTGAAATAACGCACACGCGCCGCGTGCTGCTCATGCAAATTAAACCGCACGGTAGTGGCGCGTCTGGTGCGGTATACACACACGGTAGAGAGAGCCGACAGACGAGACACGATCGCGAGTCTCTACCTTCTTTGTAAAGGTACATAAAGATTCATATCGTTCCTCCGACGCTTTTGTTCGCACTCGAATACGCCTTATAACCGAAATAAAACTATCACCCAAACGAGCCTTTCGTCCCGTCTCCGTACGTACGTACGTCCGTCGACCGTCGACACAATTTGACCGCAACGCGTACAGCTCCTCGCCCATCGCTCCCCTCGATTTCGAAATCGCGTTCGCCGCACATCTTACAAATTTATGCCCAAAGTCACGTGCCAACGATAAGCTTTCTATGTTCGGAAGAACCTGAAGAAGAAAAATTTTTGCAGAAAATTCACGCAACGTCGATTAGGCGTGATCTGCGAAATCCGTAGCAGGAAAAATAGGGGTGAGAACGACGCGCGCGGCAACGACGTTTCACGGCGGCATCTTCAGCGACACGCGTTGAGACAATGATACGGAGACGGGGCAGCGCTCGGAAGAAGACGGTCGAGACGGTACACGCGGTGGCGGCGACCAACGTCCTGCAGCTCACTTAGCTCAGAGCGTGGACGTGTTACACGTAGTACGTACGTACCTACGTCGCGTTTACGCGTAGCTCGTGCGACGATCTTCCCGCATCGTTTGATACCCGCGGCGGTGGCCCGGCTCCCAGTTTTCATTTCTCTCGTACGTATAAACGCACGATGCGTTCTTATATACATATACGTATACCGTTGAGGAGGCGCGCGTGTTCTCGCTTATAAGCGCGCTGCTTGTATTTTAACGTGAAGCGCTCACACAGTGGCGCTGAGGTTATCTCCGAAGAGGATCGGGTGACCGCGGCCCGGCGGTCAACGGAGTGCCCAACGACTCCCGGTACCTCGCTTACCTCGCTGTAACCGAACGAAACGCGGCCGCACGCCACCGTAGACGACGTTCCTCCGCGTCTAACCAGCTTCTGCCTACTCTCGACTCCGCGGCGGCAATTATACGGACGCGATATCGTTCGCTCGGTGTACCGCGGAGTCGTGTCGGGATGATATGGAAGCTCTTATCTTCGAGCTCGGGAGTTCCGTTTTCTCGCGTATTGTACACGTATACAGAGGACTGGAAATGGTACAGGCATCTCGGGGAGGGTGGAGAGCGCGACGCGCGACCGTACAAATACGCATTTTACGAGCACCGCGGAGACGGAAACGCGGAGCGGTATGTAGTTTGTCCGCGTTGTGAAGCAAGTCGAGAAAAGAATAACGAAAAACGAGCGGTCTTAATAGGCCTGGTTACTTAGGAGGAAGGAGTTTCTTCGGCGTTAGTAGGTATACGGCTAACCGCGGACGATCTCTTTCGTAATACGACCGGACAAACGCGGGCTAACGCCCCGAAACTACGATGGGACTATTTTTATCCGTAAAACGCATTTTACCTAGATCGCAACGTTCGTGACCGGCGGGTTTACCGTAATCCGAGAAAAAAAAAAAGACGAAAATTAAATATGGTCAAAACGGATTGCTACGAAAATTTTGTTTGAAACGGGGACACGCGCGACGGCGGACATACATATTTCTCATACGCATACGTACTCGTGCCTCGGGAATTGAAGAATTTTGACGGACGGTTGCGGCCGCGAGCTTATTCATCGCATTGAAATCATCGGGTTTAGTGCAGGTAGTGCACCTTGCTCGAGAAGCGAACGCGCGCCGTCTGTATACCGCGCGTCAGCAATTAAAACCGGCGTAACGTGCAACAGGTTGATGTACATACATACCTATATCAACTCCGAGAGACGTAGGTACACCTAACGAAGTATTTTCCGCACGATTCGAAGTGTGTGAAGCAACCTCCACTCGTCAGGTGTACCCTCCAATAACGCGGTGTACGGATGTGTTCTCGGACATGCCCATACCGCGGTATCCGCGCTCGCGCTCGCGATGCAGAAATTTTAACACATACATATATATATATATACATGTATATAGCGATAGCGCATATTTTTGGATGACGTAATTTAAGCTGACCTCGCGATCGAGGTACGTATCGTATTTCGAACTCGTTTGCGAAGTGCCGGGATAAGAAAAAAAAAGAGGGAAAATTCCTCTTTTTTTCGAGCGAACGCGCTCGACAAACGTTGTAACGCGACGCTGATGAAAAGAAACGGGATCATTGACCCCCTCGGACGAACGCCGAAAGATTCACCGAAAATCGGTTAACCCCAACGACGATGTATCCGTCGCAATTGAGAGGCATATTGCCGCGGATGAAAATCCGTGAAATTTGAGGCAGGGCGTTGGAAATATTTCATCGCCGAAGGTATGTTCTCCGAACGTTCGGAGGGCGATCGAATCCCGAGGGAGAAACCTGCCGGACTTTCGACCGTCTCGCAGACGCGCCTTTTCCGGTAACTCCCGTCGAATCGACGCTCGTGTCGGGGCGAAGTCCCGAAGGGAAGCCTCGTGTCCCGGACACGGTGTTCGTCCGGTAATCTCGGTCACCCCGCCGAGTGATCCGGGCGCTATTAAATTGCGATGTTACGAGCTGCTAGGTACCCCGAAGACGCGTGGTCAAGCGCTTACTCGAGGGGTCAACGGTCATCGCGCGCCGTGCGTTTCGCCGCAGGCCGGGTCACCGTGCAGTCCTCGCACCGTTTCGTTCGTCCCTTATTTGTAGGGATGACGTTTCTCTTATACCTGCTGACCGTCCCCTCCGACGTCCTCTCTTGTGTATTGTAAACCCGCTCCGCTTTTGCTTTTATTGCAGTCATTGTCAAGGACGCTATATCCTCTTGGATTTACGATCCCGCCCCGCTCCTTACTCACCTCAATAGGGATGAATATATCTGCATACACTTCCGATGATTCATTTTCCAACTGTATTTTCCACCCTTTGTTACAAACCAACCCACCACCACCACCCCACCCGGGTTTTTGTTTACTCTTAGAGATTCGGTTTTGTTCCGTTCGTTCGAAGTCCACCGAAGAAAAATATATGTATGTTGCTGATAGAAGAAGAAGAATGAGAAGAAAAAGAAAAAAAGATACGAAATAAACGCACAAATTAGCAGCAATAAGACCACGGAGTAGTACGCGCCTTTCTCAACCTCCGACGCTCCAACGCTCCCACGCGTTATAGTGTTATATACCTTTCGTCCGATCGTCGTCGTCGCCTCGAGCTACACGACGAGTTACATCGTTGCGTCGAATTTGAAATTTCGGGGACGACGATCCGGCGCATAAAATTGGAAAAAGAAATGATTCCCGCGAATCGCGTTTCGAAATACCTCGCCGTTACCGAGTAGAAATCGACGCGATTCCGAATTGAAATTTACAAGTATAAAATCGTTGTGCAGGTGAGACTCGATTCCAACTCGAAGAAATATATCCGAGCGTGGCGGGATTGCGGGATACGTACGTATACGTGTATACGTACGGAATATAATGCAGGAAGCGAACATACCCGTCATATCTCTGCACATTGGGTGTATTCCTACGCGCTCGCACATCGACGAATGTTCGTCTTCTCCTCAGCCCCGTTCGTTACGTACGTACGTACGTACGTACGTACATCTGCGGTATACCCGTTGAGTACGTTAGCGCTCTACACTAATACGCGTAGATATACCACAGGTGTGTACGGCCGAGTGAACAGCATGAATACGCGGTATCCGCGTCCAGCCGCGGGTTACGTAAAGAGGGGCTCCTTTATTGCACACCTTTTGCGCGTCCACGGGCACTAATTAACGCGAGAGAAAACGGCGGTCAGCCAGCCGAGATACGACAAAGGCCCAAGGGATGGATGCTCGCTTCTCGTTTCTCCTTATTAATCGTAACGAGACCTCGTCATACGCGGCTCGCCGTTGGTCTTACTCATCGTCATTGCCGCACGGTTCGCCTCTTATCTGCAGTTCCGCGCGCGCGAGAAAAAAAAAAAAAATGAGAGGAAAAATGTATCGAGGAGATTAGGCGTGAGTCGCGACTGCGAGTGTACGAACATACGTATATGATGTACCTATCTTCGCGCGACTCGCGCGACGACGGAGCTTCGGATGTTTTCCGAAACGTCTGCATCTCGGATCGGTATCGTTGCTGCGAATTGAAAAAACACCCGTTACAACCGATTTCCGAACGTACGTATGATATATATATATGGATGAAATTAATTTTTTTTTTTTTTTGTTGCCCAGAGAACGCACGTAACACGCCCGTTAATTAAATCAGATTTACCGTTTTTCACGCCACAGAGGAACTCGGCAGCTCTCGAAGATCGAGGTGGAGAATTCTATAGTTCGTTAGAGTCGCGGATGCGATGCCTGTTACCTGCGTTACATATATATATATATCTCTCTTTCCGGATGGAAGGGACTCGATCTTTTCTATAATATTTACGTTGCGTCATTACCTCCGTTCGAGAGCTCGGGGAATCCAAGGCCAGAAATGATCCGATCGCGTGTACCCAACCCGCGCGGGCGCCGAGAAGAGTCACCGGAGTCTATAATCTGGTCGGGAATCGTTGAATGATAACAAAATTCGGAGAGCGAGATCTGACGCATGCAACGGCCGAATGTCATCGGAACAATTGTTTCGCCGATTGGTGGAGAGCGAGAGAGAGAAAAAAAAAAAAAAAAAACGAGGAAAAGAAAAAAATTATCTGCCGGAATATCGAGTTTGTTTCTTTTCACCGTTTCAACGATGACGTAATCGAAGAGATATATGAACCGCGCGTCTGTACACGCCGAAAATGTTTCTCAGCGAAATTAGAAGCCGCGCAAGGTCTTCCGGTTGTTACAGGATCTGGACCGTATACGTCTCTCGGTTTATACTACATGTGAGAAGAAAAACTTCGCTCTTTACCTGTCCGCGTGGCAAACTTACCGCATTCTAAAACCGCACGATTCGTCCTATCTCGCGAAAGAATAAAAAATAAAAAGTAGAAAAAAAAAAAAGAAAAAAAAAATTGGAACTACGAGTTATATACGCGGAGCGTTATAATCGCAACAGGATGAACTCGGAGATAATACGAGCTCTTATCTCGTAACATCTCCGACTTCGCTTGCAAAGACTTAAGACGAAGTCGCAGGTAACAGTAATTATCCGAGCGCTCCTCCTCCCGCGTACCATTTATTTGCTTCTTTCGTTTTTACTCAATTTATCAAAATTTATCCTCGCTTTTCCATCACTCGTTAGTTACGTCATCGCGTCGAGTCTGTATGACAAATTTGACGATCCTCATATTTCGGAGTCATAATCCTTTTACCGTTAGTCCCCTGGCTACTGCGGATCGGAGGGAAGTTCGATTCGTTTATTTTGGCAATTCGTAGCAACCGGACGACCCGTTCGGAGAGCGTCAATCGCGTCGTCTCGACGATAATTTTGTCCAACGTTATCGCCGCCGCCGCCGCCGCCGCCGCGCAACTGTAAGAGAGCGTCGAAGTGACGACGAAAATTTTTCAACGAATCGTGAACAAGACCGAAACGATTCGGTCCCACGCCCCAAGGTCTGACACCAGCCTGGTCCCGACCTGGCAGCTCTCGTCGAGGCGTCGGAGACGCTAATCGCGTCGTGTGACGAGTACCGGAGTGGGTATTTACGTACTACTTCGTACAGCCGCGGCTATACCTTCGCCGCAACGGAGGTGGCAGATCAAGTGTCCCGGACACGTTTCCTCTCGAGACAAACGCAACCTGCACCACCGGTGCGCGGACTCGCTCTCAACGTCCACCGAACCACCGTCCTCGTACTCGTTAAAATTCTTATCTGCAGCATTGTCGGCCCGAATCGTCTCGGTGAAAATTTGTCGTTCGACGAAATTAATCCACGCCGATCGACTTCGTCGGGATCGTAGTCGCCGGACGCCTCGGATTTAGCGAAAGAAAAAAATGGCGTTAACCACAGGTCACAGTCGCAGGTTCGTCGAATGTTCGGTACCCAAATAACGAAGGAATTCTCGCTATACGTGAAGTGGAACGGTACCTACGTTTGCCCTGGACGGGTCAAAGTCCAGCCGCCCTTTCGACGAGCAGCGGTCCTTTACGACTCTTATTTCCCCCCCCCCCCCTGGCTTCGCTTCCCTTTACTTCGTTCTTTCCTTCCTTCCTGACTCACACACACACACAGGGGGTATCGGTATCGCGATTGCGACACCGCGGAGAAACGGTAATAATGCGTGTACAATGTACCCGAGTATATAGGTATAAAACGCGACACGTGCGCCACCGCATCATCGCCACTTCCGGTCAATCCGTGCAGCTCTTCTTTGGGCGGAAGAACGCCGTAGTCTTCGTGCGGGAGAGAAAGACGATCCGAATAAAACGAAAGGAGTAGGAGGAAGAGGAGGAGGAGTAGGAGGACGGGGATGGGCGCGGGAGAAGGAGAAAAAAGAACAAGAGGAAGAGAAGGAGGAAACGTGAATCGATAATGCCGTCTGCGTGTATCTCGTAACCTCAGCTCACCTACTGCAATATTAATGGCGTTTCGTGTAGCTGCCCACGTGCGCCATGCCTTAACAACGAACTTTTGAGGATACAGCTGAAAACGGAAAGAGCGGATCGATCGCCACGTAAGAGACTTCCAAAAACTGATCTCTTTACTCGGGGCGGTTCGGACTCTAGATTTTTTTGAAACTTGATTTCAGAGTGATGAAAAAAAGGCTCGGAATTCGTTGCCGAGATAACGAAATCGATCCCGATGATGTTCATTTTGTGCGCGTCAGACCCGACGACCGCCCGTCTAATTGGCTAAAAAATCCAAAGGAGCCTTCTCTCGCTCAAACGCAGTTGAATTAATTAGCTGTTGATACGGTATAATTACTGTTTATTACACACGTATAAAATTAGACCCGTGCCCGAACCTGACGTGCGGTAAATGTATAAGTTCGCCTCGTCTTCGCCGAGCGTAATAGTTACAACTCTCGGACCCACCTCTCTCTCTCTCTCTCTGCCCTCAACTAATATATCGTACGCCGCCACTAACACACAATCCCACGTATTGTATACGTATACGCCGAACGTCGCGTTTTCTCCAGTTGCACAAGTTCGCCTTCTTTTCTTCCCCCTTTTCCACCCTCCGCCCCCCCCGATCGCCCTCTCTCTCCGCGCCTCTCTCAAATTCGCTTATCTTCGACCGCTCGAGTCGCGCTACGTGCACTCGGCAAACGCGACTTATAACCACATGTACACATCGGCGAGTTCTCGGTGTACATAACTATTATATATATATACCTAAATAATGCACGTACACATACATACGCGAGGAGTCTATACAGGTACGGGAGCGGAGACGTCCCGGTCGCGCACCCGATGCTCGAATGACAAGGTGAAGCACCTCTCCGGAAGCAGATCTATTTTTGTCTTTATCAACGAAACGTGACACTTGCAGCATCTAGTGTTCCGCCGTCACCTTCGGCCCTCGTTGTCTTATACCGATGTCCTCCGTCGTGTAACGTCGCGTACTCGCGTACCGCGCGGACGTTGAAAACTCCGATGACTATACGGACTCGCGGCTGAGATATATCAGTTCCGGCGGCTGGTGTCACCTTTGAAAGGTCGAACCGCGAAGACCTCCCGGGGCACGCGCGCGCCACGACGCAACGACGACGACGAAGACGATTTTTTTTCGCGCGGACCGGAAACGGAAAGGAAGAAGACCACCCCGAAGACGTTCCGAGTCTGAGGAACGAACACGCCCGCGTTTTATAGGCTCAATTAGCGGAAAAATCATTGGGAACTTTTCGTTGCGTAATAGCGACGACACGGTTTTCGCGACGAAGAGGATATCGGGGACAGACGCGCGGCGTTAAACCGATTGCGGGACTCGAGATGATTTTTAATTGATGATTCGGTCGACGATATCTTATGCCGATCGAAGCCAAATCGGACTCCAAAGTTCGCAACGTGCGAATTAATTACGACCGTTCTTAACGTAACGTCATATATATTATCGAAACTCATCGTGAGTCACCAAATATATATCGTGCAATTAGTAGAGCCACCTATTATTTATCTCTCTGGCATTTTTTTTTTTTTTTTACAGCTGGACGTTAAACCGAACTCGATTTCACCGGCGCGAACTTGATCTCGGTGTATATATATATATATATTTATTTGTTTTATCGAGCTCGTTCGTTAGTTTACGCGGCTATACTGCAATAAATACAAAGTACGTTACGTACGCGAATCTTCTTCCACTATATACCGCGTATACGTATATATGTGTATATATGTATATTATATACGTATACGATGTGCAAACTTGCTAATATACGCAAATGCCTGTATACAGCCAGCGAAATAATATGCGCATTGTTACAAAAGTTTCGACCTAATAAGCGGCAAAAAAAAAAACAACCGGTAACAATAATAATCACCACCGAAATGCCGAACGAAGATCTCGCACACCTTCGTATCTTCGCTTTTCATAAATTTTATGAACGAAGATTAAAAGATGACGATTTTATTGCAGCCGATGCCTTAAACATCAAAAAAGAGAGAAAATTTAGCTTGCGGGGTTCTTTGAATCTATGATCTGATTTTTCATTTAATTTTTTTCTCCTCAACGCGAGTCTAGCGTTAGAAGACGATCCGCGATTAGGTATATGATATGAGAGTGAAAATCGGGAGAAAAAGAAAAAAACAAGAAAGAAAGAAAAACCTTGAACGACGTCGCGACGACGGATTCCGCGCGTCTGTTCCATTCAGCGAAAAACATCAGGGTCGCCTAATATTCAGAATCCGAAAGCGACGCGATACAATTACACGTGTGCATATCAGCTCCCCTCCCGCCGCATCTCGTATTACCGATTACTCAAACCGAACACATCTTCGAATTTATCCAACTCTAAATTTTACCTTTCTCTCTCTCTCTCCCGCTCCCGTTATCTGTCGCGTTAACAGCTCGCCACAAACGAGGCGACTTCGCTTCGTCTACAGATATACGCGATACGCGTATAAAGCTTATTATTCAAGAGACGAGAATGAGATGCGAGAGCGAGCGCGTTACACGTACCGCGTCGTTGAAATCTCCCGCACAGAGAACGAAATTTGCTCTACCGTGAACATCTTGGGAGAGCGCAGTTGCTCCGGCCAGTGGTCACCGGCGAGCTGTATATATACGTATATATATATATTATAACAGCGATACATACGGAATACAGGAAGCGGCGGCAAGACCGTACTCCACCGTGTGTACCTATATACCTTCGACTCCGGACGGGACCGGCTCACCGGCTCATACGAGCACAAATTATTATATCTTCACAGTCTGGTGATTCGCCAGCTGTGCCCCCGTTGGCATACGCGGGGCGACCGTGCGCTACAAGCAACACCGAGCCAAACGCGTGCTTCTTCTTCTTCTTCTTCTCCTTCTGCTTCTACTTCTGCTTCTTCGTCTTATTCCTTCGTCGCGGTGAAAGAATAACGATCTTTTACCGGGCCGTACAAGGATACTGAAATTCTTCGAAATTCAAGATCAAGATCATCGCGAAGTCGGATATATGTATATTTCCCAGCGCCGACTGGTGCGCGGGATTCAATTGTTCGAATCGCAGCTGAAAATTTATCGCCGCTAATTTATTTTCGCGCACCTCGTCGTTCGACGACTCTTACGGATGAAATGAAAAAATTTGGAGAACGATAAAAAAAAAAAACAAAAAAAAAATCAAATAATTATAAAGAGCGAGATACACGACCGACGAGGCGTGGCACGGTTTCTCTGCACGTCTATATACGTCTGATGGAGTATAAGCAGAAGGTTGTTGTATCTCGTTTTCCGAGGCGCCGATGCCGCAGCATCTGCGCAATCCTCGAAGCACCTCGTGGCACCTGTGTACACGAGAAGACAAATATAATCTCCAGCGCGTTAAGAGGGAGAGGGAGGGAGGCAGGGAGGGAGGGAGGGAGGGAGAAAGGCCACCTTTGTCAGAAGCGTCACGGAGTCGACAGACTCGAAAAGGCCTCTCTTCGTCGTCGCGCCGTATATATATATATTTGTATATCTATACGGGTGTATATCAAAATTGTTCCAAATAACGAGCAAACAAATGAAAACTAATACGCCGGATCCAGGGAGATGAGCTGTCCGCGGCTCGGCGTCGGCGATAATTCGTTTCGTGGTATCGTCGCGCGCGGCCACGTCGAGAATAAAGAAAATAAAAGATAATATGAAAAAAAAAAGTACAACACGGAATCAAATAAAATGAAACGAGAGCAAAAATAAAAACTGGCCGCGAGCGAGCCGACGAAGATAAGATACATCTCCCCTGCTGCTCTCCTCTCGTGACATGACATCGGGCGTACGTACCGCTCGGCACTTGTAATCTCGAACGAGGTGTGTCCGTTCGACGGTGCAGCGCGTAGCTACGATTGTTGGAAAATCTTCACGCCGCCGCTCGATCGCTCTCGATTTCCGTAATATCGTACGACGATAACCGGCGCTCTGAGAGAGAAAAGAGAAAGAAAAAACAAATTTAGTGGAGAAGAAATTCACAAAGATCGTTCGTACTGGAGGTGGTGAGCTCCGTCGCCACCTGCCGCGACCCATTCTTCCCAGCGAAGAGTACGCACAAGTAGAGATGTACGTATACAACGTACTTTATATAGTCACGCTATCGCAACGCACTCGGCGAACTTGTTCCCATAACGCGTAGAGAGGGACGAGAATATCTCGCGAGTATTGTTCGACGCGGTCGCGCTGTAGTCCGCTTGCATTGAATGCACCTATAATACATACGGGTGTTACTGTGAAACGGCGATGAAAGAATCGAGATCTTCGCGTCTCCATCGACTTTACGCGTACGAACCTGTGACCGATGTGATTAGGTGCGCGAGATAAATATATGTGTGCGCGTACACACATCATCCCGAGATAGGCGATCGAGTTGCCGCGCGTACGCGATATATCGAGATAATCCTCTTCGTGCGACTCTGAGTCAGCGCGTAGATTTTTCCAGCGAACGATCGTCCGCGAGAGAAGATGTACAGAAAAATCGACCCGCCCGATTTTCTCGGTGATTTTTCGTACGTCGAAAAAGCATACAAGCGATGACAAATCGGCGTGTCGGTGAGAAATTATCGGTGCGAGGCGAATAATTGTTTTACCGCGTCTCGACGCAACCGAGATACGATCTCCTATTCTCGGTGAACGAGAAAACGGTGTAGACTGCAAGTCGGACCGCGTATCTCGTCTACGGAGAGCGATCGAAGTTTCTCGAAAGGTAATCAGGTAATCGGGTAATCGTTGTAAGAAAGCGCGGACGGAAGGATCCCGCTGAACCCGAGTAATTCGGTCAATTTGGTCGTCGACGGGTGCAGACGAGTCGAAGGAAGCCCCGCCGAGCGGACGCGCGTATAGGTACACTCGGGTCAGGTTGGCTTTAGCTATTCGAAAGGCCTCACGGAGAGGAAGACTCACCCACGCGCGGTAACTCGCCCGAACACGGGTGGGGGGGTGGCGAGAGGGAGAGAGGAAGACGAGGAAGAGCGACGGGGGAGAGGGAGGGAGGGCGAGGAGGGCGAGGGGAGGCAGCGCGACTGAAAGAAGCCAACGCCAGGTACCACCAGGAGCAACAGCATCATACATAACAATATCACATCCCGACGGGCTGCACAATGGCTCACCGACCGGAAGTACGCTACCTGTCTCCCACGTCAGTCGCACGGACGCGCAGCCTCCCAACGTCCCTGACTCCTCGTCGACTATCCCACAGCCATTCGGATACCCCTCTTTTTGTTTTTTTCGTCTTTGTATGGGTTACACGGTATAACTCGTACACAAAACCGCGTGCGGCGTATAGGTGTGTATCTCTCCATCCGTCTGCTGTGCATCGTCGCACCGAGCGCGATATCGCGGTGTGCGTGACGTCGCGTCCGACGTGTATCGTCCGTGTTCTTCTTGTACGCATTGTCGGAAGCTTGCGCGTGTCGATGTCCTACGGGGAGAGCGTGTATAGATAAACGCGTTTCTTTATGCTCTTCGTGTTTCCAAACTGTCTTTCATCTCTTTCGTCCCAATCTTAGAGAGAGGAGCGCGCGGCTTGATTACGAATGAGCTATACGGGTGTCAACTACGTAAACGCCTCCACGAAAACGAGATTTTCAAACATCGAATATCGTCGGAGATCTCCGACTTCTCGCTTAGATACATTTTCCATCCTCCGCTCAAATTTTCCCGCACAATATCGACGAAAGTCGAGACCCCGCAATGCTGCAGCCGGCAGATAAAATCTCCGGCGTCTGGCGTGTCGCGATGGGCAGATCGTGTTATTCGTCTTCGCGATGATTGCCTGCGGAAGTTTCTCGTTCCTCCCCGCGCGTCTCGACGAGGATATAATACATAATCGTTACCTCGTGGGTCCGGACGGCCGGGAAACTGCATCTCAGGTATAAGTACCGCCGCTGCGGTATACGTAGGTACGACGGAGGGACATCTGTTTCGACTTTTGTACATCTCGTCGCGAGGTTGCAACGTTTTCGAGGACGAACGCCCCGCGACTGTATACCTATAGGGAGCAACGGCACAGCGCTCATCCCTATATACGCTCTCCGAAGATCAAACAAAGTAATTCCGAACGTCGACATACGGCGGGCGTCAAACTCGCGCGATCAACGCGAGGGACCGGAGATGATCCGCTAAGAATTTAATTAAACAGGTGGGCGCGTGCACCTCGACTACAAAAATTATAGGTACCTTCGACAGCTGATGCAGACAATAAAATATGCCACCTGAAAATCGACCATCTCATACGAATGAAAAATTTCATTGTAATTTGGGAAAATTTTGATACTTGCGAATTGTTAGATAAAATAACACGCGTTGTATACACACGCACGCGATATTACGTACGCGCGCGTGTGTACGTTTATCTGTAGAAATTACAGACGCTAACGCGTATCGCATTTATATATACCGCTGGCAGATACGAGCGGATAAACCTCAGCATCAAGAAAGCGTGCGATATACATATTGTATGAGTCCTTATAGCGGGCAGATATGTAACCCCATAGGAAAAGGAAAGAAAGAAAGAAAGAAAGAAAGGAGAAGACGAAGGGGAAAAAATAAATCGAAACGAAAATGCGTCCGTACATACATACATACATATATATAAATATATTTTCAAGTAGGTAGGTATACGACCACAAGTGCGAAGTGTAAACGCGATAGCCTAAATTCCCCTATGCACGTGTGAGTGCAGGGTACGTACCTACATACGAAGACGCTACACAGTACACCGCTGAAATCCCTGCGCCCAGTTAGCGGCGTTCGTCTGTTTTGTATGCAAGATTCGTAATGCCATCTATCTGCCTCCCCCCCGGTGGCCCCCCGTCCGCCACCCCGCGCGAGCACTTCGAGTATATCTCGCCACAAAGCTCTCTCTCTCTCGGTCGTGTTGGTAAGAAATTCAACGAGCATCGACGCGACGCCTCGTACGTTCGGTTAGACGTCGGTTATAAGCTCACTACGCCCGAGTCGGAGGGACAGCTGATAGCGAGAAAGGAAAACTGGAGAGACCTGCGACTCGTTTTCGAGGTATTGTAAGCGCGCTCGACCCGTACGTACGAGGCGTGTATACGAGCGAGTGTGACGCGGATGAAATAAACGTCGGACGCGACCGTCATCGAGGAACGCTGTATCGTTATTATAGCTGCTGCTGTTGCTGCTGTTGCCGCTGCTGCTGTGTTTCACGCACACGCAACACCTTGCGTAATTCAGAACCTGGACGTTAACTCGCACGTTTGTATGCATACGCGTGTACGTGTGAGGGGGAGAGAAGAGACGGAATCGACGTCGGTGTATACAGAAACACTGCACGTTACGCGCACACTCGTTCGCCTCGTATCTGCATTCGTCGGAAGTCTGATGCTCCTGAGGAAGATGACCGTTCGTCGACTCCGGGAGCTGCGGTGTCACGTGTACATCGTGCGCTTTTAACGTACGTTTATCGCGACACTTCGGGATAAGGGGCGGGTGAGCGAGACCGGCTGAGACGGCCGTTCGAATAAATTGAATCTTGCAGGGATCCTCCGGGAAATTAGGCGGCGATCGAAATTAAGCTTCGATTTTTTGACGTTCCGTATCCCGTTCGGAGGTGAATTATAAAGAGGATACGTGACGTGCGGGGGGTGGGCGGGGGTGGGTCGCGCGAAACGACGTCGAGCGGATAAGCCGGTAGCTAAAATCCGAAACCTTAAAGTTTTCTTACTTAGTCTCCGGGTGTATGGAGGTAACATCCCCGTTTTAGATCCTTTGCGCGTAACGCGATACTCGCGGCTGTTATATATATGTGTATATATTTTTTGGCACAAAGTGCCGGTGATCGATATACACGAGGGCCTTTGAAATCTGAGAAAATCCAGATCGATTTGTCTCCAGGTAATCAAAGCGCCTTCGACCGACCGATACACGTCGTATTACATCCCGTATTTATATATATGCGAGAATCGAAAATTAGCGGCTTTATATGTATATATACGGCGATCGCGAAACCCCGAAAATTGTCGCGACTATATAACTATATAGAGGGATACGAAAGCCTGGTGTGTATTACGATGTAACGAATATACATATAGGCGATGCGCGTCTTTATCTGTACCGAAAAACTTTGGACCAACCGACGGCCGGATGGACCAATGACGAACACACAGTTCAAACATAGGCGAGGAGGCAAACAGCCTCGATCTAATCGCTCAACGGTTATCACCGAGAAACTCTCCCGAGTATTATTTACACAGCAGCATCGCGAGCGGCGTGACGCGCCCTTAATACAACTATACGCAATACGTGTACCTGTGGAACATCGACTCGAAATTATTCCCCCGTTTCGAGTGCCCTCGGAAATTGTCGTCGTTGTTCATTGTTCATTTTTCGATCTCGTTTCCACCGCTGCACGCCTGCTGTCCTTCTTCGGAAGGCGATGGATCCGTCAAACTTCACCCCCACCCTCCCCTACCCGGTTGGAGGAGGAGGTACCGAGTCACCCCGCGACCCCCGTCGAGACGAATTGAAAAGGTACTAAGTGACCTGACTCTCAAAAACCGTCAACACATTAAGGTACACGAAACTTACCGCGCCTCGACAACCGCGCGGGCTGTGCGCAGCCGAACGACGACCACCGATGGGCTTAGGAGCCCCGCACAGGACACCATTTACACGGTATTCATTGCCCGCTATTATTCCCCAAATAAACAGTTTTGGCCATAATAGGGCAAACAGCCCCAGGGGGTCGCTTCGAGGAATCCTAGGGGAACGGGCTGGTGATTTCACTTCTCTCTTACGCCGATGGATACGTCCCGACGAGATCACGGAGGGAACCGACGATCCGTCCGTTTGGAGGCGAAGGATTGAATGGGAATAAATATGGCCGACCGATTATCCGCGAAACGTTGTTTTCTTGCAGACGACAACTTCGATAACGAACGAATGTGTTGCGTTTTTACTTGACGTACTTGCGATAATGCAGTGATGTTCAAAATTATGATAATTATACAATATAGACGTGTACGACGGTCGTAGGTATATACCTTATTGCGTATGTATACGTATACATCGGGAACTTGACTCTGGCAGATAATTCTTCGCGCATCAGAACCATCGCCATAGTTTCGAGTATACATATATATATATATATATATGAATATAAAACGCTAAACTTCGCTCGAACGTTTGATAAGGAAATGATACGACATTGTCATTGATGTAAATTTTTCAAGTCACCGGCGTAACTCGCTCGATGGAACAGAGGGGGGATTTTTGCGGTAGGTGTATATATATAAATATACACGTGTAACTTATCTTGGTTGCAATAATTATATACCCACTGTCTGCTTTAGACTGTAACGACCGATAATTATCATTTAATCATTAACGTTACGACTGTTAATAACGAGGTAATAACGCGGTGTACCAGAAAATATTCTTTACATTTCTTCTATATTGTTATATATTTTTCGAAACACGATCCTAACCTAAAGCTATGCGTATTTTTAACCGGCCTTACAAATTTCACTACTCATCATTTTTCATTTCGGTTCTCTTCCACCTATACTACCCACCGCCGTAATTTGGAGATAATCTCGAGCAATTAACGTTTTGAAATTCGAAGATTTAGAGATCAGTACTAATTGAACCGGGAGTCTCGTCTCGAGGACCGTCGATGGCGTCACGAACCCCCCCTTCCACCCCCCCTGCAGACCCGGTAATATATCGTAGGTAGATATGTACCTCAAGGTTGACTGCCGTTTCTTTGAGGATAATTTTATACAATTGCACTCGGTGTAATTAACGACTGCATAATCGTTCTTAGTAAAGTAATTATCCGTATAGTCGAGTCTAGCCGGAAGACCATCCCGCAGAAACAGCAGAAGTATATGGATAGATAGATATAGATAGATAGGATCGGCGGGCGTCGAAAGCCCGAAAAATTTCAGTGGCGTCTATACCACCGCATAAGTGTCATCGTTACGAAATCGACGAGATTTTTCAAATCCCCGAGATTATCGGTATCGCCGATTATTCTTCGGATGAATTTAGCCAAAAGTATACGTGTAGCGACGGACTTCGTACAATTGTGGAAACGAAAACGACATCTCAAAAGTTGGCTTAGACTTTCGCAGTTTTCCCAAAAACCTACACAACTGCAGTCGTAAGTATGGAGGATATTTGGGGGAGGATAAAAATCAAATTTGTTTCCTGAACTCCGGAGCTCCGCGGAGCTGGCGAGAGTCGAGAACTCCCAACAGGGCAGAAAAGCTGCAATTTGCCGAAGTTGTCCCCCATTGTCCTACTCGGCGAGGGGTCTTTTATTTTTCCCTGGACCTTGTTTCGTTATGGTCTGCCCGCAATAAAAGAGATTACCGATAGTTCTGACCGGGTACAGCGGGGTCCTCCTTTCGTTCGACTCTCGAGGCCCTCGTTGAACACAAGTCAGCCTTTATAGGTACAAAGGTCCGTTTTAATCCGCAATCGTGTTGTTAAGTTAAGTTGTCGTAAAAGAAAGTCCAACGGTGAGAGGAGCCGAGGAATGGATATAGGAAAAGCGGTGCTGCATGCGTCGACTAGACGACGGGGTTTTAGAGGGGTGGGGCAAAATAGAGAAGAGGGGAAATACGAAGGTCCCGCGACGCCTTAATGGGATTCCAAAATCTACGGGGAAAAGGCACCTGGACACCTACGAAATCCCGAAATTTGAGATAATATTTTGAAAATCACCCGATCGCTCGATATCGTCGCGGCGAGATGTATCGGGGAACGTTGATTCGAATTGAGAAAATTTCAGGACTATACGTAAGTGACTCGGGTTTTCTGAAGCGTTAAATTAATTTCACCGGATTCCAGGTAGCCCGATATTGTTCATAAATCAGTAGGTCAGGCAAAGATCCTCGCCGAACAACGTCGCGTGGTGGAATATTCCGATATTCCGTACGTCGAAACGACGAAGTGTCGTTTACCTCGTCAAATTCGTCTATATAGATCGATTTCGACGTGTAACAAACGTACGAGCAGAATCTAAAAAAAAGAAGAAGAATTAAAAAAAACGATCTCACAATAGCCTCGCTCGCCGATTGCTCAGGTAGAGAATCTCCAACGGTTAAAATCCAACTGACTTTCGGTCCGGAGAAAGGATGTTGAGAGAAAAAAAAAAGGAGGACAATCCTAATTATGCACAACAGTCCGTCGCAGGGAGCCCCCCGTGTAACGTCATGCGATGGCCATCGTCGTCGTCGTCGTCGTCCTCCTCTGTCCGAAGGGCGTCCGTCGGTGGTCCATGGGCGAATCTCGTACACGGGAGAATACGTCGCACCGTCGCAGCCTCGGATGACTCTGAATTAATAACGCGTGAATTTCAGGTAGAGGAATTAGCATATACCTGGGGAATCGGACCCGCGGGCCGCACCGCATATATGACCGGTATACGTACGGGGCTCATAGTCCATCCGTGACTTTCCCAAGGCTATTGTTCTTAGGAAACTCGGTTGGAGATGACTTCTGCGTTTCTCGGCCGTCGGAATCGGGGAATCCCAAATATGTTTACAGCGCGCGGGGCTACGTCGGTGCGGCGGGAGCAGGGGTAGCCCGAGGGGGCTGAGCCGCACGCGGTACGTTATAGCCGGCTGGGGTAACCGAGTGGGGGTAAGTCAACGGTAAGTTTAAGTGTAATTAGTGATTCGATGCTGGCCTGCCCACACCTGTGGAAGAATAAAATACCGGGAATCTAGACAATTCCAGAAGCTCCGGCATCGACACACCTGGGGCGATACTCGCTTCGCTGTATATTATTATTATTATTATTGTTATTATTACGGGTTGGGTGTACGTCAAAAATTGACGTCCTCTGCACAACATCCAATCCCGTCCCTCGCATTTCCCCGAACCCGACGACATAACACATAATAATGAGTTGCCGATCGAGCGTCGTTTTTCGATTATACAGAGTCCCATTTCATTTTTTCCATATCGGCGTCGAAGGGCTGCGATATCAATTTTCTCTGGTGAGGCCTTTTTTCCTACTCCGGATGCGATGTGACGTCGTAACGGAGCAAATGCATAGTGCCGAGTTTCCTCATCCGACGCTAGTTTTTCGAAAATACATTCGACGACGGAAAAATATGTACGGGAATATCACATACTGAGCGCAAATATTTTGCGAAGAAATCGAATTTTCAAACCAAGCAGACGCATCTGACGCTATTGCAGTTTTATCAGCGTATATACGACGGCATTTTCGCATTGGCTCTAAAAAAGCAAATAGCCAAGTTCACGTCATTCAGCTATAACGTAATCTCTAGACTGCTCGCAAATTTTCTCGTCAGATATAGACACGTATACAGGTACCAGCGACGAGATAAAGTCCGACTTATCTTACACATCGTGGTGATATTGACGCATGCGACGTCACGCGTTACACATACATCCTATATACGGCGACGTGTGCATATATTTTCTTTTCTAATCCGATTTATTGGAATTTGACGATAAGAAATCTGGAACCAATGCCGGCTCGCATGTGTGGCGCCGAATGCTTCGAAGGCAGCGTATAGCGTCACCGTTGAAACGTATCCGTACGAGACGAGGATTCGAGGCCGCAGCGATGAAACTCTTTCAAATTCTGTTCGCAAAAAAATATTAATATTCGGGTAGGATATTGTACGAAATAAGTCGGAAATCAGTGTCGCTAGAAAACGGAGGAAGGAGTCAAGGTTTTCTTCACAATCCGCCCATTACCGGTCCCCCCCCCCCCCCCCCCCCCCTATACACCTAAAACCACATCTATGTATATATATTAAGTAATTCCTTTGGCATTTTACACGAGGAAGGTCCGCAGAAAATGTGAATTTAATCTCCGTATTTTTCCTTTCCGGGAAATTTTCTCCTCCAGATAAGTCGCGTAGGTCAGATTACTCGCATTAATCTTTCCACCGTTATCCCGATTTCGGACTCCCGAAGCTCTGACGAAACGAAATAACCGCAATTACCAACAAATTTAATCCACATAAAATTTTTCATCGCATACGTAAGCTTCACTTTCTTCTCGTACAACGCGAGTCCACGGCGTGGGACGATATATAAGGATGATCGAAAAAATCGGATCATCGGTTTTTATAACAAAGAAAGTCCTGATTCGATTTCCAGTAAAATTCATTAGCCTGCAGATTTCCAGAATGAAAAATCCGTCCACGTTTCCATACTGGCTACATCCTGACCGCACGCTAGAGAAACTTCTGTGCAGAATTTATCTGCATCGGCTGCAGTAAATACATCGTAGCCGCGTAACCGTGCTTCGTTAGTCCGAATCAGAGTTGGCGTATATATGTATACCGTCTTAAATAACACGCGTCGTCAGCTATCCGCGAAGCAAGATCATCGTCATCGCCGCGGTGCTGCATCTCCCAGTACCGCTGCAGCGTAAGGTATACATATACAGCATCGTGGCTGCAGCGGCACTTTTTCTCCCATACGTATATCCTATGCACGAAAAAAAACGAAGATCGGCTGAAGCTGCAAAAAGAGAAAATACGCGCGTCCCCGAATCCCTTTAAAGGTGGCCTCGGCCGTATCTCAGCGACGTGGAGCGGGGCCGGTCGCTGAAAACGGGAAAATACCCGGGGGGGGGGGGGGACGCAACGATATATCTTCGCGTTTCTCCGTAGTTTCCATCGGCGCTTTCCAGAGCGGTACCAGCGATCCGTGAAAAATAGGAGGGGCGGCGGAACGGGGGTCGCTGGTCGATCGCCGGAGCGACAGACACGTAAAGCATCGCCAGGGGTGCGAAGGGGAAGAAACGAGCACCCCCACATCCCCCCTTTCGGAGGCGAGCTCCTGCCGCTCCCCCCCACCCCGCCCCTCCCCGCCCCTCCCCTCCCGTCCCGTCCCGACGACGACGTCGTCGTAGCGACGTCGTCCCGTGTGCCACGGAACGGCGGAGTCCGTTCGACGCTCGAATTGGTGGGGGGGGGGATCGGTAACGGCGAGGGGAGTCGGAAGGAGGGGGAGCGAAACGTCGGTGGTAACGGAGAGCAGAAGAAGGACGCGAGCGAGATACCGAGGTGGTGGGGATCACTGGGGACGGCGGGCAACGGGCGCGACGAAGACAGAGAGAGATGAGCCACTCTGGCACAGGTTGAGAGAAATTCTACGAGAGCCAAGAGTCACTCCTCTCCGGGACACGGGCCCGCTGACACGTGCGTTCGCTAGTCAAAAAAAAACAATACGTATACACGTATACATATATATAAATATAAATATATATACGTACACAAAATTTGAGAACGGAATATAATCACACGAGGATACGATCGTTGCTTTCTCGTTTATTTTTTTCTTTCGTTCTCTTTCGTTCCTTCGGTTTTAACGTTGTTATTGATTTTCGCTCAGTTTCCGAAACGATCGCGCGCGATATAACGACGACGATGTTGATATTCAACGTAACGCAGAAGAATATTAACAAACGTCGGTGGGTGTTTTATGTGCTCTGAGAACGAGATACAATTACGAGGTATATCGAAAATTAATAAGTTTCGCTTTTTCGAACTGTACGAGTTGCAGGAGTTTGAAAATTTTCATCGACTGGTCGATCGTGTACCGAGTGTAATTTTTTGTTCGCGATTTAATATTCGACATCGCGTCTCTGCGTGTACGCAAGAAAGTGACTAATGAATCATTGGTGCGCAAAACTATCGTCTCGTTATGCATAGTTTGATTTATTTTTAAAAAAAAAAAAGCGAGACGGCGATCAGTGCGACTCCGGTAACACAAGTGTGAACGATATATAAGAAAGTGCCAAGTTATATTCCGGTGCAGGATTTTAATGGTCTTGGGATTTCCCTCGATCAACGGATCGTCCGGCATTACTATGGATTATTCAAAGAAAGGTAACGATCGCAACGATCTTATTTCTCCGATTGTTTCGTCGACGCTGCTCGAAAATTTTCATAAACGCGCGTCGATCGCGCGTCAGACAATAAAATATCAATTTTTCGGGGGGGAACGTTCTTCGAACGATCCCCACAGATAAAATCCGTAATCGACTTCGTTCGAAAACTCTCCTCGTCGGGCGGTTACATTTCCCAATAAATACACCGGCGTTATCTCCTCTCCGCGCGCTGACGTGTGCGGACGGGCATTTTATTCTGACGTTTTTTTTCTGTTTTTTTTCTGTTTTTTTTTTTTTTTCTCTCCTCTCAACCGCGATAACGTCGCGGTGATCGATAACTCAATCACAACAACCGAGGCTCACGATCGTCGATATACGTTCCGCTGGCTGCTGCTCCGACTCCGGATCGTCTTTGCTTCGTTTAATTCATAAATCCACGTTATCCACCCCTCGCGATCCCCCGATCTTATCTCGCGATCGAGGCGATATATAATCTTCTCGCTCCGGTCTAACGAGATCGTATACGATGAATCTGACCACGGTTTGACGGCGGATCGGAAGCGAGAATACGTACATCGAAGCCGACTCCCCGTATCTGCAGTACTGCAGTTTCCAGTGTAGCGAAGAAGGAAAACAATTTTCAGTTATTCTTACCGATTATAATCGCGTAATCGCCGATTTCCCTGCGCCGCGACGTAACGCGTCGACGACGACGACGACGACGACGCGCATCTCCGGACGGATCCCACCGGGGATGTTTTCATTCTCAGCATCGTCTGCACGCGCGACATGTTTTTATTCCGACTTCTCGTTCGCGCTATAACGACGCGAAGTATAAACACCAACGGATGATATGCGTGTAGGTTTTCAACGTACGGCGTTCGTGTGTGCGGGTCTCTAGGTATGTACGATAATGTGGTGTGTAAGTCGCGGGTTGACGAGCGCGGGAGACAGAAAACGAAGTTAGAAGACAAGGTCTCTTTCGTATGACGTGTCCGAATCGTAATCTCCTAACGGTTATTCAAAAAGGGAGCAAACAGTAGCCCCGGCGGAGTCGAACTAAGTCAGATAAGGACCTTTTGTGTCGACTATTATCTGAACAATTTTGAAATATTTTCGTCAGACCGCAGGCGGTGTGCCGCTGTGTGTATGGCGTCGCGAGAGCTCCCGGTCTTACGTTTTCCTCTTCTCCTCCTCCTCTTCTTCTTTCTTTTCAATTTTCATTTCGCTTTCCCTCGATTATTGTTCTTCACCCGGATACTCGTCGTCGTCATCTCGTATTTCACGCCGTAGTCGAAGCCGCTTTCCCCGTTTCCGCATCCGTCACCCGCGATGATGTTTTTTTTCCCGGGATCGCGTCGTTCGATTCATTTACTCGGCGGAGTTACTATATACTTATCTTATATTATACCACGATTCGCGACCGCCGTACCCGCGCTTCTCCCCTCGATAATTTCGAAACAGGGCGTGGCCCCGGGAGCAACCCCTGTCCGCGCCCTGCGGGCGCCACGCTGATGCAGACCTGCACCTCTCGATGTGTCATAACACCCTATTAAATCCTAAGTATATCATATTGTACGTTCGTGACGGAATGAAAACTGTATAGAAACGAGACCGTGTATTTACGATACACCAAGTTCACGGTGATCAATTTCAACCCTCCCAATACACCCCCGCCCCCCCCTCGGAAATCGACTCTAGAAATTTCCAAACTGCATCCCTCGGTTCGATCGACTGCATCCTGCGAGTATTTTCAATTCCCGCAACGTGTAGCTGCGGTATAGCCTTCGCGTTTCACATGTATGTGATCGCGTACGGATCGACGGATCTCGATTTCGATTTCGAGGGACGGGATTAACGGACAATACAAGGGACGACATGCGGTTGTATCCGGTTGGGCCACGTAATCCGCGCTATCTTCGATAGAGATCGGGGGTAGAAGAGGCGGGGGTGGTGTAGCGGCGGTGGTGTAGGGAATCGGAATGGGAACGGGGACGGGGTCGGGAGTGCGGATTCGGTGTGAAGTTGGCTTTATATGGAACCAGGTTGCACCACCCTCGGGCTTTCTCCCCTATGCCTCGTTATATACCTCGCTATGTATATACCTATATATATATAGGTACGAACTCGCGCCACCACCACCACCTGCACGTCCTCCGTCGTCCACCCCCTGTTCCCCACGCGGTATATACAGGTATACTATAGATCACTCCTAATACGGAACGGCGTTGCCTCGGCAACCTCGACTTCAAACACCGCGCTCCGCCGTTCGTTCGTACGTACAACGCGTGGATTACATATACATATATATATATATATACGTACAGTATATACAATACGAGTACACGATCAACGTGAGAGACGCGCGCGCTTTCCCCGCCTATGATGCAGAAACCCCCTGCACATCACCTCCGCCACGTAAGTCCGTACCATTAAGTCCTCCCCCGCGATTAATGTCCGCGTTCCCCACATCCACGGGTACCCGCACACGTACCACATATGATCCCGAGAAATTTGCGCTTACGACGAATTTCCAAGGTCTCTCAACGCGGATGTTTACGTCGATGGTGATGATGTCGAATCTGCGTGACTTTGGGGGTGGATATGCATACTTGAGTCCTCGAAAAATGCATTGTACAAAAGAAAGAATTTAAAGTTTTCTGATTTTCTAAGGACATATTTAGGGGAGATCGTCGTATAGTTATACACTCACGTCTCCGTATAATCGTATCAAGGGTCAACGTGGGCTTTAATACGCCCGTAATCTGGCCCCCCCCCCCCCCCCCCCCCCATTATTCTGTCGACGCGGTGAATTTTTCTAAGGATCGATGGTAGGTAAGCGCCAACGCGAACTCGCCTTCCTATAATAAACTGCGAGCTGATATCTAACACCGTTTCACGTCGATCGGACGTTATGGTTTTTCCATTTATCTCGCAACATCGGTTATTCGATTCCTCCGTGAACATACGTTACGTCGGATGTACGAGTAACACCCGAGAGCAGACACGAATGTACATCTGGGCCGGCTGAAAACCGAAAAAAACAAAGTATAGGTGTTATACCCTATGGAACTCATACTTATCTGGTACAGCTGAACACATTTTATCGTTAAGGCTTCACGTGCGCCGTATCCATAGGCGATATACTCGGCGGTATACGCGAGAAGTGCATCCGTTTTGACTACTGTACAACGGAGTAAATAAATCGATCTGTAACCGGGTATACCCCGCTGCAGGGGTGGGGAACGTCGGCGGCGCGCCTACAGACGTGCGAACGACGAGATGAAGCAGAGGGCGGTTCATCGGATACGTCGTCGGGAGCGCGTAGGGGTGGTAATCCTCTTACGAAGAGAAAAGCAAAACGAAAAAAAGAAAAGAAAAAAAAAAGCAGAAGAAGAAGAAGAAAAAGAAGAAAAAAGCTCGGGGTGGGCGGCGGCGGCGGCGGAGTGTACCGGGGTTGCCTAGGCAGCAGCTCTCGCAACACGCGAAGCCTACGAGTCCGCCATCTTTGCTCTATTGGCGCGTGGGAGTCGGAGTCAACGGAGGACGCGTTACGGACGGTAGTAGAGGGGGAGAGAAAAGGAGATAAAAGCGGCAGAGATCCGAGTTCGACCAATGGGGCGAGGGATGCGTGAAAACGGCAACGCCCCCTCCGTGTCCGTACGGGATACAGCGCAGCATCCGCGATTCGATCCTAACCGCTCATTCGCGCACCCCCACTCGTGACCGATCGGACCTTCATCGATCGGCTCTCTCTCCCTCTCTCTCTCTCTCTCGGTTGTAGCCCGCTCACTCGAAAATAACTTTTGCCCAGCACCTCCTCTGCACACGGTCGTCGTCTGCGTACCGCGCGACCGATTATTTTCAAACGATGCCCTTCCGATTTCTGGCTAGCTCCACGTACGTACAACGCGACCGATACACATCGACGACGATCTTGTATTCTAGAAGAACGAAAACAAACTCTCGCGACGAATATTATGAAAAAAGGTTTCGCTATATGTTACGTACTCGTCCACGGTTTGTTGAAACGACCTTCTCGGCCCTGGATACATTCGCGCTTACGGAAAACACAGTTGAACGCACGATCTTCCCAAAGCGTACATATGGACCACGAAAAGAAAAAAACGGTGTACCTAGAATCGTATACATGTGCCACGACGGGGCACTTGAGATTAGACTATTTACGTTCGCTGACCTCGCGTCGAATGTATATGGAACATGGTCAACCGCAAACAGGGTGGGTCATGATACGGTAATTACGCGTACATACGTACGTATAAATATATCTTGGAATCGCCCCGCAGGTATAAGAAACTTTGGATTTTATCAAATAATGAAAACCAGTTTTTCACGCTCGCACGTGCGCCCTCTTTATAATCCGGGGATTCCCCCCCGGTGCAGTGCGCTCGTTTTCGGCAGGTATATAGGATACACGCATACACAAACGCGATCCGTCCCGGAATTTCAATGGGGAACGACCTCCTCCACCTGTCCGGTTGTACGCGCTCGCTTGGGGTTCGAAATCGGACGGGTCGCAGCAGTAAGGGTGCAGCGGAGTCGGGTCAACTTTTCACCCGTGAAAAGGTTAAGCGCTGCAGGTATAATATAAACGCGTGATACAGGCGCACAATAATGGGACGCGTATAATATAGATTTGTGTATTCGTATGTATATATATAAATGCGGGACGTATACATGTGTACGAGCTACCGCGATGCGATTCATTGTACGTCGTCGACAGAAACCTGTTAGCCGTCAGGTGTCGTACCCGTAGTATACGGCACATAACGTGACACAAAGATATATATACATTATATGTATATATATCCGTACCGTCGTAGCATCCACGACATGCGGCGATGGACTTTTTTCGAGTTTACGTAACCGGACGACGACGACGACCATATCGAATATATATATATATATCCAGAAAATACCCGCGACGCTGTCGAATTTCTATAGAGTTCTGTACGGAGGTATAACTATACGTATATACGTATACTACGAAGTATACGGTAAATAGGTTTCCGCGTACATATTAATGTATCTTATGTTCTTCGGGCGATGGAATTCTTCCGCTTCATTCCGTCATCTGCATCTCATCTTCTCGCCTACGGATGCTAAGGCGGTTGATATCCATTGACGACGATTTTGCCCACATCGGAGAGTTGTAATACCGCGACTCGCGGTACACTCGATATACCTGCACTGCACAGGTTGCGCGTCGCGCCCCGTCAAAATGTGGCCGAGATAAAAGTATTATCTTTTTACAAGTGACCGCGTGATTCATCTGTTATTGGGGAGTCTCGCGCCTCCCCCCTCGAATCGACTCGACGCGGAGAAGAAACGGAGATATCCAAAGTCTCGCAATCTGTATCAACTCGTATGATAACGAATTGGAATAATCGTTTTTTTTTTTGGTGACAATAAATCGAAGTAGACCAGAGCGGAGATTCGGATATGCATATACGTCGTCGAGAGAGAGATCCCGCGTCGTCGACTCGTACCGCATCTTCGAAGGAATTTCGTCGGCCGCGAGATATAACTTATTGTTAGTACACGTACGTGCGTTCGATTCTATCTTTTTGTTTATCGTAACGGTGGGCGTACGGATTTATCTACGAACAATGAGGCTCTCTTGGAAGCGTCTCGGAGAGGCGTCGTGGCGTTGAGAGACCGGTGCAGGTAAACGTTACGAAAATTTAGGTTGCCCGGTGTACGTTATTAATAAGTGGGGGAGACCTTGTAACGAATACGAGTCTGCACACGAGCGTGTATTACTTGGCGACAATCGCTGGCTGTACATTACATTGGTAGGTACCTTCGAGGAAACCGTGACGAGCGTTTCCAAGAAATCTGAAACAGCTGATCTTCGATTTTCAATGTAACGAGTAACTTGTCGAACAATTTGCGATGTGCACACGAACGATATGCATGTGTATATTTCACATTCGTTTTTGTATATGTATATGCGACTGCGACGTGTCGCGATCTAGCTGAAACCGTACGGTACGTCGGATCGTTCGACGTTATTTGCACCAGTGATTAGTAACCGATCTGCGAGAAACGTGTATTTATGTTTCATATAAAATGTGGTTTAAGATTCTCGCGTTACTGTCCTGGATTCTCCATCTCCGGTCACGCTGTACCAACTTCCTGAACACGTCACATGTATTCTTCGCATCTTTTATTCTTTTCTTTTTTTTTTCTTTTCTTTACAACACACGTTTTACACGCGATGCTCGGGATTTCCTTGGATGCAATCCGTGTATCAGAGTTCATTAATCCAGACTATACGGGGTATCCGTACGAAGCACGTACAACGCGCGAACGAAAACGAATTTTCAGAATTCGACCGAAATCGACCATCCGCCTGACACCACTAACGCGTTGAATCATCTTCCGCCCGATCAGCTGAGACCGCCGCGTCGACGTAAACGTATTTCCTCGATTGCGTGATTTCCGAATACATATGCAGGCGTCGATCGAACGGGTCGCCTCCAATCGATCGTATCTTTTTTCCTCGTTTCTCTCTCTCTCTATTTTTCAACAAGATAATTATCTCGTTACAGATTTGTGACAGGCGAATTTCAAGGGACCGCGGAAGAGCTGCCCCCTCGCTAGACACATGGCCTGTCTCGCAGGTGCCATCGCCCCCGTGCTAGCCACCCCACGTTCAGGTGAGCCCTGCGATTAATCACAATTTCTCACCACGATCGTGGAACGTGTGAAATTCATCCCTAATAATAACGGTGAGGTTCGGGTTATTATCCCGACCGATATATCGGCCTGCTCTTACGGGGCTGAGTTCACGGAACTGATTCGTTCGCTCGACGAAATGATCGTCTACTCTGAACACAGTCTGTACAGGCGGACGGGCGTTGCGGAGTCGGTGAAATTTGGCGGATTTATTGCAACCGGTAAAACTGAGAAATATAACGAGAACGCTGAATTACACGCGAACGAACGAGGAAGAGTCGCGGCGGAAAACATATAGGTACACCTACAGAGACGAGGTGACCGCGTAGCATCCTTCCCCTTATGTTGTGAGAGCCTGGCTCAGCTTTTCGAGTTTTATGATTGACGTAAGGTCGCCGGTTGTCTTGTCCCTGTGCCGTTGCCGGTCGTATATCGCGAGTGTGCGCGTTACATTATCGTGTGCGTATAGGTACACGAGTTGTATATCATACGTCATTGTACATACGGATGTATAAAGTATAACTGTAGACGACAGTTGCGGCTCAGACGAGCGTACGCGTACGTGTGTATTTATGTGCCCCGTTCTTATCTATATTCTTTCGTCGAGGAACATCTCGATAATTTCTCTATATCGAATCAGGCTGAAACTGATAAAATTTTTCTAGATTAAGAATAACTTTTTATACATCAATATGGATAAAGTCCAGTCATCGTATCCCAACCTGCACGTTAATCTCGCTTTTAGCTATGACGCATCGTCTATGAAAGACGAAATAACATTGGTACAATATTGTCGCGAATCGCGATACGGAATAAGAAACAAAAATAATAAATTTAGTATCGTCGCATTTGTGATTACAGTTACCACAGACTGCGGACTGGAGCAACGTCAGAATAGCGAGACGCAAACGGACGCACAATCATCATCATCTTCGGTAAGTTTATAAACCATATGGCTTTTGTAACTGCTGTATACATCTTATTTGCTTCGAGCTAACGGAAATCTTGACTCTGTCGCAAATAGAGCAAAAACCATTCTCATTACAATGTGAACCGATATTCGATGTGATCTTCGATCGCGTAAAAAGAACGAGGGTAATTATTTTCAAAATGAAAGAGAAACTCGTCGCCTCGTGCGTTCCTCCGATTATTCTTTAAGAAAAAAAAAAGAAAAAAATCGAAAAAACAGCGTTCGATGCAGGAAAAGTGATTACTATCCCATTAGGCTCGCGACAGAGGCCGAATCGCAAATACAACTTGAGAGTATTCGCTTTTCCATCACCTGAATCTGTTTGATATACATTCTTAACGTATATATGTCTTCTTATCTTGGAGCGGTGCATTTTTTCATTCTTTTTTCAATATAATTCACTGGAGAGCGATCGGTGACGCGTGGAAATATTTACAAAACTGTCTTTTGTTCTGGTAGTTTGTTGCCAAGTACAATGCGGTTATTCTATCTCGTTCTCTCATTCAGTGGAGAATGTCTCTGAAAAACAATCCATCAGCTAACGAGCAGGGTATATTATTTGTTTTTTTTCTTCAAGGTTGACCAATCCTGCTCGGCCCTCGTTTGCCCGGCGTGTTCCCTGGTTCTACCTAATACGAGAGAACTGACGAATCACATAAGAGATCACAACTCTCCTCGCAGCAGCGACGGAAGTGCGGCGGAGGACGAATGCTCTTGTCGCGTCTGCGGCAAGGTACTCAGCTCGGCTAGTTCCTTGGACCGTCACATCTTGGTGCATTCTGGCGAGCGACCCTTCAAGTGCAGACTCTGCGGACTGGCCTTCACTACCAACGGAAATATGCACCGGCACATCAGAACTGCCCACGGCGGCAGCTCGCCGAACAGCTGTACGGATTCCGAGGGCAGCAGCGACTCCGAGAGACCCGTACCCAAGAGACGGAGACTGGAGGAGTTCAACAACAACAACAACAACAACAACAACGTGGCGAAGAGAAAATCGCCCGAGTGCGTCGAGGAACAACTGCAGGAGGGCCAACGGAAGCACAAGAGTTTGTTGAACAACAACTCGAGGGGTGTCCAGGAGATGAAGAATTCTCAGGTTGACAGACAGAAGACCCACAGCTGCCCCGTCTGCGGGAGACAGGACTTTGCGACGAACAGCCTCCTCGAGGCGCACCTCGAATGCACTCACCCAAATTATCCGGCAAAATGCGACACCTGCAACCTAAACTTCAGCGATCATCGGGTGCTCAACCACCACCGTTCCATGGGTCATCATTCCGATCGTTCGATCGATAGCCCAACGAGAAACCTTCGAAATTCCGTCGTCGGATTCGAGGATCTGACCTTCGTGGATTTTTCGTCCGGGAAGTTTCCCGCCATCGCTCGAGCGGTTTGCGAAAAATCGCTTCACCGACCTGCCTCCGGAGAAGTAGCCAGATTTCAATGCTGCAAATGTCTCAGAGCGTTCCCCTGCCGAACGGCACTGGACTCGCACGAAACCGATTGTGGTAATCAAAATCCCCTGCCGCGAAACTCCGTCGACGATCAATCGACGAGAAACGACTTTTTCGCGGGTCTCGATCTCCAGAACAAAGCGGCACTCGCCGAGGCCAAGGAGGGCAAGGATCTGGCGGACATCCAGAGCATCTTGTCGCGCACGTCCGAACCGATTCTGCAGAACTTCTCGCGGTCCGACGCCAGCACTCCGGACAACGTGATCAAGATCGGATCGAGCATCGGATCGTCCGGATCCTCCGGGACTACCTCCGCAGAAACTCACGACGAAGAAGTTCAGGACGCGTTCTCGGCCGAGTTTCGTCGCATGAAACTTCGCGGCGAATTTCCTTGCAGACTGTGCACCGCCGTTTTTCCAAATCTCCGAGCTCTCAAAGGACACAATCGCGCGCACATGGGAGTCGGTCCGGGTACGCCGTACCCCTGTAACATGTGCCCTTACACGAGTACGGACAAAACCGCTCTGGTCAGGCATTTGAGATCGCACAACGGTGACCGCCCGTACGAATGTTCACTATGCAATTACGCGTTCACGACTAAAGCGAACTGCGAGCGACACCTCAGAAATCGGCATGCCAAGCTCACACGGGAGGACGTAAAACGTTCGATCATATACCACCCGAGCGAAGATCCGCTGAATGACAGCGGGGAAGCCCCGCCGCGTGGCGTGCGAGAAGACACACGTAGGATTCTCGTGTATCCGACCGAACGCGACGAAATCGTTCAGCAAAGACCGAGTGCCGCGTCGGAAGGAAAATCAGAAATCAGGGTAATCGACGAGGCGAAACTTCGACAACCAAACGATATAATCGCACGGCACACTCCTCAGCTGAATCCGTTTGACACGCCGGAGATATTTCACAGAACGCCGCTCATCCCGCAACTCGACATGATCCAGAGGCATTCGGAGGGAGCGGCGATGATGGACATCGAGAAGCCACAAGATTTGGTAGCGAAACCGAATTTCCCCAAAAGCAGCGACGACCAGGACGACAACTCCTCGGACGAAAGCGTATCACCTCTAGTCAGCGAAGCCAAACCAGTAATGCACCAAAGGCTTTCGGACGCTCCCATGGATCTGGGAACATCCGGCGGTCCGGAAAGCCCCGGCGAAGAAGCGCCCTTGGATTTATCCATGGACGCGTTGGACCTCAGTAAAAAGTCAAAGGTGAACGATATCGAACCAGCGAACAACATCGCAAACGACGATTCCCACGTTACCGAGAAAGAGATCTACAACACCACGAATCACCTACTGCTGACGCAGGCACTGCTCAAGGGTGGACACAACCCTCAGTCCACGTCGCTCGAGGCGATGTACCGGAACGCTTCCCTACTCTATCAAAACTTTGGGAACTTTCCCGGTAGCATCGGTGCCGGTCTGATACAGCCGTACCTTTTCAATCCGCATTTGTTCAATCAAGAATTCGTAATGAAAAACAGACTACAAAAAGAACTCTTCAGAAGTCTGCAGCACAGCAGTGGCGGCAGCCTGGTGGAGCCCCAAATACCTAGAACTGAGTTCAGTTCGCCTTTCGCACAAAGCAAAGATGCTTCGTGCCACTCGGCCAGCGAAGACGCCGATTATTCACCGAAGCTCATGTCCCCCAAGTTGTCGACCAAAGTATCGAGCTCTCGAGAAAAACTCGAGAACTCACCGTCCTCGAATTCCGTCAAGATGGTCATCAAAAACGGGGTGCTCATGCCGAAACAAAAACAAAGAAGGTACAGAACGGAACGACCGTTCGCCTGCGAACATTGCTCGGCAAGGTTCACCCTCAGAAGCAACATGGAAAGGCACGTAAAACAACAACATCCTCAACATTGGAGTCAGAGACAACGTGGCGGACACTCGACCAGAGGAAGACCACCGGCCAATCCGCCAACGTTGCTGCAAAGTCTGAACCAACCGGTCTCCCAGTCGATTTCGCAACACTATTCGAATATTTTGCCAAAAATTGACCACACCAGCTCTACGCAAGGTTACGGTAAACATTCGATCTCTGATCAGGTCAAGTACGCGATTCTAGCTCAGCAATTGAAGGGCAACAAACCCGAGGACAACGACTCCGAAGAAGAATTGGTCATCGATGAGGAGCCCCTGGAAGAAGAAACTTCGGAATCTCGAGCACAAAACGACGAACAGCGGCCGTTGAGTTTACTCAGAGGAAAACTCGAGAATCGTTGCGATTTCACGAAGGAAAATATCATGAAACAACACGTGAACGATTTCTCAAAGGATTACCTGATACAGCTGCAAGAGCAGCATCTCGAGAGGCTGAAGCGATTCGAGGATTCGAAGAATTACGCAGGGGAAAACGCGGACGACAGGTCGGAAAAAGACGCCAAAGAGGAACCGGACGAGGATCTCTCCGAGGAACAAAAGAAGTTAGATGCCGAGGGGCAGGAGGACGACGACGAAGAAATCGAGAAAGGAGAGGACGGCGTTGTCGATCTCGCCAGCGTTTCCAGGTTATTGGACAACGCCTCGCAACAGTACCAACAATTTCAGCCGCAGTACACGAGCGACGAAGAGGAGGGTCTGATCGCGTCGACGAGCGATGGAAACAATTCGGGTAGTGACGAGAAGTCGGATTCCGGGAACTCCGAGTCGATTACGGGGAAGAAGAAGTCCGCTTACTCCCTGGCGCCGAACAGAGTATCGTGTCCGTACTGCCACAGGAAATTCCCGTGGACGTCTTCCCTGAGGAGACATATTTTGACGCACACGGGTCAAAAACCATATAAATGCACCTACTGCCCACTGCTGTTCACAACCAAGTCTAACTGCGATCGTCATTTATTGAGAAAACATATAAACGCCGGTACCAGCAGCCAGTCGCAATCCGCCGGAGCATCGTCTTCGCCCGAAAGCTCAAGCACTCTGACGAACAGCAACGCTTTTGCCATGAGAAACGTCCCAGAGAGACCCTACAAGTGCAACCAATGCCCGAGTTCGACTTTCTCGACTTTGGGAAACCTGAAGAAGCATCTTTCGTCGAAACACACGACCTGCGGACCGAGTTCCAGGTCGCACAGCCCGCTAAGCGAATCCCAGAACAGTCCGAACGAATCTTTGAAACAGAACGATCAGAGTGGATACGAAAGTCCTTCGTCGAGCGTGGAAGAACCCGCTCGCACGTCGCCGACGATCCCTGAAGACAGTATCAAGGCTACTCCCAACTCTTCGACCAGCACTGAAACACCCCAATCCTCGAAGACCTCTCCGGAGTGCGGATCGACCGTGTCCTCCTGTTCGTCCGAACTGCCCTTCAAGTGTCATCTGTGTGACGGCAGCTTCGCCGAAAGACAGGACTGCCTCGAGCACATAAAACTCGACCACAGGTCGGAGTACGAACTTCTTTTGGTAAAGGGTGCTTTGGACATGGCGGCCGAAACCGAAACCCACCCCGAGGAACAACAACAGCATTCCCAACAGCACTGTGACGACGGAGAAGGCCAGCGCGGCAAGTTCCCCGACTACGCCAATAGAAAGGTGAGTTGTTATCCGAAGGAAAATAGAAAATCGACGAAAAAAACCGAACACGGAATTAATAATAACAAAAATGATCTCATGCTGTTTCGTAACCACGTGAATTTTTTCCCCATGTTTCAGGTGGTTTGCGCTTTTTGTATGCGCCGTTTTTGGTCAGCCGAGGATCTCCGGCGGCACATGCGTACCCATACGGGCGAAAGACCGTTCACCTGCGATATTTGTCGACGAAAATTCACACTAAAGCACAGCATGCTGCGACATCGCAAAAAGCACGGCTCTGTCGGTTCTTCGATATACACGGGAACCAGTGGGGATGAGGAGGCCTCCCCAACCCCACCGATGAATAACAATAACAATAACAACAACAATAACAACACGGTTAAAACTCAAGAGATGACGTCGACCCCTACATCGGTGCCGGGAGACGCTACTCCCGTCCGATTTGGAACGCACGAAAAATTGTCAAGTCTTTCCGGTAAGCTGGCGAACCTTCAAAATAATAACAATAACGTAGAAGGCGCAGATCAGGGGAACGATTTGATTTCAAATCTATTGGGGATCAGAGACAGAACCATCATTGACAAAGTTCTGCAATCTACACCCGACGACGCGGCCAAACTACTCGGTATACCCTAGGGGACACGAATAGAGTATTTTCCACCGTAGTTATGCGAATCTCTATTTTTCCCCCCTTTCTCTCTCTTTTTCTCTCTCGTTTTTCTTGTTCGTATTCTCGTTCTTATCTCTTATCTTTTAACCGGAGTATGTAACTTATATTAAATATTATTTAGACTGTGAAATATACCTAAGAGCAGCATTGAATTTTAGTTCGTATTCACAATCGTGCCTTATACGTATACCTAGATTGTACTCGCTTACGCTGTACTAGGCCACATTACATTTACGATCCTCCTATTCTTATTTTATTTAATCACTTCGTTTCCACGAGAAAAATTCTAATTACGAATCGAACGGTGGACGCGATCTGTTCAAATTCGGTAAATTAATTCGAACGTCCAGCAAAGGTACGAATTCAATTAATCGTTGGCACGAGACGAAAAATGAAATTGACAACTATAATTAACGAAAAAAGACCTATATAAGATGATTAAAAAAGATCCTCATTCAAATTAACAAAACGCTTTTACGGCGCGGCTTGATGAATAGACCTTTTCTATGTACAGTTGTTGTTATTATTATTTGTTTTTTTTTTTTCTTATTCTCCGTTTTCGCAATACGATATGAATGTATATATAAGTATACACGTACACACATAGGTATATTGTATATGCATTATACATATGTACGTAACAATAGAGCGTGCGTATTCTATACAAATATATTATACTATATATACTACATTATACCAATACTAACTATTGCACTGCTATTGAATTACGATTAACTATTAGTGTGCCACTATTTGGGGACTCGTTTAAAGATACCCAAGGTCTGCCTCGTTCATGGTATGGCCTAAGAGATCGTTGAGAAATAATGACCATATATATACAAAAGCGGAACTATTGTTTCTTGCGATCGGTTGTGCTTACGTCAATCAATCAATTAATACATGGATTTATAAATATTCTTGGATGAAAAAAAAAGAAAAAAAAAAATATCTCTATACATATCTGAATATCATTATACTTATATTGTAAGAAAGGTTAATTTAGCGTATAGGTCTGTTAGGAATCAGTGGTCTTGTCGCCGTGGAACGTCAACCAAAATTATTCAAATGAAATTTTCTAGTTTCACTTTGAGTTATACATACATATTATTATATGAATTGGCGGTCGACGTTGCACAGCGAATCGCTAAGCCACGTTTTGATCCAAAGAAACAATTTTAAGCAACGAATTAGGAAAGCCATATTTAAGTTTGTTTGTTTTTTTTTTTTTGGTTTTTTGTTTTTTTTTTTCTCCTTTTTATAAATATTTTTTCTTTTCTTAAGTGTCAGCGAACATATCGACGTCTACATACGTCGAGGTATGTAGGTGCATTTTAGAGTGCCTTTCCAGCCAAGATAACTTCGAAAATCGAATCGGATTGACTTGGCTTATTTTCGTTAGTGAAAATTATTAAATAATAATTCTAATAATAATAGTAACGATAAAATTATTAATAATATTATTAATATAAATATTGATGAGAAATGAAATTAAATATAATGACAAAGCAAGTCCCTCTTATTGTAATGTACGTTAGATATTTGATTTGTTTATCACAGTAATAGGATATGATAATACTTTTTAGTTGAACGTTGTATACTCTCGATATTATCTCATACAGATTATTATTTTTTATTATTATTTCGACTCGACCGTCGCACTATTCTAATTATAGTTGTATAGACAAAGCAATTTTAAATATGATTTCTGATTCTAAATTAATTTAACAGAAAAAAGTCAAATATAGTTAGTGTATGTGACGTAATATTTTTAAAAAAAATTCCCGAAGCAATCAACGAAGTATGATCTTCATTAAAAAAAAAAAAGAAAGTAAAATATTATCATTATTATTATTATTATTATTATCATTACTATACCGAAATTTAAAGAGAAAAGAGAGAAAAAATCACATGCATTGAGATAAAAAATGAAAAATTTCAAGAAAAAAATATGATTAAAACTAAAGAGCAATATAAGTAAATCATTTTAACACATTTAATCGATATACATATTACATATATATATATTTTATTGTCTAAGCGTCAATAATAACGTGAATATTAATGATAGTCTATTTTAAATGCCGAAGATATATGTGTGGCATTTAAAATGCAATGGAACCAAATAGAGGCTAACTACGAGGACCCGTATTCCGTATATTGAGACGTACGAACTATTGTACTCGCAAATTCAGAACGGTCGAACCTCCAGCCTGAATAACTTAAAGTTATTAAAATTTAACGTTAATAGGTTATTTATTATTAAGCCAATATCAACATGTCCATCTCTTTCTTCTTGACCTAAGATATTTATTCCGTTTGCATTAGACATGGCTGTAAAGTGTTGTGGGGTGTTGTACGCAACACTTTATCCCGAGGGCTGCTCTTTAATGGCGTTCGGGTTAAAGACCCTATACCTATATAATATATACATACCAATATAACGATAGTTTGACGAATGTAGTAGTGATTTGAAATTTATCTCTCAACTCGAGTTTAAATGCGGCTACCACACATACAACATATCACTCGCGCTACGTATGTATTTAAGAACGTTATATCTTGAGTATAGTATGTACTTACATTAAATTAAAACTTGAAAGTAATAATAAAAAATAAAAACGAAAAAAAAAACACAATTAACAAAAATTATATTTATTGAAATGTCTGTATGTGGCTTGTGCGATTTTTCTCTGATAAAAATTCGAAATTATCATTGTACTATTGTTGTAGATGATTGCCTTGTACTTTTTCTCTTGTTTGACTATTAGCCAAATATACGGATATGTACTGTCAACAATTTTGGGAAGAAAAAAATTTCATTGCCTCCTCGACCTTCCATCCCTACTCGCAGAGATATACCCTCGTTGAATATAACGCCAAAATATAATTAATCGATTAAAAATTGAATATAAAGATAATCGGCTAATCTCACGTCGGTGTGATCAAAAATGAAGTCACTGGTTTGGCACGCAAAATCATAGTATTTTCATTTTATTATACGTATTTATACCCATGTTTGATTTTGTTCGGAAAATTTTTTAAAATTATATGTTCATAACGTGATATTTTCGAAACATAACTTAACTCTAAAAATTTGAAATAAATTTTCTTTTTTGACGTTCCGCCTAACTTGCGCTGATCCATTCGTCGGTTATTACATCCGTATTATAGCCTTTAGAATATTTTTAATCTGACAAATACGACCGATTCGAAAATGGAGGGTAAGCCCCTTGTACTCTGAAATTCTCGTACAGAGTTAGAGACAAAGCAACGGGAAATTATCTTGGAAATAATTTGTTTAATCGCCATGTGGTTTTTCATTGAATATCAAAGAAAGCAGTATCGTCTACAGTCAACCAGAAGTAATTTACGTGGCTGAGTATATCAAAAACAGACTTTATTTCGCAACGTTGGCGGCGGGTCGAAGAGAAGCGCGAAGTACACCGAATATTCATTTCTTCAGTATAGACAACGAACTGGTGTATAATAACTTTTACAACGATTTTGGTCCATTGAATTTGGCCTGTCTTTACAAGTAAGAAGCTACCGCAGTCTCGAATAACTAGCCGTTAAAATTTTTCGATAGATTTGTTCATCGTCTTATACTAAACATGTGCTCAACAGATACTGTTATAAAATAAATGAGAAATTAAAAAGTTCAGCGAACAAACAGAAGCAAATTGTTCACTACACCTCGCAAAATCAACAGAAAAGAGCAAATGCCGCTTACCTGATCGCTTCGTACGCTATTTTGTACTTGAAAAAATCACCGAAGGAAGCCTACAAGCCACTTGTCACACCCGATGGACACCCACTGCGACCATTTCAAGATGCTTCGATGGGCGTTTCCATCTATAACATAAAGCTTCTAGGTATAAATAAGGACGCATTGACTGTAATTTGTTTATTTAACAGGATTTGATCTTTTGATTTCGATGTTTCAATTTAATCCCGACACCCTCACAGATTGTCTAAACGCTATTCATAAGGCAGCAGCGTTCGGTTTCTTCAATTTCGAAGACTTCGATCTGGCCGAATACGAGAGATATGAACAAATGCGGAATGGAGATTTAAACTGGATGGTCCCACAAAAGTTTTTGGCATTCGTTGGCCCGAGCACAGAGCTCGGTTCGGTACATCATCCCCCCGAACACTACGTCGAATACTTTAAAAAAAACAAAGTTTCAGCCGTCGTCAGACTTAATAAAAAATCTTACGACGCATCTAGGTCTGTGGATGAGATTTTATCGACCTCGAGATACGTTTTTACGCCATAAGACTCGATCTTTCGTACTCTAGACGCCATGAGCCAATCAAACTTTAATTTGTTGCAGATTTACTAGAGCTGGAATCACCCATTACGATATGTTCATGCCCGATGGAAGCGTACCTCCGAGAAGAGTGCTTGAACATTTTTTACAATTGGCCGAATCGACTACCGGGCCCATCGCTGTGCACTGTAAGGTGAATAATTGTTTTGATTTCTATCACCTTCGCGCCGGGACGAGGATGCTGAAATTTTGTATGTGTTCAAAATGAATAAACTAGTAGAAAAATTATTGTCAGGCTGGGTTAGGTAGAACGGGATCTCTGATCGCAGCTTATTTGATAAAACATTATCGAATGTCAGCGAAAGAAGCAATCGCGTGGTTGAGAATATGTCGGCCTGGATCTGTTATTGGATACCAACAAGCTTGGCTCGAAGACATGGAGAGTGAACTGTGGCGAGATGGACAACATTACAGGTATTTTTATTGGTCGATCATATTTTTGTGAGATGTGTAAAATTCCCCAAAAAATGAAGGCGAAAGAGTTTTGAAAGAAATTTACATTACCAATAATGTTTACTTCGTCGTGGGGTAGGTTGAAGTATCATGGGGACGGAGACATGATATTGCATCACGAGAGGGGAATTTATTCGATTGCTAATAAAATGGAAAACAAATTCCACCAGACTTTGGATAACAAGCGATTTGACGCCATCCGTTACGATAAAAACTTGAGCAAGTCATTTAATCAATTATTTAATTTAGTGCAAATGCATTTCGGTCAAATGGGGTTTTAGGTGAATGAACATTCATCGTAACGAACTAACGTAGACAGGAAATATTCTAGGAAACAATGGTTTGAAGCAACCCGCTGTTCTAACAGAACCGAAGAAATCACACATTCATTCCAATGGTTCTACAAAACCAAACTTGGCTGGAATTTTAGGTATAAATAAATTGAGATTCGATAATACACAGAGAGTTGAAAGCGATAAGGGTAGGAGAAGCTATTACTTACTATGCTTCAAAATGCTATAAAACCGTAATGGTGCGTGTATTAAATAGTGTATAAATGTATGAAATCCATAATAGGGGTATTCGAAGCTTAAAAGGTGACATTTGGCATGTGGATAATAATGACATTCCATCTCCTCTTGATTTTATGATTGTTTTCAGGTAAATTACGCATTGTTGAGGGAAACGCATCTTCGAAGTCTCAACAAATTTCGGGGATGCGCCGACGAGCGGCAACGGATACTACGAAATTTAAACCAAAAGCGGGCAGTAACAATCTGCAGAGTATGACACAGGGAGATTTACTTAACGAGATAAAAATAAATCGGAATAAAATATCGATGAATTCTCTGCAGTTATTGTCGAGAAACAATTTAACAACAACGCCACAGTCTACTTTACCCAATAAAAAAATACAAAGAAGGTAGTGAAAAACGATGTGACGAACGTGTATATTTGTTGTCAGAAGTAACTGATTAGTCCTGTTGTTTCATTTGGTACATCAATAAAGTGCTGTCTGAAAGAGACACAGAGTTACTATGCTGAGATTTTGAACTTTACCTTTATCAATCTGGTCGAAAGTTGTAATTTCTGTTCCAAAGGAGATCAGACACCGAATATTTGAACAACCGATTAGCCTCAGCGCGACCAAGATAACTGCGCGACTGTGCAGTGCAGCCTCTGTTGCATAAAAAGAGTAGGCTCTCGGTAGTTAGTTTGTACTTTCGCTCAGTGATGACGTTAGCGATCACTGTTGCAATTTCACAGAAGATTTCTACCTCCAGTGATTCTGCATTGAGTCGGCATATTCATAACCTACGAAAAACAGAGAGAACATTGTTTATTCAAGTTCTCGCAGGGAATTAAACTGTGGATTATTTCGATTGATCATTATAATCAGTATAAACGTTAAATCGTGAAGTACTCAGAGCCATCCGAACCTGATAGTAGTAAACTGACGTTTCGGAAATGAAGGGTATCTTAGGTTTGGGATTGATAATTTTACTTTGTTTAACAACTAATGCGAGCAAATCAAAATCCGGCGAAAAACCAAGTTGGGCCAAAAAGGATATCCGCGATTATACAGATGCAGATATGGAAAGGTTATTGGATCAGTGGGAGGTTAGTTAGTTTGGAACTTGCAAAATTCCAAATCCTTTGTGATCTTCTATGCCGAATGAATCGCATAGTCTCACGGTATGTTGCAATTGAATTTTCGTTTTGGTTCACATTACTTTACTGTCTACAGGAAGGCGATGACCCGTTAGAACCAGATGAATTACCAGAACATCTTCGTCCCAGTCCAAAGATTGATTTATCTAAGGTAAGAAGAGGTGCCATTACTGCTTATAATGATTAGGAATAAACAGATTTTATCTGATCTAGCTTGATACCAGAAATCCAGATGAACTCATCAAGGCTACTAAGAAGGGCAAGGGATTGATGATGTTTGTAGGTTTGAAAAAAACATTTTCTCGTGATCAAACCGAGACAATCACACAATTGTGGCAAACTGGCCTGCATAATAATCACATAATCGCAGAAAGGTGCGGCAATTATCTTAAAATTGATTCAGAAGTTTATTTGGCCGAGTATGTTAGATCGATAATTTCACATCACGTCATATTTTTTAGGTATATGATTGATGACAATCGAGCAATCTTCATGTTTCGAGATGGTGCTCAGGTTATCGATGCTAAAGTTTTTCTTTTGGAGCAGCCAGAGCTTTCGGAAATAACTTTTGAAGGGCAAACTTTTTATGGAAAACATAACGCAGAGGTATTTAAATCTAGTCCATCATTTGAAAATTGTTTTATTAATCTCTGATAGATGATGAATATTGAAAATTTAATGCTAATTTCTCTCTGTAGGGTGGTAAAGAAAATAATTCCAAATCGCAGTCAAAGAAAGGCAAGTCCAAGGTGCATAATACGAAGCAAGAGTTATAACATACAGTGAAGTGATGAAGAGATATCTGACTATTCATAATCATCAAATACCAATCTTGAAATTCATATTATTGCATCTATGAAACATCGAGTGTTGTTTCATGTTATTGCCAAGATGCAAATGTTCGCACATAAATTGTTTTCAAGAGAACTTTGATATTTACTTTCGTATTTTCTACATTCCACGATTTTTTGTATTTCGGTATAGATTTCGTACTTAACCATCCGTTCTTACGTGTGTTATACTTTGAGTCTGCGGATTTGAACCTCCTCTTTGTTGCACACGACTCAATTCGAAAATTGTTAATGTTTGATTCCGTCATATCCGTCTTTCTTGATGATTTTGAAAGATATGAGGATGCGAGAGATCATAATGATCTGACAAGAGATGACATGATAGATATACTAAACTCAAACCATCAGTGTTTATTCTATGTCAAAATCTAACCCAAACAGATCTGATGTGATAATTTTCATCAAATAAATATCGATTTATTATATTTGACTTCGGTAATCTCAAGTGAAAATTTGTGAGCCTTATAATTATTTAGTAAAATTTGTCTTTCCAGGAGTAGAATCTGACTGAGCATTCCCTAAGACTTTAACTTCTCTTTGCAACTCTTTAACCACTGTTGCCAACGCCTGAGGGTTCACTCCATTCTCACATAGTCTTACACAAATACTCAACGTGGCTGGGTCGAGATTAGTGTTCAATAATTTTGATATTTGGTGGAGTGTCAGGAATGTCTTGCGAGCTGCATTCACCTGGTGATTCACAGGTTCCGGCATACTGGCTCGATTTCCTGTTTTACTGAAAAATTTGAATTCCAATTAATAAAGGTGTATGGATGCTTTAGAAAACTTTTATAGCAAAAATAAGTAAAAGTGTTATTCCACATGTCTACACAAGATCTATTGGTACAATGAGATGAATACCTCTGTACCAGTTTATCAAATTTTTTTTTAAACTTTCCAGAAGCTGTTTGCATTATTCAAGAAATTGACTGAAACTGTACAAAATCTTCTTATTAGCCTGGATAATATCTTTGTCGATACACAATGTAGTGAGCATCCAATGGTTTGAGGTTTATAATTGTGTGAAAATTGATTATATTACTTGTAGAGAAGGCCCGATTCGTCGCACAATACATTTGAAATTAATTTATACAATTGAGGCCAATATCTGCTAATTCAGGGGCGACAATCTTATTTCGGCACTGTGACTCGTCTAGTCTAGCCAAACTTCTGACATGCTCAGTACTGTTGGGATATCTGCCAGAGACTCAACCTATTCTCTACTGAAGTGACCATAGCCTGAATACAGCATATGACAAAAATGTTTCACCAGCTAGGATCCATGCAGTTTTGTTATAATTCAACAAGCAAAGACAGCATCTGATAGTCTTTGGTAAGGAAAAGCAGATTCAGGAGACGTTTCTAATTGGAATTTGGGACTCTAGATAAATTTAATTGCAGGTTTGATCAAACAGATTATTAAAATTATAGTTCATACCAAAACTGTATAGACCAGTTGAAGTATTTTTATCATCGGCTCATGCTATATATAATATTTCGTAAATAGAGAGTGGACTGTGTGATTAAAATAGTAAAACATTGGGGCAAAATCTAGATCTGCCAAGAATTTTATTTTGCGCCGTTGAACAAACCCAATACCACGGTGTACTGCAGGAATCTACCTACGTACCATTAACATTAGCATAGTTAAAAATGTAAATGAATATTCCAAGGAAGTTTTAGGACGCTGAGTAGGGTTTAAGCAGTTATGGGGGGTCTGACAAAAGATAATTGTTTTATTTAGTGTGATCATTAGTGAAAATGGTTATCGCCTACGCGTTATACGTACGAAGAAACATTCAACGTCCAACAAAACTTACTCTTCCGTGTTAGACAGCTTTGGGCATTCGGCCAGTTAACATCTATAAAGAAATCTTATATCTTTCGATAGCTAAACACTCTCTTAAGACGAAAAATTCAAAATCTTTGTCGGCATCGGTGAACCAGATAATACCATAAAATTTACTAGTTCGGATATATTCACGGAGAACGGAAGATGTCGCAATCACAAGCCGCGCAGAGGCGCTTCCGCGAAGACACCCCTGTGCAAGAGAGTAAGTTGAACCGTGCTTATTCGGCAGCAAAATTTTCTATCTTAATCAAAATATGTGTGTTGAAAGATATCATATGAATATCACCGTGTTCTCACAGAAATAAGATGACCTAAAATTAATTTACCATATTAATATGCATACCCGTAATTATTCTCTAACAAACAGAGATACATTCACTTAAAACTCCCTCGCTAGATTCACCCCTGGCAATTATCGAGAAAATAAACGCAGCCTAAAAAGGTGGGCGTGACGTTAAAATCAGTCAGCTGACTGGTGTGAATAGTTTGGGGTCAGCAGGGAACTTACCCTGTTAAACTTTAGCTTTCCAATTAGTTTTAACAAAGTGTAGAAAAAGAATTTGTTAACAATGACTCTTCACTCGGCAGGAAAAGGAAAATTGCTCGCTGTTATTGGAGATGAGGTAATATTTCATATGGCCTTTCTCTCACGTTGACATTATTGTTCGGTCATTGAAAATTCATGGTTTCGTTCCATAGGACACTTGCGTTGGATTCCTCCTCGGTGGCGTTGGAGAAATCAACAAAAATCGCCAGCCCAACTTCATGGTTGTAGACAAGAGTGAGTACAATCGTTTCTCAAACCACTAACTTACCTACATAATTTCTTCTATATTCAAACATAAGGTGCAATTAATCCTGCTTTAGAACTCATGGGTTCTATTGATGGTAATTCTTGCTTTATGATATCAGAATCGCTATTTTTAGTTTGCCTGTATGATGTGAGGCAATCTAGTGTTCAATACTTGACACTTTTATGATGGATGGTCAGTGTTAGCTGATTTGCATTTTCATTCTGCTTTTTCAGATACTGCTGTGAGCGAAATTGAAGAAACATTCAAGCGCTTTGTGAAACGAGATGATATCGACATTATTCTCATCAATCAGAATGTAAAAGACTAAGAATATTCAAAAATGAGAGAGAAAAAATGTGAACACAACAATTAACGGACAAAAATTTTGTTAGGTTGCCGAAATGATCCGGCATGTAATTGATGGACATACTCAACCTGTGCCATCGGTTTTGGAGATCCCCAGTAAAGATCATCCTTATGATGCCAGCAAAGATTCTATTTTACGACGTGCCAGGGTGAGTATATTTTCATAACATAGCAAGTTCAAAATCACTAGTTACGAGTGAGCTTGCTGCACAATATCTTTTTCCTAATCAGTTCATACTTTCATTAGTGGCTACTGAAATGACATACAAGTTTCATTCCACAAGCACATTACAAAACGAAATTCCATTGAATTTTGTCACTCACTGTCTGAAGAAGTTTCTTCTGATCTCCCATAACAAGAATTTTTGTTTTTATTTTCCCAGGGTATGTTCAACCCGGAGGATATCCACTAAGCTAATCAACTTTGATTCAATTGGATCGCCAATATTAACTGTGTATAATAAAAGTATTATGGACGGCATATTATTTATTAGTTTAATAATCACTACGTACTACCGACACTGTTGAAATTTCTATCAAATTGTGGCAACTAAAATAGACCGCCAGTTATTAGAAGTCTTTACATTCCATTCTTTCGCTCGTGATTCATTGATTCTTCACTAATCTTACTGAGCCATAAATCTAGGAATATTGGCTAGATCCCAAATTCCAAAATCAAGTGTAATATTCAGTACGGTAATTTGAATAACGAACCGTTGCGGTAGCCTTAGTTCAAATGTGAATTGTAAATAGATCTATGAATAGATATTAAAAGTGTTACAAATTGCAACAAATTTAATGAGATCTTTGCTCCTTTAAGCAGGTTATTTATTTGTTGGGTGCCAAAGCCTTGTGTTTCTTTTTCCTCATCAACTACGTTTTGATGCTACCATAAAGAGGGGGTGTAAAGTTTTGTTCGGTCTCATTCCCAAAATATTCCAAGAGAAGAGTCAGAACACGTTATTGATGTTATTTTTAGAATTCCAAGACAAAAAAAAGTTACTGCGTAGTAGAGATTTTTTTTTATTATAAACTTGTACAAACCACTCCAAACATGAATGCGACTTTACTACAAGTATAAAATACTGCCAGAGACTGAAATTAGCAGTCTGAATCAGCAAGAAAAAACTCTGCACATTTGTTGATATTAAATCACATGAAAATACAATACTGAAATAAATACATATACATATATATAGTTCTGCACATAAGTAATTTTTTGTAGGTACCTAATGAATAGAAATGTGGAAAAGTTTGGTATGAGTTTCAAATTAATAAATACTATGCTATAAATTGAACCACATGCTCCAAATTCGAAAATGTAACTGAAGCTCAATTTCTGCGTCCTCTTTTGAGATGAGCAAGAATATTTGTGTCTTATCCAGTCACATAAGATCAACAAAATTCGTTTATGTGAACAATAGATTCGCAAAGCTCTCGCCTTTGCTTCTATAGAGAAGCAAAGGCGTTTTCCCCAATGAAATAGATCAAGCTGTACATTTGTACTTATTCATTTGTTTGATATTATTTCACAAGTACGCTGCTTCTTAGTTTCGTTCATGCACATCTACAAGCTTTCTAGCACAGGTGAACAAAATACTGATGGACTTAATTTTCAAAAATACAGCATAGTTAGATTACGAAATCATTTTTTCAAATAATTCATAGTTTTTTTCCTCGTATGTAAACAGATAAATTAGGTAGCAACTGCAAATTAGTTCACATATTTCTTCACTATTCACCACGGAATTAGCAATGAAACATATAACACGTTATAATTAATTTCATGATCAACATGAAAATATCTTGTCTTTACAAATTGACAAATATACAAAAAATACATCTGCCATATAGTATATCTGATCATATAACATCACTAATATTTCATCGTAAGCGCAAATGTTTTATATTATACGTAATTCCGAGGTTTCTCGTTTTTCTTTAATAATAAACTAAAAGGAACAAAAACAAAAAAAATTGAGAACAAAATATTTGGCATTAGTTATGAATATAGTACGATTTTTCAATTTTTGATTTAATCAAAAGAAAATAATCTTGACTTCGCTATTCTATTTCAAAAAAGAACCTCTTCATATCGCATCATTATGTTACTTATTACCCGTTTTCATCAAGTTCAAATTTCATGTCAAGTTTTGTCATAACTGTATTTTGAGAAACGCGATCCACAAGTTGAATGATGAGGTAACAATGTAACAGACAATAGAAGAATCTTCATCATAAATATAAAACTCAATGATCAAACCCCAGGCAACTTTTGAGAGCTATATTGTCGATCAATATCGTAGTTTTAAATATATCGGTATGGCACAAGCGTTAGTCATCCCTTTCTTCCCGTGCAGATATGAATAACTTTTGAACTGTACGTGTAATTTTATCTGTAACGGATACAAATTTAGACTTTATATGAATTAACAAGGCAAGTCTTAGTGAAGACTTTTTTGAACAGTGTTAAAATTTGTCTTGTCATACCCAAGCAGAAGACCGGTTATGCCTTATACATTGTGTATTGAAATATGTTATGATAACATCACTCACCATTAAGATGCTGAAATGACTGTGGCTTGTTCTTCCATACAACACCAACATAGTAAGCAGGGACACCAGACAGCGTAATCAAAACGCCCATGCCTACAGCAAACGGCGCCTCCCAAAAAGATACAAGAATAAGAAAAGCACAGACCAACACAAAAGTCACAGGTACCCATAACGCCACCTACTCAAAAAATAGTAATAACATGTCAGGTAACACAGAAGTAATAGTTGTTCTTGTATCCATCTCTGAAAATTGTCTGATCCTATCATATGCTTTGGATAACAATCCCAGAAACGTACCTTAATTGGTCTTTCCATATTTGGTCTCTTGTATCTCAGCCATAGAATACCGATAACAGAGAGCATTATGAAAAATGTTTCCACAATACTGCAGTAAGTGATGAGCACAAATACATCAGTTGTACAAAGCATACATAGAGACAGAAGGCACTGAAAGAAATTAGTAAGTAAAAAAAGGTGGATACCATTTGAAAATTTCTGGCAAACATTGGACGAACATTGAACTTTTCAAACAGTTTAGACACTCTTCAACAGAATTCATCTCAATACATGACGTACCAGGAACACTAAAGCTGGTGTAGGCGTCAACTTAGTAACACTGATGTGACTTAACATTGCTGGAAAATGACCATTTCGAGCTCCCACAAAACACATTCGAGACGACGTCATGATATGTACACTCAACCCACCAAAAGCAGAAATTGCTACCATCACAGGTATGATCCAAGACATTACTCCCAGCATTTGATTCCCAAAAGTCTGAAATTAATACCATCAAACCTAATAGTTTTTTCAGCTAGATCACTCAAAGTTCATGAGGTAAAATGTTAAATTACCACTGCAATAGCATAGGAGGAAATCATCACAGTTGGCGTCAGGACTGCTAAATAAGCGACGTTGGCAAGAACATAGATGGAAGTGACTAATGGTAGAGATATATAGATGGCACGAGGTAAGTTTCTGGGAATTTGAAAAATATCCTTTAGTTTAGGAATGCATCAGATTCTTAAGAGGTAAATCTATCACACGACTTACACATATGGATTTTTCAATTCTTCAGTCATAAAATTCAAGTAGTTCCAGCCCGAATAAGAAAATATGCCAGAACAAAACGCAACTGCGATTTTTCCAGGATCTGCAGTGGTATCTTCGAAAGGGCTTTCGAAATTTTCTGTGTGTCCTAATATATATAAAGAAAAGCATGTATGATCAACTATAAAAACAAAACCACATAAAATTGAAACAATCTTTCATGCTGTTGGTATACCTATTGATTAGGGTGGGTGGAAAAAAATTTTTTCTTTGTACCTTATAAAAAAGAGAATTTTTCAAATGTGGAAAAAAATTTTTAATCCATATTTCGAGGTAGCCCACTCGTTTTTGACAATTGACAATTTTTAAATGTTTCCTATGATTTTTGACCAAATAAAAAATTTTATTGCTGGAAGTACCCCACTTGATTAATTATTTATCTAAAAAATGAGTGGGCTACCTCAAAATATCAAGTAAAAAATTTTTTCCACCTAATCATTTCTCGATCGATTGCATTAGTAGATGATGATTGTGGCTTTCAGATTCGGATTCCTGAGCTGATTATATGTGAGATTACTCTTGAAGAACCAGAAAAAAGTCGATTTTTGAGCAAAAGATGAATCATTTTTTTAATTGGGTTTAATAGGCTTTTCTTACGTATTTTGATCTCAGGAATCCGAATCTGAAAGGGAAATTGATCTATCTCTAAAATTGACCGAGTTATCGCTAATTTTCAGCTTTTTGGGGTCGAAAATAAAAAATTCATTTTTTAGTCTATCTTAATGTAATTTGAGCTCAGGAATCCGAATCCGAAAGAAAAATTGATCCATTTTCAAAAATGACCGAGTTATAGCCGAATTATCTCATTTTTTGGTACAAATTTGAGGATATCTCAAAGGGAAAAAATCGTAGCTCAATTTGGACGACGGATTCGTGTTCCTGGGGTCAAAATACATAAAAAAAGTGCCATACGATCAATTTTAAAAATTAAAAATTTTTGGTCAAAATTTGAAAAAATCCTAAGGGGTACCCCTTGGAAAAATCTCAAATTTTGGCCAAAATTTTTTATTTTTTACAATTGATCGTATGGCACTTTTCTTATGTATTTTGACCTCAGGAACACGAATCCGTCGTCCAAATTGAGTTACGATTTTTTCCCTTCGAGGTATCCTCAAATTTGTACCAAAAAATGAGATAATTCGGCTATAACTCGGTCATTTTTGCAGATAGATCAATTTTTCTTGCGGATTCGGATTTCTGAGCTCAAATTACATTAAGATAGACTATAAAATCAATTTTTTATTTTTGACCCCAAAAAGCTGAAAATTAGCGATCACTCGGTCAATTTTAGAGATAGATCAATTTCCCTTTCAGATTCGGATTCCTGAGATCAAAATACGTAAGAAAAGCATATTAAACCCAATTAAAAAAATCATTTATTTTTTGCTCAAAAATCGATTTTTTTTTGGTTTTTCAAGAGTAATCTCACGTATAATCAGCTCCGAAATCTAAATCTGAAAGCCAAAATCATCTACTCATGCAATCGATTGAGTAATCATCAATTATTCGCTGTTGGAAGCAGAAAAATTAAGACATATCGATTGGTTTTAGTCGTAGACCCACTTTGATTCGTCGCAATCTATGTATGGGTCGAAATATTCGAATTTCTCGGTCTACGAGGGAGCCCGAGCTTAGCTGGAGTCAGGTAGCCACGGGAGCGCGGTTTGTTGTGAGACGTCACCTTCGGGGCTGAGCAGAGGTGACGTCTCACAACAAACCGCGCGCCCGTGGCTACCTGACTCCAGATAAGCTCGGGCCGGATACCCCGTTTTCGTAGACCGAGAAATTCGAATATTTCGACCCATGCATGGATTGCCACGAATCAAAGTGAGTCTACGACCGAAACCAATCGATATGTCTCAATTTTTCTGCTCCCAACAGCGAATAATTGATGATTACTCAATCGATTGCATGAGTAGATGATTTTGGCTTTCAGATTTGGGTTTCGGAGCTGATTATACGTGAGATTACTCTTGAAAAACCAAAAAAAAATCGATTTTTGAGCAAAAAAAAAATTTTTTTGCTCAAAGTACTCCACTTGATTAATTATTTATTCAAAAAACGAGCGGGCTACCTCAAAATATTAAGTAAAAGATTTTTTCCATATTTGAAAAAAATTTTTTTTTGATCAGGTACAAATTCTGCCCCCATGCTAAGAAAATAAAAAAAAAATTTATTTTTCAACCGACCCTACTATTGATACAGCAATTCACAATTAAAGCTTGAATAGATCTCGACCTTTCTAACGTTGGAAACTTACCTAATGCTAACCAGGTCAATCCAGTGATAATGATAACAACTAATGCCGTAACCTTAGCAAACATGAATACATTTTGCATTATTGACGTCTCTTTAACATCGTAGCAATTGATAAATGTCAATAAACCTATAAAATGATAGCAGTATAAGGACTTGATGATATCAGGCTTGATCAGATTATTTGAATCGAACTTACAAATGGTTAGTGCGGCAATGAGTCTTACACCACCATCCGGAATCACACAGTTTGGAAAAAATGGTTGCAAAACATATTGGGCAAATGTGAGACTCATGATGGCATTTGTTGTGGGTCTACAAACATCAAATCGTCACTAAATCTATCTTTAGAGCTTCAACTAATTAACAAAACTGTGTTACTCACACGAATATTAAATTTGCTGCCCACAGGTACAAAAATGATGGCAACGCGCCAAACGCTGCATGAATATAGGCATAATCACCACCACTGAGAGGTATACTTGTACCTAATTCTGCGTAACATAATGCTCCCACCATAGAGAGGAGACCACAAAAAACCCAAATGATAAGGGACAATCCGACACTGCCCACTTCTTGAATTACACCCTTTGGTGATACGAAAATACCTAAACAGAATGTCAGTTACAATGATCATAGACACAATTTCTGTCAATTCTTATCCAGTCAAGGAAAAGCTATCCATCATTGGAATTTCCGTAATCAGCATATCCTCATTTATTACAAATGCATGAAATGAGATGATATACCTGAGCCAAATATGATTCCTAATATGATAGCAACTCCTTCCATCAATCCAAGCTGTTTTTTCATTTGTACTTTTGTGCCATCAGATGCTTGGTCCCCTGGTAGAGGTTTCTCCTCTTCATTTGGCGACATCAGTTGCAATTCACTGGGAGATTCATGAGCTACTTGCTTCACCATTTTTGCTATTTGAATCAGTGTGATTCATGGTATGTTAATTGCCATATTTTATTGACCAGGATCAGAATTTTAATTCATCATCTACCACTTTCACAAAGTTTTCTTAGACATACCTTATTTTGGGTAATGCTAGTGACACTGATTCAGAAGTAGACTGAATCGAAGCTTCTCAGATCGTTGTAATTTTTGCCGCCTGATCTTAATACAATGTTAACGGATTATGTCCTATCTGAGATTTAATGTGCTGACTGAATCGGCATGTGCTTTGCAGTTCTGCCGTATTAACATTCTCTGAAAGACAGTTTGAGTTTTAGACGCAGAACATTTTAATAAACGCATTCTCAAGTACATGCGTATTCTCACCTATGTGATTGATTCATCTGGTTTGCATGAATCTATGACCATTCAAACTTTAATCTCAAATGAGCCTGTGGGGTCACATAACACTGAACGATGTTAACCTCTAGAAAGTCTGTTAAAAACTATACCAACAAATAGATCAACGGATAATAATGTTCTACGCATGTACTTTCGAATTAAGCCAATAATGAATTACACTATAGTAAGTAATTGTGTCTTATAAATACCCAGCAACGTAATATTTACGAAGAAGAATTCTGACCGGTTCCACGTGCGGCAGGTATAGAATGTGGGTATGGATATCGGATACCGTCCGTGGTGCGTATAGCAATAGCAACTATACAGAGCGGACAACGTGAAATTGCGCACCCAGATTTTGTGCGCAAGCGTGAATCAAAACGGCAGTCGAATTTATCATCTGCTAGCGTGTTGTACCAACAGCCTCAGATTTCAGCTGTAGCTGTCAAATTGTCGATCACCAATACAGCTGAGATCGCCGTATTTAAATATGACCGAGGTATGTTGTGTCAGGTGAATAATGCGACGCAAAACCAGACACAGATAAGTAGGGTGGCATAGCATCAAATAAAATTGATCAATTGAATGAGAGATTAATTAAATGTCGACAGAAATACACTCATCGAAAAGTTCAGGTTAGGTCCTTGTATTTGACAGCTAAATCTGAAAGCGGAGTGTTGTTGGACATTCTGCGAAACAAATGCCGACGATCGCGCATGTGCAAATGGGGTGCGCAATTTCACGTTGTCCGCTCTGTACATACATTTACATTTGGTTTATGCTACAGCAGCATATCATGTCACGTGATCAATGCTTTCACCCCTAGTCGTTTCCAAAAGCAGCCAATAAGCATCAAAGCAGCCATGAAACGATGCATCGAGAGAAAGACGATCGAGTAGTATCTGTGTGGTTGCGTTTACACGGGTTGCATTTTGGTTTGCATCAGTGCTTGCAGCCGTGTGAATTTGTGATGTCATCAGTTGCTAGTGTTGTTATGTTATGGAAATTGTGAATTAGGTACTTTAAGATTTTTAGCGAGATTGCATTTAAAGTTCGCTGAGTTGTTTGGGGAACAATCATGAGGTTGTATTCATATGATTTCTGCAATTGCATTTATGCGTAGAGTTATTTTTAGTTGCATAATTTATCATTTCTACAGTCTCAACGAGAAATTAAAGTAATGTTGTTATCCTAACCCCAATCTGGATTGGATCTTTCATTGATTTGATGTTACATCAATGTGATTTCATTGTTGTTAGATGGAATATCAGTTTTGAAATACATCATAAGATGTTCAATGGATAATGCTGGAATATTTACATACTTGTCCACTCAGGAGTGATCTGTGTTCAATTTTTTTATGTAACGCATCCTGATATTGCAGGTCGCCGCAGAGAATACTTAACCTACAATTACTACTGGAAATGATCTAACAAACTCCAAACGAGATATTTACCAAAATATGGTCAAAGCGGAAATGGACCAACCAAAGTCAACTTTTTTTGAAAGTGAAAAGTCCTCCGACTATTTGCTATTCTCTGATGAACGGACTGTAGAGGACCGTATGGTAATTATTTCAAATCCCCAAATACCGATTTTCCAGATGTTGTATATTCATGTGATAGAAATATATCAACTTCTCTTTCGCAAATTAACAATTAGCCATTTTCTGTTACAAAGATAGGTCAAATGGAGATGGAGGAGGATATTGACCGAAATGAAGACTTAGTAGATAGCAGTATGAAAACGGATTCGACAGAACTATCAGTGTTCTTCAGAGAAGACCTTGAAACCCGGAACAAAGTAACAACTATAATGAATTGCTATGCCTATTATGTTTTCTTCTTCCATGTCTTTGAAATCCATGCATGCTCCTTATCAAAGTAAATGGACGTGGCCTGGAGCTAAAAGCAATACAAGAATATTAACAGGAAGAAGGCACCTTGTAGTTTGTCATAAGTTTGATAGTCTGCTGCTGCGGTGGGGATAGACATTGCTAATTCATCAAAGATCGAGATCCTGAATAATATAAGCTTTGCGGCATATTCTAATAAAAAAATATATCAGCTTCAAGTGTTGCATACCCTTAAAATCTGTAATATGCACAAGTTGTATCATTCTGAGTATGTCAAATAATCGCAGAGGTATCACAAAGTACTGCATTGTACCTCATTTCAAGAGTTATGAACTCCATAATTGATCATGGACAATTTATTCAATTCAGAATTTTGTTGCTCGTGGTTTTTCCTATGAAACTCAAAAACGAATTTCATCTTACTATATTAGAGTATGATAAATTACTGATTTTGGCTATAGAACAGTATTATTTTGATTGTATAGCATACGGATTACAAAGAAAAGAAAGCATACAGTACATTCAAGCATTATGCTGAAGAGCACGAAGGTGTGCGCGATTTTGCTGAAGAGGATGAGGAAACAATAGCAACATTTGTGACTGCTGCTGGACAGCAACTTGCTCTGTATGCTGTGGAAGATTCAGATGATGTTTTTGCAGTAGCTGTCTATGATGAATCTGGAGAACCGCCTACAAATTTTCAATTTCTTATGAAGTAAGCCAAATATTTCCTCAACTTGCATATGATAAGATACATGTATTATTAATCATAACATTAATGCCGCTTTGCTTCCAAGTTTTGAAAATTTCTATTCATTTCATACAAAAACTTCAATAGAAACTAGAAGAATTTCAATCAATGGTAGTTGAGATATTTTTTCACCTGAGTTCATCTGATGCGATAGCGATAGAATTGCTTTCTGAATTACAGATCTGATGTAGAAAGACTCATAGGAGAAGGTGCAGTGAGAACAGTGAAGAAACCGAGTCAAATCAAAAAGCAGCTACTTACTACCCAGCCACCTATGTTTGCATCTAAGCGAAAGCGAGCTCTGAATAATGCTAGATTTGATCTAAGCGTGAAGTCTCACCACCAGAAAACTATACAATCAAGTTGGGATGGTAATCCATCGAGCAATGAAAATTACCGTCGACCAATACTGAATTCGAATTCTCGTAAAATGGCAGATTATCCTCAGTCTAAGCAATCAAAAAATCTTACATATATGATGACGAATGACACGACAATAGATGTTGGTAAGATTTATAATCAAAACATTTTTACTTATACGTATTTCTTGTGTGAGATTATTTTATTTTTTCAAATATACGATATTATGTACCAAATAATATTTCTTCCTATGCGTTTTAGCCTTCAATTTGTTGGTTGTTTTGTTAGCAGGACCATTGGAGAGCAGTCAAGATTCTCTTGGAAGCGAGAGTGAACTAGTTGAACAATCGACAGTGCAATATATTCTTCTAGACGGTGATCAGTCTGACTCCGAATTAACTTTTGATGAGATTCAAGCGACACTACAAAGTTTGCAATTTTCCACAAACAAATCGACCGTAAAAAAAAAGGCGAATGCCGAAAAAGGTTTGCACCAACAAACTGAAACAACCCAGACTCTACAGAACTCGTCACCTGAAACGCTTGAAGAAAAAACTAAAATCGATGTAACTCGCGACTCTCCAAATAATACCACGAATGATGTTCCCTCTAAAGTAACGGAAATTGAAACCGATAAAATTAAAAATTCGACTTGTCCTGAACAAAGTGACTTAATTGGGACACCATCAACTGAAACTTGTAGCCCCCAAGACCATAGATCTTGTTTGAAAGAAAATCCTACCGCTAAATCGACAAAAGATTCATCTCTTGATTCGAAAAAAAAACCGAACAAGATCGAATCCAAACACCATCCGGTGAATATATTAAGACGAAGCATATCTGATGGATGCACTGAAGTGCGTCCTCAAATCAAAAGATCGAGAAAACAACAACTCACTTCGGTAAACCGTGGGGATTCTGAAATAATTATTCAGCCAGCTGTAATTGGAGAAGAAGAAGATAATAACAAAAAGCGAGGACGGCGTAAAAAAAAACCTGCACCAGACCCTGATTACAACCCCCGGCCAGTCAGATCCAAAAAATCAAAGAAATCTATGAAGAACCAGAAAGTCGAAATTATTGAAATCGACGTAGATGAAGAGCAAAGTCTGCCACAGGAAAAATCAGATGTAATTGAAATCACACTTGATGATAATAAGGAAAAAGGTTCGAGTGATAAAGAAAACGATGTCATAATGCTCGGAGATTCTGATGATGAATTTCAAGAAATTCCAGTAAAACCAATGCCACCCGCTATGCAGTGTAAACATTGTTTAAGGAATTTCAGACAAAAGAGAGCATTAGATACACATTCTAGAGTGTGTCCGAAATTTCGGAAGAAAATGGAAAAAGCGAATGTTGGAATGCTTGCAACAGCATCGGATGCTTCAGATAAAGATGAATCAGACAGCGATAGAGCTGTCAGAAAACAATTCTCGTGCAAAGTATGCGATAAAAAGTTCAACGCTGTAGTCGAGTTAGCAAGGCATGCACGAATGGAACACCCCAAAACATCTCGCAATAAGTCTACAAGTAAATCTAGTAGTGTAGAAGATAGATCACTGGAGAAAAAAATAGAAGCGGCAAAGGAGCTCATGAATCAAAGAAGAGTCACTCGTATAAATCAAAAGAAGAAAGGTCAGAGTTCGAGCCAATCATGGAAAAAAACACCAAAACTAAATTGTGACGACTGCGGCCGTTGGTTCCCTAGCAGAGCTATACTCGCTGCTCATTGTTTGCAACATGCTACAAAGAATCCTGGTGAGTCAATTAATTACATTCTGAAATTAAGTACGATTCGGAAAGTTATTTTCCTTGATAATTAACAACTCAAAGTATCATACTATACGTCCTACTTTAAACAACGTAAATCCTCATTTTTCAGAAAAGCAAATTCGCCAATGCCAAACGTGCAAAAAATTAATAAAAACTCGTTCACTCTTCCTGCAACATATGAAGACACACAGTATAACAACGAGAAATACAAAACCGCCAACAACCGTCATCCACAAACAGTTGCGCCAGACGAGGCAAGTCACGAACAAAATGACAGTGAAAAAACGAGGCCGACCCCGAAAACTTTGATTCACATTTTAGTTTTTTCAACAACTTCACAGAGATTAGAAAATAGGTATGTGTTTTTGAAATAAAAGACATGTTACACTACATCCAAATGCTGACATAAATATTCTGAAATCACGGTTTGGTTGAATATAATTTTTATGCATAAGAATGGACGTATGTACAAAATATATTATAGGCATCGTAATTTATAAATTCGAATTACTCGATTACCAATAAAGTGATGGGACATAGTTGTACGGCAAGCTGTTGAAATTCTTGTTATGTACATTGTAACTTGAAGCATTTTTTGCTAGCTCTCGGTATAGGTGCCCGGGTATGTCAAAATAGTTTACATCACACAGTCTGGTGCATTTCCGTACCGATACCAGAGGATCACAAGAAAAGCCTCAAGTACTCATGTATAATGTATAGTATATGACGCTAGCTCCTGGTAATTTTATTCAGCACCCTAGTTCTATTATCTATAAATAACGCAATTCGGTTTCCATTATCTCATTTCTACATCAACCCAGGGGGGTCATAGTTTATTGCGAAACTAAGATTTTCTTCTGTACGGAACGTATCTATTTCACATTTCATCCGAACATTGCGAATCTTAAAACGTGCAATACACATGAAAAAGCATAGAAAAAATATTTTAGCATTGTTGACTATATCTAGTCACGTCACTATGGTTTCAGTTTGTTAAAAATTATAAACTTCAATATGAGCGTGACGTCATTAACAGTGACATTCATTTAATTTAATTATTAATAATATCATCACGATATACAGCAAATATTGTAGCCCTTCATTATCATTAGTCTTGGCAAGCACATTATTATACACGATTGATTCTAACGGATTCGATGTATTTTTTGAATCTAAAACTTTTTGGGAAGAAACCGGGCTTATTCAAAAGTTGCTTCGGGTATATACCATGTGTACATCGTGCAATGACACATACCCTTTATATTCATTTTAGTTGCTTACATGGGTTCCTAACAGTGTTTCGAATAACTCTAATCTAATATCAATTTTCTTGAGATGAAGCAAAAAAAAAAACATATACCATATGTATTACATATGCATATCCTGGTTGCGGCAATAGAGATTCACTCTTTAATTTTAAATATACATGCTTTTTTCATCTGAGATCAATGGAACCTACGTGATCATGGCCCTGGGTGAAGAAGAGCATCTAGTGGGCTATAGCATTCTAACTCCAGAGCACTCGTCACAGATACTTGAAGAAATTCATGTAAGCAGCTATGATGTACATATGCATGCACAATACGTATTTGAAGTACCTTCTTAATAGGCCCGATTGTTTTCTAGCAAAAATTCCCAAAATCTACTCGAAAAAATACAAAAAATATAGGGGTTTCCTCTTTAAAAAGTTGTCCCGTTGCCAATTACTGTATGAAATAGGGCATGTAACTTACAGCATTTGCTATACATTCGGAACAACCGTATGATTGATGTGTGTATTTTTATCTACTTCGAGTGATATCTGAAAGTTAGTTATGTATTTCTAGCCGCACAAAAAAATAATTTAGGATGCAGACGTCTTAAATGTACATTCTAATTTAACGTCACAATATTTCTTTAACGAAGTTTGTATCTATACACATTGTAAATAGCTCCCTTTTGCATAGTATCAGATCATATGACTTCAAATTATTTTCGGTGTTATCGAGTAAAACTAAGATTGATACTGTGTTAAAACCCGTGAATTTCGATGACATATTTAACAAATATAAAGAATGAATAAAAGCAGTACAGTATGTAGATCATGTAACTGTAAAGTTGCATAGCAAAATTAATTAGGTATAACTTGTAAATGATGCTATTATTTTGATACGATCACGTGTATATAAGTATTCCGTATATACAGACGCATACAAATGCGCACTAAGTATATTAATAAAGCTTGACTTACCGAATTCTTTAAATAACTCCATTAAAATACCTTAGAACTCATGAAAATACGTACTTCGATTATGAAAATCGACTTGTAAGACATTCTAATACGTCGACGTTGCCTTGAACTCAGATCATTGTGTTTGATTGATACTTATCTCACTTATTCTGAGTTTAACTACATAATTGATCGTTTCAACAGAGGATATAAAATAATGATTTAATTGATATGAAGCATCTTTGAAATATAGAACTTTCTGTAAACGCAATATGTAATAACCAACATGTATACTTGTTTTGCAAAATTGAGTATTGATTACATCAGAGTAGTGATTATGAAATAAAAAATAAATAAATACATAGATACATTGACCTGCAGTTAATTGTTAAACTTGCTGCTAGCTTAGCCCTTTTATAAGTTGAATGTTTGAACTTAACTGCAGAAAAAAACTTATTTATACCCATACGTGTATAGCTGCAGCGTCACTATTTCATTTGGACTTTGAACGGCGAAAGGAAGGGGGCTTATCAGCTCCAAAAAAGATATAGTGGACACGCGACTGGTGGTCCGAGTATATTTACCTACCTGTCATTCGCGAGTACGATATGGAATCATAATTGCGGTCAGGTAGACGCGAGAATAGTCCCTTTTGGCCCTAATAGTGCGGTATGAATAGTCACTGTGAAGGTTTACTTTTTGACTGACAGGATTAAAAATTTTTGATGGCTCTGCAGTCTATGTAATTTAGCGATGGTATATCTTACGCATATACATAGATGCATATAAATGATGAGCGCTACAGAATTTTATCCGGCCGCTTGCAAAATATTTTATGCTTCAATATGCATTTGTTGAACTTACGTTTAATATTTATAATATACGTATAACAGTTCGTAATTCAAAGATCGGAAAATTTATATTCTATTCTAGATTAATGGAATACGAATGAGATTAATACGATTGTATTATGCTTATAAATTTTGGATTTGTTGAGAATTTCATTTATTCAAATTTAGTCGGAGTTCAGCTAGAATCGCGGTTCAATTTCGGCAATGAATTAAATACCATAACTTGAATAGAATATATTCAATTCAAAAGTAAATCGAAAATACCGACATGGGTTGAAAATTTTTTTTAAGCCACAGTTTGTCATTCGTGTTGCAGGGTGGGTTCACGAGGTAAAAATATGTTATCGCAGGACTATTTCAACTCCAGATTAGTAGGTCTTTATTGACAGATTTGCTGTAATAGTTGATTCGTTGATCTCATAATTCCACTGCACGCGAGTTATATGAGAAGTTCGTTTGATTTTGACGGAATGGGGCGGGAAATAATATGAAATCTAGGGGTGGCATTATCGATTAAACAAACGACTTCGAAACGAAGAACGCAAGATAAAAGTGATGGACGCGTGTTTCACTGCTTTCGACAAAGATGAGGACGGATTCCTGTCCCTTTCTGAGTTCGAGCTCATTTGCCGGGCGCTCTTTCGTAACGATCGAGGGAAGATCTACGGTCTTGAAGAAGACCAATTGAAGGAGATCTACGCCGTCTTCGACACGAATGGGGATGGACTCATCGACAGAGAGGAGTTCGAGGTGTGTGTGCGTGCACAGGCGGGAGCAATTATCTATCCCTCACCGACAAATATTTATCGAATCCGAGGTATTCGGAGAGTAATCCGAAACCGCCTAACTGCATGAATGGTATCATTTGCTGCTGCGCGTCTTTTATTTTATAATGATAACATCAATTTAGATCCATAAATTTGAATCATTCTCATGCTCCGCTGATGTACCACGTGTTCATCGGAATTAAGAACTAGAGAGAAATTATAATCATTATAGGTGTAATATAATTTTCGTCTAGGTTTGTTGGAACCGCTGGATAAAAGTATGCACGAGACCTAGGAGCGTATTCCTGATCGTGGATGTTCAGAATGACTTCATATCCGGATCTCTGAACATCACAAAGTGCGCTGCACAGCACGATGGTTCAGAAGTAGTAGAACCGATAAATCGGCTGTTGAAATCAGTACCATTTGACTCGGTATTTTATTCTTTGGATTGGCATCCTGTGGATCATGTCTCTTTCATCGACAATCTGCATATGCGGTAAGGACTGCTTTTGCCTCGATTCGCTTTAATCCATAGTATTTTCTTAATTCTTGTAGGGATGTTGACCAGTCCAGTGGCGTTTCGAAGGAAGAAGCAAAGGTTTATGATACCGTAACATTCGCTGGACCACCCCCTTTGAAGCAGAGGCTTTGGCCACGGCATTGCGTTCAAGATACCTGGGGCGCGGAACTCCACAAAGATCTACTGATCGTCAGTAATGCAGTCAAGATTTATAAAGGAACGAATCCTGATGTGGACTCGTATTCGGTATTTTGGGATAACAAGAAACTTACCGAAACAACGCTGTTTTCGCAACTCCAGAATAAAGGCGCTACAGATATTTACATCTGTGGCTTAGCGTACGATGTCTGCGTCGGAGCGACCGCCGTAGATGCCCTAGGAAGCGGTTTCCGTACAATTCTAATCGACGATTGCAGCCGCGGCGTTGATCTTGTCGATATAGAAAAAACAAAGGCTACAGTCATTGGCAACAATGGTGTTATCGTGAATTCGAGTCAAGTCAAAGCCATGGTCGAAGGAAGAGACCGCAGGCCTGAATTAGGGTACAAATTAGCCCTTGAAATTAAACACAACAATCGAGCGAATAGGAAGAGTAGCGATTGAATTAAGGTATTATGCTGCGGTACGATGTGTTTAGTAATTCTGTAATATATGTAAAATCAATAATTGACCTGTTACCTGAGTGCAAATAAACTGATGAACACAGTACACGAATTCTGCGCGATTTCAAAAATATATCCCTTACACCATGCTATGCACCTTGTATCTTAGGTGTTGCAGCTGAATCTTGGGATAATCATACACCTGTAAATGAAATTTTTACATTTACAATAATTGGAATGATTAATCATTCGTTGAATAATATTTTCTGGTAGAATTTATCATAAATTATCAATTACGGTTTACTTATTTATTAATACATACATACCTAACTGTTGAGGATACAAACAATATCACTGTTACCGACGTTACAAGAATTAATACGAAACTTGACAGCCGTTGACAAGTGGTTGGGGTTGAGCAAGATGTAAGAAGGAGAATTGAGTGGAGGCTAGGTTGAGGTTGGAAAAGTTTACTCATTGTCGATTCATTTCATTGGCTCTTTCTAGTCGACCTCATCAGTGATTGAGTAACTTTCATGACACACGTTAAATTGGCGCGAAATCTACTGATGGCGGATCGTATAAGTAAATTGTAAGAATAATTGTAAGTCTAAATTTGCTAAAGTGAATATCAGTGACAGGTTCAACAACAGGACCTACGAAAATCATATCTGCTGGAGTTGACAAAAACAATGAATAAATCGTCGCCTGAAATATACGAGATGTGACAAAAGCCAGTGACAACATTCAAGATTTCATTGTGTCTGGATATAAGGCCAATTTGTTGTCTTTATAAATTCATAAACAACAATGAATTCATCCAATAGCAAAACACAAAAAAAGGTTGAAAGAGGCTACATTCTGTGACCTGTTATATATAGCGGGACAGTGCTAATTGTTACTCTAGCCATCTAATCCACTTCACACAATAATTGATGACTGTTTCAGGTGAACCCCAAAAAACCTGACGCGAGACAACAAACGCTGTCATCGTTTCTCCTTAATTCCAAATCGCAAAGAACTTTTCACAAGCCTGGTGAAAACTCAGAGCCATGTCATGATTCTTCACCATCTCACAGCCAACAGAAGGTGACAGTTAAACGTAGGCTTAGCCCAAGCAGTAGTGGAAGCTGTAGTGACAAGCTCAAGGTAAAGAGAACGTCTGTTGATAATTCGAATATGGATGCAGTAGCAAGATCTGTGATAGCTACAAATTGTTCAGAAAAAGAATCGAAACACTCAAAGGTATTGCTTGAGAATTCTCAAGGAATTAGAACTGGAGAATTCAGTCCAAAACTTAAGTCAAAAATTAGTCAGATACAAACAGACAATGAACCAGAACTTGTAACAAATGATATACAGTTTGACATTGGTGCTGGTGATAGACCAGACAAAAAAACTGGTGAAGATTGCTGCAAGACTCACAATCAGTCAAATAATGACACTTTGATCAATGATTTTGATGATATTTTTGAAGATGATTGGAATGTAGATTTCGAACATGCCGTTGATCTAACCACCCTGCAACGTTGCAAAGTTTCCAGCATCAGCAAAGACAGGTTTCACAATGTAATCGTCGATGTAATCCATGTTGAATCACTAGTTCCAGTTACTGTAACTCTTACAGATTTTTGGTGAGTGATAATGGTACACAAATTAAATCGATTGATATCTTTTTCAATACCAGCTTAGATGAAACGGCATTTCATTTTGGCACCAAATTTTCATTTCATAGGAGGGAGGTCAAGCTTCAACCAGACGATATAGTAAACATACAAGCCATTAAGAAATCAAATAATTGGATAGTTGATAACGATAGTGGTTTTGTCATAGAACAGCCAGATCTTTTAGTGTCTGGAACAGCCATTGTAGGATCCTGCTTTTGTACAAGACGTGGAATCCTTAGCGATAGATTCAAGGGGATTGAGTCTGTAACAGATTGTAAACAAGACTCTCTCGCTATGGTTATTGGAAGTCTCGTTCATGAATTGCTACAAGAGGTACAGCTTTGTTCTTTTTGGTTCAAGTATCATATACAATTACGTACTCTTCAATGAAAAGATATGTACTTTGCTGACCTAGGTTCTCAGGGATAAAATTGATACTAAAGCAGGTATAGCAGAAATATTGAAGAATTTATTGAATTCCCCAAAAACAGCAAAAATGCTCTACTCAGCTGGAATGTCCACAGAAAATTGTTGGAAAGAAATGTCTCCATTTGTGGCAAAAATATTTAATTTTATAGAGCGATATGTCAAAGGTAACTTGTGTTGTTTATGATCATTATGCAATATTATTGCAGAGTTCGAATATATGTTAGTTGAGCCATTTTCTTTGCTTGAGGAAATGTCAACGTACTATATTAACCTTTAGAGTGCCAGCAAAAAATGTGTGATAAATGGCTAGTTTTACCATCAAACTCAATAAATAAGTGCCCTGGATCTATGGGGCAACGTGCCTGGTCGAGGGTGAGTCAATATTTTGACTCTTGGGCAGTCTAAAGGTTAAATTATTCAGAATAGAAGTCATACAAATTGATGATCAAATGCATGAACTAATTACGTAGCAAAAGCATCTTGGGTTGCTGATCAAAATTTCAATGGAAGAATCAGTACAGTTCGTGACATTGAAGAAAACTTATGGGTGCCGCAATTGGGTGTCAAAGGCAAAGTTGATGTTACTGTTGAAGTTAATGTTAATTTAAAACCCCAAATTATGCCGTTAGAAGTGAAAACTGGTCGTGCAAGTTTCTCTTTAGAGCATAGGGGACAAATTATTCTTTATACTATGATGATGTCCCTCACTGGACAGAATATTCAAACTGGACTTCTTTTATACCTCAGGTATGTGATATGGTGAATCACAACGATAAATAAAATGCAGAGTTATAAATTAGTTAGGATTCTGAAGTAATTTTTTTCTATGTTTGATTTTAATAAAAACAGAGAAAATATTATGCGTGAGATAAAGGTGGGTCATCGTGAACAAAGAGACCTTATTCTGTTGCGTAACAATTTCGCATATTATCTCACACGCTCTCCAAAAATAACAGATCAACAAGTGGATTCTGAACTAGGATCACAGCCTGAAATAGATTCATTGGAATTACCGGAGCCTATCAATCACCCTTCTTGTAGGAATTGTCCGTACAATGTTTTATGTTGTGCATACCTAAAAGATGATAAAAGCTCAAAGATCAGTGAATCGCATGTACTGACCCCAATGATACAGAAGTTAGATATTTATTTGAAGCCTGTTCATATAGAATACGTTAAGAAATGGGTGAATATACTTCAAATCGATGAGGGTGATCAAGTCCACATCCCACCATTGAGAAGTTTATGGACCATTCCACCAAAGAAAAGGTATGTTGTTTCATCAGTATTATGGTAGATACTGTGAAAGAAATATCATACGTCACAACAGTACTGTAAAAAATTCGAGACACATTATTTTTGATGATTTACCAATTGCCTATTGCAGGGAGAAGGGCGGAAAATGCATATCATACCTGGAGGTAGTTGGTAAAGTAATTGCAGAGGGTAATCGCTTTCATCATACATTTGTTCGAAAGAATCCCATTGATGGCAAAGTTTTGGATGATTTCTCGAAATCTGGGTTCAGTGCAGGCGATTATATAATTGTGAGCACTAATACAAGAATCAATGTCAGTGCTGGTCCCATAATACAATTATCCAAAGATTCGATAACTTTATTGCTGGAAAGGTCGGTACGCTAAGTGAAATTAGCTTGGTAAAATTTGGCTTCTAACAAATATGATATCGAATGTTCTCAAAACGTTCACAGAAATCTTACTGGAAAAAAAATGGACAACGTATTTCACATCGATGCCTATCCATCGCAGACTATGTTGATGACAAATATTTCAAACATTGGATATTTGTTAGATGACAATTCGGTGACTGAAAAAATGAGGAGAATTGTCATAGAAAGGTCTGGCTTTTCTTATTTCTATCGCATTCTATAATGATTGGAGAATAGTTTATCAAAATGCACTGGTATTTTTTGTTTTAGAGAACCAGCAACATTTGTAAAGAAACTTGATCGTTCGTTAGCGGTAACTAGTGCTCACATTTTGAAACCATTGAATAAGATGCAACAAAGAGCTGCATTGAAAGTCCTGGCAGCGAATGAATACGTTTTGATAAAAGGCATGCCAGGGTCTGGCAAAACGCGCACAGTTGTTGCCATAATTCAGTTGTTAGTAGAATTAGGAAAATCAGTATTACTCACGGCTCATACTCACTCTGCTGTCGATAACGTTTTACTGAAATTACTTGAGACAGGTGTTGACTTTGTGCGACTAGGATCATCTAACAAAATTCATCCTTTATTGCTGTCCAAAAGTGAATCCTCACTAACACAGAACTGTAATTCACCTGAGAGTTTAGATACCATGTATAATAGTAAGGTAAGTCTGCTGACCTCAACTTTTGACAGAACATAAACTGACTTTTATATCCCAGAGTGTAGTGTGTGTCACATGCCTTGGAGCGAATCATCCGCTGTTGGGAAAGCGAATGTTTGACGTATGCCTGGTGGATGAAAGCACACAGGTATTGCAATCAACGATTCTCCGACCTCTCTACAGTGCGGAAAAATTCGTTCTTGTCGGAGATCCTAATCAACTACCTCCTCTGGTCAAAACCAGTACTGCCAGGTAGGTCTGAATTATTTCATAATTACAAATCTGAGAATATATTGACTGGTGAAATTTACTTCAGTGAAAATTTTGCATAAACTGCTTTAAACTGACAGTTGCGTCAAATAATAAATTGGAAACTGTAACTTCCAGGAAGCGTGGAATGGATAAATCTCTCTTCGAACAGTTGGATAATGAGAATAACACAATTACTCTCTCGTCACAGTATAGAATGAATCAGAGAATCATGGACATAGCCAATCAAGTAACTTACAAAGGTCAATTGACTGCTGGCTCAGATGAAATTGCCAATGCAACATTATGTATTCCTAACAAAGCAGTATGTCTGAGGTTTCGTTATAGTGTATTTATATGGAACTAATCTAATTACAAAAAGCTTAGCTAAGCTAATCAGCTTAGTAAGCTACATTGTGTAATAAATTGAAGCATAATTTCTGCATGTCTTAATATTACATAAATTTCATAAAAAAGGTCTTTTTAATCAGTTTTTCAACATATTGCTAAGATCGTCTTACTAAAATTAAAAGGTGCAATGTAAAGATAGAACATAGCTACGTTCGGTTCAACTAATGAAAAATGTTTTTGTAAGGTACTGAATTCAAGTCAGGAGTGGATAAGAACCAGTTTATCAACCCAACTTGACGATTCTGTTATTATTCTTGATACTGGTAATAAGTATAATATTTTGACAAATGATGAAGGATCCAATGATGATGATTATTGCATAGAAAGAAGATGTTCCAACTTGTATGAAGCTGCCGTTATCCTGAAGCTGGTTAATACCTACATTCAGGTAAAACAGAAAAAAAATCAAAAATTGCACACAAAAATGCTGAGTCTATTGCGTTCTCATCACATCCAGACTAGTCAATCTTACTCAGCAATTTGATGTATATGACGAATAATCTTTTTGGTCACTTTTCTATAGTCAGGCGGTGCTGTTGACGAAATTGGTGTAATAGCACCATACAGAGAACAAGTAAATCTTCTCAGGGAAATTATTAAGCAAGATGTGGAAGTCAATACAGTAGATCAATACCAGGGTCGCGATAAAGATATTATTCTATACTCCGGCACAGTGTCCTCTCTTTCAAGACGTGATGCAGAAGATGTAAGGACTATATCTATAAAAATTCACATTGAATTTCACATTACACTTCTGATCTAAAAAAAAACAAAAAATCTTTTGTGGCAGGAATCAAACATTCTCAATGATCACCGAAGGCTGACAGTTGCTATCACACGGGCGAAATTCAAACTAATTGTAGTTGGTGACATAAAAACATTAGAAAATTTCGGCACTTTCAAGAAATTACTTGAGCAAGTTAGAAGCAAAGATGTAACAACACTACAAAATGGATGTGCCGATTTTATGTGGAAAAGTCTTCTCGATTTTGTGAAAAATTAGCTAATATTTTTTTGTTATAATGTTAATCTATGGCATCTGGTTTGTTGAAGTATTCATATCTATTTTTATGTAATGTACGATCACAATATTTATACGAACTTTTGTGTTTTTATGTTGATGTTAATGTGCATGGAAAGGTTTTTGTATATGAATGTATGTTTATTTAACTCCGATCTCTTGTACTGTCAAATATTCATAGATGATCCAACTCCGTTCAATTACATGTAATATTCACATTCGTTACAGTAATTGTCTTATTTATCTGAAGATGTTTTCTGCTATACTGTATTAATACTTATGTTTAAGATGTTTCTATACACATAGAACCTGAGATAATGCATAATAACAAACGAATTCATAAAGGTTTTGTTTAAAAGTTTATTTTACATTTCTTAGATCTAGAAAACGTAATCTTTTCAATGATTTTTGCAACTCCCATTTTGGTCTAGACTATATGTATAAACAATACGGAAGGATGGTATAGTAAAAATGTGTAGTACTAATAAAAACAAGAGAGAATATAATAAAAAAACTTTCAGAACGTGTAATGTGAAAATCTTGATATAGACACGTATTACATAAATTTTTTCATCCAGTGTTCAAAACTCAATCGTAATTTTATTATTATTCGCCAACAATCACTGAGCGTGTTTGTTATTCAAAATGCAATTAAGTGATTTCACTAGATTCTTGTACAAGCAAGAACCGTTGCCTTGATAGGTGACTAGTGTAGCATTAATTAAATTGAGCCTGGCTCATAGATCATTGGACGTATGCCTCTACTCCACACGGTAGACATGCACACAGAAAGAGCATTGGTTTTTGTTTATTTTTTATTTTTATTTTGACTTCATACAAAGGGCTATTCTGTTAGCCATTGAAAGTGAGATGCAAACATAAGCTCCATCACCTTTTTGGTAGAAATCATAGTTACGATAACAATTTGCTTAAATATCTTTGGGCAAAACAACAAAATAGCAAGAATCAAAGATAATTACGTAATAACGATATCTGTGCACGCCAAAAGCTAATGCCAAGTTGATACGAAATTTTCTAACTTTTTCAAAAACAAGCACCACTGCAGAACAACTTCTTAATAGAATTTCAGTTCTGGCTCTGTCAAAGGCGACTTTTATGAAAGATCAATCTTTGCACTTCTCAAAATATGATCCATGAATATCATGAACTTTTAATGTAAGCTTCAAGTTGTAAATTAAGCTACTAAAAGAATGCAGTTACCGTTATACACTGAGACCGATTCTTGCAGAAAATAACGCATCCAATTAGAACGTTAGTAGAGATAAAAATTGTCACACACTTCTAATCTTCGCTTCAACTGATACAACTCAATCACACCATATAGCTTCGACAATATAAGACAATATTCACGATGTTTCTCATACAAATTGTTGCACATTTGAAAAAGATTTCGGAAAAAAAACACAGCATTTGATGACAATTAATACTGATATCAATCTCTAGTAGATGGGCGATGAGTGCCCTTCTACTTTTTCAACCTCATGCTATTCAAGCGTTCTATCAAATAATGGGGAATCTGTGATTCAGAGACATAAATATTCAGATTCCGAAATTCTTTTTTAGATACAAAAGCAGTTATCGAAATATTCTTTACACTTCGTCCAAGACGCTCTGAAAGCACAATCTTGACAAATTTGGCACAAAGATATTCGTAATACATCGATTTTTAAATCTTAAGAATAGAACTGTTTGCAATCACGAGCACATGATGTAGACATTCCTGACCAGCTGCTTAGCAGATGCTGAAACTGTGGAGTCAACATATCAATGCCTTAGAAAACTCGTTTCAATATTTTTCTTCATCGTACTATCACGAACATTTTTTCCCCTGTCGTTGAAAATCCGCGATAATGGAAAAACGGGTATTGATTTCAATGGCCACCAAAACTGCTCTCGGTAATCCCAATTGAATAATATACAATATTTATTATTATAATTTATAATGTTATTAAAAGTTCTCCATCTTATTAATATTATTATGATTTGCATTTGTTTCTGTTACTTTTCCTTTTTTCTTTTCAACGATTAACCGATACTGTCCAACGGGATCTCAGCTCTGCAGCTGTCAATATCCTGGGTTTCTCTCAAAGAGCCAATTCAAGGTATCAATTAGGAAAGCAGGTGGGCAAACAGGCATCTCGGTGAGTTAGGCTAATCGATGTTATTCCACTGAAGCTGATTCCCGCCTCTTCTCCGCATGTTTTTTTGTAAATTCCTCTGCATTTTTCAAAAACTTTCTTCTATCTTTTAAAAATTCTTCAGCTAAATCTGCTCTCAAAGGATGCTCAGGTTCAGGATCATTCACCAATGCAATCAATGCCTGGATCACTGGTGAAATAATGCAAATGAATGAATAATTATTTGGCAGAAAATAACATCAATGTGCATAAGGGAGACCTTTCATTGCACTACTACATCATTTTTTGTTCTCTCTTAAAAATTCTAGGAATATACTATCTTTTCAGCATAAATGATCCTTAAACGTTGCATTAATTATTTATTGGATTACCTTAGTTAGACTTGTCAGACTAGAATTATCTTAAAGAAGACTCGATCAGAGTTGTTTATATCTCAACATAAGTGTATCGTCGCGAATTAGTTAATGCGCTTACCTTGATCTGTCTTTGTTGCAGGCTTCCAATTTTCAGCACTGATAATCGCCAAACACACTTGACCTTTTTCATCGATATTAGGATGATATATTTTTGTTTTGAAATTTATTCTTGGTGGCTTAAACGGATACTCTGCAGGAAAGTTTATTTCAATACGAAAGGCACCTTTGTTGTATGGAGGATCATCCTGAAATTTTTTTTCAAAATCTCATTGTGGTATTACTGACTAGTATGGACATTACTATTATATTAAAGACATTACATCACTAAAACAAATATAGGTAGATGAAAACTAATTAAATCTTCCCTTCATTTTATATTACTTTACTCATCTAGGGCTCTTGGAACATGCATTAAAAGATAGGAGTACGTGAAAAGTAATCCACAAGTTAGGATAATCTATTATTTAGGGATAGCAATTGACTTTATAATTTATTTCTACAATTTCTAGGTACAGTTTAAATTCTAGTGAATTTCAGTGAATAGCCCTCTGCAGAAGTTTGTGTTACAGATACAATGAAATGTGATTGTGTATGATTTATTCAGAATTGAAAAACACGGTGCACAGTTCCTGTATAATGCACACAGGTATGTTGATTAATTTAGCCTTGATTTCTACAACATTGTGGCCTCTATTCAATTCTCTGATAAGGAAACGTTAAAATAATTAAGGGGCAAATCTTGAACGTGGACAATTGATGAATCATGTATGCTTGGGTGATTTCACATGAGTCTGCAAGTAAGATTGACTCACAAGGAAACTGGGATAGGTTAGGTTCAGGATTCATCCAAAACAGTTTACGTTATATGATGAATATAACATACCGGTAAGATCAGGCCTTGCCAAGTAAGAATATTAGCCTCGTCTACTTGGATGTTTGTGAAGTTTTTCATGGCTGACGCCCTCAAGTCACTTAGTTCCTGGTAAAAACAGAGATTCAGATATGACTATGGTTATGAAAAGTAGTTATCGTTCATTCAACCTAGCTAGCAAGGACCGGGGAAAAGAATGGAAATAACATGACATCCTTTCGGATTAAAAGTAACAAAGGTTTCGAAGTTATTGGGCTGCTAATGACAAAAATTGCAAAGTTGAGAGGTCAAAGAATAATCGTCATTCTTCTTAATATGATTGGAACTTGAATTTTCAAATTGGCACGATATTATGCTTGACATCTTGCATGTATTTCCAGATGACATGAAGGAATTCGACTGGTCAATTAGTGAAGTCACTCTGAAAACTTGGAAAATGTCAAATTACCTTCTGTAGCCTCCGTGTAGCTGCCATTTTGAATATAATTTCACTAACTGGGCGGAAGCTATATGTATAGCGGGAAGTGGTCAAGCTGGAATCACGAAATGCTTGGAAATCGCCACCGCGACCGCAAATAAACGCGAGCAGCTAGCTTTCGGTGCAGTAGTTGGTACGTGTGGTAGCTGTTGATGTTCGAAAATAGGAATATTTCTTTCTAAACTGACTGCGAGACAGTGTGGCTACCAAAACTGCAAGCTTTTGAAACTTAGATTTTGAAGTGATTTCCTAAGTTTTGTTTACGTTTCCGATTGTTGAACGTTTCTTAGTGATTGTTGGAACATTTGTAGAATTATGATCAATTCGGGAAAAATAAAATTAAAAAAATTCGTTTCGCCCGGCCAACTTCACTGTGGTAAAATTAAATTTAAATCGATCCTGCCTTTGAAAACAAAAAAATTACCGTCTCTTCCTCATAGCATTGAGTAACTATACTTCGTACTACTCACGAAGACACTCATAGTCACGAAGACATTTGAAAATATATTTTTTTTAATCGAAAAATGAATATGCCAGCGTTGACTGAACATTGGTATCTTCAGTCAATGATGCCAGGGCCAGATGACTTCAATCAATGCAGAAGACGTACATGATTATCGGTATGATGACGTATGGTAAAGTAATAAGTGAAAATATCTCTGGAAATTCTCAAGTCAACAGTCCACTCATGTATATACGATGGAATAAATACGTGTAAAGTAAAATATAAAGTAGATTTATTAATTATTATTAATTAACATTATAACCACATAGGGACACTTTTGTAACACCTGCATTAACGATAAAACTCATGATGCAGTACGTAAATACTGAATGATGTAGATGCATATACTATACCTAGGTATATCAAATTTGTGTACATGCGATTAAAAGAAAGATATTTAAATTTTCAAATGTTGTGACATTCTAAAGCAATGTAACAAGGCACCTTTTAACATAGTATTTGTTGTGACAATTCTGTTGCCCCAGTCTTTTCATTTATAATATGTAACATGTTTTGTTAGCTTTGTCTAATAAGCACTTAAGCATTGTATAGAATACCTTAATTTTATGAAAACAACTCCTGGGGAGTTGTAGAGGCATTCTATTCTTAAATCATTCAGATGATTTATAAAACTAAAAATGAAATTAGCTCGCGCCAATATTTGTTGCCTGTTAATATGAAATATCGCATAATGTTTCCAATGTGATTGTTTTCTTGGGGACTTCCTTTGATATGTTTGAATTTCTAACAATGTTTACATTATTACATTAATTCTGAACAGTTGCTGATTGTTACCCATTGTCAGTATCAGTTTCTTGAACTGGGGATATTAAACGCATTTAGTTCAGAAATGCTTACATGTACGTGTAATTGAATTATAAAAGTATTACATCTACCTACCAATGCTAGCGATAGTACAGGACCATATGAATTTCATTTTCAACCTAAGAATTTATAATTGATCACAAAAGTTCGAATGATAACCTGATGAAAAATGGCGACAAATACGAATGCCACAGCCTGAAATGTTACGTGATATTTTTCCAGTGGGCGATATAGTGATTATTGCCAAGGTAAACGGCGTCTTGTTTAACTAGAAATAAACCAAAAATTATCAAACTCATTCTACTTCAAGCGCTTGAATTATTAATACTTTGTCGGGGTTTGATATATATTAAAATTTTTAAGCTGAACATAATGTGGAAATGTTTCTGTGACGAAATAAATATGTCGGTTTACAACATTTGTATACGAAAATCAATATGCAGCATTGATGGTCAAAATTTTTGTAGAATCATAATAATTTCGATAGGGAATTTACGCAATATATTCTATTTTCTATAATTCCATCTGCTTCGATCGGCTATTGTCCAATACTATGTATTATAATAATGCATAACTATAGAGGTGAGGTCTCTATCGTTACTTTCAGTTTCTCAAACACACGAGGTAATCAAGAATAATAATTTTTTCATCTCCCCCGTGCCTTCTTTCCATACCTCAAGGGAATATGACATAAAAATTACAGAAAAAACGGAGTCAAAGTCAGTCGTATCGACATTGAGGTACCATGACCAAATATGATGATAAGTTCGGAATTCCAGGGAAAATATCAATCCGTACCTTGTGTAAGTTTGAAGTAAATATTTTCAAATATCAATAGAACACGTGAGTGAACACGCTATCTGCAATTATTAGTTATATACAGTCGGAAGAATCTCAATGTTGCCACAACCCACAGGCTGTAAAGGCACATATGATTACAGTGAATCATTCATAAATCAGATCTGTGCTTTCACAGGATCACTTCAATTAATCTCCCTGTAAATGTGATTTATAAAATGGATTCCTAAAGCTCTTCAAAAAATGCAACCCGGGCTTTGGTAGATCCAGATTTCACTTTTTTTAGTGTGCTGTATTTGTTCTCACCAAGTCGCACTTGCTCCTCGTGGAGCTGATCTAGCTCACACTGCTTTTCACCAACCTTCATTACTTCAATCTCAGATCGTAATTCACGCAACTGTTCTTGGAGATGTTTGCTCTTTTCCCAGTAATCAACTCTTTCTTTTTCAATTTCCAGGGACAACTGATCTACATCTCCATCCGCAATTAAGTCATATGAAGTTAGATCGGCTGGTAGTGGTTCAGCATCCAATTGCAACGTCTGCAGATCAGCCTGCAGTTCAGAGGGTAATACTTGTGTTGATGGGAATAGATTCGGCACAGGCTAGGGAGAAAAAAGAAAAATATTACTCAACGGAAAAAGATATATTCAGTAATTTAGGATGCTGAATGTGGTTTACGTTGATGATAAATATTGTTTTTATTGAAACCTACCGTGATTGATGAAGTGTAAGCATTTCTGCTCAGGAACTCCAGTAGTTTTTCTTTAGCCTCTTTTTCGGCAATTCGAGCACGCAGTAATTCATCTTTGAGTTTCTCAGCTTCGGCAGCTCGCCGTTCCGATTCTTGAACCAATCTTTCTGTGAGCAACTCCGCTTCACGCGTCTTTCTTTCTAAGTGTACTTTTTCTTCTTCTGTTTTCATGTTGTTCAGCCGTATACGAGTTATTTCTTGTTCTGCTTCGGACGCCTTCTGGCTTAGAAGCATCGCTTCCTCTTCAGCAACACGACTTTTTTCAGCAAGAAGATCTGCAGTTTCTTCAGATCGTCTCTGCGCATATTTTATGATTGTTACTTCCAGTAAGTTGAGGTGGGGACAATTACAATGCTCATCTATGGGGCGTATTTAGTACACATTATAGTGAGAGACAAGGTAGTCAAGAAAATTTTACCAATGCTTCATTTGCAAGTCGTATTTCCTCTTGATACTGGAGTAAACGTTGTTCCATCGCTGCTTTTTCTCTTTCCGCAGCTTCTCTAAGCTGTTTTTCACGAGCCAGTTTATTTCTTTCAATCTGCCTCCTAAATATAAAATGATTAACGAAGATGAAGGTAGCAACAATTATGTATAAACATTATTACAAACAAGAAAACACAAAATACCAACTTTGTGGAAAAACCTGTAAGGAAATACAACAGACTCATTAAGCATTATGTAGGCATTATGTAAGCTAGTTATGTTCCTAAAAAAGTTAATAGGCCTGGCTCATAGGATGTAAGCTATGCCATTGCTCAATCCACATCAGACTGATATTGCAATTCACAAATCATACTGCACTAGATCATAGTTTCGATGAAAAATTCCAATAAATCTAAAAATGTTAGTTAGTGCAGGACTTCATCGTTGGGAGTATATTTTTATAAACGTTATGGAATAGTCGCAAAACGATTCTAAAAACATTCAGCCAGGAATGGAAACTATTAATGGTATTTATACTGAAAAGCTTACCTAGACTTTTCTTCCTTGGCCTGTGCTTTCATTTGTTGTACCTCCATAGAGTCTGGTTTACGCCGTCGCATGAATAGATCGTGGTTGCCAATACACAAGTCCAAAATCTTAACAAATAAGAACCGTGCGGCTTTTTCACTACAATGCTCGTCGACCCCTATAGCTACCAAGCCCTTCACCCAGCTGCCAACATGTGACTGTTTTTTTACCAGTTTGTTCATGCGAACTTTCTGCGAAAAGAAGACAAAGTTGGGCGAAGACTTCTCCACTGGTTTGATCACAAACTTCTTGTCGTCAAAGCTGATGTGCCGGATCTCTGACCAAGTAAATGTTGTTTTAGGAGCCAGTTTGTTCTCTTTTTCATAGATATTAAGCCCGAGCGCTGTTACACCTAGCCATAAATCTGTTTCTTTCTTGTTCTAAAAGAAAAACAAACGCGAATCACAACGTAATTTAATTATTTTGCAGTGCAGATTTATCAATTACATTAACAGTATCACGGTACCTTTGCTAGGTTCACTAATAGAGAGTATTTTTTATTACTTACGCTAATGGGAAAATAATTTACGCCATACATATCCAGATCCTGGGCAATCTTCAGATATTCCATTTCAGCTTCGTCTCGCGACATTCCACGATGATCTGCATACCAAATTTTAATTCGATCTTCCCACATTTCTGGAGTCATTTGGTACTGATCTATCACCCGCTGCGGGAGAAGATCTTCGCTGGCCAACATGCCTGGCCGGTATGAGACCTCATCGTAATCGCCATACTAAGTTTGAAACAACAAACCCACATTCATCCATCGATAACACATGGGTAAGAATCTAAATACTATTACAAGTCTAAGTGCTATGCTGTGATGGGACTCAATTTTTTGTAAACTGCAAAAGGGAATTAAAGGTAGCTAGGGTAAGGCAATCTTCTCATTCATGTGTCATGTTCCCGTATTGTCAAGAGATAACTAATTACTCAGATGTTAATGTCATGAAATTTAGGCGTGTATTTCCATGTTCGAAACCCTTGTAGTGACTACAGGCCTCGGAATCTTGATTACCATTACCTTTGCTTGAACAGCATAAGATGCAAGTAGAACAGAGGCTTCTGGTGGGCAATAAATATCCATGGAAAGAATGGCTTGCTTAACTTGCAAGAAAAACAGGTGTTGAGTCACTTCTTGTACAAGTTCCTCAGCTACGTCTTCTGGGTAGAATTTAGCAAGAAACATAAATGGTGTTGTTGGTTGCTGTGAAATCCCTTGGTCCTGAACTAGAAATCGTAGCAAAAATCACTCTTCAATTTCTAAATCAAATTGCCCAGATGCTGAACTGACCAAGTTCTAAATATAAACCGTACACAAATGACAACGATCGAAATTAATGGACTATACCACATTAGTACTTTGGAGGGCAAACTTAAGTATACAGCATTAAGAAAACAATTGCTTACAAGCACTGAACTATGTTGACTGTGTATAAAGGAGATTTAATTGCAACAAGTAGACGTACCTTTTTTATCCAACTTGAGCCAGGAAATGAACCCTTTGGCATCTTCATATTGTAGTCCAAAATACCAAGTCTCTCTGAGTCCAATCGTTCGGCATACTAAATCGAATAAGTCTCTTCCAGTGGCTCGCCACTATAAAAGAAAGAAAATTTAGAGAGAACAATGAACAGCATAATGTCGTTGATGTAGATATAATTAGGTTACATAATTTATTATTGATATAATATCAAGTGTTTTGCAACAATAAATTCCAGAAGCTAACCTCCAAATTGAACTCAAGCTCGGCGTCCAAGGTGCATACTTTCACCGGAAACGACTTCCCCGATTTTTTCCTACGAAACGGTGGCATTTTATCCTTCATTTTATTTATTATCAGACATCACGGTTCGGATGTTTCTTCAACATCTCCAATACACATTTATTAAAAATACGATGGACGGACCATTGGTGAAAGAAAACATTATTTTGGCGATTCAGTTTCATTCAAACAGCGCCCTCCATTCGTACTAAAGAGTATAAACTATGCGTCAAGAATGCAAAAATCGTGATCGTATCAACAATTTTCCACTTTCACTCTTGTTTCCACGTGCGGTAACTAGTTTCCACACTCGAAATAATGACAGCGGGTACTATTATTGCCACGGTCATTCTTGTACACTGTTATCTTTCTAGGTTAGGTTATGTGAATTTATATTTTGTGAAGTAAGGTAGGTTAGGCAACGACTAATAATGGCAGAAAAAGGAGCGTATTTGACAGGAACTATTCATGCCAGGCCATCGATATTTGAAGTTGTAGCACAGGAGTCCTTAGCCTCGACACTACAGCCAGCATTTCAAAAAATCATCTCAGTAAGTCAGTTCCCAAATCCGTCATTTTAATTTTATGGCTTTTCATGTCATGCAAATTATTCTAGTATTTAGTATTAGCCAGCCCACACCGATATGGATGGCTCGAAAAATGGTCTGATGAAGCATACTTGGTTTTCAACTCTGCTCTACAATATCACTATCTCAAAAAATATTGTTAGTATATTTTGTAAACTTGAAAACTGTTTTTAGTGACAACAATATGATTAAAAGTGTATTTATTTCAGCGGCATCGTTTTCGGAAACATTCTATGGACTGAAACGTGCTTCATTAGTAGAGGGATCAGAGGGATATTTAACGAACACACAAAGAAAATTTTCTCTCTTACTACTTGTGCTCTTCCCATACATTCGAAATAAATCCTTTACACTTGCTGAAAGATATAAATTTGATGCTGCTGATGGCAAAGTTCCCAAACAAGTATGTGTATGCGAAACAAATTGTGGTTGTAATGAAGGGTGGTCAGTTATTCTGAAACACAAGATACCATTATAACCTTTTTCTCTATTAGCTCTCTACTGAGTGGTACTATATCAAAGTATATTGAAGATCAATATCTGTCTTCATTTCAGAAATGGAAAGTATTTTTGAGGTACTTAATGACAAATGGTTATTCAGTATTTCATGTAACCTACGAATGCTTGATACTCTATCGGTACTTGGCTTACATGGCTGGAAGTTCAAAGGAATCTACTCCACTTCTTCAGCTCGCATCTCTCACCTTAACATATGCAGATACGCAAAAATTCCTTAGTATAACTGACTTACTGAATAAAACCAGGCTCGGAATGCTGACCTTCAGTGACGCCATAGACTTATTTGGAAGAGTTTTTACCAGGTCACTTGAATTTGGAGCGTTCTTCTTGCAGTTCCTTCGCTGGTGGAATCAAGAAAATTATCACACTAATTTGCTGGCTCTGCCAACACCCACACCTCCTATGGTGAATATTTCACAAAACTTATTACGATAACAATAGGTAAACAACTACTTAATGTTTGGTCTCTTAGCCAAATTATCAGCAGAAGTGATAATAATTTAATAATTTTATTCTCCGGTAGCACTGTGCAAAGTTCATAGATATATACAGCAAGAAAATGTGGAGCCAAAATGTTTTAAACGATTCCTTTTGTTGTATATAATAACAAACAAAGTTTCTTTTCCGTTTAGGTCCCAAAGATAGCCCTGCAGTATAAAGGCTTGTGTCCCATCTGTCGCAAAGCTCGCAGAATTCATACAGCTCTTCCAGTTTCGGGGTATGTTGAAATATACTTCCATACCGGCACTATGTTTGTTCCATCACAGATGTAAATACATATTTCTTCAATGAATTATTAGTGACAATTAAATTTTTGTAGGTATGTCTTCTGCTATCAATGTATTCTCAAACACATACGAGAACACGAGAGGTGCCCAATCACAAATTACCCCGCCAAAGAGGATGACTTGGTACGTTTATATGTAGAATAAAGTTTTTAGTATTATGTTATATTTTTGTACATTCGAGCCGTTGAAATAGCGTTATATTGTATATATGGGTAACTCAAGATGACGCATATTACTTAATTGGGAATTAGTGTAATACGAATTATTACTTGAACATCATTTGTGGGTGTTGGGGGGGGGGGGGGGGGGGCAATTGTATGTCGGTACATTTTTTGATAATATATTATATTTCGTTATAAATGTCATATGAATCAAATTGAGCTTTCGTATTTCTCTTACAAAATCATTTCTCACATATTATAACGGTGCATTATTGGTGTTTCAAGATACGGTTTATTTTCCGAAAATCTCGTTTGCTCTACTTGTCATTGCTGGTAAAAAGTATTGTTTCCACATATCATTTGGTGTGAGTTACTCAAGACATTGTCGCCGTTGGACTCGCAGTGGATGGGGTTGGCCGACGTAGGATCGAATTTGTGTGGAGAATCGTTACATCCCGTACTTTCATATTGGGTGTCAAAAATTGAGACAAATTGTTGACAGAATTCCTTGGGTAACGGTCGAATGGATATCCCATAGCACGAGCGTCTGGATACTTTTTATTTCGTATTCCACAATAACTTGCTGCATTCATGCACTGACCTTCTAAAGTTTGATCAATCTGCAACACACAAGATAATACATTAAAAGTGGTATATGCATATAGATTCACCTATTACCTTTCTTCTACATTTTCATCTACAATTAATTAATTCTCGAAATACCTTGTCGCCATCATAGTTTGATATCATAACAAAAAGCTCGGAGGGAAAGCCATTGATTTTTCCTCTGGGAAGTAGCATATGTTGTGGCCAGCCACAGCCACAAAAGTTGAAGGCATCTTGTTCCTCAATTGTAGTTGGCCTGTTTACATCTAAATTCCTGAACGTTTGCTCAAATGGAATTGTTACAGCAGACAAGGCTGAACTGCGTTCAAGAGTATTTCTTCCAGGTTTCACTAGATAAAAGCAAAAAATATTTCAAAAATTTTACGCTACTTCGAGGAATGAATTGGATTTCATTGTCAGTTGCAATGCAGTTGAATTTGATAAAACTGTATAGATTATATTGTAGAATCCTTACAAGTTACGGTGAATTTGTCCAGTTCGACCATAAGAGTCTTCTGATCTGCAAATAGCATTGGCAAACCACGATCATCATGTTTCGGAGCAATAAAGATTCTGCAAGTGCCTAATTTGTTCGAATTAGTTTTATTGTGGACCTGCACTCTGTAAGTGTATGGAGTGTATTGCAAGTGGGTAAATCGTGCAAGGACCGCGCCTCTGGGGGTGAAATCTAAGCCACGAGACATATCAACATCACTCTGTTGCCAAAACGTGTGCAACGTATTCTTTGGTTGATTTTCTGCTACTACTTCCACATCTGTAAGACAAGACTCCATTTTTTAAATTTTCATATTTGCATAAAAGAAGTTATGGTTAATTATTTATCATGGTACAAACCCGTTACGTCGACCCCTGGATAATTCAACTGTTCTACTGGATATGGGGGGAGCGTCTGTTTGTATAATTGAAAAACATATTCCACCCAACTATGTAAGCGATAAAAAACTGGATCTCTCATTGTAACTGCAGGATCTCCGATTGGAGAGAAGGATTCCAAATATCTGTGATCTGGATCATGCACATAAGATATAACCAAGTGCATGAAGTTGTGCAAATCACCATATAAATTAAGATTGGGGGACAGGCTGGAAGCTTCCATGAGATTGCCGAGGACATCTATGCCATCTTTCTCGGTCAATCGTACCCGTTGACCTCTATCCTAATTACAGACCATCAGCATGAGCTTGTAAAATCATAAATTGGCTAGATGAATATTTGTGCTATTTATGATATATCAAAGATTTCTCATGCCTTACGTTTTGAATTGTTTGTGTTTGAATAGCTTCATAGATGCGATCTCTCCACCTTTCGAGATCTTGTATATCAAATTGAACTTGGTCAACTGGACGATTGACATCAGATATAACAGAGTTAGCTGGACGAGATGCCCAGGCTCTACTGGATAAGACTGTATCCAGTTTTGGGAAATATCCCTCACGAATCGGTTCACGCCAGTTACTCCAACGCTCCACACGTTTCAAATCATTACAGAGTCGCTCAAAGTTGTATCTCGACATGATTTGGGAGTGCATATAGAACAAGAGTTCCCCACGCCTGTCTTTATTTACCACCTGCATTGGTCCAGTGGCAGGGTAGACCAAGTGCCAATGCCAATGGTGGAGATTGATACCTAGATCTTCACGGAAATATGCAAGTTTGTGTTCGTTGTCCAAATTAGATGCGGTGTAATCTCTTGGTATTTCGATGGGGATCTAAAACACCAGGCGATTCGAAAGAGAGGAGAAACGTGAAATGAATTTTAAGTTGTCATATCTGTTCGCTCTCTACAGAATACCATGGAAAGGCTCTACCTACCCTTGAACCAGCAGGAACTAGATTAGCTTCTTCCCGTGCATCAGCAAAGATTCTGCTAGTTATGAATTTATCTGGGAAGACTTCAGCCAAAGAAGGTATAGGCAAATTTCGCGTGTCAGGTCTATGCAGAATGGCAACGGTCAAACAGTAAATATACATTTGGGGATTAACTCGATCGTGGCAATAAACTGATGCGGATAGGAAGTCTTCGTAATCTCTCATACCAAGAAAGATTTCAATCAATCTTCCAGCCATTTGTCTATGGCTTGGCAAAAAGAGAGAGAAATTTTGCTTGCGATCAAGATTAGTAACTATCCCAAGGTTTGGGACAGTGATTTCTCGAACAGGAATTGATGGTGCTCCAGCTCTGCTGCGAGGAACGACGTTTGGAACATTTTGATATCGTTCCCCCTGTAATTATTTTTTGGTAGTTCATTATTCGATTCATGCTCATCTGTTTGCTGATCAGCACCGAACAATGTATTTGAAATAAATAGATGTGAGCCGGTTTAATTGATGTGAATTTGGAAAAATGTCATTGATATTTGCTGTTCTAAACTAATGAGAACTTACCAAATACCTATGGGGAACTTCGAACGTTATTGCGTTTTCCCCTCTTTCCAGAAATATTGGTTCACAGGGCCGATCGAAGAGATACAGTATATCAGATACGTTTCGCGACATGATCAGAATGTACTGAGCAATACGACTCAAAATGAACTGTCTGTAGGATGTTCTGAGTTTTCTTATATAGTGAATGAAGAGACAAACAGCTAGCCACACCCCAGATTATCAGCAAAATGTGAAGAGTTATATTTAAATGCCCTCAGCGGTTTAATTATGCAGTATCAAGGAGTCTTATCTTGGTTTGAATTTGTGGCTGGAATGAGAATAGCTGCTTGTGCGGTTTTGTAAAACGGATGCACACAGTAAGCATGAAAATGGGTCTTTTCTGTTTTATTTGGTTTCAGTTCTCGGTTTCTGGTTTGGCTTCCAGAGATGGAAACCTCATACTGATAAATAAATCATCCTATCATAGATAGAAGTATTTATAAAAAGAACTACCTAATCATAGACTTGTAGATTAGGAATTTTGAATTTGAGCATAGTCATTGCTCATCAGGGCGTGAGAAAATTTGATGCTATCAAATTCCTTAAATGGAACACTACGTTTTTGAGTTCAGAATCGAATTAGACGGAGAATTCTTTAAAAAAAACACTTTGGCTTTTTGAACTATAGGTCAATAAGTGCGGGGATAAGAGCTATGCACCTCATACGATCAGTATGTAAAACTGGAGCTTTGACGAATTGCTTTTAAATTTGTTTGTTGACACTAGTTTCAGACCTAATAAATTTAATAGGTGGTAAACTAAGACCAGTGTATTATCTGATAAATATCACTTGAGACACAAACTAAATCAGTCAAATGGTTTGGTTCAATAAAAACGCATTGGTAAATGTTAAACTTCTATTTTATTGAAGTAAAATCCCAGGAAATACAAATAACCAGAAGAGAATTTTGAGTCAATAAAAGAATAAGGATCACTAACTTTGTGGTGTAACTTGGAAAAGGTGAAACGAACCTATATATTACATTAAGCTTTCTTTAAAGTGCTTGCTGTGAGTTGATTGTAACATGCAAAAAAATTAAGTATTCAAAAATTTTTACGGATACATGGATCATTCAAAAAACTGAAAACTGACATTTCACGTAATGGAAACATAAACCGTAAACGTGGTCTGAGTGAGTCCCAAAAGTGGTAAATGATTGAAAAATAGGAGTCAACAAATTGGACTACCAAATCAATTTGTCTGAACAATCCAGCAAAAACATCCGAACACCCTCAGGTTTTGGATATGATAACAAAGAATAATTTCATCATGTAGATACTATTTACCAAGCAACTTCTTCATGATACACAGAAGTGCTTTTCTTCTACATAGGGCATAAAGTTACCTGAGGATGTCTAGATTTGAGTACAAACTAATGCGATATGTATTGGTGATCGTGCAATGGTGTGAGATGGACCATTTGATAAGAGGGGTGTATTGATTTCGATGAACTCGAAATTGAGGATTAAGATATGGTAAGGCAGCCAGCGATGCCTAACACAGTTCTTGTATATATTTAAAAAACTAATCCGTTTGGATTAAAAACAGGTTCAGGGTAGGTACTCTAGTTATGTTAATTGATTCGCAGATCAATTTAGATACATTCAGCCAGTGTATTAAAAAAAATAATTAGAAGCTGGTTACTGAGAAGACCAAAGGGAGCAAGCAAAGCATGCATAAAGCAAACATGAAGAGTACATCAGTTATTAGTTGGTAACTGGTGTACAAGTACCTTATGGTAATCCAATCCTTTCGAATCCATCAAAAATGATATCCAACTATTTTGCAACGATCCCAAAACTCTTCTCCTAAGCAATCGCGAATCCGAATCCAAATCCAACCTAGAGCATTCCATCAACCCTATGCAGCGAGGTGCCTTTCTCATTCATGTCTCGTTTAATTGAAACCAATTGAAATACGAATCCTTCCTCCAAAAATCCTGTCCCATCCACTTGACAAGTCCAAATGGTACGCGTTATATTATCCGTTGAATTTATCCAGATCCGAGAATCCTCCATGCGTAATAACCAATCCCGCAAGGCTTCCGAATCCCAATAAATTCCAGTTCTGTCCATCTGCCTGATCCATTTGCAGCATGTATATATGTGTATTTCCGCGTTATCCAAATCCACAAAAACTATAGTCCGTTCACGTCAAAATGCGATATTTGAATTACGTGATATCCTCTTCTGTTATATCAATTTTGTGCTTTTTTTCTTATAAATTTTGCTATGATTAGTCACTTGTATGCTTTGGTCTTTGAATATCACAGAACATTTCCGAAAAATTGAAGAAAAAAACACGTTCCTCAAATGAGTCTACCAAATTCTTGTCGGTTTGATGATCTCTGAAAACGTCATCAAGAAGTCACTCAATTTGGATAATTCGAAGAACTGAAAATTTCGGTATTTGGTTGAATAGAAATTTACATTTAACAGGAGTCAACGGTTCTAGCACATTACGATTTTGTATAACTAATCTGAAAACTTGAAACACTAACAATTTTTTTACCGGCATTGAGGAATGATTACGGAACTTTTTTGAAATGCTACACTCAAATGTCTGTGATTAGACGTGAACAGACTGTAATTTGATAAAAATATTAGTAAAAATGATAGCGATGTCAATTTCACGGAGTGGTCAATGGACTTGCCAATGTGTATCAGCGTGAATCCAAATCCAGCTAATTCATAATCCTCGAATTGAATATATCCTTCCTCGAGGACCGTTCCTGAATTTCCTCTTGTCCAAATTTATTCTTATTCCTGATTATCCTCACTGCGACTTATCTTTAATCCTCTCAAATTTATGCTCCATACAAATCCATCCAAAATGCATTCCATCCCATCCCATCGTCAAGTATGAACGAAGTTTTATATCCATCCAAGAAGTAACATCGTGTAGTTTTCAGTTTTTCATTCATTGTGTTACAATCCAATCCAATATACAAAAGAAGAAAAAATACATTAGTTTCTTGGTACAATAATAGTCAAGATTAGATTCAAGCAACCCAAACGCGTTTTCTGCAATCTGAATGATTGTAATGAATATAGGAATGAAAGTCGTGTCTTTCAATCGTAAACACGGTTTACGTTTAGAAAAAGATCAAGTTTGGGTATGATAAAAGCTAATAAGTTTATGAACATTTTATAGGCTTTTGTCTTTGATTAAACAATCACTGCAGAAATCGGTTTAAGATCGAGGTAACACACAACAGGGATAAAATCCTTTTTATGGTGTTGATTTCCACAACTGGCTTTGGATTAATTGTTGCAAGGAACATTGCTTAACTTGAGCAGCCCTGGCCCACGATCCGTATCTACAATTCACAATATTTGCAAAGGAATGGATATTTTACTTATATGTACTATAAGTGTGTAAATATATATATTAAGATGCTCCTATTCATAAAAATATTCATAATAATCTTTAGAGCTTCTCTGCGTTATGTACTCCGCAAATCAAAATCTTAAGATATTTAAGTGTGTTACGAGAATACCTGTTTATGAATTTTACATCCCCTAGAGATAATACAGAATTATCCAATAAACACTTATGTAAATGGACTGACTATTTCTCCAATTGATTATTTTTACTTTAAAAATATTTTTTCTTCACTCACAACCAGCGGATGCATTAGTATGTGATTATATCACTATTTGCCATCTTGAATCGGGGATACTCAGTAAGAGGGTGGTTTTTCAATCCATTTTCATAAGTTAAATGACTTATGAGTACTAAAATTTGTGGTTTTTAGATAATTTTGTTATTAAAAGTTATAGTTGTTTAAACATAAGATGGAAGATGACACGGTGTGCATCATGTTACGAGTAAAAAGATGCAGTGGGAGTTGTCGGCACAATGTCTCGCAATGCTCATGATCACCAAATCATGGTTCTTATATTTGGCTACCATGAGGTCTCATCTGACAGAGATCTGTTATCCTGCAATTACAATCATACCTTAAAAATTTTCAGATAGAAAACGGCAAACTATTTATCATACATTGACAACGCATGTTAATAGGGAATAATTGTGCATTTTTGTTTCATGTAAATTGCACTGTATGGTGAATGTGTTTGTACTTCAATCATCCTCTCTTATTTAACTAATCGTGTTCCTATACATAATGGTCAAGCATAGGTGATGGTTTTCTCAGAGTTTGGAGCAACATCATTGGTAAATCATAATAAAGTGAAGCTGTCAATTAAGTGTTGGTGACACTTGGTATTGTCATGAGATATATTTGACATAATTTTTGATGCTATATAAGACTTTGAAATAGAACGTTAATACACATGTGGAGGTAAAGTTTCCAGCAAAGTAGTTGTTGTTTCGGTCATGTGATTTGGGACAATCTTTGATACCTTCAGTATATTTTTATGCTAATCGATAAAAGTGTAACGTTATTTACAGAAAATGAGTTCACGGTGCAAGAGTTGCACTGACAGAACTTGCACAATTTTCACTATTAATAATTGTTATCAACTTCTTTGAGTTAAGCTGCAATACACTCGGAAGATTCTTTCGTGTACGTAGGAATAAGACAACTCAAATTGTATCAGTTTAATTATCTGCAGAGGGCAGTTGAAAATGCTACCCATAACGCCTATGGAAAAAATTTTCACAAGATACAACATATGTAGAAGTCGTTCGGTTGTGAGAAGATTTCTTGTTCTAAGAGTTAAAGCAGTAGTAAATAAATTTGGCAAGGCATAAGTGTTTAAATATAGTCACTCATATTAATAAGTAGGTTATATGATGTTGATACGTACACACTAATCATACGAGCGGGATCTGGAGTGGGATCGAGACCGCGAATAGTTGCGACGTAATGGAGAGTACGTGGGAGATCCACGACGACGTGGACTGTAACTTCGGGAACGAGTGCGTCCTCTCTCCCTGTCTTCGCTGCGGCCCCGGTCTCCGCTGCTATGATCTTCTTTCACTCGAATATAAGCAACTTCACCCTAGAAGTCCAAGATATTCTTAGCGACATAAATACCATGAACATACAGGAGCTGCTTAACATACTAAGATAGCTACTTCATTGAAGAATCTATATCCATTTATTTTAAGAACTTCATCTTCTCTGCCCTCCCCGAAGAAGTATGAGAATTTTACCTCATGGGATCTAAATCTGGAATCATCCAATTTTTTGACAGCATATTTCATGTCCTCATATCGCAGAAATTCAACAACACCAGTTCCATCTTTGTAGACATCTGCAAAGCAAACGTCACCTGCTTCGCGCATGTGGTCCTTGAGATCTTGCCAGCTCCCAGAAGAAGGCAGACCCGTCACCAAAACCCTGTATTGAGATCGACGAGCTGGAGGTCCTCGTCCTCGAGAATTACTCATTTCACCTCTACCACCTCGACCGCCACTATCCCCACCCCCAGCACCACGGCCACCACGAAAGTTGTTGCTTGGGCCACCACCCCTGGGAAACTCAACTCTCAGTCTGTAACCATCATAGTCGTAACCATCTCTTGCATGTACTGCATCTTCTGCATCCCTGAAATTTATACATAAATGTTTGTTCCTGTGGTACAATTCATATAGATTGAGACCTAATTAAATCCTGATAAGAATGCGTGACATAATCTGATAGATAAAACACATAGCATGTGATACCAAAAATTTTATTCAGTGGTGGATTATCATCTGAATTGGTTTTAAAGGGGATCGAGTAGGGATCAATCACATTCTTCGTAGTTCAACACAAGTACTTTATCCATGGTGCTAATCGAGTAAATCTACTACAATGTTAAGGTTATTCAAGGAGGGATGCATAAAGTTATTAGGTACAACAGCGAAGCGAACCCTCAAAAATTTGATATGCAATGAAAAATACAGTACAACTAGTGTGTTCGTCAATCTGATTGCAACGAGCGTATGAATAATAAAAATACCTTGGGTCGTCGAACTCAACGAAGGCGAATGGCGGTCCTCTGCGGTTCTTCAAATCAACAAATGTAACTTTACCGAATTTGAAGAAAAGATCCTGGATGTCCTTTGTACGAATGTCTGGTGGTAGATTGCCTACGTATATTCTACACTCATTTCTTCCACCGTGAGACATCCTAGCGAACACTAAATAATTTACGAAACTGAGCGGTTGATCTCGATAATGAGTATATCTGCGACGCGAGCGTTCACGTTCTCGTCCCAATCGGCTGGTCTTGGCTGCTTCGCGATGTAAACAAGATGGCCACCTAATTTCAGTCTCACCAGTGAATACAAGTGAGCAGTGCGCTGAGCCTGCCTGAGCGGAGCATAGACCGGATTTCCGGAAAAATTTGGCCCAGTTTTACCGGTTTTCAATTGTCGAGAGAATACGTTCATTTTTTTTGCACAACATAATAACAAAAGTCTATGTTTATCGTGGAAACGTACGCTATTGTCACGTCTTGTTTGATAGTGAAATTTTTTTTAAATTCTTTGGTCAATTCCTTGTATAATATATTTAACAAATTATCGGTTTTCCTGAAATTACAGTGCTGGTAAGTCAAGATGGATAATTGAATTACTGTTCAAGATATTTAATCTCTACAGCATTCAATAAATTATCAGTTAACCAAAGAAAATTTTGACATTGAGGTCAACACATTAAAAGATTCAAATACATTTTTAATTCTGGCATATCGAAATTTCATAGCAATAATTATAAAGCAGGGAGAGAAAAATGACTTAACTTCCATTTACTGGGGAAAACTAACAATTTTTGTAAATCAATTTGATGGCTCGGTTAACAAAATTTGTACAGTAGCCTTGACAATATCAGCGAACATGAGAGGTGTACTCGGTTGTGGAATGAATGTTAGTCAACGATTTCAGTTTGCAATGGGCACGTATTACTCGACAGATGCGTTATCATTAATGTTTTTTATCATTATAATTGGCGTGGCGTCTCGTGGATCTGTGTATTTTTGGAATCGTAGGAGAAAATATATTTCTAGCTATACTGGTATTCAATGATCAATAAAAGATGAAAATCGTAGAAAGTAGAAAATCGTGTTGTTGCGTGTGTCGTCAGAAATGTGCGTTCGAATCAAGGCATTGGCATCCCTTCCTACGCGCTCGCTGCCGCAAGGCATGCCGGGTTGATAGAAGACCCTGATAGAAGACCCTACAGCTCAGCGAATCAGCGACTCGATACGTTGAGGTCCAATCTTCAACCCGTGAAGGGATTTTTGGTGTTTGGCTCGAGCGCGCAAAAATCGCGGAGTAAATTCGGTTTGCCGCGGTAAACTGTGTGAAACATTGTCGAAAGAGACTCGAGTGTTTATCTGAATATCGACCGGCGAAGAGTAGCTTATAAAAAAGGTATGTTAATAGCTACTTTATGAAATATTTCGGTTTCAACAAGGAGGCCAATGATCTTATGTCAAGTTTGGCTTTGGTTCGCGGTCTCTAGAACGAGCGTTAACTTTATACGAATAATGGATATGATATATGTATAGAATTATTACTATCCCATTACTCGTCTCTCCCGATCGCGTGCCGATACTACGACATATTTTATTATCGATAAAACAATATACCCGTCCCGCGCTTCTCCTCGCGCTAGAACCTCCCGCCCGCTTATATTTCCGAATCCTCTTCTGCTGCAGGCGATCTGGCATCTCGCATCTGGTATTGACATGCCGGTATTTGACGTTCACGCCACTGTCAAAATCGCGCGTGTTCTACCTCCGAGGTTCATTTATAATTAATTTATTGATTAGGTGCGAAAAGAAGTATTTGTATTTATTTATTACCCATCAATTTCACTGTTGTACCCTTTAATATAACTCATCAATCTTCATGCATACTCCTAAATGCTGTCCTCAGCTCTTACCAATATACATTCTCATCCCCCCCAAGAAACAATCACCATTAATTAACCAAGATCACTGATTGTATTGTTAGTTCTGACTATACGATGATGGGTTTGCAGGACATCAAATGTGTAACGTAACTGTTATTTAAAACGCCAAGTGATCAGCTTCCACTCAAGTCATAATTTTCAATTTTCCCTGTATTCACGGTTCATTCTGGAAATAAGATAGTTGTCGTTTCATTATGGTATCTAATGCATGGTGCAGAAATCTGGTATCTCTTCGGTGCTGAGCTCTACATGAGCAACGAATAAATGGGTGTGATGTGTCTCATAGTATTTGTTTTATAACAACAACCTGATTGTGAAGTATATATAGTTTGACTGGACCGTGTCAGGTAAATCACTATACCTAGCTAACATTGTTTTTCACTTGGTACATCTCCATAATCATGGTTGACTAGGCTTATGGTAACCGTGGATGCAAATTCCTTGCAATTGTCGCATAAAGTGAACACTGCAAGGTTTGTGAAGATCCATAAACTTTGGGGCTAACTATTACAGTTGAAATCATTTTGGCTTTTCTATGATGTAATTTCAAAGTTCTCAAAGAAGCACTGACGATTTTATGAGAGTTTGATAGTTACAAATGTTGCAGAGATGATGGTAGCTTCCCTGTATCTCACTTTCCTATTTTCTATAAACAGGATATAAACAATTATTGATTTGCTACGTATATGTCTACAAGTATGACCTTACACATGATGGCGATTCAATATTTTAAGCATAATTGTTTTTGCTATATTCATCAATAACCAACAGTGAATCTTTCAACGTCAGAGTAAATATATTTCGTTAAAATATAAAAAGAACATTCCACTTGTGATACCATCATACAATGAGTGGTACTGGAGAATTATTTGATTATCTAGTTCGTTTGTTGGAAAAGCTTTTTTTCTGTTTCCAGACCAGACAAAATGTCGGACCGTAAGGCTGTGATCAAAAATGCTGACATGTCCGAGGAGATGCAGCAGGACGCCGTAGACTGCGCTACTCAGGCTCTTGAAAAATTCAACATCGAAAAGGTATTTCTTTTTGCTGTAACTTGAGTTTCACAATATTGTAATATTCACTTATACCTAACTGAAAAGTAAAGCTCCGAGTAGCGACATCGTTTATGGGATATTGAAATGAATTACCCTTGCTCACTATAGTTTATGGAGAAGCACTATCAGGCTTGTTGCCTTGTCAACCAAATGTGGGGATACAGGTTTGAAAAATATTGAACATTATTTAGAAACCACATTTGGGTGCGAAGATGTGATTGAAGTCTGTCCAGAGTTATTTCCAACCATCTATAAATAGATATTCACATACCTCCCGGAAGTTTCTCAAGGAGTCCTTTATTAATGGGAGTATCATGCTGATCGGTAGACTTTGTAGCTAATTAACTAGTTCAGGGCGTAGTTTGTCTTGTAAAGTTTTTTTTCGAGGAGGAAATTTGTAAGGTTGGATATGATCATGTGTGCACAAAGTGTGCTGTTATAAATAATCCGAAACAAGCGATCTGAATTGATTCTTCGTTCAAATAATCAGCTTTAATAATTTATTCCGAAAATTTATTTATCCATTACTGGGTATCAACATATATTATTTATGGCTTGGAGGATTGAATCCACAGACACATATCAAATGTATTGTATGTCTGTAACTGTATCATCACAGTTTTGGAGCTGATAACTACTTTCAGATTTGTAGTTTATCGAATAAATAATAAGCGAGGATGCTTGGCCTCATTTCAGGACATTGCAGCCTTCATAAAGAAGGAGTTTGACAAGAAATACAACCCGACGTGGCATTGCATCGTTGGGCGTAACTTTGGTAGCTATGTGACGCATGAAACAAGACATTTCATCTATTTTTACTTGGGCCAGGTAGCCATTCTCCTTTTTAAAAGCGGATAAGCTGGATTCTATCCTCTATACTACCCCCTTCCCAATTAAATCGCCATGTCACCTGAAAAAATTATATTGTATAACTTATACAAATACGATAAGAACTCATTTTAAAATGAAAGAGAGAACTGAGTCCTGAGGAATGATGATGATTAAAGAATAATACACGATGTAACAATTTCGTAAGCCAATCAAAGAGTTGGATGGACTTGGAATAACAAAAGAAAAGAAAAATCGAAATCAATCTGTGTAGAGAATCTAAGGGGACGCATAAAAAAAAACTGACATACTACCTTACATGTTGAAATGTATTGCGTATGCCAAAAAAAAACTTTGTTGTGTTCTTGTTTCTATTAGGTATATATACGTAAAATCGGATTTTGCTCTTGATCATCTACAGTTGTACGGGATCCCTGTATTATGGTACTTTTAGCCTGGTACGACATTATTGTTCAGGACCACAATTATTCAAGGTGTTTGCTAGTCTTTTCATACCATATAGCCAGAAAATAGGTTCCCAGCAACCGATGATTATCACTGGCAAAAATCGATTAAGATAATTATTAGAATTTTCAATAATATTAATAATAATATTATAATAATAAATTCGATATCGTCCTTATTCCACCCATGCTACCTTTCCCCTATCCGAACCTCTACACAATATACACACTAAAAGAATAGTTGGATATATTTTTTTTTTTTTTCAATTTGTTGATTGACATTTTGTTGAGATTGAAGATGAAGAACATTAAAAGTTTACCATGCCGATGAGAGAACTAGATTTTCTTTTTATATAATATTATTATTATATACATACATTAAAAAAATAAATATTCTATAACTACGTAATAATTGAATATCGATTTTTCATGGAGAAATAACATTTACTTAATACTTAACTATTAGAAACATTCGTGTTGCTATTGTTGTATTTTGTAACTGACACTGGATTTCTGCTGGCGTTTTTCATTAGGGCGATGCATACTTAATATCAATGGTATGTTCGGGCTCCAGATTTGCTGCTTCCAAGGCAAAAGGTCTTGATCTGTTTGTCTGTTTGTTTCATCGTCATTAACTGATCATTCAATACTCGATATGCTAATTATACATACCACATAATAAATAGATTATAAATACATGCTATTTATACATATAGTGCAATCCACAGAAATGCGATATTCTATTCAGAAATGATATGGTTTCCCGATCGCTGAAAGTAAATTATAATTGTTATTGTAAGTGGACAAATTTTCGTGAAATTTTCAGATAATGAGGGAAACGGATACTTAATTGACCTACTTATAGAGTACATAATGCCTGCGCGGACACATTTAGCAAATATTTTCACAACATTGATAGCGTTGTAGCTGGACTCCAAGATTGCCAGAACATTAAGGCACAAGTCCGGTACTAGGAGAGAATTGTATGTCTTGAGTGTTTAGAAAGCATAATCTCACGATTTATTGGAAGTAAGCACTTGGTACATTATTATTGCTTAATAGTTGATTAAATCATCAAGTTATTCAAATCGCAAGTCTTGCAAGTCTGGACCATTGTTGGAATCTGTGTCATTCACTTATTCATTACATTTAATATAAATTAATAATAAAGTATAATTGTTTTTTTGAAAGATATTTTTTAACGATTACTCAAATCTACACCTCATCCTGTTTTTCTAAGCATATCATGTGTGAGTATACATATGCTCATATACTCACTGTAGTTGTATTCTTCTTTTCAATCCCAATATGTACTCAACCCCTCCATCTCCTTGCAGAAGGATTTTCTAAGCAGCTGTTGTAGGTTTTCATCAAATTTTATTATCACGAGTGAACTTCATCTCATCTGCTATCCGCTGACAAATATGAGGATCCTTTGTATCAAAATTGTTGGGTATGGAGACCCGTATAAGTTTTGATAGGAGAAATTCAAGGCACTGTTTTTATTAAGATGAGCCAAGTGCAAAAGTAGCCTGATTCTTTTTCCTACACTTATTATTGCTTTCATTATTCTATAGTGATGGAGATGTTACTAGGAAATTAGAGTAACTGCCTTTTTACAAGGCCCCAAACAAATTTCATTGGTTTACGAATGCCACAGATATTCTGTACTGTTCATTGTATAATGTCCTTTGCTGGCTTTACTGTTGCAAAGATTACTGTGTTGGCGGGTTATTATAGGTAGAAAATTTTTCAATCTTCCTACATGTCCCAGTATTAACTAGTTTTATCAAGACGACTTAGTAAAATTTATTATATGCTGGATACACCTCACATTAGTTAACAATAATATGTCCACAATTATGAAATCTGGCAGGTGAATTCTTACCAGGCATGTCTCAAATTTATGGTTGATTGTCACACGTAGTCCACAAATGCCTTTGCTTATTTTTGATCAATTCTCAGTTTGAAAAGCAAGAGACACTGGATGATTATTGCAATTGTCAGGTAATGATTTAACGCAAATGCATGTTTGGCTTTCAACATGGTTTACAAAATAATGAATAAATAATGCAATGTCAGAAGGCTGCATAAATTATCGAAATTCCTAGCGACATGTATTCAAAGTTGAGAGGGTACAGTAGTAATAGATGATGACAATACTAAGGTATGTGAATAAAATTATATAACGACTAACTTGAGACACAGCCTATAAGAATTCCTGTGGGGGAACAGTATCGATCTAATGTTGTAGATCTCCGAATGGAATGTACTGCATTTGTATTTATTTTTCCTGTGTGAGGTTACTATTTTCACTACGAAATATTAATACAGTTGTCCCTCAAAGTACTTGTTGTTATTCTTTTTATCACGTGTCCTTGTCATCTTCCAATGGGTAACACCACTAATATTTTGCAAGGCATAAGTTACACGTTCACCTTTGTCTTCATAATGATGAGTCAGCAGTTTTCCACCTTTGTGATAATATTTTTGACGGATATACTTATCATTAGAGATTGCATAGAGGGTGTACAATTGAACAAACGAAGGTTTATCATTTTTAATATAATGTAATTACAGAATTCACAATTTAATTACGTAATTTAATATTTATCATGACATAACACATTACTGTCAAGTTTTTACAGTTTGAAACCTGAATGTATGGCTACTGTACCGAATGTCAGGTTCTCATAATTCACTACTCTAAATCCAGCATCTTCAATCATACCCTGAAAATTAAAAATGTGTTGCAGGATTTGTCATTCTTATCTTATCATAATTGCAGATGAGGAAAGTACACGAGCATATTGTATATTGGTCGTAGATCAACAAGAGCGATCAGGAGATAAATGAAATGGTGAACAACCTACTGAGATAAATTACAAACGAAAGAGAAAATTAAACACTCTATGCCAAAGTAGTTGACGCAATTACATCATACTTGTTATTAGCTGCATCACCTCAATTTATGTCACCTTTATGGCAATTGAGAAACAAAAAAATTTTATTTTGATACTCTGCGAACTAGAATAACAATAACCACATAAACTATTGCAATCACTCACATAAAGATGAAAGGAAGATCGTATATAATAGAATAAATTTAAATTTACCTTGAAGATATCTTGCCTTGGAAATTTTCTAATACTTTCTACAAGGTATTGATATGGTTGCCATTGTCCAGCAATCAGCATACCCATCACTGGGATCATTTGAAAGGAGTACTTGTCATAAATCCTGGAACAAAAGTATTTGGGTTGACTGTGTTCTGTAGCAGAAGAATTTTTACAAATAACAAAAGGGGCACACTCAATACCTAAATGAGCAACTTTATAAATAACCAGTAATTGATTCAACATTTTTCATGTCCTTGAGGTATTAGGAAATGGTAATGCTTGAATCATATTTGAATAATAGTTCATCAATATTGATTAAGCATAAACGTCTTCCCAATCGATCAAGAAAGAATGTGCTACTATTCTAACCACTGTCTTTACCAAGCCCAGAATCATAAGGTGATGTTAGACTTGGTAACAGCTCTATAGTTATCAGTTATCATCAAAATTCTGACATTGATAGAAATGCAACTGTAGAAACCTTGAACTTTATTGAAATTATTTCTGGTGACTTCTGAGAGTAAAATTGACTTGCATGTGTGGAATATATAAAATTTCAGTAGGTGGTTTGTTACTTGTTACAGTCATTGGATGCATGCTATTTTCTGTAGTAGGTAAGTGGTGGGCTTATGCCTATAAATAGAACCTCAGGATATTGATGTATCAGGATAAACATGAAGGGGAGATGTATCAACAACGATATTATGGAGGTACATTGATTTCAGGATGTAGAGATGAAAAATTTTTAACTAATGAATCTGGCGTACTTCTATAAAGTGTATAATATTTTAAACAGCAATTAACTTCGTCATTGAAGCAAAAAAAGTTCTTATCTTTACAACATTGATATAGCAAATATTATTCAGAGCAAATTTTGATCAGCTCCATAGGTCCAAACTTATAATAACAAGTAAGTCTGTTATTCACAGTGATTGGGAACCCACAACTAAAGTAAATAATTCGTTTAATGGACATTCAATACCATTAAAAGGAAGTTATGCTTTCCGATTACATTGTGAAGGCTTTGAGCACTAAAGCAGGAACTATATCGTGGACAATGTACTAGGACTTTAATAGCAGTATTCCAGGGGTTGAGTGAATCAATACACACACAACAGTTCAGAACCCATCCTTTAGCTTTATATTTTCTCTACTCCATCAATTCTGGGAGTTTTTTAAAAGTTCGTCTTATTATGTGCAAATATGCAAAAAACATAGCAAGAATAAACTTGGGTTGTGGTCGGAATATTCTAGTTCAATGAGCATACTATTTTTCCCAATTATTGAAATACTTTTCTCATCATCATCAGAAGATATTGGATCAAAAAATGTCAGAGGAATCGGAAATTGAATGATATTAGTCATCTGGATATCATAGTAGACTTTAGAAATATTTATGAATAACAATTTAGTTACTGCTAGCAAATACTTCTCTATTATAACGTTTTGCACTGGGTACAGAAATATAGCTCTAAATTTGAATTTAAATAAAGACTGTATTTAACTTGATATGCAATTATTTGATATTGGAAATATTTAACACTTGCAAATTCTATGTGCATCTCATGTTTCCAAAGAATCTAGCAACTCAATCACTGTGAAAAATTCGAGTAATGAATAATTCTATTCTGGGGGCTTGACTTAGAAATAAAAATTATCACTGACTCTTACCATTGTAAAGCTTCATTGTTCAATTGACTAAACTCAAGACACATGAACCGTCCGCCGGGTTGAAGAACTCTGTAAGCTTCGGAGAGCACCTAGAAGCAAACAGGTTTGAATACTTCTATTTGTGTTTCATTTCGACATGCAATCGGCTTGCGATTTGCAGTCCAGCATTACCACCTGTGGGTATGTTGTCCTAAATGATTCTTACATGATCCACATGTGTAACGTTTCTTATTCCAAAGGCAATAGTATAAGCTGTAAATTCGTCGTTGGCAAAAGGTAGTTTCTCTGCATTACCTTGTTGCCAAGATATATTATAGCCTTTGTCAACAGTCCATCCTTGCTTCTCAGCCCGACCCTTTCCAACGTTTAACATCGCTTCATTTATATCGCATACTGTCACATGACTTTGTAGATTTTCAGTATTCTTTGTATTCTTCAAATAATTTAGGTATCTAAAAGCTATGTCACCGGTACCACCAGCTACATCTAACAATCGGGTTCCATGAGTTGGTCCCAGACGCTGCATAAAAATATCTTTCCATACTCTGTGAATCCCCAGACTCATAGCATCATTCATAACATCGTAGGATTGAGCTACGGCTTCGAATACTTCGTGAACTGCAACATTTCAGTTGATTGCATTAGTTTCATGACTTGACATCCAAGTAATGGTATTGTTTGGGTAAGCACTTAAATAACAATGGTGGACATTCCGCTATAAGTTAAAAATTATGCGTTTCCCTAATGACAATATAAGAAGCTGCACATCCAATTCTTAAAAATAAATTTAGCTGAGAAACATTCCAAGTTCAAACAGTAAAAGATATAAAATGATAGTGACCTCTCTTTGATTTCTCATTTTCCTTAACAGTTTGATAGCCAAAATGAGTTTCTCTGTTGTGATCACTCTCTTCATATTTATCTTCATTTTGAACCGAATTGTAGTTGAATACTGTTTTGCTGAATCGTCTGTTGCCAAAATTGTTGGCTATTCGTATTAACCTAAGAGTTACACGTTTTGACAGCGCCATTTGTAAACGATTCAAGTGCTTATCGTGTCATATCGACTTGATATCGACTACCGAAACATCAAATTTTAACACGACATGAATCGATGTTTTCGATTGTAGGCGTGTCTCAAGGCGTCTGAAATTAAAATAAAAAGAATGAAAGTCCATTGTTAAAATAAAATAGTAAATGTCAAATAGTGGAAGGCCTTGTGTTACCAAAGTTATGTGTTTGTATACAAGGTTGTACCCGTTTCACCATGAACAGCGTAAGGAATGCTAGTGAGTTTAATACCTCTGGTAGTTATTAAATTAGCGAACCATTATGAATAACATAATTAATAATGGTACTGAACTCGGAGATTTTTGAGTCTTCTAACCTTTAAACAATACTGTAACATTTGACACTTTCAGAAGAAAAAAGCATTTGTGAAGTGAAGATTCCTCACGTCAGACAGCGGTTTAATTGGGATTGCGGAGTTTCCTGTGTCCTCATGGTTATACCTGATGAGGAGCGAAAATATTTTTTTAACAATTTTTATCAAGTATGCAAAGAGGAAGGATTTGACAAGAGGTAACATTATACTTTTATGGTCGTAGTGGAGAATTATATCAATTCAAAAATGTTGAACTTCGTATTTTCAGTACTTGGAGCGTGGATTTGTGTTATCTATTGAAACGGTTTGGAGTCAAACATAAATATTGCACTATCACTTTTGGGGTTCATCCTGGCTATCGTGGTGAACATTTTTACGACAAGATACTTCACAAGGTAATGTTTGGTTATATTAAGCCATTATGCTTCTTATTTTAAATCATATTGTAGCCAAGTATCAACTTATAGTATAGCATCATATGACAGGACAAAACTTTTGAGCTTTTGGTCCACATGTTTCCATCAATTTTAAATTTTATGTGAAGAATAACATTCCACTGTACTAAATTCTAATCTAAAATCTAATTATTTTTCCAAAAAATTTGTCACCGTAGGTTGATGGTATTTGATACAACTGTGATTAAAACAATTCTTCCACTCGTTTATCATAGAATTATTGTTAACATGTCACTAACAGGATTTATCTTTTCATTCTGATTATTAGGATGAGGATAGAGTGAATAAGAGATTCCTGGATGCATCAGAGAACAATATTACAATAAGGAGAACCTCTTTATCTAATATGGATCTTATCAAGCATTTAACGACTGAGGGTCCAATTATACTTTTAACAAATGCAAGTTTATTGTGGTGCGATATATGTAAAAATAACAAAATTACCTGCGAATTAAGAAACTGTTTTCCTTGGCCTGTTAGCTATAATGGCCATTACATCGTACTCGTGGGCTATAACAGTGGTAGGAAAAGATTTCTCTACAGGAACCCTACCTACAGAGAGCGTAAGTTTTTACATATATTTTTTTTTGTTTCTTATTTTCTGAATAAACTGCAAACCTTTGATTGAATCGTCTTTGGACCTTTAAGATTAATCCTCAGTGACAACATGCAAGTATTGATTGGACATCTCAATATTGATGACAATAATAATAATTTGATTCTTCTTGCCACCAAGGTTTTGATGGGTGGATTGTTTTAGGAAACGTTATTTGCCGCCTAGTGAATAAAAGTCTATAAAAATATTAGAATTTTGTCATCCAAGATTTTATTTTAGCTAATTTAATAAAAAAAGTTTCATGTATTCAGGTTTATGTGCGATGTCCTACTGCCACTTAGAGGAAGCGAGAAAATCTTATGGAACTGATGAGGATGTCATTTTAATATTCAGTATAAACAGTTCGGCAGATACCAAATCTTCAAATTCAGAAGCTCAGTGATTCATAAATTCTGAACTACTTTTATTTTAGATGGTTAGACTCGAACATTACTATTAGTCCAAGGGCTTAAGATACCTGAGTAAAGTTGAAGTGCATTTTAACGTATGCCTGACTAGATTGATAGTGACGTTTTGTGGCAGATGTTTAGCATGGCCAATGGGGTTGGAAACAATCTTGCCAGGTATACAACAGCCAGGCAGGTAATAGCAGTTTTTCTATGTTAAGAAAATAAATCAAATTTTTGATGCGAAACTATTGTTAGGTAGCAATAGCGATGAAGTTCACGTTTTTACAACGTGTCATTTTGTGCCTTATTCAATTATGAAAGGATTGGGACGTATAACAATATTGACACTATGACGAATAGTGGAATTTATTCTATGGTCACTTTTGAGAGAAGTAAACAAACTATCAAAGTAAAATAAAACAAATTTAATTTTCTAAAATGATTCTATCGAAAAATTTTCATAGTAGAGCAATAAAGCTACATGATAATGAATAAAAGTGTTGCTATAATTTTATATTTTATTTCTCAAAAATTAGACATTAGATTAAGGTAGCACGATAGTTTTTTAAAAGTTTTCGGTGATGGTTCAAAGTATTATTAACAATCTCATGCATATCTGTCACGTGCATAGTAACTATCTAAAACTTTTGATGTAATAACTTGGCTGCGTAATCTACTGTGATAATAAAATATTATTGTCAGCCAAATATAGAATTTACTTTCATTTTAAAAGTTCTTCAGGTTTGGATACGATTATTTCTGACGAAACCGTAATCAAACTGCAGTGTTTTATTTTGACTGCTCATTATCACTATGATAAATCTGATATCAGCCTTATAAGAGGTCAAGACGTATCGAATGAATAAATTAAGTACTTATTAACGTACCTTTGATATCGGATGGCAAAAAGTACAAAGAAAAATTTATTTTTTCTACGCTCTACATAACGTGATTGTTGTAATGAGTGGAAAAGAAAAAATCATAGATCATTAATTAAGTCACCTTATAATAATCTCTCTGATGGGAGGTTGAATGTGTAACTATTCTTTTCCTTTAACCATGTATATCCTCTGTGTACTTCGATTCATATCTTTAGCAGATTAAAATAAAATGAAAGAAGATTCGATGGCATCTGAATGGATTTTTTCCGAAACCCCAGCTTATTTCGATTAGTCAATGATGATTAATCAACGGTTACATATGTATATGAATTAAATTCGGTGTTCATATTGATGTGGTTTAATTGTACCAGCATTGCACGCGCGGGCAAATACAAAGAAAAATTTATTGAAGATCAAAATCTGGCGAATGTATTATGAAAAGTGGCTGTACCATAGACTGATCGAGAGCGGATTTATACGTATATATTCATATAGGTATATCTATTGATACAGGATTGAAATTTTATAGAGACAAATCATCATCAACGATACATACTTCGAAGATAATCTTTTGATAGAGTACGTGTGAAATGGGAGAAAAAGAGGCGAGATTGATGGCTGCAGAGAGCTGTATTGCACTTTGGTGCCCGTGTTTGACGGTGACGACCATTCAACGGTATAACACAAGCGTTTCAATTAATTCGTGGAAGGTCAAAACGTTATCGATGAAAAGCCATTTTCCGTGGATTGCAATACCGTGCGTTTGTTTCTTCACCGTGTATCGATTTGTTTCATACACGAAATGTGATTAATAAAGTTCGATTGGTTCAAATTATAAACCCAATTACGTCCTTGCACGAGTGGACTAACAAGTTTTTAGACAAGGGCTTTTTCGACCGGTACCATTTTATTTCACCAATCAAAATAGTTGCAGGAAAGCTTGAACATACCTCGTACGTGCACTATTCTTATAGCAAATAACTATGCTTGTTTAGTCCTTGAGATATTTCTTACAAATCTCGGAAAATTTTCTGATTATTGCTAAGATGTAATAATAATACTGCCGTAAGCAATATTATCTGTGATTTTTTTTCGGGCGTTGCAATCCGTAGAACACAAAAATTAATTAGTGCTTCAGTTTGCAATTAGTTGAATGCTTCGAGGCACACGTGTCTGATTCAAACTTATTCTAATATAGGATATCTGTACGTCAATAATGATGAAATCTCATCGTGAAAAATCCACAACACTTCGTAGTCATCCTATGTCAGGCAGAATATTTGGTTTTGTGAGTTTTTAGAGAGATTAATTATCCAAGCTCAACCGTCAGCTCCAGCTGGCGTCTGAGTCCTGAGAAGACTCATCTCAGGCCCTTCATGTCTTGATTCTGAAAAATCGTTATGCGATGAAGTATCAATCTGTAATTCAGCAGTCATGATCATTAAAAAAATGCGTTTCTTATTCTTGAAAGAGTTTTTGTCAACTTATTATAAAAATCTAGCTATTCACTTCTAATACATTAAGGAGTTGATGAAAAACCAAAAAACAAAAAGTGAATAAACAGCACCATTCCTAGGATTGTTGCGGGGGAATATTCCTGTTTTATGTTACGATTGATTTAATAATTTGATCATAGTATATCTGTATACCTGTAATGGGAGTTGGAAATTGGACCCTTTCTATCTTTTACCTTTACTCTTCACACTCACCTTACAATTAGACACACTATACAAATTTTTCTTGAACACGAACAGAATCAGAATAAAGTTGATCGCTAACTGAGACCTGCTTCTCACCTCTGCTTTCAAATCGTCGTCGATATCGTCGTGATTTTTTTTTCAAACAATTTCTCTGCGTTCTCATTCTCTTATTGAAATCCATGTTTTAGGAGTTTGTGCAGATCATTCTATTGAACAATATAATAAATTACGTTGAAGCCGCAGTTTCTTTTACCTGTATCCACAAAGGGGTAAATTTGTAATCGATTTAATTTACGAATTGATGTACAAATTGAAGAAGTAAAATCCACGCGTTTGTCGCCTAAAGCTAAACGTAGTGAATTTCAGAAGGGTCAAATCGAGTCGAGAGCTTCACCGAACGCCGAGATCATTGTTGCCTTCATCGCGAGTTTAACGATTTGATTTACGTACCATTGCTCTGTGTTACGAAGCAGGTCTTGAACCAGTAATACCTCGAAGGAGTTTCATCTGCGGTGAAAAGCATGTTCAACAGAAAGTACGTTACCGTGCGGAATTATCGCTCTGTAATTTCCCAACAACTCTCGTATACATATAGTTATTTGTCGCGAATTGCAGTTTCTCAAGACTGAACTATACATATACGAGAACACAAAAATTGCATTACAACAAAATGATTGTCAAAAATCGAATAACCCCCCTTGGAATTTCTTCGATTATTGGGCCAAAAATTAAGTATCTCCAAAATTGGCGATAACTCGTTCAATTTTATAGATCCAACAATTTGGCCAGCAAATTCGGATTCCCGAGATCAAAATACATATACGAATACCATAAAAAACCCAATGAAAAAAAATCGAAACTTCCTCGGCTTTTGAGGAAGTTAGTCCGTCCCAAATCTGGACCTAACTTTTTCGTCGCAGAGATAATCCCGTGATTCACCTCCATCCCTTCCCATTTATCATTCTATCCTCGCATTTATCGTGATCCCTTGTCATCGTCGAAGGAATAAAGATTATAAAAATAGTTAAATCTGTCGGAAGTTTCCTCTTAGCTGTTCACGGTCCGCTTGGCGCTCGGGTTAGCTATCGTATGGACAATTGTGATTCAGATCGTGTGCGGTCATAACGATGTGCAATAACTTTTTTTTTATGACTTGCATAAATAATCCTTATCGTAGGGGCTGATCAACTCAATTACATTTGGTTCCTGTAATCAAACATCTGTTCCCGTAGTTGATATTTTTCAAGAAGTATGTAAGTGCTCTCGGCTCTGTGGAGCCTTATTCGCCAAAATTCGTCGATTCGAAGCAACAAGTGGCTGATGTTATCGCCCTCGATTAACATTATAATTGATTCGGTTCAATTGCACGTACCGGAAGTAAACGGTAGGGGTGGCATATGTACAAATAATTAATACGGACCTGTTTTTGCCGACCACAGTCGTGAAATTTGATTGGAGTTGGATTCGTTTTTGTGAAAAAGGAACATTTCCACAGTTTGGCTATTATCGATTATTGAGAAATCAGATGCATAGCAGTCCATGAAAATTTTCACGTTCGTTATACTTTGAATATTTTTTAGCGACTTTTCAACGTTGAGAAGTTATCCAGTCGTCATTTTTTCCTCTTTATTTACAACCAGACTTCTCGAATGGTCATTCTTTTTATGCGAGGCTACCGGCGGTGGTGATAAAGTGACAATGCTTCGTGTAAAGTGACTTGGTAGAGGAGGCACTCTGGTTAATTGGTGGTTCGAATTGATTACTTGAAAATTTTTTTACATAATACAAATCACTCCCCGTCTAAAGAACTTAGCGAGATAATATACAACGTCAATATTAAATTTCTTAATCACGTCCCGATCGTAAAAAAAATTTCGTTCGGTGAGAAAAAAAAAATATCTTGATACGAGATGGAAAAAGTATAGTTGACGATTTTTTTTTTTTTTATGTAAAATATAGAATATAGAATTTTAGCGAAATATATTTTTTTGGTTCTGTTTCAAAACTCGATGTACATTCATGTGCGAGCGAGGTATACACAAATTTTTCTACTTTGTGCAGAAGTGAGAAACACCTGATTACATTTTGATAAATTGAAATTTGAGTCTGTCGTTACCTCGTTCACTCGGTCGCTTGAAAATATGAAAAAATTACACGTGATAAAGGTATATTACCCGAGTTACCGAAGGGAAAATAACCACCTCGTTTCACCGGATGCTGCAAGTGACCGGGCTCATATAAACGGGTTCGTCATAATTAAATACTTGGCTAAATTGATATAAAATGAACATGATGACAGCCGGGCAAATTATTGTAATTTGTGCCCGCGAATCTGGGGTTGTTATTGTTATATACGTACGTCGATTGATGTAATGCTTCGCTTAATGAAGTCAGCGGATATGTTCTCCGTTAAAAATGCACCCATACATAGGTATACATACATATACTCTCACGGCTGTAATTATCACAGCGTGTATGTTACCGGGAAATCGTTTCGCTACGCAAGCGAATATTACGTGCAGATTGATCATTACTCTCGCTTCGATTGAAATATCACTCCTATAGTAGAATGACGTATAATACCGAGTGAGTTCCTATGAATACCAATGAGTCCAACTAATCCTATTCTGAATTTATATATCCTCGTTCAAAGTTTATGCTGGTGAATTATGGTGTGTATGATGTCCTAATATAACGCGTCTAAAGGTGTTGAAACTTGATCCTATTTCAGGGATCCTGGGTCGAAATCTCCGATATTAGGGTTGGGATTCTTCAGCGGAGTGATAAACGAGCGCTACACTTTTTCTATTCAAAATATTCGGAAAACTTTAGAAAACATGTCTTCATATAATCTAAATCTTCGAATTACAACGCCTTACTTTTCATAGCCACGTAATCTAAGAATGTAATGTACGTATAACGTTGTATTCGCACTACCTTCCCATGTCAATCGCAAGCACATAATTGCCATCGTAGCTGACGATGAAAAAAAATTCTCCAATTTCCGTTTTCTCGCTTAAATTTATTCCGTTTTTCTTTCAGCCTTGTACTCAGGTTGCTTATATTCTATCTCCGGGTTGTCTATCAGTCCGTTGACGGCTCTATAAGGGTACGTAAATGTACTTTAGTTTCTTGTCTTTTAGGTTCACGAGAAATCGATGCTGTCGAAGAAATCGACAACTTTCACGGGGTCGCGTGTGTTCCCTAGTGTGTTCCGTCGTAAAAATATAATGCCTGTGTAAGAATACCCGAATAACCGTGCGAAAATATTGACAGGTCCGAATGCGGTAACGGAAGTTTTTATTATTTTCCTCTCGGACTTGCTGGTCGTTTATTGTTATTTCTGTCGCTAATGCTATTTTTTTTTTTTCACTCAATCATTGTCCAATTAGTCAATTAAACCTTTTACATTCTCCAATATGATCAGGAAGTAGTACGATGTTTTATTACGGTATTAAATTGATAATTAGAAGCAGACTAGTCGTTAATTAGCTGATCTTGAAATTACATTCAAATTAAAAATAACGATCCTATAAAAGATGTGATAGTAATAAAATTTATCCAGATCATTTCGATACTTTATTGACACTGCCGTAAAGAATTCTACTGTTCGGAATCGAGGCAATTAGATTCATTTTATTTTATTTTATTTTATTTAATTTTTCCTTTCCACAATTATAACCCGGGGTGATTAGATGTGAAAATCGATGACGCCTGGAAGATATCAACGTACAGGTTTTCCGAAAATATGGATACGATATTTATCTTGATATAATGGTATTTAGTAACGGAACGACCCATCGACTGAACCATTCTGCTCTTTTCTGATCCATAAGTCCTTCCAGCATGTACTTGAATTATAACTTTTATAAGATAAATGGGATCTCGGCATTACACACTTTTACTGGGCGCGGCAAATCGCGTGCAAATAGTTTCTTCGTTATTAGCAGATAAATTTTGAGGAGTGAGTGTGATTTTAGTAAGAGATTGCCACCCGCGACTTAAGATTTAATATTTTCTCTCTGCGCTCGGCATTGGGTAGGTATACGGGTAGGTACGTATTGTACCCGATAGCCGCACGAGACCATCGGACTGCGAGTGCGTTACAATCAATCATATATTAATTCGGGGTTCCGAGAGCTTACATCAAACCTTTCGTTCATCGAGTTTCCACCTAACTTCGACCGAGTAATCGAAATTTGATGAGCAATGAGGTACGGAATCGCAAGGTCACGTCTAGAAATTCGAAGGATTTTCGGCCACGGAATGTCAAGGAATATAAAACGTGGATGAAGATTTACGGTTTTTTTTTATTTCAAATACAACGTATTCAATTGTACAATTGTACTTGGGTATGTTTTGTGGCTATTATATTTACAAAGCTTATAATTTACCGTCGATGTGGTCAATTATTGAGCGCATTATTACAGTGCGTATTATCATTTCTTATCTTTTTTTTTTTTTATTTTCAAACTCGAGTTATGAATTATTACAGACCTCGTTGTCAGAGATGATTTGTCATGTATTTACACAAACGCTGTAATATTACGTATACATTGAAAGACGAGTTTAGTGTACGGGCGAATTACAAAATTACAATCACATTTAAACAATCACATAAATATTTGTTATCATGTATTATTTTATATCAGGTGAAGAAACGCCCGGTAATAACTTCGACGACTAACGATATAATATTCTTTTGATTTTTATTTTTCACTCATACGCGATCGCCGCCACCGAACTTCGAATCGGCGCAGAATCTACACCGAACTCGGAATTCGGTAGCGGTGCGGGGTCGCAAGTTCTTATGTATTATATTTATAGATTATAAGCTTACGTATGCTTTTCCACCATTTTCTTGTATGCTGTTTATTTACAGATAAAACGTACTCGGATTCATTTCAACGATTAGGTTCAATCCGGTGCCATCGCGCCGGTTATCCTTTCGATTATACTATACGATTATTAAAAAATATTATTTTCTTTTCTCAGACGCCAATAATTATCGCATACGATTTTATAAAATTTCTTAATCTATCCAACGATACATCAATTCGTTACAAAAATGATTAATCAATAGCCATATAAGCGGGTTGGAAAAAATTCATTATCAATTTTTTGTGTATAATATTATAGAGTGAAACAGTGACTGCCTATATTTAACATCACATTCAACAGCGAACATCGTAATTGTCATTTTTTATCAAATAATTTTTATCACGATAGCATCGACGATTAGTTATAAAATCAACATCAACGTCTCTGTCAGGCGTTTGCCCCGGGTCGAGATTTGCCTTTTGGGATTACAGACGGACAACTTTCCTCAAACGTCGCCCACGTTTTCTAACGTCTCGTTCGCTGTTGGGGTCGAGATTGACGAGGTCACAACCACTTGTATCGACCGATCGCTCTCCAGCCTGTTAACATAAGCGTATAAAATAAGATAAACATAAATTGTCGCTAACGGGGGCTTTCTACGCCACCGTTATTTTTTATATCCGGAATTGATAATATTTTACGTGGTACGTGCCACTTGAACCTGGAGGGAGTTTACGATCTTTTTCTCCTAGCAAGAAAATTGATCAAACACTACTGCGGGTTACCGAACGTCACATCGCATTAAACAGGTAGAACGTGATCGTTTGAAATGAAATTGGTAGGTAATGAACGGCCGGTTTCCAGCTGAATTCTCGATATCCTCCGATATGCAGAGTCGTCGGTAGCGAGGAGTTACCGAGTCCTCGATTGCTATAACTTACGGGTGTCAACTGACCTGGAAACGATGAAGGGCGCGCACTCCTCGACGCGTCGTGATTGGGGAATTCTGGGTCTGTCCGAAGCTCTTACGGAGGAGAGGCTCAACGATGAAATGGATCTCACGCTACCGAGTTTGCTGCAGGTACTACCGTTGTGCTAAAAACATCGATAAATTCTTAATATCCGCAAATTTATACTCGTCCGACATGAGAAGCGGGATGTTCACGAATTGACATATTCCATTCCATATCGATTTCTTATTGCCTCGGTTTTATCATTTCGATAATAACGTCCGAAACGATCGTCACGGGTCACCGGCAATCTCCAAATTGGCAATGTCGTCTGGCATCCGACTTTGATCCGCACGCGATTCGATTAGTTCATGGTATTAATCACGGTATCGAGAAAATCTACACTGCAGTAAAATTGACGGACGTGGGTAGGGATCAACTCGACCCAAAGATGATCAGCCTAGCGCGCGTGCTCACCCTATTTCGCACCAAGCGTCGTTTGCTGTCCGCCGAGCAGAGCACCCTGCAAGCGGACGAAGATCTCTGACGATGCGGTAGAACCCCAAGGCTGTAGGACAAGGCGCTGTCGCTGCAATGACCGTTTCGGAATGTGGAACGATGACGACGACGATGATGTTCGGAGTAGACCCGCGCCCTTACCGCTGCGAGGACTCCCGACACCTGCAACCCTTCCGCCATAATCCCATCCATTTTTGGCGACAGCAAAACTACGCACAATCACATTTTGGTACCGCGCGCACAAATCAACGGCAGTTCGACTCTCGTTTTTCTCTATATACAATTTATTTGCATTCATTTTACTCTGATTGTCAATCGTTCAATCGATAACTTGTTCTGTTTTCTTTTTTTCTATGTTTAATCTGGTTTCGCGAACGTGTACATTCGTGGACGTTGCGAAATTAGCGTAAATCATTTCGCACTTTGGATTATCGAAGTTTCCGTTTCGAACGTACCTGTCGCTTGAACATGCTCGTGGTGAGTGTGTAGAGAACGGGATTCAGTGCCGAATTTATGGGTAACACGAGTACCGCCAACCAAGCGTAAAGTCCCTCGTCTACGTGAAGCCCTGAGACATTCAAAAGTTAATAGACAGAATGAATTGTATAAGAAATCGGGATCGACGATGATATAAATCGGACACCGGAGCGGGTTATTGGGGTACACTTGGGTGAATTCGCTTTGCGAATAGGTGACGAAAAATAACGAAGAACGGTTATTCGTATGTTTCACACGTCGATAAAGCCTGGCGTGCCAAAAAAAGCTCCCTCCACCATTTCGAAGTCAGAATATAGCCACGTCCTTTTTCCGTATCTGAAGAAACGAAATGAACAATTTCATACAGTCGGCGGAGAGCGTACGGCATTTTTTTCCCCGCCCCACTCGCATATGTATGCCCTTTAATCAATCTCGCAGACTCGAAGTGCGTCGCGAGTATTTTTTTCCATCGAAATAAATAACCAGCGAAATCGGATCTTCCGGGTATTCCGAATACCACCCGCTCTCCGCCATCGATCTGTTTGATTATAATTTCTGTTACCATTGATCGTCGAATAGTACGTACATTATATTTTATTCGCCCAGGTATAATCCGGCCATAGCAGGGAAATAGCCGTATATCGAGCTGAATTGTGCAAGTGCGTTGTTACACGCGTGACGAACCGAATAGAGCAATGAAAAGAGGAGAAAAAGAAAGAAAAGAAAAGAAGAAAAAAAAAAAACTTTCAATAATTATTTGTCTTTGTTATGGTATGGCGCTGTGCAAACCGAGTGAATTGATTTGGTTCGACGCGACGGTGCACGAATCTATCCTGGTGTTTGATTGAAACGAACTTGTTCGGAACAGGGGGAAATTAGTTCAGTTTGACAATCTCGTTCCACATGCAGACACCGATTGTAGTAGGACCCGTATCAAAACAATGCTCCCGGAAAGCTTTTCGATCGTTTCGAGGGTTTACATAGGTATTATACGTGGGGTGAGTCGTCGTTCCAAACTCCGAAATGGAGGAAAAAATGAGAGGAAAGGAAGTCTCGTTTGATTTCGAGTGATTCTGAGAACGGGCGATTGATTCGAGGAGCGAAAATTAACTCGCGAGTTTCCGTGAAGTTGAAAATGCGTTTGGAATATAGACTATATAGTGAAGCGGAGTCGTCGGTTCGTTTTTCGAAATTAATCTAGACGAGATTTCGTCGGTCTGTCCAACGTTCAACTTCCCAGCGGGTGGCAGTTAAATTAGGAAAAGAATTGACGAAGACTTACCAGTCAGAGCGACCAATTTAACGGCGATAATAGGCACCCAACAGAGGCAATCGGTCGCCACTATTACGCCGAAACGTTGCGCCACGGCTCGCTCTTGACTTTCTTGCGTCGAACGTAGTGCAACGCTGCTGATTTTTATCTCACGCAGCATCCGAACGTAAGCGTAAATTATGAATACAAGGGCTACAGTGTTCACGAGGATGAACATCACCGCGCTGTACTCCCAACCCTGCGGACACACGAGCGATGAGAGGGGAAGAAATACGGAGGGACGGAAACGAAAATAACACTTCCCCCTTTTACCTCAATTTTCCGACGCGCTTTGCGAATTTTATTATGCCAGGAGGCAACGATCGTATTTGACTTTCGTTCACCTGGTATATACTATGCTGCAGATATAGCGAGTTGTCGCGTCTGAGCTTACCAGCTTCCGTGTATATTTTGAAAAGTGGATATCTTCAAAGCTGATGAAAAATAAATTCGATATCTTCCGACCGTGCGGCTATGTATGTTGTAAAAAGAAAATGCGTTTTTTCGAGAATCGGTATTCGGATGAATATATAGAATGTATATCGCGATCTGTCGTTCCGAAGAATCCACTCTGTAGCGTTTCCCTTTTGTCGACGTTGCAAGCGTATATATATTTCATTTTCGGAGGACAAATCTCCTTGACGAGACAAACGCGTAACTGATAAGTTTGTTTTGAAACGTGCAGCGAAATTCCCGACGCCGTGCACCAATGATTGGAAAATGTGCAGCCCTCGTTTATCTTTGCTACGAAAATACCTTTGTACCGTTATTCGTATTTATAGGCGAAAACGGAATAGACGAGCTGCGAGGGCTTGCGCGCTCCATCCCCGTTCCGTTATCATAAACCGAGATCTAAATGCGAACAAAGTGTAGGATTTCTGGCTTAATTTGAATAATTTAACTTACTCAATTCAACTGCGCTTATACATATATGTACCATAAATCCAACTCGCGACTGCTCCGAGTCTCGGCGTGTGTAACAAATTCAAATAGAAATAACCTTGGCGAAGGGATCGTGGATGTGGAGACTGAGACAGACGCCGTTACTTCCGTAGAATTCATTTCCGAAGTAGGAAGCACCCGTGAGGGGAAGCGCCGCTACTATTCCCGAAGCTAGCCATAGGGCGACTAGGTGTAAGGTCGCGCGTCTTGGGGACGGTTGTCTTCGTGCCAAGGGCTGTGTCACCGACACGAAGCGATCCCATGTCACCAGTGATAAAATTAAAGCGGAACTTTCGCAGCTCAGAGTGCTCAGGAATCCTGCGCAACGGTTTCAACCGGTCGTTAATAATTCGGACAATTGTTCTCTACGTGCAGCGTAATGAGATTGAAAAATGCAATCGGATCCTCGAATCGGCTCTATTCGCTGGATCGTTCGCTCGGTTCTGAATTTCGTGATCGACTCACCGCACAGATTGCAGGTGACACTGTGTCTCCAAATTTCTTCGTAGTCGATATATCGTCCTCTGTACACGATATCGGCAGCCGCGATCAATATCAAGTAAAGTCCCATGAGTAGATCGGAAAGGGCAAGATTTCTGTTGGACGATCGATCGATTGAGTATTGAAGAAAAAGAAAAATTGAAAAAATAGCGTCCTCGCTCCCCGGGTTTCCCGGACCATACTCACCTGATGTACAGACTGTGAACGGCGTTACTTTCTCTGGCAAGAAGTCTTCCGAGAAGAACCAGAATGTTGCCGGTGCAGGCGCATACGGCCATCATCCACACGCTGAAATAGGGGCGAGAAGACATCACGGTGAGAGAAAAATTCTGGTCGCGTGATTCGAGATGGAATCAGGATCAAATGTTGAAAGGCCGGTGTACGAAGATTTGGGGGAACTTTATTCGGGGGAAACGATACGAATCTCAGACACGGTTGACATTTCGCGAGTAATACTCCCGACGGTTTTAGACACGGGAATCGTTGGAATCCCGGGGAAAAATTTTGAAACTCGACACCTGCAGGGGTCGCGCGATCTTGTGGAAATGCTGAAAGCTGTTTTTGGGCGAAATACCTTACCCCTGAAATATTCAAGGCGGTAGAGATCGAGGTGGAGAAAGTTCGGCGATGTGAACGTATATGAGTGTAAATACATATTTGTATATTACGCGGAACGTGGGCATAAGTTTTGTAAAATGTTACGCGTCGCTACGTGACGCATGTTTTAGCAACCTCCAAAGTCGCTGCAGGGGGTTGTACATACGATATACGCGACAGCTTATGCCGGTTAGAAAGAAAAAACGAGAATAGCCTCGGGTTTCGACCGCGTAAAAATATAATAAATATACAAATAAACAGAGAGAGAGAGAGAGAGAGAACGTGAGGAAAATAAATAAGTGAGAAATAAGAAAGAAACCAAAAAAAATTTCAAGAACATCAAGAACGTAAATCTTGAGAACCATCAATTCTATTCCCTGGTTCGTATTTAATTAAGCACAAATTGAACCCGACACGCGACACACTAAGTTTTTCAATGAAAAGATAAGGCTGATGAAAAATCATTGAATTTAGCTGGTAAATGATTCGGCTCTCCTGTCTCCGTAGGGTCTAAATTTAAACGGGAATGGAGTTACGTGTCGTCGTAGATTCGCTCGGTTGAAATTAACCAATCGTACGCCTCCGTTGTCTTTGAATACGTTTACCTGGCTCTTAAGATCGGATTGTCTAAGAGATGCTGTAACGAGGAAATTCCGTCACCCTTGGGTTCGCATACGCGGACCCATCGTGCCGCCAGACACATCGCGAACTCGTCGAAGTACCTACGAGATAACGAGATAATTATTATTTACGATCCATTCGAAACAGGTACAGGGAGATTGAAACTCCGTAAAAATTGTTTCACATTTTTCGGATTCCAATTACAAGAATACTAACACATATTCGAGCTTGCCCAGTGACTTTAACACCGTACGATCCGGTTTTCGGAATTTGTTCCCCTTCAAGTCCCTGCGGAATTATGTCAAATTAGCTGTGGGCGTCTTGCTTTTTTTCTCCCTCAAAAACGCAATTACGGGTCATGGCATATACGCCGTTTATGTATTCTCTAATTTATCGCTTTGTTTTTTTTTTTTGCTTATCTCGCTCTCCAGAATTTTTTTTTTTTTTAAATCCGATTCGGGTAGCACGTTTCCGCAATTATTCCTTAAACTTAGGGGGTGATGTGGAGTCTGCGGATGACCGTTGAACGTTGCGGGATGTCAAGGAAAATTTGATTCGACTTTGTTCTCTCTCCTTACGGTTCGATCGTTCAAAAATAATTAACACTCACCACATTGCGCAAATACTTACAGAGACGTCAAATTAACCAGAGGAGAAAAGGCCTCGATCTCGATTTCGTCGATGGCATTTTCGTTCAAGTTCCTGATGAACAAGTAAACAGATTACGAGTATAGGCATAACGCTATCGATACAAACGTGTAATGTACACAAGATTTATCATTCGTTGTCACTTACAGGGCGAGTAAATGATCCAGATTATTAAAGCTGCCGGTACGAAGTTTGATCAATCTATTGCCGGATAAAAATCTAACAATAAAAATATACAGAATTTTATTGATATTTTCTGTGGGGAGAGCGTCTAATCTAACTTTTCTAACAAAAAATATGGTCCGCGCATTGGAATAGTGCTCGAGCGGATTTTCAGCTAAAAAAATCGTCTGATGCATGCCACTTTTTTTCTAGAAAAAATACGATAAATGTTTGCCTAGGAGTATTGCCGGTCGACGGAGGAAATTTACGTTCAATATTTACATAGCGCCCCCCCAAGTATTTGCAAGGCGTGTACAAAATCTGTCTACCTAAATACTCACAAGTACATTAGACCGGGTAAGTTGACAAAAGCGTTCACTGGGATATCTCGTAGTTTGTTGTTCGCTAGAGAAAGCGTTGCCATATTTTCTAGGCACGGAAAAGAACCTTTAATAGTGGTCAGCTGGTTTCCGTTTAGGTATCTGCAAGACACATTATCAAAGTAATAATTATGCTCGGTTTTCGGTAGATTTGTAAAATAGAAAGTAACGGAAATTCAACCGTTTTCTCTCCCGGGTATCGGTTCGTATTAAATCGAGATGAAAAAAAAAAAGAGTGAAAATAAGGAAAACACGAGGGGAAAGTGAGAGCTGTAAAATATAGGGGGAGAACTTATAGAGTTTCCACCGGAGGAAGAACTTGAACGTTATTCTATAGCTCCATACCGCAGGCTCGAAATCCTGGATATGTAGGAGACGGGAGAGGACGGATCCCTACGTAAAATCTTTCACTTTCTCCTCGTGGTGACAGGATTCGGTGGTGGAAAAAAGCAAGCTGTTATTCGGGGTGTCGTCCTTGGGGTCCCGAGATTACTTCAACCTCAGTAAACTGTTTTCAGGTAGCCGAAAGATGTTCCCCGCGCTCGCTACATTTATTCGTGCTACCTCTGAATAGCACACATCTCGAATATTACGAACGCGTCTTTATACATAAGCCTACACGCGGTCGATATGATGCAACTTTGTAGGTACCAAAGTTGTACTAGACTACGCCAAACTAGATTTTCTCTAGCAACAGGAATAACAGTGCTAGTTAGAGCACGATGAAGGGGAGTTGTAATCCTAGAGTACGGGCGGTGCAATTCTTAATCTAGGAATTATGTTTGTGGTGATTTACTAAGTCCCCGTAGGGACTATCAAAAATTGCCTTAGCCGATGGTATTGCACATCGTCTTGGCGGGGTATTGGTAAAAGTTTTCAACTAGCAATAATCGCACCTCGGTAGAACCTCATTGGTTACGATATCGCCACTGCGCAAAGCTAACTTCGACTGCGACGAGCGCCAGTACATATACTTTTATTGATTTTATTTCGGTAGCGAGAGAACTGACATGACCGGTGGCTTACGCAACCCTCGAAGCCACCTGGTGTCTGGAATTCGAACCTTGGAGTCTCCGCGGGAAAATTCATCCGTAGAACGACGACTATTCGTACCCGTTGAATGGTCGATGCCGGTAGGGGTGATGAATCGCTAGAGTAAAGTAGGCGAACTAACTCTCGTTGAAAATATGAAGAGGTAGAGCGATGAAAAATTATTTTTAGGTACATCGACGTCACATGCGTTCTGTTTGTCATAATAAAAATGCGAATAAAAAACGAAGTCGGATTTTCATGCAGAAGTAAGACTTTGTGCTGAAATATGCCGCGTCGCGATGAATTGGTAGCGAGATGAGACGAGTCCGCCATTGACTAATGATACAATTTTACACATCCCTATCGACGTTAAATTTTTTACAGCCTGATCGTACTCCTGGATGTAATAAAACGACGTATCTATCAACGTCCAGGGAATAAGGAATAAATGAACAGGTTCCGCGAGACAATGAAATATCGGGCACGGTAAAGTGCACGACACAAGTAAAAACGGGTCCCTTTTGTGTTCGCATATAATTGAAGAGTAAGCGGTCGGGTAACCGTTATTCAGGTATGCCAACTTACAGAGTACGAAGGTTGACCAAGGGTTGAAGAGAGAGCGCGTTCACTTCCGTCAATGAATTCGAACGCAAGTCCCTGTATATGAGCGATGAAAAGTTACACACATGTATCTCGGATAAAAAAGAGGTCCATAATTTAAAAATAACTCACAGTTCGTTAAGCTGCGCCAAGTTCAGGAATACATTTACCGGGAGAGTCTTCAGCCTGTTGCTGCTCAGCACCCTATTATGGTAATTGTCTAATTGGTGGTTTGAAATTCATGAAATTCCGAACCTTATGTAACGTTCGGGAATGAGACTGTAGGAACCACAGAGATTGGGGGGGGGAGGAAAAAGCTGGAAGAATAGTTCCCGATTTAATTCTGGCTGATTAGAAATTTTACTCACAGTATTTTCAACTTGTTCTGCGGTGGGAAAAGCTTCTCCTTCAGCTCTCCGATTTCATTGTGGCTCAGGTATCTGAAAAAAAAAAAAAAAAAATTAAAAGTAAAAAGGATAAATCGAAGGACAGCGGAGATATTCGCAGAATTGTTGGAAAAAAATGGGAATAAAAGAAAAAACTAATCATGAAATCGCTGCAGACGCAGACGACTGACGAGGTAACGGATATGGCAATTTCATCTCGCAAACGTGAATTTCTTATTATATGTACCTATTCTACTCTCCAGTTTTTTTTTACTCGGCTCTGATTTTTTGGGAGAACAGCGTTTGCACAAGTGGAAATTCGGCCCACGTTATACATTGCACACCGGTACAAACGTTCGTTACATTTGATACAAGTAGCGTTTTTTACACGTCGTCGATGTATCAACGTTGTGTAGTACCAATAACAGCGTTGGGATACGCAATCGGTATTCAAAGGTTGTCCGATCGTCTTCAAATGCCCTGAGTTATGATGAGAGAAGTAATTAGCGATAAAAAGTAGTGAAAGAAGCTAAAAGCCAGATTTTTAACATGACTTACCTTCATTCTCCCAGAATGTATCGATTTCCAGATAGAATGAATTATTAGCGACGAATCCTGCTCTAAAAAGTTGATTTTATTTTACGTGTGGGCCGATTGAACTTTCCAAAATGAGTGAATTGTGCCGCTGAACGGTGATGACATATTATTCAGTTGCTAATTGGCAATTTTTTAAACATGTCAGCCAAATGCTATACGATTCATGGTTTTTTTCATTTAAGTTTATATGCTATTCCTATGTAATATGATCTCAGAAATCTGAATTCGATCGTTGAATTAATCTATCAATAAAATTGATTGAATTATCGTTGTTTTTTCCGCTTTTTGTAGCAGAGAAATTGAGATACCTCGATGGGAAAAATTCGTAGCTCAATTTAGTCAACGGATTCGTGTTCCTGGAGTCAAAATACGTTAAAAAATCCTCATAGCATTGATTTAAAAATTAAGAATTGGCCCGAAAATTGAAAAAATCCAAAGGGGTACCCCTTGGAATTTTGGCGATTTTGGACCAAAAAAAAATATTTTTTTTTATTTGCTATTCCGATGTATTTTGATCCCAGGAATCCGAATCCGGAAGCCAAATTAGTCTATCTATGAAATTTATCGACTTATCGCCAATTTTTCACTTTTTGGAGCAGAAAAATGAAGATATCTCGAAGGGAAAAAATCGTAGCTCAATTTGGACAACGGATTCGTGTTCCTGAGGTCAAAATACATAAGAAAAGTGCCATACGATCAATTTTAAAAAATAAAAATTTTCGGTCAAAATTTGAGATTTTTCCAAGGGGTACCCCTTACGATTTTTTCAAATTTTGACCAAAAATTTTTATTTTTTAAAATCGATCGTATGGCACTTTTCTTATGTATTTTGACCTCGGGAACACGAATCCGTTGTCCAAATCGAGCTACGATTTTTTCCCTTCGAGATATCTCCATTTTTATGGTAAAAAATGCGAAAAAATAGGAATAACTCGGTCATTTTTGCAGATAGATCAATTTTTCTTCCAGATTCGGATTTCTGAGCTCAAATTACATTAATATAGACTATGAAATCAATTTTTTATTTTTGACCCCAAAAAGCTGAAAATTGGCGATAACTCGGTCAATTTTAGAGATAGATTAATTTTTCTTTCAGATTCGGATTCCTGAGATCAAAATACGTAAGAAAAGTGCCATACGGACAATTTTTAAAATACTTCATTTCTGGCCCAAAAAATCGAAAACATCCCTCTGGGTACCCCTTGGCGTATCAATCAATATTGTTTTAAATTGGGTTTCATATGCTATTTTCATGTATTTTGATCTCAGGAATCCGAATTCACAAGTTAAATTGATCTATCTATGAAATTGATCAAATTATCGCGAATTTTTCACTCTCTGGATAAAAAAAATGGAGATATCTCGATGAGAAAAATTCGTAGGTTTACAAAAGAAAGAACTCTTGACATGCGTATGAAATATAATGACGTGAAATTGAAAAAGAATCGAGGGACAAGAATTTTAACGACGGATGAAACCAAATGCAGCGCGCGCGAATCGTGCGAGTGCAATGCTGGTGATGAATAAATAAGAAATCGTGACGCACTCACACGTAACAAAGTCAGGAGTAGTGGGTACATGCGTCTGGTTATCGAATCATGTTCGTTTTTTTTTTTCAATACTTTTATTGATACCAGGTTGGTACATTGTTCGGCGACGTGTAAAAAACGCTACGTGTACCAATTGTAACGTACGCCTGTACTTAAGTTCGCGTTCGACATTATTCGGGTTTACCTACCTATCCAGTCTAAAGTGGGCCAAATCTCCACTTACCGAGTATGTGTGTGCTAATTTCGACGTGCGTAATTCGAGCGTGTGCAAACGGGTCTTTTTCAATTTTTGCGTAAATAATTTCAGAATCCCACCAGTCGACAATCTGGACTGTTATACGTTCACCGAGAGCTTTCTCTTGTCTCGACTTCATAATTTGCTTTCTTTCAGTTGTGGGCTGCTATACATATGATTCTATACTAATTTAAGAATCGCTACGGGTGATGAAACATAAAAAAATTAACGATCATCGCGGCCCCAGACACAATAAATTTTCATCGTAACCATTGATTTTTAGCTTTATGTGATTCGCGAACCTCATATTCCAGGGATTTTAACGTTTGATCATTAGTCGTTACAAGAGCACCGTAGATCATATGGCGTTACACGTGATTCTTATGGAACGCGCTAATTGAATGACCACGTGTAGTTTTAATACGTTGAATAGTTTACGCTTCGATTCACGATTTATTGAAAAGGTAAAATAAACGAAGAAATTCACTTCCTGAAATTTTGATCGGTATTCAAAATTCAAATTAACAAGCCATGTTCTTCCTCTACCCAAATAATAACCCCAACATGTATCAACATTGAAAATTTAGAGTCGAGTGACGTACGTCGTACGGTAGGGGTGTACCGTGAAGTAAGGTACTCGAGTAAGTCTACCGAGAGATGGTCATCAGTCAGAGGATTAAAATTTGATTAATTAATTAGAACCCTCTTATTTCTAAGACATCAAAACGTCCGGGATGTAATTCATGGAAAGATTCATCTTCATTCGCTACGTTGGTTTGGCCGGCTAGTTAGTTCCAGGAACAGTAATTAGTCGTGGATAAAGCATTGTTCTTGGGAATATGCCAACTGAATGCTCGCATTAAAATTATAGAGCGTTACCACCTGGGAAGATCAAACATCGCATTGTCTCGGTGAAGGTTCATTTCAACGATTTCATCTCAAGGAATACTTCTGAATGTTCCAAGTTTCCGGAGTAACAACTGCGGAATTCAATTGGTTAAACTCCTTCGAGTCGTATCTAATCGGAGACTGCATTAGATTTCACAGTGAAAAATTCACCTCAAATTGAAAGAAATATAAGTGAGCAAACAAATGTAGAACGGAAACGAAGGATAGAGCGTAATTCAATTGAGCATCGTATCTCGTATGTATTTCCATTCCTTCGTCGAGAATAGCCGCCTGATATCTCGGGGAATTTACCGAAACAACCGCGTTGCTCGACAATTTCTCGCGACTGAAATATACTCGAATTTTATCGAGCGATTCAATCAGATCGCGAAATGGAGATGGCGATGATGATCTTTCACGTCGGGGTGTGAAATGGAATAGCCTTGTCTCATCAGAGGTATAACGAGAAAAAACGACCAGGCTTTACGTGTCATTGTTAAATCTGATATCCGAATCTTTAACTTCAAAAAAATATATAATATACACCTGTACAGCCGTTGTTTCTGTTCGTGTTTTAAACCGACATAATTAGGAGACGCGATTCGTAAACGACGAATGTTTGTTCGGTGGAAGAAATTCAATGTCACCGCAAAGTGTTGGAAAAATAATGCGATAAGATAGGAATTTATATAAATAAACTACACATCTTTGCCCGAATTGCTACCGTCTGAAGATCGTTACTCTGCGGGTTTTCATCCATCGGCCGAATTCATTCGAGCGCGCAAAAATTCTGGATTTGTTAATAAAAGGGCTCCACAAGTCCGAATAAAAATCTACATAGAGAGAAATGGGCGATCTGGACAGTTTCGAAGGAGTTTTAACTCCGAATGAAGTTAAGGGTATAATAGAAAAACGCATTCGGACGAGCGATTACGAAGTACTTGATAAAAAATGCGAAACTACCGGAAGTAACAGCGGATACTTGGGACAATACTTCAGGGTCACGATCATCCTGCGGATCAATGAAACACAGGAGACCGAAGTTTTAAGGTACTTTGTGAAAAAGACGCCGTTGGCTACTTCCCCTATGGGGAAAGCGGTCGCCGATTCCGGGGTCTACGTAAAAGAGGTGAGTTCATGTTTTGCGAATAAGTATTCAGCGAAAAACCTGAACCGAAACGCGTTTGATTATTTTCAACTTACAGATCGCAGTTTACACAAAGATATTCACGGAATTCGAAGAAATTACTTTTGCGCCGGTCATCTACCTTAGCAAAGATGACCTACTCGTGTTCAATGATCTCAGCCAAGACGGATATCAAATGCCGAATAAGTTCGCCTTCTTTACGATCGAGCAGTGCGAGGTGGTCCTCAGAAAAGTAGCGGAGCTTCACGCCCAGAGTTTTATATTCGAGGAGAATATTACGGCCGATGGGAAAAAACGAAGCATCCAAGGTACATACGGTGAAATTCTCGCGGAAACGTATTTCCGCGACGTCGAAGATTCCAGTGGCTATAAACTGACGGAGGCTTCCATTAGCGCTCACCTGTACGCCATCGACCTATTGGACATACCGCAATTTAGGAAAAATCACCTGAAACAAGTCAGCGCCAAAGTTATGCGAAAAATCTACGAGTTTATGCAGCCGTCGAAAAATTATCGCAACGTGTTAAGCCACGGAGATCTTTGGGCGAACAACATTTTGCTGAAATATGAAAACGGCGTCGTGTCCGACTGCCAAATTGTCGACTACCAACTCGCCAAGTGCGCCCCACCGGCACAAGACGTGATGAGCTTCATTCACTTGACGACTTCTCGTCTTTTCCGCAAGCAGAACGAAGAACGTCTGATACGCTACTATCACGACCAGCTGACAAATATTCTGGCGAATAGAAAACTGGACATCGACGTCGTATTACCTCTTGATATTTTTCTGGAAAGCTGTCACTATTACAGACCTCACGCTGTAATACAGGAGGTATTTTGGTACCAAACCATCCTGGCGGATGAGGAAACGACGAGTGAGTACCTTCGTCACTTTCCACCACCGACGAAAAGCATCTTCGAGGATAAAACAGAGCTCGTTACAGGCCAGTGGAAGGCGCACGGTATTTACAGGGAAATGTTAACGGACACTATGATGGCTTTCGAAGAGATTTGCGAAAAGCATTTTCCGGAATATCGTCGACAGTCGCAAGATATATGTTAAATCCTTTATATACTTTTGATATTCTGATTACGTAAGAGAAAGTTCATCGACCGACCGACCCTTCAACCGTCTGGTACCGAGGATTTGTAAACGATATCCATAGACGATGCGATGAAAGGATAGTATTTTCGTGGAATCGAGATCCATCTTAGAAAAATGGAATAAAAAAATTTGCCTCTCGTTCTAAATATAATATAGGGTGATAAAAGTCAGGAACTTCACTTACAGTGTGCTGGTGGAAGCGAGTCCGTCGAACGTGCCTTTTTCGATACGGTTGATGGAGCAGTGTTGCAGGACCCTGTGACAGTCGGAAAATATTATACCTGTAAAAATTTCTCTTCAAATGTTACAACTGTCGAATATCGATGTTAGATACCTACAAGGTATTCACTTCCGGAAGTTTCCCAAGATTCGATTCACTCAATGTCGTGAACGGGTTTCCGGAAAGATCCCTAAAAACAATCGTCGGTCACGTACGATCGATTCGTTGGAATCTCATGAAAAAATGTCAAATCCTAGACAGAAAAATCATTGAAAATTCTCACTTGTAAAACACGAGACGTAACGAAAGAAGTCGACAATTATTGTAAATTGAACGTGCATTTCTCGCGAAGAGATATAACCTGGTAAATATTTATTTTAACGAAACGCGCTGAATCATCTGCGCAAATAAATTTCTCATAATTACTATCTCGTATGTTTAGATTTTTCATACGCTACGAAATATCCAATATACCCGTACCAATACCCAAAATAGATAAGAAATTTAATTAGATGCTCCCACTCTGGAGCAAACAATGGGAAAATCATTCTTGGCAAGATTAAATTTCTCCTGTCTCATATTCTAGTCTTGAAGTTTTAACTTCCTTCTTAATTTCCGCCGCGACGAAATCTCATACCGGTTTTTTTTTTGTTTTTTTTTTAATTTTTTTTTTTGGTTTTCATTCGGCCGCCGTGCAGGTGTGCATGAGACGCGGGACACCAGTTTCGGATCGATGAAAAACAATCGGACGACAAACCCAACAGATATACCGAAGCAATATTGGAGCAGGTTTTTTTATTTTTTTAACTTCAATCTTTTTTCGAAATACGTTATATTTGCAACAACATATGTGCGGTTTTCGCGATTAAAACTGTGAAATCCGAAGATCACGTGTCCCTCCGGCGAGTCTTCCGAGTGGAAGAGAGAACTTTGAAAAATGATAAGGTCGTCGGCCGTTAAAGACGCGATCTCATCGTCTGATCATAATTCGCAGCTTTGATGTTACGACTCGAATCGTTACGGCGTCTGCCTAAGAGGTTGGCGTAAGCTACCTACGATCTCCGTTGAGATTTCTCAAAAGCAAAGGTCAAACCCCCGGGGATCACACGTGCGAAACGCGACAAGGTACAGATAACAAATCGTTTGCGAAATCTCTCTTCGGATTCCTCGAAGTGCGAGGTGATAATGTGAAAATAATCGGCTACACGCCGGCTCGTTTCTGTTTAGCTAATATTTTGCGGGAGAAGGGGACGCGATGCGGGCGCGGAGCGGTATCAGAAGTCCAGGTCCAATTAAGCTCAATGGAACCAATTAAGTGCAGCGCTCAAAGAGATTTACATTTGAATCGCGCACTCGACACCCGGCGCGGCGATACAACTAGACCTAAGTAATTGGCGCGGCAGCTTCGTGCCGCGGTTCCTTAAATCGAAAGACTGAAATGAACCGAGGTGTTACGTAATCGTGATGTATTATAATTGGCCTTACAGCTGGCAAACAAATTTTAATCAACATTGCTAATTAGAAATAATTGAGAACCGGAGATCGTGATCAACTGATGTATGCAAGGGCTCCGCGCCACTGTACCGGATCGCAAATTTGTACGAGGCACAAAATTTGCATCCTTTTTTCCTCCGGAATTTCATGGAACAATCGTTTCGCGTGGGGTGCGTATTCAAAGACGAAAACTATCGGTTTTGTCCCCTCAAACCGCTACCGACAGTTTCGAACTCCGACAAAAGTGACCGCGAACGAGACCGAACGGAATCAAAGTTCGTCCTCGGGGCTCTCGTCGATTGATTTCATCGAAATCGTGATGTACATCTACGTGAAGCAGTCTTTTTTCTGTACTCACAGAAGCATCAGGTTACGGGAAGGCAGCGCTGGAACCCTCGAGATGTTTTTGTACTGGCAAAATATGTCGTTTCCTTTGCACGCGCAAATTGATTTGAAATTCCTCCAGGCTGTCTTGTGGAACGGAGAATCGGTAGTGAAATCGAAAACAATAACGGAATTAAACGTCACTAAAAAGCGGATATAATTCACACCGCTAAAAAATATATATATCTATAGGTATGCATGAACTTATGTTAGCGTACATCGCAAAATTTAATTATCCGGAATCGGCAAAAACTTTTTAAAAATTTTTTTATTTTGAGGGCACGCTTACCGCAGTCAACGTGGCCCTGATCATCGCGTTCAGCGGCTGGCCTTTTCCGGAATAAATGATCCCAAAATGTAGCTCCAGGTAAATCAGCTGAAATTTCACGGTTTGTATAGAATCGAAAAAATCTGCACATCAGAATCGGGATCGATTTGTTAATTATTTATTTTCATGTTACCGGTAACCGACAAATTACGATTGGGACGTACCCGTGGAGATGAAATTATCATCGGAAGCAGAAATGCGGGCAATTTGTTTTTTTTTTTTTCCTCTAGTGCGCCGCAACTCTTCAGGAGATTGGTAGGATTTACCTTGAATTCGGTCGACATAATACCTTCGGTGAAATCTAATGTCGCGTATGAATTTCTCTGATATGAACGTATATGCATTCCGCTGCAGACGTATAAAAACGTACGGCTGAATCGACCCGGGGCCTTAAATTATTGTCTATTTAATCAAACCGAGAATGAAAGGCCGATTGAGAAGCAGTTTCAACCGCAACACGGTACGAAAAATTCCCCTTTACACATTGCAATGTTGATAAATTTGGAACCCCCTGGGCTACCTACCGCAATTCCATTCGTCGGATCCGTCAGGGCAATCAAATTTGGCGTCGCAATTTTGCCTTTGGGGTACGCACACCGAACTTCCGTTGCACTTGAAATGACCTTCGTCGCAAATCTCGGAGTCTGATATCGACGAGGTGCTCGGGCAGACTGTGAAAACAAAAAAATGTACACACCTAAGATTAATTGACTAATTATTTCAGCCTTTTGATAATTGCCTATCGAAATTGGGGAAGGTTATCGCAAATTTAACTCTGCTGCACGTCACCTTTCGAAAGGGGGAATGTTTCCAGATGATAATTCACACAAAAACTCCGTAAAGACTCACCCAATTAAAGACTACAAAAGTATCAAACGTTGCATCTTTGGAAAATCCAACAGGTGGTCGGTCACCGGCGTAATTAAGAAATTTTTCAACGCCGCGAGTCGGTCGAGTAGGGTTGACTCTGCCGCGAGGGGGGAGTTCAGAGATTAAAAGCTACAAAGCTGAGGATATAAAACTTTGGGAAAAGAAATCATCCGCGGGCTGAGTTCGGAACGGCTTATATTATTATTAGTTGAGTCTTGATATTAAACTCGAGCTGATTCTGAGATAACTTCGAAATCTTGCCGGAATATTTTCTAATTAATTTCTCATTCGGCCGAAAGCAAACAAAAAATGAGTCGCCCTGAAAAATTTCACTTTTCGCGAACAACTGGAGCGAACTCGACTTATTCTATCAATTTTAGTAATTTTGTCTCTCGAAGTCACACTGCTAATAACCAATTAGGCGTTTTGCCTTGCGTATCATATAAGAAATGGCAATTGGAACCCCCCAATCGGTTTCGCGACTGGAAAAATACCCCGACGATGTTAAAGGGAAAAATCTATCCAAGTGTCAGGCCTGATCACCGTTCGATGTACATCGAACGAAAAGTTTTCAAAGTGGATAGTTTCCGATTGACAAAAATCAATCAACTTGTAAGCATCTAACATTAGATCGCACGTGCGGCGAACGTGTTCCGGTTCCATCTAGTTACGGATCGTTTGGCGTAGTTCTGAAAGTGTTCCATTAGTTCGCCGACTGTGAGAAATGCAATCTAATTTCCCTGGGGATTACAATTTCAAAGCGTCTGATTGAAAAGTATGACGGCAAGATCCGTTTCGTAAGACTCGAGGGAAGTGTCTTTGCGATCTCCGTTATAAGTGCGAGACGAAAAATAATCTACGAGCTGTCCAATCTTCTTCCCCAACTACTCGGAGAAAACGCTCATCCCAAATACAACAATTGGATATCTCGCTCGACGGAACGCGGAGGATGCTGGTAAAACAACCTGTTGAATGACACCGAAGATTTTCCTGATATTGGACAAAATTTTATGCGACGGTAATAATGCAACGAGCGCGAGATGGTCTTTCGCATTCTCTTACGTGTAACGTGTACGTTATAAACCACGTCGTAAAACCTGCGTTTTCGTAATATATTTTCGCGACAAAGAATTTCATAGGCGATGTCGACGTATATCGACGAAAATCTCTGTCGGTGACGTCGTAAAACGAACTTTATTTGTTCGCATAACACCGGGGCTAAATAATGGGTTAATTCTTACGGAATGAGGGGTGTTCTCCAGCGGAATCGAACGATGAGCTCAAGAATTTTCAGCGTTTCGGATCAAAATGTGACTCGGGACTGCGACTTGTTCTTGAATTTTTTATTCAAGATACGAACAAAGTGTTGCAGGGTCGAATGATTAAAATTCTTTTCAAATAAAACACACAGTTTTACAAATACCGAATTCTGGCGGCAAATTGTTCTTTCGTAAAGCCTCATTTAATTCGCAACTAGCCTCGCGGTTGACCCTCCTAAATTCCAAGCTCAACCCCAGCGAATGAACGCGATGCTTTCGCCATAAGATGCGCCGACTGTGTGACGTTGGTAATAAATTCTGACGAAACTTTGTCCGCGCGGATAAAATTAATTAGCGAAAAAAATCAGGATTTTGAGTGTACTAAACCCGGAAGAAAAAGAAAGCGACGACTTTAAGAGCGTATCAAAAAGCGAGTGGATATTTTATTCGTCTCCCGAGGCCCGGCTTGACGATTCGACGTTTCGCAAAGTTGGTTTTCGTTTTTTTCATCTCTTTTTTCTCTGCACTCATTTTTCGCTGACGCTTGTCGCATCGGATCGAATTTTTATCGGGATACGTGCGTCGTTTTATTTCGTGTGAAGAGCACTTTCAAATTTCAAGAATCGGATCAATTTTATGGGCTTATATATATATATACACGCTTGTGCGATGTGCTCCCTTTTACCGTGCGATGAATGGCAGTATCCCGCAGCTGCCTTCGCCACGAATAAGAAAAAAGCGAGCATAATGATGTACAGCATTTCTCCTATATGTGAATGGGGTGAATGGCTGATTGTGAGTCTCGGCGGAGCAATTCCACCGTGCAGACATTCCACGCAGACTTAATTTTCGGCGCTAATAGATGTTGACTCGGAACAGCGCCTTATATATTTGTTGATCGTACGTTTTGATTAGATATCGCGCATTAAATATTCCATGAAATTCCAATAAAGATACATGAAAACATCGGACGCCGCTAAATAGCCAAATAAACATGAATTTTCGCGAGTCGCCTTCTTCGATTCTGCGGTATTAAATTTTCCAACTATTCTAATAAGCTCAACGGGGGCACGACGGGTATTCGTATTCATGAACCGTGATTGAAAATTAGTCGTAATAAAAAAATTACGAACTTTGACGTATCTGTTGATTGATACGTCGAGAGTAAATTAGAAAAAAAAAAAAAAAAAAGAAACTATCTTCTCAATTTCCGCGCGGCGAGAGGACTTAATGGATTTTGAGGTCGGTGTCGCTCTTGAAAACTCTCGATAAGGTTCAAGAGCTACAGGCGGATGTGTTCGTCGAGTGCAGATTGTACGTGTTTTAAATTTCACGTGTGTACGTGTGCTTTATTTTTTTTTTTTCTGCTGATAAAGATCTTCGTTGCGAGTCAAATTGATTATACATACGCGAGCTATAAAGTTCGTTCAAACGAACAACCCGCATTGATCATCGCTGTGCATACACAAATGAATGTCACCACATGCCTACGAAAAGGTAAAATTAATCGGCGCCCATAATCAACAGGCAAGATCCAAATTTACATCATTACGCTTACACAAGATAACCATACATCTAGTGATTAATTACTCTAGATTGTCAACCCCACTTTAAAAGGTCATCCGCTTTCTTTCTATGGAGATATTTTTGATAAAAAGGAAGCTAGACCAGTATATTTTGCTGAAGGACTGATCGATCATTGGGAACAGATGAATTTTGTTACGAGGAACTATTTCGTTTCGGACCATCTTTTTTAGCTCACCTGTTGCCAGCAGGTGCAGAAGTATCGTTAATAGGTTCATCGTTGGCATATTTTCCCTGACCATGCCACCGTGGATCTGCGTCAATCGGTAACTGTAAGTTTCTCACAACATTTTTGGACACCAACTTTTTTTTTGTTCTGAATGAAAAAAGTTTTCAAATTTTCAAGGTGTAACTTACGGAGTTGTTATTCAAATGCGCGTACGTAAAGCTTCGGAAAGCACTGAAAATAAAGCACTATTTACGACGTGGTGTTGTTTAAAAAAATAAAAATGAACAACTCGTAATATACGTATGCAAGTAAGACGCGATCCACTTTGCACTTCACTGCGAAAAAAAAGTGATCGAAGAGGCGCGAATGAGAGGCAAGTAAACTTGACTCTTACGAAGATGATCTTGATCACTTTCAGCTTTTTCTTTACTCGATAAACCGATCAGCGAAAAGCATCGCACATCCATCGAGTCGTTATAGTTCGTTGTGTTTTTTTATCCATTCAATTTTTCAAATAATTTTCACAAGTGAAACAAACCAGGTACTGCACAATCGAGCAGACTCTACGTGAAACAAGTAAACGAACGAATCTGTCAAATGAAAAAAAATGTGAAAATTAGCTCTTTGTTTCTGCACCACCTAAAAATTTATTCAAATCCGAACACGTCACATCTGAACCGCCTTTTCTTCTCTCTCCTTTTTCCATTCAATATTCACTTGTCGATGAATAAAATTCTCATGTACATGTTTGTCGACGACAATTATCCGAGCTTTTCGGCATGAAATTTTGGGGTTCGCCGCCCCGCGGGTAAAAGATATTCGTGATGTTCGCAAGTTGAAAATCTTTCGTGCGCCTGATGCCCTGCAGCCCGTGTTATCGCGCGGCCCGGAATGAAGAACGTTGCGATAAATGCGCGCCCCCGCGAAGAACGAATGGACACGGTGCAGAGAAGTGTGAGCGTCGCGACGCCCGCCGTTTCACCCTCCGGCGCAAGCGTCGCTCTCGCGTAAACCGTGCGGTTTTCACCACCGCCACCCTCTGGCCGCGAAACGCGTGCATTCGTCTGCCGAGGTCGTTTTCTACCAGGGTCGACCACCCTCGGCCGATCTCCGTCGAAACAACGAGATAGATAACGTATCCGGTACGCCTACCAGCTTATCGGGGATGCACCGTAAGAAAATGGGGGATACGGGGGTGGGATCGCCGTTCATTATTTCGCCGCGGAGATCGAAAATCGTCGTGTCGCGTCTGACGTGTTTTTCTTCGCCCGTACCACCGGCGATTCCGAAGTGCAGCGGAAAAACAATGTCATTGTACTCGGACGTATGGCGTCTGTGAGACGGTTTTTTTTCTACTAAAATAGGTATACGAGCTCGTCTGGGCGCAAGGGTATGAATTTTTATATCCACCCGCACCTGTAGCGCTGAAAAAGGGCTGAAAAAGGGGATGAAAAATTAATTTGTCGACAAAAGGGAAAATTCCAAGCAAAAAAAAGAAACCACCCTTTAAATGCCGGCAACTGAAAGCCCAACTATTACATAACGGCCACTCTGTAATTAACTTGTGCACGGCGCACGTCGATTACCGGTCGCTTCTTTTTCTCTTGTTTTTCTTTTTTTCTCTCTCCCGATCAATTTTCCGTGCTTCGATTCTTTATCTACAAGGGAGAAATCTATGGCTGCGTAAAGAAGCTGCGTGAAATTTTATCGCCGGTTGTTATCGTTTCCCCATCGGCAATAAAATATTATTTTACCTCGGCGAAATATGGCGTCGTCGCGTTGCATTTCGCGCGCCCTGTGTTTGGATATAATAATAAATAATGAATGACGATAAAAAATATCATCATAGATTCTCTCTTTTGGCCATCCGTTTATTTCGCACGATTACAAGTAACGGTGGTAACAGTCGCGCTTACGATCATCGCTGCGCGATGATATTTTGCAAACGAATAAATTGAGAATGAAAATTTGAGTTTATTATAGGGAATTACATCGAAGCGGCGTGAAAAAAAAAAAGTCGAATCCCCCGCAGAAGTTAGGCTATAGCGAAAATTTGTATTTCGCGGATAATAACTATGATCAAACCCTAGACGTCTAGACACGACGACCAAAATTCATCTTATTGTTTTTCGCACGCCCTTGGGAAATTGTAAATTATACATTTGGCGCGATGGCTCGTGACGGCGATAAGAGTAGCGAATCACCTCGATAGATTTGGAATCGAAAGTCCTTTCGAATCATCGATCGAGTACCAAATATGAACTGATAACTCATACCGAAAAAATTCAAGCTCTTCAACCAGTTTCCCGGAAACCTTAGGAAAATTTTAATCCGTATTACGAATCGATTGACATCGAGCCCTCGACCTGACGAAAAACACCCGTGGTTGTCGAGTGGACGTTTTTCTTTTTTCGCGATTCTCTCTCCCCTGAAAAGCCGACCCTCCGAGCCGATGTTTGTCCTCCTTCCGGCGTGAATTACCGCGGTCTTTTTGATCGACCCATTAAACTGAAATTACTTTGATTTCGCCGCTTCGCTCCATTTTTTCTCTCCGGTTCGATTTATTTATTTCTTGTTTAATCTTCTTCTTCTTTTTTTTTTTTTTTTTATTATTATTATTATTACATCCGACCTTCAACGATTCCCGGTAGAAAATTCTTTCACCTCCAGTTACAAGAGCAAGTAACTTAATCGGAGTTGCCGGTTGAAATTGTTTACTCGGCGTGGCGTTATTACCCCACTCATCTTTCGGGGTGGATCTCCTCCCCCTCGGGTGGAGTCGGATCTACTTTATATTCCAACGTATAATTCAAATGCAAAATCTGCGAGGTGGATTATGTACATACGTACGCGTATAATGTGATTCTCGGATGAGATCTTATACGCCAAATCTTGCAGCAGCTGTACATACAACGCGCGCGTATAATGAAATCTTACGGGAATTTATATGCCCTAGCGATAATCCAGCTCGTTAGAAAAATTCATTCGATTAAAGAAAGCAAAAACGGTCGCCGTTTCAGGCTCGCGACACGTCAAGGTTGTCGCACGATTTCTCGGCTAGACGAAATTCGTTATTTCGTCCGAATGTCAGCGGCGGCCGACGATAGACGGTACTACACCACGGTCCCCAGGTCGCATTTATTAGCCACGAAATGCGTACGACGCGAATAACGAGTGAGCGAAACTCGCACGTAGCGTGCCGATGAAACGACCGAGACTCGGAGAGCTGAATAAATCATTGATGTCCGACCGGAGGTTTGTTAGTTCGTACGATACGATCGAGTGGAGGCGGAGAGGGAGTACAATTTTCAAGTAGTCCGAACCCTCAGGTTTGGCGGCTCTCCGAGAGTCCTTTAAGGGGATCGGATTGATCATTTTCGACGCAGAGAGAAACTGCTCTAGTACGGACATCTTTTTTCGGTCTCCTTCGGATCCGTGATTTCGTGATTGACGCGAAGGTGGAAGTAGGCCACCGGCTCGTACTCACGATTTCTATAACCGTCGTACCGCACGTGCTGCGGAGTCCCGTTTCACCTTTAACAACTATAAATATGATTTTGCAGTTTTCATTAGCGCGGCATTATTGGCGTTCTCTTCCGCGTAACAATATAAGCTCTTCGAAAAGTTTGGTCAACCGCTCCCCGATCCATGTAACGTAATTTTCACACACCCGTACACGCTCGTAATTCAGCAAATGCGAGTTTAAACCGGTACAGAGTTCCATTCATCCGTGTGTACGTACGTACGTACGTTGGTTAATATTTTACCCCTGCTCGTGGAATCTCTTCGTGCAGATATTCCAAAAGCGCGAGCCCCGGAGCGTGTGAACTTTATTCGGAATTCTCCGTGGCGCTATGTAACAGCGATCGATTTCGAATTTGCTAAACGGTGACTGACGACGCCTCGGATATTCGCGCGAAAATCGACACGGGATTTACCGATCTTTCGTCGTCTACCGAAAATTCCGTCAGCATTTCAGGGGAATGAAAAAAATTTCGCCGCACGATCCGGACGGAGTTGCGACCCGGTTACCCGTGCCTCGCGAAAATCCCTCGGGACTCGTCGCCGATCTCTGATTATTTATTCGCCGTTGCTCTTCTCGTCAGAGATACGGAGGCCGGCCGAGAGCGTTATCCGCGATCTTAACTAGCGATGGTTTTTCGTTGGAGAATTTCGGAGTCACCCGTAACTCGGCTAGCGAGGGCGTCGGTTAAATCTGTAACAGTTACCCCTCGGACCCCGCGTACCACCTACGCGTCCGAGCCACCGGTTGCCGCTTCTATTCGAGGCGAAGTCTATTTCCAAAATGCTTGTACAGTTCGACGATGCCGCGTGTCCCTCTCCACGTCCCCTTTTTCTTCTTCCTCCTCCTCCTCCTTTCCTCCGCCCCTCCTTGTCGTCATATTCCGCCACGATTTCGAAAAGCTCAAACGTTACCGTGTCGTTTTTGCCGACGCTCGCCGTTTTGCCGTCTTCGCCACGCGCGCTCGAATTCGTTTCTCAGATCACGTTGGGCGGAATTACAATCAACGTCGAAGCGATATCGCCGCATGTGACGAACCCGATGAAACGAGAAATTCACTCTTTGCGAAAAAAAAACACAAATAAATAATTCTCGCGAGTACCGAGTACGAGTGGAGGGAAAGCTCGGAACGACGTACGCGGTAGTCTGAAAAGCGCGCGTCCGTGCGTTTTCGGTGCGGAAAGATCGCTTTCAAGGCTTGTAAATCATAACTGTTTATTTTACACTTGATATACTCGACCGACGCGGCCTACGTGCGTCAATTTGACGAGGGGGCTGGTGGTTCGCGGGTGAGCCGTTGAAGACGTCAATAAACTTAATGCTCTCTTCGCGCACCCCGTCTGTATTATAGATGGAAAATCCACGTCCGAGTGATATTTGAGTGATTACTTTAAAAGTGGGTATGATTTAACGGGGAATGGCGCGAGGAATCTTCTTCCGTTCCTCGTGGCGATGACGCGCCGCTACTCGGCCCACTCGAAGACAAAAAAGACGAGGGGTGAATTAAGCGGTGAAAATACACCGCCCGCGCTCCCGACGTGAACTTTACCTTTTTTCACCTCTCAGCGGGCGCGGAGGTGATGATCGTCGGCGTAAGTGTTTCGTCGATCGAAAGAGTTCGATTTTCGGTGGTCGATTTTTCATTTTTTCCCCACATTGTGCGCGGAGAAGCGCTGATACTTTTGCCTAGATTACGTTCAACGTTCCTCGCCAAAGAGGCTTTTGCCGACTGAGGATCAATTCGGCGATACTTTACAGCGAGGAGACTTTTGGGTTTTGGTCCGCAAACATCGAGTGACCTCAGCATTCTTATAATCGAGGATTGTCCGTTCTCGTAACAAGAGATCGGAGGTTTAATAACTCCCGAATGGGCTGCCAGCTTCGCGATTGGATATCTCCGAAAAGTTTTACTTCGTCGACTGTAAGCCTGCTACTCGAACTCCGTTTTCCTTCGGCCGAGAATCGAACCCTAGCCGACGACGCGTGCGACCTTGTCAACCGTGTGTATCCCAGTGTATATTTTTTTCGTCGAAAAAACTAAACTCCGACGAGATGGTTAAATGATACGACGCATGGGCCGCAACTGACGAGGAGGGTAACTTGAAACGAAATGTCATCCAGATCACGAATGGATATGCAAACCATGGAAGAGGTAGAGGAGCCTTCGAAGTGCGTCAAGTTTCTTCACGTCTCCTGGAAATTTTTCACCTGCATTTTCAGCCACGTGACACTGGTGGGTCTCGTCGTGGCTTACTGTCTCCTGGGTGCCTTGGCTTTCGAGGCGCTGGAAGCGCAAAATGAAATAAACGTGAGATGTGGAAATTAACGATACTAAAAATTCTTGAATATTAACCACCAGATGCAGTCGCTGTCGAGAAGTCACGAATATTGGATTCTTTAAATATCAGTCTCGTCACGTTGGTAAAAATAACCGTTGCACGGTGACCAGACCATCGGTCTGGTCGTGCAATTTTTTTTTTTTATTTTTATTTTATTTTCACTCCATGTCCGAACAACGAGTTCGTTCCATTCCGTTCCGACGAACCCATTATCGATTCCACAATTGCGAATGACGAGAGTTTCGCACTGTAAGCCGACCCGGATTAACCGAATATAATTTGTTTCGATTTAAAATTTTTGAATCTAATCTTCTTATCAAGACGGTAATAAAAGAACTAAATCAGCCGCGTTACGTGCAGAAATTTCTGTTGCGTAAGTCGCGTAATACCCCACGGCTTTCCCACCGGCAGTGAGTCACTGACCAGATATCCGAGGATCGGCTGAATTTTCACGAGGTGAAACAACATCTGTGCAATTGCGTCAGGGGCCGAGAAGTAGAAATGCCGCGCGCGGTGCGAGAATATTCACGCTGGTCACGACGTTAGGAAACTGGAATAAGTCCAGCTATAGGGAACAGTGTCAGGTGCGGATCGGGCCATTAAACTCAGCGTATACCCATTCCTCGATGGTGTAACGAGTAGAGAGATGAGAAATTGGCGGCGATCTTAAAGAGGATATTATTCCCTGCACGCCGATCGGTTGCGAAAATTTATCATTGCTTCGCCTATCGAATGCCGATACTCCAAATTATGCTCCGAATCTGATCGGCTGATTTTCAAACAACGATGATCGGTCTACCGGCTTCAAATATTTAAATATTCCCGGCTGTGATGTTTTCAGAGAGAATATTCAATTAGCTGTTTTTCAAGTTTCTCTTTTGTCGGTTTTCGAGTAACAACCTTCTTTCTTTCTTTCATAGCGGTGTAATTTTTGTTCCAGATAAAGAACAGCATCCGTCATCTTCGGGGTAACGTTACAGAAGCCTTGTGGGAGATGACTTATTCAGCGGAGGTATTGATTCAAGAAAATTGGACGCGCGCTGTGAAAAACAAATTAGAGGTGAGTTAAAGCTGAAAATTAGCCTTACAGCCGTGTACAGCCCTAGGAAGGACCGGTGAAGAATCCGCCGCAGACTTGCACTGAATTCGACGATCCTTCGATTTCACCTTAAGCGAAATTCTGACCAGCCAGCTAATAACGCTGACCATTTTGCCTCCCTTCTGCCGCAGTCGTTCGAGCGTGACTTGCTGATGAAGATGGAACGAGAGGGCTGGGACGGATCCGAGTCCGTAAACAACGTTCAATGGACATTTTCCGGAGCATTGTTTTACTCCATCATCGTAATCACCACCATCGGTGAGTCGCGCGCTTTCTCCCTTATTTATTTTTTTTTTTTTTCAACAACAACAAGCTCGAACCGGGTGCTCCAGATGTCAGCGAACCTTCTTGAATTTCGGAGTACATCGTCGGGATTCCAGACTTTGTCGCTCTCGAAATCATCGTTTCAACACAAATTCGAAACGATTTATCCGCAAAACTATTTCGCGTCGACGAATCGACAGAGACACCGGATGCCCGCTAATTCTGTAATATTTTGCCGATGAATCGCAGCTAACAAAGCACCGGTGTATCCCTCGCACGGTATAATTTGAGCTCATTGAGGCCGCGTGTTACGCGAGCACAAATCGATGGCGGTTGAGCACGCATCTATACGTGTGTGTACATTATGTGTAGCGATGAGAATTTGAAAACGCTGATTTTCCAGCCCCCTAATTACGCGTAGAGAGGATATTCGCTGGTTCGTTAGTGCCTCGAGTGTAAAGAAAAGTTGAATTTTATTACAATAAATTACGTTAGGTACAGATCGGCGCAAGAGTATCGTATACTATGCGATGATGCAAATGCGTGTGTATGGTAATAATTTAAAAGACGACCTTATACGTACTTTGGTAGCTTGAAACAAGTGTTTGAAAATTATCGAGAAAGTGCTGGAATTAAGAGGGATCATGTTGTCTAGATAACGAATGAAAATTATCAGAGATAATAAACCGAACTCATCACAATTGTTATCAGAGTCTGGTTGATATGGACCGTTTTTGGTATCCCCAAGCTTTTTTCTACAACTTACTTAAGTCTATCTTACAGTTTCACATTTTCCGCCTCAAAGACAGACGAACATTTATTCGTCTTTGCCATCTGTGGCCGGTTTACTCTGTGAAACGTCGTTCGCAGTCTTGGTGTTTCCATTTTTAGTTTTGCTTCCCGATCTGCCGTAAAAATCACCGTCGTAAGGCCTGCGCCTGTACGGGTTTTGCCAGTTGAAACCTCCACCCTGATTGTAGGGGTTGTAATTCCCGGAGTAATCGGGAGCGTAGGGTCCTTGGTAGGGCCCGTCGTAGTCCCCGTCGTTTCCGTAGTTCCCGTAGTTTCCATGGTTTCCATGGTACGGTCTGTTGTAATTGTTGTACGGCCGATCGTATCCGCTGTAATCTCCGTTGTAATTACCGTTGTAATAATTACCGTTTCCGTAATACTCGGGTGGGATCGAGTTGAAGGGCCTGAATGGCAGACCGTTCTGTGAATAAAAAATCATTTCTCATGAATAACTCTGTTCTTGACATTTCCCTTCAGCAGATCCGGATTCGGATGTACACACGACAACGGAATTCGCGCGCTTCTTTTATCAGCGCAGCTGATGGGGTAGGAACCTGTTTCTTATCGGCGAGCCAGTCAGGGCTCTGTAGGATTCAGGGGTTGACTAAAACGATTCGCTCACCTGATAAGGTCTGTTGTGGTAGTTCCCTCCGGAATTTGGATATCCGGGGCGACCGCCGTGGTATTTTCGGCCGCTGAAGCAACAGTACTGTTTACCCCTCGAGCAGGATCCCTGTGATATCCACATAAAAGGTTGGGTTACACCGGGACTATCCTCCCTTGGTAGTTAAAGGGCGCGATTTGACTAGCTTTTCGAAGCCGCATGATCCGAACGGTTATCGACGCTACTCACAAATTTCAGTCCAGGGCAATTAAATCCGCGGCTACATTTGCAGGAATCAAATTCCTGGAAACGGGGGTCATCCCTGATCCATGCCGGCACCGCTGGACCGTAAAGTATGGGGTCCAAATTCGCACCTGGAACCACCGGTCCCGAATTGTAGTCGAATCCATCGCCTCCTGGCCTTATCGGCCTGTAGTCCGGTCTGAAATAAAGTTGTGCGGTATTTTTTGAAACCGTCTGCATCAGCGGCGCCCGACTTGTTCGATTTCGTGATAAATGCGTGCTATACTCGATTATTCGTGCAGGTGGAGAATGTTAGTGGAAAACTTGATGATTCGAAAGAGACGATATCGGGCGGTAGAAAATTACCTGCCGACAATTCCACTCGGACCGTTTGGTCCAACGAGAACTTGGTTACCGTTTCCAGGTGTGATGGGTCTGCTGTTAGGTCCGTACGGTCCTGGATATTGGGGTCTAAATTGATTCGGACCATCTTCCGGATTTTCGTGAACGCTGTATCTGGAACGGAATTACCGTGGTGTCGTGAAACGCGCGTCGCACGACGGGGTATCCCGATGGAGAGAAATAGGTGGAATTCGAGCGTTTTCGAGGTTTTTTTCCTTATCGTTTTGAGAAAAATTGTTTGAAAATCGGAGAAAATCGTGCCTCCGCGTCTCCCGGCAGCCAAAAACTTCCCGTACCTTGTACGGGAGAATTTCTCGTCGCGAAACGCGGAGGTGCACCTGATCCTCTGCCGTTCGAAAGTTTTCACCGATGATGCGAAGTCGTTATGTTATGCCGATGGAAAATACAATGTACGACGGCGTACCCGTCTCTAGGACTTTGCTGGAAAATAAATGTTGCTGGAAGTTGAGCTTTGTGCATCCCTCTGTACAAAGTAAACACACAAGTGTAGCTCGCGGAGTGTGGGTGCGGGCGGTACGCGCTGGAGTTCCTACTGCAAAGGGTAAAGTACATCTCGAGAGAGCACCGGAGACACCCTTCAAAGTTTAAAGGCCGAAAGAAATTGCATTTCAATTTTCCGAGCCATTTTATTCTCGAGACTCGGCAAAACCACCCCACCGCTTGTCTATAATCGACGCGTCGACGCGGTACGCCATTTTCTTCGATTCCTCGGCTAACTAAATTTCCTTGAATCACGACTGCAGCCGACCGGGGGCGGGGGGTTTGATTCCTAAGGGGGAAACTTTCGAGCCGCCCGTCTTCCTCTCGGGACGGAATCTCGTCACTCTGATCAATAAAGAGCCACCTACGCTCGAAGTTATACCGGTACACAGGACGCCCGTCTTTGTCTTTCGGTTGCGAGATCTCCGGTCGAGTTTTAACTCGCATCGTACATATACATCTCCGTATGAACGGAGCGAAGGTGAAATGAAAGAATAATACATAGGTATACATCGCAGGGGTCGGTGAGGGCCGATGGGGAGGGATACGAACGGATGAAAATATGAGAAGATGAGGCGAGCTAAGAATGGCCAACTAACGAAGTAAGAATAGCTTTGGTAGCGTAGCCTGGAGGCCGATAAGACGGCTCTGCTCACCTGATATATCTATTATCGCCAGTTCTTCCTTTTCCATCGTCGTCGTCGCCCCACGACCATTTGCTGCTGTCCTCCGCCGCCGCGGCTACGCCGGCCAGTATCAAGATCAAAAGCTTCATCTTCCCTGAAAGAATGAGAATACCTCGGTGAACAAACGAATCCCTTGTTGAACTGTCTGCCATTCCCTCCCTTCGTCGTTCTATTAGTTGAGGGATTCCAGGGTTTTTTTTTTCTTTTCTTTTTTTTCTGTTTTTGTTACCCGGAGGCATCCGATCGATGATTTGCAGACCAAAGACCGTCAGTTACACGCAACATCAAAAGAGATACTAAATAACAATGATATATATTCTAACATCACCCCGGCTAACATCTTTACACACTTTACCCTCGTCAGCTGTTGAAAATCCCTAGATTGCAAAGGGTAGAAATTTTGGATACCGCCGCCGAATGCTACGACCTTTTATATTCGATGTCAGGAATACCCTTCGCCTTAATTTAATCCACCCCTTTCACTCATTTTCCATTATGCGTACGATGTTATTTATCTCGTCCTTGTTTTAAAAAAATATCGAAAATTACATCATATTCTTCTCGAAGCTCGTCCCTCATTACTAAATTTACCTACGAATAAAATTGATCGAGATATCAACATTTTTTTTCGCGCCAAAAAGCACCGCAAAAATAACCGACAACGAACGGTATTTCTCAGAGTTTTCCTAGCCGTCGATTCTATTTCATAATTGATGAAATATTCGCAGAAACAAGTCCGCGGCCAATTTTGATTCTCGTCTTTCGTTCGGCCATCTTGAAAATTCTCGAGATATTTCAGCAGCGGACGTCGAGACGGATATCACTTTATCTGGAGGATTGCGATACTCGAATGTGGCTCTCACGGCGGGACGATTATTTCCTCCCGACGAGCGTCGAACAATTAATCTTCGGGGACGATCGAAATTTCCAGTAGCTAAATAAAAAAATTCTTTCATTCGCGAACTGCAGTGATAATACTATATCCTTTCCCGTCTTCGTCTAAAAATCTCACCAAGTTTAATCCCGGATTAACCCGGTTACTCGGAACAAAAAAAAAAAGAGACGAGAAATTATTCAAACTAGATAACGACGTCTCGATTCGAAAAATCAACACGTCTCACGCGATTTCAAAATCAAACTTGTACCCGACATCGATTTATCCAACATTTTACTACCCCGTCAAAGTAGTACCACGGAATCCCCGTCTCGGATGTGATGCGAAAGTTTTATAATCTAACTTGACGGAATAAGGTGTGAGACGCGGTACTGAGTGAGACGATCAGCCCCGGATACTTATTCGTTCGAAATTGTCATCCGGCGAGGACGATTATTGTTATTATAATTTTCGTTTCGACGCCGGGCGATCGGCGAATCATTTGACCTGTACGCGGTGAGCTCGGGGAATAAATAATTTAGGGTTCAAAGCGGAGGGTGAATGAATCGGGAATTGTTGACGTTGGAATTTCATCCGGATTCAACGGTTAGACGGATGACAATCGACTTTATATTTGCACAGGTATATCGCTTACTTAGTTCGCAACAATCGGAACGCTGCTTCGACAAATAGAACGCGAGGAGACGGAGACGGAATCGATACCTATAGCATTTCTATTCTGTTCCGAGTGAAACCCGATTACTCGAGATCCTTTCGCGGCAACGAAGATCTATATTTTCTGCCGCTTTTTCGCTGACGTTCGCGAATTCAACTTAGATACTAGAGAAGTTCGGAGAAGGGAAAATGTAGGAGTAAGATATAAGGGGGAAAAACGTATCACGTCATCCCTGCTATCTGGATTAATAAATATATATTTTCCATGCCAAGAGATCGAGCATTCAAATATTGTATCCCGAGACTTATCGTCCTTTGTCTTTATTCCCTTTCGCTGTGGTATTTCCGCGGTGAAGTTTTCGTTATTTCACCTTTTCTCCATTGATTATTTTGCCGCGACGATTGTTCGAAAACTTTAACTTTATGTACGCTTTGCTAAATTACGCGAGCAAATGCAACAACAGAGTTTTTCGCGGCCAATCAAGCTCCGGAACTCATTGTCAGCTTCGGAGGTTGTCGCTTCAATTATCGCCCCAGGAAGCAAAAATCCGAACAAATGTGAAAATAGAAGAGAGGCGGGGGAATCTTACAGACGGTAAAAATCGATGGAACTGATTGAGAAGTGACAATTGGTAGAGGGGAAATAGGATCTCCCGTAATTCTGAAACCTGTTTTTTTTTTTTTTTTTTTTTTTTTAGAGAACACTATTTGAAATCTGAGGAATAGAAGATCGTTTGATACGAGAAACCTCTGCCTTTGATGCTCGATACATTTGTGCTTCCGAATTCATTCGAATTTCCGACCATTGCCATTTTTTTCCATCATTTATCGTTATTCCATTTTTATTCATTTTTCACCGCATTGTATTATGGCCATAGACGTCCAACGGAATTACATCTGGACCCCCTCCGGGAGTTTCGTTCGCCACATCATACAAAATAAAAATAGATTTCGAATTGTTTTTACGACAAAAAATCCAAAAATTGTCACCGACTCGAATCGCAAAGATCCGGTAGGCTCCGACGTCCCCGACGTCTACCGTTTTTCGATTTTCGTTCTCGTCTTTTCTTCTTTCGAAATTGAAATCGTCGGCTATTGTACGGGGCACTGCGGTACAACGCAGTCTACACGGGATCACGGCACCGGAATCGATATGGGTTTCGACGGCGGGCGACGACATCGAAATATTTATTCGAATTCAAAAAGTGTCCGTTCACTGATTATTCAATTAACGGCACCATAACCATCTGCGCGGAGCAGAAACGAGCTGTCAGACAGCGTTACGTTTCACGATGTAATAATTTTATACCCGCGTGCAAATAGCGCCGAGTGCGTAACGTCACAGCTGCGATCAATAAGCGATTTTTTGAACAACTTTTTTCTGTTGTTTTTTTTCTTTTTTCAACATGTTTCCATAAAACGTGCGCATTATATTTTCACAGGTGTTTGGAATTCGGGTCGTTGACCAAAAATTCTGGTTTTCTGCTACCCAGTTTCAAATATTACATCACCATGTATCGCGTAACTAGGTAATAATTAATTAACTTTGACCGTACGGAGTTCGTCGATTTTTTTATTTTCGACTTTTCGAGATGTTGCGAAAATTGATAAGCGAACGACGTTTGGAAGATCGATCCGTCGCTGACTGATTTTCATATTTCACGATCAACCTCCGTCGTAATACCTGACCCTCGAGACCCTTATCTACTTTTTATCGACGCGTCATACGTGGCGGGTACAGAGAAGAGAGAGGGGTAGTACGAAGGTGGGAAGAGAGAAAATGGAAAAGAATAAAGTTTCATACGATATGGTGATCAAGTTCCTAACCCGGGGGGTGGGGGGGGGGGGGGGGGGGGTCGACTGCAGGTAAAGCAGAAGGCCCGCTGGTCTTCCACCCTCTTGGAGCGGCGCATAATCCCACGGCGTAGTAGGTATACACGGGCATATAATATATGTATATATACCAGCATTAAACATTTTCCGGGAGGGCTTGACTAATTATAATCTTCCAATTCCTGTATACCCTCCATTTTAGCATCCAGCTAAGTCCCTAAGCATTTCAAGGAAGTTTTATATAAACCTGCCGGAGTTCGAGGGTGGTTTAGCGCCGAATTGTTTCCGCCCTTGTTCGCCGAGTTATTTGAATCGTTCCACTTCACCTATTTTCTATTCAATCTGCATAACGGCGCTTCTCATCTCTCGCGCTGCATTTTGCGGACAGGCGTGTATCGCGGCGCTCGTGATTCCGGCAGCTTTTGTGGATTCGTTGAAATTCACGCGGTGACGCGGTCACCTGAGAAATTTTATAGAACGAACCGAACGAGGAAATATAATTAAACAAAAACGTACGCTACGAGCTACGGGGCGATAATTAGAGCCGTTAAATGCCGCATTTTATCATTAAATATTAGAAAACGGACCGACCTCGTCTCAAATCGAGCTTGGAAAATCATGAGACTCTTGTATGAATATGAGTTTGTATTACCGGCGGACAGTCGGTTCGTTTTTGTCATTTTCACTATCGAAGGTAAATTGAAATTTGAAAATCAGCAGATCGGAAAGCACAGGCGGTTTATCTCCGAACTGATCCTCCGGGGTTACGTCAGCGAATTGCAGGGAAAAGACGGACGTGAGCCGGCGCGATGTATTTTTGGAAAAATTCCGGCATGTATTCTGGAATTTTTCTAGGATTTCTCGAGGTACGGATAATAAATGATACCATTAGAGTATACGTCAGACGCAGGTTTCGTTTGGCTAGTCGATTCCGACGGGTGAATCGGACGGTATTAGCGGCAAATCGGAGGGAAGATTCCCTGCAACGCGTGATCCCGCGGTTGCTTTTCCTACTCGATTTTATTGTTTTCTTCCAACTCCTTTCAACTCGGGCGCGGCGCTTTTTCACTTCCGCAGGTTAAATAAAAGCCGAGAGAAGTTAGCGGTATAGTTTAACAAAAGTTAAAATTCACTTAGTACTTGTGCCGTGGCTTTTGTTGAATAAAGCGCGGAGAATTGACTCCTCTCTGCAGTCGCAATCCGCGGCGCATGTTGCTTCGTTTTAATACCGGTCGTCGACTATGCGAGTTTGACTGTGAAACTTCGATTCGTACCGATCCACCGATCCAAAAATTGAAGAACGTCGGATCGTCGTCGGAAAAATTAATTGAAAATCGAAGAACTGTTCGAATATTCAGAAATTTCCTTTTCGAGCTTGAAACGTATTCGAATTTCGAGCGCAAGGTCTGGCCGATCACAGACGGCAAAATTGACCGCTAGTTCGTCAGACAGTGACGAAGATTCGTGCTTCGAATTCCCAAGGCGTGAATATACGCCCGCATGTAAATGAATTCCAGATATTCGCGAGTTTAGATTTTCGGATTTTCAAAGTACGCGGAGGGAGCCGTTTCAGCGTGCAGCGGCGGCGGCGGCGAATATCGCGGGAGCCCATGGTGTGCGGGGTGCACCGACGAAGTTTTGCATAGTTTTCGAACTATGTACACGCCCGTTGTTTGCGGCTCAATTACACTCTATGAGGCTCCGCAACTCGCGAAACTGCACAGACTGACGCCAGTAGTCAGTTCGAGTCACCAGATGCAACAAACGACGTGATAATTAATATTTGTTGCCAAGGAACCTGAAAGCCCGCTTCATATTCCACCGGCTGAACTCGCTGCTTACCAATTACAACATTTCTATTCCACGGGCGAAACCGAGCATTGCGCGATACACGCCGAGAGTCCGAAGCAAGAAAACCCACACACCGAATACCTACGCACATTTTTCCTCACAGTTTGATCCGGATAGAGTTGCATTTTATGTGATCAATCGGCACGCCTGATATTAATTCGATACCCGAGGCTACGAAATCTGTAGTGTACACATGAAAAAATTATCTCTTGCGGGATATTCGAATCTACTTACGCATAATAGAGGATAATGGTAATTCAAATTTGTTTGCAGACTAACGAACCTTGAATACGTATAACTACCGATAGAATCGGTTCTCAAGGCTTGAAACGACCGTTTTGTTTGTTTTGTCTTTTTTTTTTTCTCAATTTTTAATTATCGCCTCCGTTTCGTACTACGATAATTAATTCCGCTCATCTTTAATTTCACGCTTCCAGTACCGACATTGGCCTCAATTCCTTTGCGAAAAACGAAAAAAAAAAAAAAAAAGCAGCGAAATGAAAAGAAACTGAAGAGTTTATGACACGCGATACGGAAAATTATAACGGCTGTGGATATACGGCGCGCCGCGAGAATTTGTCATTTTTTTTTCTTTTACGTCCCTCTTTTGCCCAGAACCGTAACAGATGGGAACTCGCCCACGCGGTCTTATATGGACCAACAACTAGAAACACGTGGGCGGCGCCTTGGCCCAGATATCCGACTATGACAAAGGTACGCGACGTAGAGGAAAGTGAAGGCAGCCGGTGCAAAAAAAAAAACAAAAAAAAAAAAACACCCCGCTACATTTCTTTCGTCAAAATTTGACGAAAATTCCGACGAAAATACAAGGGTATTACAACGCGCTAATGTATAACGGTGCGAATTCGAAAGACGAATGTTCGTGTTTCGCGGCGTACTACTTCTACGCGTATCGTTACGTACGTAGGTGGTAAATGTTTCTGAATATTTGCCGTAAAGTTATCGCGTGAACGACGGCAAACAAAGGTGGGCATGACTGCATCGGGGATCGTTGATATACAATAATGTACCTATATCACGCGTCGGCGAGTTTATAACGCTCCAAGAGTTAACTGGGCCAATTTCCCACTTTTCTCTGTATAGGTGGGTATCCCCGTTGGGTATGTAAGTGCGTATTAAGGGAGTTTCGGGACTTGATATCATCCCCCGTCGTTCATCCCCCTCCCCCCCCCCCCCCCTCCTCCCCTCACCCCACGAGTTTTATCCGTCGTCAAAAACTGCTAATCTGGAGGCTCCTAGCCGCGATCTGCCCTTTTGTTTTCGACGCCATCGTGCTAAGCACTTCCTATAAGACGAACCCGTCTTGTGTCTCGAGCAGCTCGACAAAAGGCCTCGGTCTTTTCTTTTCTTATCTTTTTTTCCTCATCTTTTGTTTTCCTCGACGGCCGCGCCTCTCTTTTCAACATTAATTATACATCGCGCCTATTTTTATACATAATTGCCGTAACGGGCGTGTACACGCGACGAACACTACGAATCCGCAGAAAAAGCGAAGATCGCGGAATTACGGCGGAACCGGCCGATTTTCGTTCATCGATATATCGTTGTTATTTCTCTCTGTTTTTTTTTGTTTCGCTAATGCAAAAAACCACCACTCACCGCACTGAAATAATGCGAGACACCTCTTCGAAGCACGTGAATTAGTTCGATAGCGACTGGCTGAAAGCGAGAGTTCGCCTCCGCTTTATATGTCCCTCGAAAACAATCTCTGCACCGGATGATTTCGCGATCGTACCATTGGCTGGCCGGGTCCGCTAAACCGGGACCCTCTCTTCGGAGGATCCCCTAAGGTTGCGCCGTAGGTGTGACGGAGGTCGGACTGCCCGACCGTCGTTCAATGATTCTACGGACGACATTGAAAGCGTATTCATTAACCCGCGTTCTTTACGGTTCGCGTCGCGGATCACAATTGGATTTTTTTATACTCGTTAGAATTAATTTCTCATACCGGCGCACCCCTCTTCTTCTGTCTCTGTTTTTCTTTTTTTTTTTTTTTCTCGCCTTTTCACCGAATTATAATTCCGGGCGATTTGACTCGCAGTTTTCTCGTTCCGTTCGACCATCGGATTTTTTCTCACCAGTGCGTACGTTTCGGGCCGTTTCAACTCGGCTCCAGCGGTCGGTGTTGCACGCGTGCAATTCAATTTCCCAACAAATTTTTTTATTGAGAAACTCCAGAACCTGCCTGCGTCCCTTTCTCCGCGGGTTCAGCTCCGAGCGAACTAGCGTTTCGACACGCGTTTGCGACTCATAATGAGCGCCTAATATTCGGTCAATGGCCTTTGGATGGCCCTAAAACGGTCCGACGTATCTTTGACGACGTTGTAATATTTTCTCTCACTCTCAGTTTCGCTGCCAAAGACGAGAAACTTCGTTGGAATTTGATCAGCGGCGCGCGGCCGCATTTGATTTTCCTGCACGTATCTCGACGCGCCCGGTTCCTTTCTTTTTTCTTTCCCTCCTACGCCCCGCAGACGATTATTCGATTCACGACAATATTTTCTCGAAGTATAACGAAGAATTATTGCCATAAGAAATTGATCGAGATCGCGCAGGTGTCGTACGAGTGAGCGGAGGTGACGAAAAACTTTTTTGGGGAGGCGATTCGCAGTTCAAGGGTCGCGTTTTTTGGGTTGCGTCGGATCGGATCGAAAGAGCTTTGCTTTTTTCCGCAAATAATTTCAGCGAAAATTGAATTTCGCATTTCTAACAATCGCAGTTATTTGTTTCTTCAGATACGCGTACTTTCGGTCGCGGACCATTCAATATTCATCCCCCGTTAGAAATCTTCGAGGATCGTCGATTGATCGCCCTCCTCATATTCATCGGATGATCGGAATTCGAGCGGATAATTTACACGGTAATTTACCTCGTGAGTTTCGGCTGAAAATTTTTGCGGAGAATGTTACGCTCGATCGATTCAGTTTCAACGAAAGTATAACGGGGTCGTTGCAGAGTCGCGAGGAACTGAGACGGTGAAAAATATATTTTGCCACAAAACAACTCGAACAAATTTCTTCCGATCATCTTTCAACACGGTGAGATCGGATCGGAATACCGTCGTAATGTATTCATCGGCGTTTCATCACTGCGTTAATTATTGCAGCGATGAAATGAGAAATAATTCGACCAGAATAAAATGAATAAAAAAAAACAAGCAAAACGCAGCTAGGGCATCAAGTTCGGATATGTATAGTGAAAGTGTCTGACATAATGCGCCCAAGATTACGCTATTCGTGGGTTGCAATGTTGCTTGATGATTGTTACGCGGATGTATTTTCACATACGGGTATAAGCGGTATACGATTCCCCTGATTTCGACCTTTTCCAATTTTATTTATAAAAAACGCGATAACTCATCTGTACCGAATTCGGATCGTCGTAAAGTTCACGGCTGTACGTAAATTTTTGAAATTTTTCGAAAATCTCAGAGATCGCTCAATTCCATTGACATCTCACCCGAGTTTCGAGGGTTAATAATCGCGAATCTGACTTAATTAATTTGACAAAACCTCGATTCGCCCGGAGAGGCCGTGCGCCGGTGCGCGTGCTGGTCTAATGGCTATTAACCGGTAGAAATTCGAACGCGGTCAATTGTAGAGCGATCATTGCATCGCGTGGAACCCGTTCGCCGACGGCTCAAAGCCCGAATGCCCCCCGCCTGTATGTATGTGTGTGTGCGTGTGTTCCGCAGAGTGGTGCAGGATATCGGATTGGTCCGGTACTTACGTATAACGTATAGAACGTATACCTCTGTACCCTCTACCTCCTATGCAGAAACGTTAGTGAATCGAGTGCAGTAGTTACCTCTCGTAGAGGTATACCTATATAGGTACCTACCGACAGGAGTTTCCTACCTCTGGTGCTTGTCGCGAAGGTAATTAAATCGCGACAATAAATTTCCATCGGCGGTACAACTTTCTGCGAGGCGGTAGCGATGAAACTGACCCGAATTGTCAGAAAATTGCGTAATTATTTTGGTTTTGATCGGGTTTTCTTTTTTTTCTCTTTTTTTTTTTTCCATTTTCTTTTTTCTCTTTTTTTTCTTCTTTTTTTCACCGTACTTTCCCGGTCATTGCCGCGGCTCACACCCTTCATCCGGTCCTTTTGTTTGCGTCAGTCATTTTGCTAACTGCCGCAGGTGCATTTCGCTCCCGAGCCAAATGCATTGTCATTCAAATGCTCGATACGCTTTTGATTTTTGTATTTCTTCCGTTCCACTATTCGATGAAATGAAACATCGATTGCAGAATCGCTGTACGCTTGCACTGCGAGACGGTGGTACGATGTAGAATGTACGTACGTGTATATTCTCCACCGCGTAACAGGTGCTCGAAAAATGGGTTGATTTTTGTCCGAACTGAGGAGCGGCAAATTTATCTTTCCGAGTCCGGCATTCGATTCGTCGATTTTCGTTTCCCTCGGGGGAAAAATGCTCGTCAAAAATCGAAACAAAGGACAAATTCGCCTTGGGCAAAAATCACCTATTTTTTTTTTTTTTTTCTATGCCACGACAAAAGCGATCCACACGCGCAAAAGTTGTAATACGTTCGAGTGGATAACGCGACGGTTGTTACTCTTACTTCGAATTCTCGGCGTCGATTTTAACTCACTTTTTCGTACATCGGCGTTCCGCGCGGTGCAGCAGGTAAAACGAATGAAAAAAAAACAAAAAAACGAAAAAAAAAATCGAATGTAAGTTTCATCCGGTGACGTATAAATGTATGCATTGCACATGTATTTCCCTTCAGCATATTTCGCGTGGAGTTAATAAAAAAGATGAAGTCGGGAGTGTGTATTTGAATGTCAAATTTGCTCCTCCGGGCGAACGTAGGTGGTAGAGGTTGAAAGGTAGTAGCGCCGTGGAAGTGTTCGGTGTCGTTTAAAGTTTGCCGTGAGGTAAAGTCTGAAGGTTCGCAACTTGGGTGGAAGATGAAATTTTCAAATGTTTGTCGGCTTTACGATCGTCTGGGCGGTTCGTATTCCAATGGAAACGGTCATGTGAGTACATAGGTGGGAACAGGGTATTCGCTTTGAAGCGATATTCGGCAACGGTGCCCGTTATTCTCTACTCCGTGTACATCGCTGTACGTACGTACGTACGTACGTACGAAAAACGCGGGCGAAACAATTGCTCTTCCCGAGAATACGGACGGCGTTGAAATTTTTTTTGAAAACGACGCCGAGAATTTCACTCGCACGACCAGCCGCCTGCAGGGTACATTCAGCCTCGATTCAAACGCGTACGCCGATGACGATTGCTGATGGTAAATTACACGGGCGGACGTTTACTGCAGCCATTGTTTCATAATGAAATTTTTAATGAAAGGATATCACCGGTGATGCAGACACGGGATATCCTTTGTTGCGATTCTCTCTGTATACTCCGTACTCTCGAACGGCGTATAAAGTGGCTCGTGCGGTATAATGATTTCACGTAAATGTACCTACGCGTTTCGTAAATATTTATTTATTTGAAAAAAATAAAACAAGAAAAAAAAAAACGAAATAATCTGATTATGATTCTCGTAATTCGGTTAACCTTTAAAGGTCGAGTGATCGCACAGTATTTCACTTCCTGAGTTTTTGTTCCCGGACGTAATGGTCACTCGCCCGGCACAACGTAGGGCCCCAGTGTTCGCGTTGATTTCGACAACGTAACGTAACGAACGTCGTCGTCATTCGTTGTTTGTTCTTTCTTTCGTTTTTTTTTCTTTTGTTTTTTTCTTCTTCATCCTCCTCGCCGATATCAATCGACAGTTCAAACATGAAAAGTTCTCACGTTATCAAAGTTTCGAAATGCTTGCGGTAAGTTTAACGAGAATTCCATTCTCGGCGAAATGAGTCGCGAAGAAGTTGAATAGATTTCGAATCTTACGGTGCGTCTCGCTCGCCGAGGATTCGGTGCGCTTCGCGTACATTTTTTTGTCCGCCCTAATCGACATCGAACGATGATCCCGATTAATTGGGACTCATAACTTTGCGCCGATTCCTGATTCGCAGGGACCTCAATTGTCGACGGTACAACGACCGGTGGTGAAAAGTTGAACGTCACTCCCCGGGGGGGGGGGGGGGCATCGAGGGGTCGGTGAAGGGGCGAGGGGCGAATTTCATTAGTCAGATTTCGTCGCGTTTGACCCGCGCGAATTCGGAAGCGCGGATCCGAAATACCTGGACAGGAATAATTTGCGTTAATTATCATCGGCCGACGGTGTAGTAAGGTGTATTCCGCGCGGGCGTTCCGCCGACGATTTTCCTCCGAGGGCCGCAGGTGCCGGCGATCCTTACCCGGTTAAATTTTCCCTCACCCCCGCGGTCGCTTCGCAAGGCGGGAATCGATCGATCGAATTACGAACGGACTGAATTATTAACGGCATCGCAGGCGGCCGTCAAGCTTCAAGCTGTTTTCCCTAATGCCGCTCGCTCCCACCCATCCCCCGGATTGGCATTTGAATGGGCCACGGGTTACCTCGCTTTGTTCCGGATCGAATCGAATCGCGCTGTTCCAAAACCTTATTGTAATCGAGGAGAACAGCTCCTCAGAATAACAGAATAACGGTTACGTTGTAGACTCCTACGTAGCCTTGGGTCAGGATCTGTTCCCTACGAATCCGCACGAAGCTGACCTTCGTCAACGTTAATAGCTTAAAATATCGTCAAATGCGACGTCCGATCCGCCGAGAGTGAAGTTATTTTTCTCACCTCCGTTGAAATGTTCAACGAGTATACCAGACCCGAGACCCTCGTCGAAAATAACTACTCGTTGGAGTAGTAGTGGGTCGGAATGGGTGAGAACGTAATTAATTTTAGAGTTTATTAGCCTAAAAGGGTCTAGCGTTCGTTCGCGTAATCCTGATACGTGTGTACGTCCTTATATCCACGAATTTGGTACAACGAGACGAGAGTTTGTTGAATTAATTTCAAAGTTTCGACAAGTTTTTTTTCCAACACCTTTTCGTTACGTCTGATATTCCTAAGCAATTGTACCCCGTCGTTCGCGCTCACGCGAGTCAAATAATCGACGAGGGTACGGGGGGTTCGTGGCGGAGGTTCCCGCGAGGAAGGAGAGTGGACGTGACTTGATTATCCTCAGTTATTGTCCCACTCTTGAGTAAGCTCGCGATGAATGGAGTCAGATCCTTCGGGAATGACGATCAATTATTAACGAGGCGTACCCTGGAATCGCGAGGCTAACTGTATTAAACGTTTCACGTGTGTATCGTACCTACGTAGACGATACATATAACAGAAATTGGTATATATGTAGAACACGCCGTACAATAAGCAAACCAGATTGTGCACCGTATCAAACTGAGAACCTCCATCTGGATACTTCTCTATGTATTCCTCGTAGCTATTCAAACTGACGTACAAATATTATAGGTATAGCTGTACTCTATCCCAATTGAGTTTATAGTTTTTCGGTATTAGAACCGTTCGAATAGGTCATCGGCAAAACTACAAGTCATTGTTTTAATCTTCATTTGCTACTATAGGGGCCTTCCACGTCGAACTGGCCACTTTTTCCAGAATATTTTCTGAAAAGGTACCTCTTGGAATTTCGGCGATTTTGAACCAAAAGAAAATATTTTATTTTATATGCTATTCTTATGTATTTTGATCCCAGGAACCCAAATCTGGAAGTTAAATTGATCTATCTGTAAAATTTATCGAGTTATCGCCAATTTTTAACTTTTTGGCGCAGAAAAATGGAGATGTCTCGATGGGAAAAATTCGTAGCTCAATTTGGACGACGGATTCGTATTTCTGAGGTCAAAATACATAAGAATTGTATCATCAAATCGATTTCAAAAATACTTCGTTCTTCGATTTTGAGGTCAAACATCGATATTTTTTTTAATGGGTTTAATATGCTTTTCTGACGTATTTTGACCTCAGGAATCCGAATCTGAAAGAAAAATTGATCTATCTCTAAAATTGACCGAGTTACCGCCAATTTTCACCTTTTTGGGGTCAAAAATAAAAAATTGATTTTTTAGTCTATCTTAATGTAATTTGAACTCAGGAATCCGAATCCGAAAGAAAAATTGATCTATCTGCAAAAATGACCGTGTTATGCCCGTTTTTTCGCATTTTTTACCATAAAAATGGAGATATCTCGAAGGGAAAAAATCGTAGCTCAATTTGGACAACGGATTCGTGTTCCTGAGGTCAAAATACATAAGAAAAGTGCCATACGATCAATTTTAAAAAATAAAAATTTTTGGCCAAAATTTGAAAAAATCGTAAGGGGTACCCCTTGGAAAAATCTCAAATTTTGGCCAAAAATTTTTATTTTTTAAAATCGATCGTATGGCACTTTTCTTATGTATTTTGACCCCAGGAACACGAATCCGTTGTCCAAATTGAGCTACGATTTTTTCCCTTCGAGATATCCTCAAATTTATGCCAAAAATCGCGAAAAAATGGGTATAACTCGGTCATATTTGTAGATAGACTAATTTTTCTTCCGGATTCGGATTCCTGAGCTCAAATTACATTAAGATAGACCAAAAAATAATTTTTTTATTTTTGACCCCAAAAATCTGAAAATTGGCGATAACTCGGTCAATTTTGGAGATAGATCAATTTTTCTCTTAGATTTGGATTCCTGAGGTCAAAATACGTAAGAAAAGTGCCATACGGACATTGTTAAAAACACTTCATTTCTGGCTCAAAAAATCGAAAACATCCAACAGGGTACCCCTTGGCCTATCAATCATTTTGTTTTTTAAGTTGGGTTTTCTATGCTGTTCTTATGGATTTTGATCTCAGGAATCCGAATTTGAAAGCCAAATTGGTTTATTTGCAAAATTGATCGAGTTATCGCCAATTCGTCGATTGAAAAAGTGAAAAATCAAAGATATCTCGATGGGATATTTTCCAAATCGATCATATGACACTTATTTAATGTATTTTGACGCCATGAACACAAATCCGTCAACCAAATTGAGCCACGAATCAATCCCATCGAGATATCCTTGATTTTCTAATTTTCAGAGCAATAAATCGATTATAATTTGACAGTTTTAGCAAATTGATGCCGTTTTCAAGATGCCAATTTTTAATTTACGTAAAAACAAAGTCAAAAACTGGTAACAAAAAATGTCTCAGTTTGAGTTAGGGCGTGCCCCTATAATGTATAATAATTTGTATAATCCGTCGGATGTCCCCATTCTGCGACCGTCTGTTTCACTATTTTCTCAATACATAAAACGGAGGGTAACTTTTACGACGTTAACATAAGTAAAATAAAGTAGGTGTAAAGCGAATTTGAATAATGAAATTATCAAGCGTATACATATTATTATATGCATCAGGCAATCATGCAAAACCATGTGATCCAGGGGAGGGTACAGCTCTCCACACCGGTACAGATATGCGCCGGTCTCATTCGGGTCACGGAAATTGTATATAATTTACGATCTTCAGCGTTCGTCGCTACCGCGGAAGCAAATTCATACGAAAATATCACATTTTCCTAGGTAAAAATAATCCGGATTAAACCGCGGACGTGATATTCAAATTTTCTACGCTTTCCTTACACGCGATACGCGCAGCGGGAAGGGTTCGAATTCCTCCGACTCGCGCACATTTTTTTCCACCCTCGTTCATCCCACTCCTTCGTTCGACAGAAGTTTCGCAATTTTCGATTCCCGAAACTTTCGAAGACGGTGAAGGTGACGCTGCGTTCAATTCGACGTTACGTAGGTACCTACGCCTTCCGCGATACCGCGTACATGGAAGTAACGTCGTCGAATTTTCCGGGTTACGCGGGAACACCGACGTCGCGGTAACATCCATTGGGGTGTCGGAGTGTATAAGGCGAGTTAGCGCGATAACTGTACGGGGCAAGTATGGAGGTAAGACACTCGAGAGGACGTCTACTGCCGACGGTGGTCGTGTTCCCGGTGTTCCGGGTAGGTTACCGCCTCGGTACCACCAGGTGATAATTTCCCCGAGGACACTCCCGTCCACAGCACCCTCTGGTTTTACCTCGTATACGCCGCTATATTTCGCTATATTGTATCAGACGCCACGCCACACGTACCAGGGGGGGGGGGGGGGGGGCAGGGGGGTAAATATAAAGGTGTACGTATAAATACGGCGACGGTGCACCACGTATACCGTATACGTATATCGAGCTTATACGTGTTACCCACCGCATCCATGTTAATGCGTTCGAGTACATACGTCGTAGGTATACGTGTAGGTGTACGTGTGTGTGTGTGTGCGTGTGTCGTAGGTATGTAGGTACACGTATGTAACATCCAGTTCATATAATATTTCAATTTATCGTGTCTTGCAGGATAGTTTCCGTAAACTTCGCGGTTGTTCGCTGGGGTACCCAGTTCCTAGTTTCCAGTTTCCAGTTCCCGGTTCCCTACAGTGATTTAGACGGCCAGAGTTTCCCGAAATGTACACGAGTTTCTGTGGGGCTTTAGCCGATTCTGGTGGCGCGCGGTAGCGATATTACTGGAATAGCGGAAATTGCTTAAATTGTTCCGGTCGCTATGGAAATTTGACGACCTTTGAGCCGCCTAGGTCCCCGCGGCGAATGAAACGCGAGAAAGTGAAAGGAAAATAGAAGAGGAAAAAAAAAAAATAAATAAATAGATCACTCGTAAAAAATTCAAAATATCTCCGACAAATGTACACATTTATCAAAATTCTTTGTTATATCATTTTTTATTGAAACTTTTTTTCGCGGCCTCGAATCGCGAATTTCGAGATTTATTGGCGGGATGAAATTCGTCGAGGTAGGGGTAGCGATTAACACGACGGTGCGACTGGATGTTCTGGATGCGGATCTACATCTGGACGATGGAAATACGTTGTGTGTACTACACGCGGTATACAAGCGAACGTTGGCTTTTGTCATTCGGGAGCGTGGATATCGAACACACACGATCACGCGTGCGTTAATTTCGGTTGAATCGAAACGCGGCTATGGGCCGCAAAAAAAAAGGCCGAGCTAATTAAATTTAGCGTATCAAATTAACCCCGTGATTACAAATATCACGACCACTCCCGCGTTAAAATAGCCCCAAGGGGCTCGCTGGGCTTCGCTGTTTCCAAAATTCGTTCGATTATATTCGGGCGAAGAAAAAGCCGAAGCGCGAAATTCGTTTCACCAGTTTCGATCTATACGGTCCCCCGTTGAATTGTGCAATCGTTCGAGAGTGAACTACGTTGATATTTCACCTAGCTTAAATCGAAAACTTTTTGCCCGGTTTTTTTTTTTCGATAGCATTTTACTTCGAATCATCCGGCGATCGTTGTTCGCACCTTTTTTCATTCGTTTTCACGCTTTTGCAATTGAATTTTGTTATACAATTAGCGAGGCGTGTTAACGCCAAACAGTTTCGTGCTGCAGTTTACATTATGTGCCATATAATTTGGTAATGTAATTGCCCAAAGTAATTCATAGAGCAAGTTGCACCGTTGCGGGTACACATACTTATGCACACTCCACTTGTGTGTATACTTTATACGTATATATGTCGTCTAATTGTAAGTACAAGTGTTCCCTCGGGGAACGTGTACACGCTTAACCCGCTAAATAAGATCTCTTCAAGTGGTTTCTGTTCGCTGCAGTCTATGGAAGACGAAGTCCTCTTCGTCGATCCGTTTCTCATTTTTTCCGGCAAAAAACTGAGATGATGAGAAAAATGACTAACGCACTACTTCGAATCGCGCGAACGAAACGTGCGTATTGATATTTGTCGAAGAAAAAAAAAATCACAAGAGGGATCCCAGCGTTGTTGGCATTGGCATTAGCTGGGATGGACTTTCACCGTTTGTCCATCTATTTAGCGGATGATATCCACCTTGACCGACTCCCGTTGCCGCTCAAGGTCGCCGAATGGATCGCACGGTAATTTTCGCGCGGCAGCTTGTTTCCTCGTTTTATTTAAATTCACTAAAAAAAAAAAACGCTATAATTCATCGCCGAGATGAAACACGAGATAAGTTTCAAAGTTTACCACTCGTGATATCGGGTCATTGCGAACGATTTGAAATTCAAATTTTTCGCCAAAGAAATTACGGACGATAAGTCGAACACCAGAAGCTGCACCATCAGCTGTTCGGTAATTTTGAAGGTCTAGTCGTAGGCTTTTGCCATTTCGAAAACTACGTCACAATGGGTACGAAAATTAGAGGAGACTCCGTTTCGTAACACGATATTTCGTAACGGTATATTTTAACCTGCAGATCGGAGTAGCTCGCGCAAACTTTTCAATCAAAATTCTGCACCAGATTTTAATCACTTTTCCCAATCATCGTCTGGATGAAATTAATTTGAATTCCATCCCTCAAAGAAATACAAGCGAACGAACGAAGGCGTGAGAGTCGGGGGGTGGGGTCGGGGGTAATTTGGATATGATAAAACTTGAAAAATTTTCAATGTGATTAATACGCGATATTACGCAAGAAGACCGGCTCCGCGAAAACGATAAGAGAGGAAAGAAAAAAAAACCTTCGCGAACCACCCAAAGTCGACGGCGTTGTTATATTAGAGGATATTTGTGCCAAGGTTCTGAATTCGCGTAGGCGCGGGATACCCCGATCAGAAGTCCTTGACAATTGCAGAACGAGCCGTGTAATTGTTCGATGTAATCTACGAAGACTCGATTATACTTATTATACGCGAAGTTTCTCGTTTGATCCGTTTCATTAATTTATTATAATTGTTTTTTTTCCAGGTTACGGACACATCGCGCCGAAAACTAAGTCCGGTAAAGTGGTAACAATTTTTTACGCTATTCTTGGGATACCGTTGATGCTGCTCTGCTTGTCGAGCATTGGTGACGTCATGGCGTCCAGTTTCAGGTACGAGTTCGATTCGAGAAACTGAAAGAAAAAAAGGAATCGTGATACCGACGTTACTCGTGAGAATGCGTCCTCCCCTCCCCTCCACCCACCCTCCTCGATTGTATCAAACCGCAGATTGGTGATTAGCGCCAATTATTTAGTATCAATTAATCAGATTACCAGCGTTCGCATAACACGTTATATTATTGATTATAGAGTCACTATTGGTTGCTAACAGGTTCGACTACATGTTCCGCATCGCGTTGATGCAGGTGAAGCAATCGGCTGAATATCATGCGTAGCGGATCAAACGAAATTCGTACGTTACAATTGTAATTTAACCGTACGTCATAAACTGCCGATGTAATTCCGCGTTGTAGTCGTGAAATTTCATTTCCCTTCGTTTTTTTTTTTCTCTCTATTTATTGTTTTTCGAATTTACAATACCGAATGACAACCGGTAGATTATCATTATCCGCTTATGATATAACAATTATTATAGCAAAGTCCAAATTCACATCGAGCAAGGATACAATTGAGAGATGCAATTAATTCCTACCACGTCTCTACGTCAGTTTTATCGATAATTACCAAATTCCGTCTCTTTTACAAGATCAAAAAAAATAAAATCCACGCGTTATCTTCGTGAATTAATGATGGGAATATTTGCAGATTTTTATACTGGAAGATATGCTGCTACATCTGCACTAAACCACCCCGTAAACGACGACCCCGCAGCAACAGGAGTACCACGCGACAGTCGATGTAAAGAAACACAGAAAAAAAAAAAAAAATTCCATTGCGTAGATGTAAAACACGACTTCTCTTCACATTTCATGTAAATTTTTTTGTTTCTCTATTCGCCACACAGACGGTATCCGCACAGAAGCGCTTCGTTCAGAAGATCCGTTCGTGCCAGCCAGAGGTCCGCGGATTCCGCACTCGGTTTATCCGACAGCATGGGAAGGTCTTCTTATTCGGAGATGGAGTACAGGTTGGTATGACGGAAGTTGTGGGAAAAAAAAAAAATTATCTCACGTTTTCGGCCAAATTCCTGATCTTTCTCCGCGTCTAACGATGGCGACGATCGTTATGCGGGTAAAATTCGAAATCGTCCGAAAGTTGAGGGTACTCGTAGAAATCAAAGCGAAGTGTCCGTCTCCTAGAGAATCGCATCGGAGCTCCCGCTGTGTCGAGGCACAGCTCGGTTTATCCATCGATTTCCGCTTTTGCTTGGGAATCAAATTGGATCCGTTACGGACAATGCGACGAGCGCATCGTAGGAAGTTGTTCTACGATCGTCGTCGTCCCCAAACCCCGAAATTCGAGTCCTCGCTATTCCCCCGGTGTCCTCTGACAAACCTCCCGAAACTAATCCAATATTACTTGTTACCAACGTCGCGTCGGATCAGTCCCGGCAAAATCCTGGCAACCCTCGGAGCTACGGGTATCGCCTTCGCGCGCCCCGGGCTATCCCCGGCTACGGGGGGGGTGCGGTTTAAATACCACTTTTTTTGCGCATAAACTTCGGGCGAACTAATACACAGGTTTTCTTCATCTCCTTTTTTCCTTCTACACGTTACAGCGGCGGATTCCCGTTTGAACGTCTCCATGTGAAATCGCGTCACTTCGTTCATGCGACGATGCACGTGACGCTAACTCGAGATTGACACATGGCTTACTTCTGCAGCTTTGCAGCGCGAACAGATTCAGACCGAGAAGAGCTTTACGATGCTCCCCGTACATTCATATGTGCTCGTATAAGCTAGCATAGCAGTTGAATTCCCGAGTAAACGTAATAAAATCTCGTATACCTTGCACTATCACTGCAACCCGACAGAATGACTGAGATATCACTTTTCTTCGCTATGATTACGAATGGGTAGGTACGGTGGTGTGTATTCGCCGTGGAACGCCAACCGGAATATCATATACTTCTATTGCTACGGTGTCGTGATTATTTTATTTTTTTTTTATTGTTTTTTTTTTATTATTTTTGGGATTATTATTTTCATCGAAAAATATGCACGATATTGCTTTGCGTGTACGTGCGATATACGCGAATTGTACCTACCAGCGAATGATACGGGGAATTTTATGAGAAATCAAATTCCTTTTTTTTTTTCACTCACCAGTTCTCTTTCGCGTATACCAACAACGTGTAACATCGGTCCTCACTCCGAGGATCACAGGGAGAGTATGAATCTTTTCTTATACAACCAAACGGCTTTTTTATGCCATTTGTTATTCATTTATTTCGTTTTATTTTATTTTTTTTTCAAAACAAAGCATAGGGTTCAAGCCGAGTCACATTTCCAGAGAGTTTAAACGAATTCCTCGATTCGAAAAAATGACAATTTTACAACCAAAATGAGAGCGATATTCTACCTCCTTCGTCTATTCATTCCACCCGAGAGGTTTTGAATATTCAAATCGTTGTTTTATTTATTTATTTTTTTATTAAGAAATTCCGATGTTGCGAAAAAAAATTCTCTGCAATTTATCTTGAAATTATTTGGATTTTCTCTCTGATTAGCAAACTGCTCGATAATAATATACAAATTTTCGAACTAGTGATCGATTGTTGCAACGATATCTTCCGTTATTTCGGAGCTCAAAGTTTTCAATCTATCGAAATCGTTTTTTTCATTTCATGTCCGAATCATTGAACTTCGACGTATGTTCCCCGGAAAATACATATGTGTATAACTTTGGCGAAAATTGGAACATCAGCAACAGGTATAATCTCGAAGGTATGGATTTGGCGACCGATTTTCCGAGCACAAGGCCGTCGACGATGTCCAGATACTCGGACATTCCCGTTTCCTCGCCGAGGGTCAAAGGTGCCGTGTCATCAGATCACATTCCCGACGCATTTTCTCTCAATTAGATTCTAATCAGCGGGAGTATTCCTCGTTTCTCAGGTGGTAGACTCACCACGGGTACGGCGTCGTTGGACAGAAGAGCGATGGTGGACACAGCCGAAGCCAACCGCCTACCGGTTTTGTTCAACAAGTACGCCCTGGATCCCGAGGACGAGATGCCCAAGAGCCGACCTTCCAAAGGTCGGTTGAAAACCGATTTTTTAATTACCGATTTTCACTCTCAACTTTCCCTATTCGTATCGTGAGCCAAACGTATATCGTCTCGTTGCAGTGGGTTCAAAGAGGTCGGAGAGCGCGAACGATGCAGAGGTCGCGAACGAGAGAATGCCGAACAGCGGCAGAATACGTGAGACGGGATCGCTTCCCCGACATCATCACCTGGCCGTAGAACCCGAGGTTTTTCGTCGCCAACTTTCGCAACCACCGCCGGAAATTCGGGAGCCCCACGCGCCCGTTTACATCGAAATGGATTCCATGAAAAGGAGCATGAGAATGAGGAGAAGCCAGAGTTACTACGGCGGTGGTGAGAGCTGCCTCCCTGCCACACAGTCTGTCTGCAAAAATTGCTCTCCCGTACCCCGCGTTCGCGGAGTCGAACCGTTGACATTTCCGAAGGGGTCAACGATAGCTTCTTGTTGGTTTTTTTCCCATTTCTCGCGAGAGTCTCGAGTACCCCCCTTGGATGATATCGGTAAATGGGCCGACCGTTGGCGTTGGATTTCAAAGATGATTTTTTTTGTCTCTTCAATTCATGAGAAATCCGACGCGACGCCCTCGAGCAAAGTTTCACGGAGCCCGGAGAAATTGAGAATCCGTTTCAGAGTGAATTCAACGGATCTTAAAATATAATTCTCGAAACGAAGGGATTTCGGTGTCGTGCAAGTTCGTCGATCGAGTAATCGAGACTCGTATTATTTTCGTCGTACCTACTTGTTTTGAGTTGAGTTGAGTTGTTTTGAGTACCTACTTTTCGATCGCAGACAGCTTTTTCTTTCGGGTACCTGCTCGTTTCAATCGCACGTGAGAACCTACCCCACGCCCCTTTTAATTCGATTCGTGCAGTCCGCAACGCGTGGAATTCCATTGAATCCAAACGATCGAAACGGGCGACAGGAAAGTCAAAGAGTAATGGGGGAATATATTTAATTCTCAGGACGAAATCAACGCCGCGAGGCACCTTCTCCACGAATCATGTCGCCGATGGGATTCGCGGTACACCGTCAAATATACGTTGACGATTTCGAGGTAGATTACGATTACTGCGCCAATGACAGCGCCATCCAGGTGTCGAAGCCCGTTCCCATTTGGCTGTGCGTATTTCTCGTTGTCAGTTACATATTCGGCGGAGCGTTTCTATTCAGCAATTGGGAATCTTGGAGCTTTCTCAATTCCGCCTACTTCTGCTTCATCACGTTAACGACGATCGGTGAGTCTTGTCTTACATCCTCATTCAAACCAGCTCCCTAGGGGAGAATTATTTTCAACCGAATTTGTAATTATTACTCCGATATCCGCCCTGTTGCGTCAATCGCGGCTTAGCGGAGCCGTTAACGCGACGTGGAGCCTTTTTTTTTTTTGTTGCATCGAAAAGAAGGGCGAAAAAAAGGTAACGGGGTACGTGTCGGGGGATGAAAAAAAAAAACGTGAGATTTTATTTCGCCTCGAAATAAATCGCTTAGTTTATCGTCTCTTTGATTGCGTCTTAAAAGAGATAAGGTCGCGCAGTGCCCGTCGGTGTAATAAGGGACGGAGTCAAAGAGACGAAAGAGGTCGCGACTTTCCGCCACTTTCTACGATCCGTAATTCCGGAAACTTCTTGAAATGTCTTTCATTGTTGGTAGGTTTCGGTGACTTTGTACCGGAGCACAGGCTGAACGCGGAAACGAGCATTGCGTTGTGCTCTCTGTACCTGCTCTTTGGAATTGCTTTGTTAGCTATGAGCTTCAATCTGGTCCAGGAAGAAGTAATCAACAACGTAAAGAGTGTCGCGAAGAGGCTCGGAATCATCAAGGACGACGAGGATGAGGATGACGACGAAGATTAGATCTCGGATGAACAATTTTTACCATTTTCACTCGTCAACGACCATTGTTCGGACGGATTGGCATCGCTCACCTTGCCTCCGAAGAATTCATTTTTCGACTACAAAATCAAAACTGAGCTTCGACAATCTGTCCAAGAATTGGACCAAATCGCAAGCTTTCGCTTTTCATTCATTTTTCCGTGTTCTCTTCATTTATACGGCATACTCTCATACTTTTTTATTCAAAACGATTGTTCGTTAATCATAATTTCTTTTTTCTGATTACCTCATTGTTATCGCATGTAGATTTAAATATATATTCGAATATAAACTACATCGAGTCATGATTCTATGCCATTCGCAAGATGGCGACGACTTTATACCCTTAGCGAGATGTATGTATACATATATATATATATATATAACCGGTTGAAAATGCCGTGAAATAATTGGTTCGCCCGCAATTAGCCGCTGCTTCGGAATTTCGCCGGACTGTTACAACTGCAGCTAGAGCAGCGCTATATTCGAAATGATGGATGATCATTAACCGACAACCATCGTATCCTAGTTTGTCTAGCGTTACGATTCGGCGTACGTTTGAATCGATCGAGTCCAAATGATTTTAGAACTTCGCCAATGAGTACCCACATCCCGTGCAACGATTCCTGCTCATTAAAACTACTTAACGAGTTCGCCGAGCAAAATAACAATATCGATCATGTGAGCTTGTTACTTTATATTTATAGTATATACGCGGCGTTGCACTTGAGTCTTCGACTGACGCGAGACTTTTTTCGGTTTTATTTTCTTTCGGAATTTCATCTTTTCTTTTTTTTTTTTTTTTTCTCTCTCTCTTTTTCTTTTGATTTCTCGCACCAAGCTAACACGAGAAACTTCTCATAACCATTCCGCGCAGTTTCACCAGTGATTAAATTTAACGAACGTTACCGCCCTGCGTACGTGCATCTTGCAGGAAACTGAGAGGGCACGGTAGGTATGTGCGGTGTATGTTTATCTATTTCCGTCCGACTGAACTCCCCGTTGTGTTTACTACTCTCAATAACGGTAACTCTGGCGGTAATTGAATTTCAACGCGTTTAATGAATTTGAAAAAAAATGATTCCCTCCGTACAGGGTAACTGCAGTACGCGTGAAGTTGAGACAAATAGAAGTTCCATTAGCAAGAGTCAATAGCCGACGACCTGTTTCCGTTGCGGTTTCCACTCTTCGGGTTTCGAAGGGTTCCGCCGTATTCCAGTTGCGGGGACGTTTTTGAACTATACTCATTGTCGCATAAGGTAAATAACCTCGAGAACGCCCGCTCGTATTCGCTTTAAAGGGTCTCAACCCTCTTCTCGGCGAACGCGACTCACGGTTGCCGAGATCTGTGTAGGTATATAAATATAAATATATCTACGGTAGTACGGGTACATACATACATGTACATATACACGCGCAACCCTGCAGAAATTTTTTCGTTGACCGGCTGCGTTTTTGGACCTGCGGACGGAGGCTGTAGCTGTAGAGTACATACTATATCCGACGACGTCGGTTACCCCCGCGCGAGCGCCACCCGACCCATTTCCCCCCCGAATCTCGTTAGATCTTGGTGCAGCCGTTTCGATGCTCGTTGTCATTACCGAACCGGAAACGTGACGCCCTGACCCCGCGGCGCTTCAAAGGCCGCGCCGCCGAACCGAATCCAACCCCGTGGTTCGAACACGACCACCGTAGGGCCGATTTGAAAAAAAAGAGAGAGAAGAAAAAGAAGCGTCGGCGAATTTTGAGAATTGCGACTTTCGGTGGTAACGGAAAATTCGTTATTTTGGCTCGGATTGTCCGCGATGAATTATCCGAATCCGTCGAGTCGTAAATTGTTCATCTCCCGTGGCCCGTGTATACATATACTCACCGATTTGAAGTCGGTATAACCGACGACAGTAAATTCTTAGTTCCCGTATAGCTCTTATATTTTACGTCCACGTATTCGAGTTACGGTCCAATTACTTGATGGGATTTCACACGGAGCCAAATTAGTTTTTTTTTTTCACAGTCGTAATCGCCGTAAAAATTCCATTAAACTAATTGTTCCAATTCGATGCTTTCACCCCGATCGTTTAAATTTACCGCAATAATTATTTCTAGTTACACGGTAGGAAGGTCCCCCACCGACTTAACAATTAATCGTCAATTTCGTCGCGGGAGGGAAAAATACACGACGCTCATGCTCATTGCTTCGGGCGATTTCTTACGGTTCTCATCTCGACGTTTTTTTTTTTTCTTCATTTTTTCAGCCCGAATCTTTCGTCGGCTAAATTTCAGCACTCGATTCAACTTTGATATTTTGGCGGTGTAATTTCGTCAGTTTCGTCATTAGGCTCCGTCGCCTCTCGCTACTCAGGAATGATTTGTATTCTAGCTTATCGGGGGTGAAGCTCTCCAAACTGTTTACCGGCCACGAATCGAGCTTCGTTCGAGTCCGTTATACCCCGGCAGAATTGATGCCGAGATGATCTTCTTACTAACGAGATCTTGAGGGACAATGCGACGATATCTTAGAACTCTAGTTAGGAATAATTTTATTTCGAGTTTATACAAATCCGGCGGAATTTCAAATCAATTCTCGACCGCTCGACAACGTCTCCGGATATTTATTAAAAATAAATTCCATTCGAAATCAAGGAGTCCCCCATATTCTCGATCTTCGAAACAAGTTGTAAAAAAAACGCGCCGGCGCGTGCCCCGCAAAAAATGACGAAGAGAAACGACGTTGAATTTTTTTTCCAAAAGTCAAACAAAAATCGGCGCCATTCGTAAGTTTTTCTTTCATCTCTTCGCAGTCGCGATTCTATGGTCCTGCGGACGGATAACCGTGACGCATCTGGAGATGGCTCGGCGTCTGGCCAGGAGTTCAACGCACCTGCGGTGGTATGGGCTCTTTTTTCGTCGGACGTCGGTCAGCGTAAAATCTACGCGAATCCACAGAGAGTGAGTATTATTAGATCGGGATGATGTCACGAGGCGCAACTACGACACGGTATCACCACCGGGCACTCCGTCACGGTTCGAGGTTCGCTTTCTGCCCTGTGAAAACTATACCGATTCCCGGGTCCCTCGGGGGTTCCGCGTTATCCCCCCCCCCGTTCGTTCGCTCCGGATATTGCAACGTTCCGTTACCGCTCGGAAGTCACCTTCCGGTATCCCCGTCGAGCGTTATCTACTTAATTAGACGAAGTTAGGGGCTGCCGGCGATCGGATCACTCGCTCCTTACGCGACACGCGTGGGCGATCGTTTGGCCACGTGTGTCATCAGATTTCCGCGTCTCGACGTCACCGAGCCGAGCTATCGAGGCACTCGCTTTTTGCCAACTGGGTCAATGTCGCTGCACCGAAAAATTTTTATTCTGTAATTCGACAAAAACTTGACGCGGCAAATTACGCAGATTTCAATTATGTCGTACGAGGTTTACGTCGGACGACTTTTCTGACGTATATTTGTTCCATTTTTGCCAGTTATCTGGAATTATCAACGCGCGAAAATTGATCGATACCGAGTCGGATCCTTTTTGGCCCTTGACTCCGAAAATCGTCGGGGTGTTTCAGTTGTCCCGACTGCATTTTCCGGGATCTGCTTCCAAATTTCCTTGTGCAAGGGTAGTTATGATCGGTGAGTAGGCGGTATAATAAAAACTGATGATTCGTTGAACTTCATACAAACGAAAATGCATGGTGCAAAAACGCCATTCCGAGTCGTACAATGAAGACGGAAATTGGAATTTCTGAAATTTTCTACACTTTTCCCCGTTCTCAATCGTACCTATCCGAAAAATAGTTATACACTCGCTGTAAAATGTCACGCCGGCGCTAACGCGCATTTTACTCGGTAAAAATTTTCCTCACGTAATATATAATATTACTAAAATATATACGAAACTTCGGTGTAAATTTGTTCCACAGTTTGAATATATTCGCGTTCGGTAAAAAAGTGTGTTTACGTACGTACGCGGTACGTACGTCACGTGTACGTGTACGTGTGTATGTACAAATATGTGTATATTCGTGCGGATCTCATAGCCGAGGATTTTAACGACCTGGACGAGACCCGCGAGATTAATTAAACGAATCAGTGTTAATCTCGTGACCAAACTCCGCGACGTCGTCACAACCTCGCGACTATTTGTGGACGGGGTCCCTCGACGTTTCATCGGCAAACACCCAGCTTTGATGCGCAATTTCGCTGAAAAAAAAATGAAATTTTTTTTTTTTTCACCTGTACGCCTCCGAAACGAGGATCAACGTTCATCTATCCGATTAAATTCTCTCCGGTAGCTTCCGACTGAAATCTCAGATCATAAAAGCGATAACACCGCGACATCCCAACGTTCACCGTATTCACCCCGTCGATCGCTCGATCGTATCCAACTGGAACGAGGAGAATAGAGGCGTACGAAATGCATCCGTGGAAAATGGAAGAAAGAAGAAAGAATAAAGAAGTCCGGCGATTCGCGCGTTCCTGCCGATGGTAAAATGGGCACAACATGCAACATCAACGCGCCGCCGCGTGGAACGCCGGTGGATTCCTAGGAAGAGCGTCGAGGGCTCTGGGAAAAGGGGTGGAAGGGGTGAAGTTTTGTGAAGTAAGTTTCGGTAGTAGCGGTGTAACATAATCCACCACGTGTTACTTGCATTACCATAACCCACTCACACAGCCCGCGTTGCAGTCGCCGTTCCCGTGCATACGAAACTAACCGGCCGTATACCGGGAACCGTTTGTCCACTCCATCTGTTTGGTTTTGAATCTAGTTTGCGACGGACACTGGCCGGGTGTCTGAAAAATTTTCCCCAAAGGTCGACGCTGCAAAGTTAAGCTTCGCTCAGCGCGCGCATTGTTTGGAAACGGAGGAAACGAACGGCTGGAAATTATAATATATTTTTTTTTTTTTACCTGCCTCCGCTGCTTTCGAGAGGGTTGAAATTCTCGAATTTCTTTACACGGTCGCTGGAATTACGCAACCGCCGATCAAAGTTGAGAATTGATTTGAATTATTACCATATCGGTGGAAAGAAAATGTACGACCGCGGAATCCGTCGGTTGTTGTATCAGGTGAGCTTTCGGATAGCCTGTTTATTTGAAATTTCCGAGAGAAAAGCTTCCGGCTGATTAATTCATTGGCTTACGGTATAGCCGGGTAAATAATAAACAAGCGGTGGAGGCTGCAGCTGTAAGAGATGAAAACTCGGGGGGGAAAATCATACGGCAGTTTATATTATCGCGCGTGAATGGAAATAAAATTTTCCCTTGTAACATCTGTATCGTCGGTGGATAATACGTGTGGCGGGGATTTTCTTTTTTTTTACGAAGAAAATGGATTCTCCTTTTCGTACCGTATTTATTCGCGACGTTAGAAACTGTCGGCGTAGTTTTTTGCGATATTCTCGCGTCCTCCGAATCTCATCGATGTTTAAATCAATCCTCGGACGAGAAAAATAAAATACTCCCGAGTTATTGACTTACTCGGGTGGATTTCTGAGACTGAAAAAAGAATGTTTGAATCTTTAGTGACCGTGCACGAAAGTGTAATGAGATATCAGAAGAAAAGGAGACGGACGAAAAAAGTGGACTGGCTCCCCTGATAAATTGCTTTCAGTCTATCGCCCACCACTTATTTCAGACTTTGTTCTCAGACACTCATCCGTCCAATAAAATTGATCAAGTTAACGATAAAAGCAGCGATTTTCAATCCCTCGATAAATCTCAACTCAACTCTTCGACAACTTCGAAACTATCGATCGCCACCGCCGGTTTCCTAAGAGAATAAACTTTCTAATTACCCGTAATCGTTACCTACGTCAGTCCTGCGAGTTATAAATACAAACGAACTTTGACCCAATGGAATATTTACATAACCAGGTATGTCGGTTGTACAATCTGGGATTTGAACGTCGAGCGTTATCTCCTGGAATATTGCTTTAATTAATAATCCGTCACGCGATGGTAGTGAAATTTTTTGAAACCTACGTTTTCCGCAATCCGGAGAACGGGAGAAACGGGAAAAAAAAGCGAGAGGAGAGGGAATGTGTTTAATTAATCGAGGGCCCGATTTCGCGCGCAAATTTTCACACGGACACACCGATAATATTTTCATTCAACGTGTACGGCGATTTCGCCCTTTCGATATTCGTTGTTCAACTCGCGAGTGAACGACGACCGGAATGACACACACGTATTCCATCCGCGTAAAAATTCCGCAGGCAATATTGTTCCCGTTCGCGGATAACGCCGGGAAGGAAACGATATTGCGGAATTCTAGTTACAACTGGAATATGTTTCGCGATACGTGTATATTCGACCTTGTCGCGCGAGTCTCAAGGTGGCGAATATCCGCAGTAGTTCTCATAGCCAATAAACGAGATCCGGCGATGCAAATATCCGACAAAATTCGACGGAGTAAGTAAGTCGTGCGACCGATCCTTCGATTTCCCGTGGTATCTCTCTCGCCACCGAGAGAGCTTCGAAATACCTCGACGACCGAGGGCGATATATTTTTCCTCGGAAGAATAAGTGTGTGTGTTTTTTTTTTGTCACCCCTTCCGCCTCCACGTCGGCCTACCACGCGTTAGCCGGCAGCAGCAGGTGACCGAAAGTCGGAGGGAGATCTCGGCGTCTTACGAAGCGGCAATTTTCGGTCGGTTGAGAACCGCCCAAAGTCGCAGGGTCGAGGGACAGGCAATCAAGATGATTAATTAGCTAGACTCGCAGCGTAACCCGACGGTAACGTATGTGTGGCTGCGGCGTGTCACTCATGATGCGGGAACGGGTGAGTATCGCGTATATACATACATACATATATATATACGACGCCCTGGAATTCTGCAGAAGGATTTTCGTTACCCTCAACCACCGCTCGGGGGGCTCGTGATGGATTTCGAAAGCTCATGCCCAACTACGCGTACCGAGATAAGAGAGAAAAAAAACAAACAACAACAACAACGAACAAACCATGTAACGCGAGTTCGTTTTGCGAGAAGTAGATCGGGCTGTTTTTTATTTTTTTTTCTAATCAAACAAACTTTATTCGAAAAGAGCGTCGAGTATATCGACAAGACAGATCGAAATTTCTAAAACAAGTTGTTGTGATACTTTGTACTGTAGAGAAACCCGATTCGCACCTGATACCCAGACGCGTGAAACTTGTTCCGACGGAAGAAGCTTCCAATTTGTCGAAGCAGGTGTGCGTCGATGAGGTTATCGAAGAGAAAACTGCAAAACGGGCTCTAATAAGACACGCAAGAAAGGAAAATTGAAGGAAAGCAATCGGATAAAATAAATAAATAAATAAATAAATAAATAAACTAGGAGAAAAATAGAATAAATCTTTTCAAAAGAAGTGTGTACGACGCGAGGCAAAAACGGTAAGAAGGGTGAACGGGGATGTGGGATTAAAATCGTCCGCACGCGAAGCTGCGGAACTTTGACGATCGTAGAACACGTGACACGCGTTGTACGTACGTAACACCGCGTATGAATTTCTATGACAATCGCGAATTGCAGCGGACAGACGACCACCTCGGCGATACGGAGAACGCGAGCAGCGCAAAGTAGATATACATGTACACGTGTGTACGTATATCGCGTGCATACGTACATATGGAACGTATATTACATCATCGCTCGAAGTTATAGCGGCGTATAAGGGATTTCTAGCTCTGAAATAATCCGGCGGAGGGTTTTCTCCGCACATGAACTCTCCGCCGTACTTTACCTTTGAATATGGCCGTTGGCTCGCAATTATTCTCGTCGTATAGAGGTATGCGCGGGCGTAACACACCGCGGTACGTACGGCCGACTGTCCCCAGAGTTCCGCGAACACGTTGTACCCCACATGTACCTAATGAAACTAATTCACGCAGCTGCGGTTTCGCACGCTCGCTATAACGTAAGAAAAGTTCTCGCCGAATGTGAACGTACGGTACGTACGTTACACCCAAGGGCGAAAGGGGACAGGAATTTCCGAGAGGGGAAATTCGTCATAAGAACGCGGATACGTACGTCGCGGTTGGATCGCGCGATTTAATCACCTTGATTCGCCGATCCTTCGTACAGATATACAAAGTGTCTCGTATATTCGAACGGTTTTTGGCGCACTCATTTTTGACTATTTTCACGTCGGCGGAGAGACGCGAAGCGCGCGACGATTTTCATCCCTTAAAAAAA